>NC_037342.1:78932230-79571709 GCF_002263795.3 Bos taurus
TAAATTCACCCATTCCAGTCCATTTTAGTCTGCTGATTCCTAGAATGTTGACGTTCACTCTTGCCATCTCCTGTTTGACCACTTCCAATTTGCCTTGATTCATGGACCTAACATTCCAGGTTCCTATGCAATATTGCTCTTTACAGCATCAGACCTTGCTTCTATCACCAGTCACATCCACAACTGGGTATTGTTTTTGTTTTGGCTCCATCCCTTCATTCTTTCTGGAGTTATTTCTCCACTGATCTCCACTAGCATATTGGGAACCTACCGACCTGGAGAGTTCCTCTTTCAATATCCTATCATTTTGCCCTTTCATACTGTTCATGGGGTTCCCAAGGCAAGAATACTGAAGTGGTTTGCCAAGGGAGAAGACTCTTGAGAGTCCCTTGGACTGCAAGGAGATCCAACCAGTCCATTCTAAAGTAGATCAGTCCTGGGTGTTCATTGGAAGGACTGATGCTGAAGCTGAAACTCCAATACTTTGGCCACCTGATGCGAAGAGTTGACTCATTGGAAAAGACTGATGCTGGGAGGGATTGGGGGCAGGAGGAGAAGGGGATGACAGAGGATGAGATGGCTGGATGGCATCACCGACTTGATGGACATGAGTTTGAGTGAACTCTGGGAGTTTGGTGATGGACAGGGTGGCCTGGCATGCTGCGCTTCATGGGGTCGCAAAGAGTCGGACACAATTGAGCGACTGAACTGAACTGAACTGAACTTGGTAAACAGAGAGGTTTTTTTTTTTTTTTTTTTTTTGCTTGTTTTGTGTTTTACAGATTAGTTTCTATTTTATTGATAACAGTCTGTAAATCTCAGAAATAAATAAATTAAGCAAAAGATAAAATCACTGAATAATGTAGAAATACCAGCCTTTATTGTCTTTTTAAGTCAGCACTGAATAATGTAGAAATATCAGCCTGTATTGTCTTTTTAAGTCAGCACTGGTGTTCTTGAATATTTTTTTAAATAAATCAGTCTGTGGCAATTGGAAAAACTACTAGGCATGCTAGCTCAGAACAGAGTTTATAGTATTACTGGAATTCTGAGAAGTTTTTTTTTTTTTTAATTACAATTGACAGCTTATTAATTGTAATTTTATTGATAACAGTCTGTAAATCTCAGAAATAAATAAATTAAGCAAAAGATAAAATCACTGAATAATGTAGAAATGCCAGCCTGTATTGTCTTTTTAAGTCAGCACTGAATAATGTAGAAATACCAGCCTGTATTGTCTTTTTAAGTCAGCACTGGTGTTCTTGAATATTTTTTTAAATAAATCAGTCTGTGGCAATTGGAAAAACTACTAGGCATGCTAGCTCAGAACAGAGTTTATAGTATTACTGGAATTCTGAGAAGTTTTTTTTTTTAATTACAATTGACAGCTTATTAATTAATTAATTAATTGTAAGTATAATATTATAATCTAATATAGAATAATAGTATTGGTTATGCAATCACTGTCATGACTAGACAGATGAAATCTCTTGGTTCCAATCAGATAAATCATAGATAAGATAAAAGAACACAAACACAGATTTTTTGATTCCAGAGATACTTATTCATTTGTTATGAGTTAGTGCTAGTTGAAAGTTCATAAGTACAATATCTACTGTAAAATGCCATTCAAAATAAATTTGCTTTTCTTTTCTGATTTTCATATTTTTGCTTACTGTGATACAAAGATTTCCTTGACAGCATATATAGGAAAGAACGACTATATTTAGAGTTATGGCAAGCTTCTAATAAAATAATATTTTCCCAAAGAAACAAAAGAATGAAGGGCAAAAGAAAAGCTGCTCTATGAAACAGAAATGGAGAAGGAGATAAAGATAGATAATTAGAGAGGTAAAAAGATTTCAAAAGCTTTACATCCAAGAGAGGATTTAGAGTTTGTCAGGGCTGCCATATCAAAATACCAGAGACTGTCATAAACAATTGAAATATATTTCTCACAACTCTGGAGGCTGAAAGGCCAAGATCAATGAGCCAGCATGGTTGGTTTGTTCTGACGTCTTTTTCCTTTGCTGGCACTTGGTCACTTTCTTACTTTCTCCTGGCTTGGATTTCTGTGTGTGTGTGTGTGTGTGTGTGTGTGCATGCAAAAGCGTCCCTGGTATCTCTTTTCCTGTTTCCATTTTTGTTTGTTTTTATAAAGATACCAGTCAGATTGTATTAAGGTTCGTTCTAACCATCTCATTTTAACTGAATTTCCTTTATAAAGGCTCTATCTCCAAATTCAGTCACATTTGAATTTACTGGAAGTTACATCTTCAATACATGAATTTTAGAGGGTTGCAATTCAAGCCATGGCCCCAAGAATGGGTAGTGTTTCCTGATGAATGAATGAAATGAATGAGGAAGTGTAGCCTGGACAGATAGTGAAACATAGGAGAGGGAAAAACACTATGAATCACATGATAATATCTATAAAAGTCCAATTAGTACAATTTGGAGAGTTTTTTTTTTTTAATCATGCAAATGTTGTGTGTGCCTAGTCAATTCAGTCGTGTCCAACTCTGCAACACTATGGACCATAGCCTGCCAGGCTCCTCTGTCCGTGTGGTGCTCCAGGCAAGAATACTGTGGGTTGCCATGCCCCTCTCCAGGTAATCTTCCCAACCCAGGGATTGAAACTGCTTCTCCTAGGTCTCCTGCATTGGCAGGCAGGTTCTTTACCCTAGCGCCACCTGGGAAGCCCACACACACAGTCACACACAGGTATGATTACATTTGACATATTCATTTTGAGAGTGGACTTTTAATGAAACGCTCCTCATTTTACCATATCCTAATTAATATATTATCCCCATGCTCCAAATGACCTCCAATTGTGTCTTTGGAGAAGGAGGCACATATTTCTGGGATGAACTGCAGAAGAGATCCCAGTGGACTACTGAGGAAACACTTATATTAGATCTAACACAGCTCCCCAAAGCATCAGAGGAGAGGGAAGAGGGTGTTGCTTCCTGGAGTGTCCTTCCTGATCAAGAGTAAGCAACCAGGGTTAGGGGCAGCTAAGTGCTCTGGCTTTCTGTGACCTCAGACAGAGTCTGGCCTGGCTCTCAAAGGGTCATTGTTATGCAAACACACACACACACACACACACACACACACACACACACACACACAGAGTCTTCTAACTTGAATTTCGTTCATGTTATATGTGCCCCTCATTTAGAGTTCTAATTCAGTCTGGTAGTTATGGTGGATCATCATATATCCATGTACATAGTAGAGAAAATAAGAGGCAAAAAAAGACATGCTTTTTTGACTCTAGTGGTTCTGAGAATGCTGTGCTGTTCAAACAGCTAGTGTGTGATATTTTCCTTCTTGGTCCTTATTTTCTGGTGCTAGAAGGATGCATTCTTCCCTCAAATTTTAAGTGCTCCAGTGAAGGGAGAAAGGGACAGAGGTGCTTCAGGGATCACACAACATATGAACTCCTTTTATATGGGAGGCTCAACAGGACTGGCTCTGACGTTTTCTTTGTTGCTTATTTTATTCATTTTTAAATTGCAATTTATCTCCAATTCAGAAATTATTTTAGTCCATCTTGGTGGTTATGAATCTTCTCTTTATTTACTCTTCCTTTTCATTAGTGACATAATACACTGACCACTTGAGGGAAGACGTGTCCTGGGGAGTTTGAGCAAGGTTAGAAAGGAGACGTCTTTAAATTATAAAGGTAATTACTCATTAATTAATTTTAGAAGAATTTATTAAGTGCCAATTACATGCTAGGAACTGTTCTATACTTTGGAATACAGCAATAAACAAAACAGAAAAGTCTTCCTGACCTGTGTTGTTACATTCTGGTGAAGAAAGAGGAACAATAAACTTGAGCAAAAGGAGAAGATTGCAGTTGTTGTCCAGTCACTGACTGATTCTGTAAGTGACCCCATGGACTGCAGCACTCCAGACTCCCAGGTCCTCCCCTGTCTCCAGGAGTTTGCTCAAATCCATGTCCATTGAGCCAATGATGCTATCTAGCCATTTCAACCTCTGCCATCCCCTTCTCCTTTTGGCTTTCAGTCTTTCCCAGCATCAGAATCTTATGTCTGGGGAAAAAGGGCAGGATCTGAGCAGAATAATAAGGATGGGGATTGTTGATGGGAAGGGAATATAAAATTTAAAATAGATTGATGAGGATGGGCAGAAATGCCAGAAAGTGTCATTTGATAGAAACTTAAAGAAGATGAGAGTGTGAGTCTTGAAAACATCTGGGGAATAGTGTTCACACTGGGAACAGATAGATCCAATATATCTGATGCTGGGCCGGGGCTGCTATTCTTAAGAAACATTGAGAAAGTCTATGAGGTTGAAACAGAAATAAAGGAGAAGTGAGTAAGGCTCTGTAGGTAATGGGGGGCCTGCTTGTGAAGGACATTAGGGCCACTGCACAGACTTTGACTTTAAATAAACTAGTAAAGTTGTAGGCTTTTTTTTTTTTTATTTTAAGAACAAGAGTTACATGAATTCCCTTATTTTTGTAAACAACAATACTGACTGATACATTGAAAATAAACTATAGAGGAACAAATGTGTAGACCAGTTTGAAGGATTTTGCAATATTTTTGGCAAAAATGGTAGTAGTTTGACCAAGATGCTGCCAGTGCAGGTGATGAGAAGGACTCAGATTCAGGGAATGTTTTGAAGGCAGGGACATGAGGATTCCTTGGAATTTTGAAGAAGAGGCAGGAGAGAAGGAGAGTAGGTTGATTCCAAATGTGTGGCTTCAGTAGAATTTACTACTAATAAGATAAATGAGCAGTTCAATCTGTTTGGGGGAGTGAGGGCTAGGAATTCAGCTGTAAACATGTGAAGTTCAAAGTATTCATCACTCATTTCATAATTATAGATTACTAACATTGCAAAGAATTTAGGAATCTTTTAGGTGTTGAGTTTTTAACCTAAAAATCATAACTACTGAATCAACGAATAGATATCTAAGGATTTGTCATCTCTCAAAACTTTTGATTGTTTCAGTTCAATTCAGTCTCTCAGTTGTGTCTTACTCTTTGAGAATTCATGGACTGCAGCACACTAGGCTTCCCTGTCCATCACTAACTCCTGAAGCTTGCTCAAAGTCGTGTCCGTAAAATCAGTGATGCCATCCAACCATCTCATCCTCTGTCTTCCTCTTCTCCTCCTGCCTTCAATCTTTCCCAGCACCAGGGTCTTTCCCAATGAGTCAGTTTTTCACATAAAATAGCCAAAGTATTAGAGTTTCAGCTTTAACATCAGTCTTTCCAATGAATATTCAAGACTAATTTCCTTTAAGAGGGACTGGTTGGGTCTTCTTGCAGTCCAAGGGACTCTCAAAGGTCTTCTCCAACACCACAGTTCAAAGGCATCAATTCTTCAGTGCTCAGCTTTCTTTATAGCCCAACTCTCACATCCATACATGACTACTGGAAAATCCATAGCTTTGACTCTATGGACCTTTGTTGGCAAAGTAATATCCCTGCTTTTTAGCTTGCTATCCAGGTTGGCCATAGCTTTTCTTCAAAGAAGCAAGTGTCTTTTAATTTCATAGCTACAGTCACTATCTGCAGTGAATTTGGAGCCCCCTGCCACTCCCACAAAAAAGCAGTCTCTCACTGATTCCATTGTTTCTCCATCTATTTGCCATGAAGGGATGGGATCAGATGACATTATTTCAGTTTTCTGAAGGTTGAGTTCTAAGCCATCTTTTTACTCTCCTCTTTCACTTTCATCAAGAGGCTCTTTAGTTCTTCTCTTTATGCCATAAGGGTGGTGTCATCTGTATATCTGAGGTTACTGATATTTCTCCTAGAAATCTTGATTCCAGCATGCACTTCATCCATCCCAGCATTTCACATGATATAATCTGCGTATTAGTTGAATAAGCAGAGTAACAATATACATCCTTGACATACTCCTTTCCCAGTTTGGAACCAGTCTGTTTTCTTCATTTTTGGTTCTAACTGTTACTTTCTTTAGGGGTCCAGCCCAGGTTGATCCAGGGAATTCGAAGCGGGGACGGCATCAGCGATCAGAAACAACAGCTTATTTAAATGTTAATTAAAGATACAAAGAGTGGTTAAATAAGGATATCTCAGTAGGAAAATTCAGTGGAGAAAAGAGGCTGAATAACTTGGTTTACGTGGAAAGCTAATAAAATTCCAATACAAGGAATTTACGTCACCTACATAGGCCACAGGCGTCCTCCCGTTCTCCAGAAGGAGAGGAGACACTAAGGCCTCCCCAGTCAGATCTTAGAAGCCCAGGCACAATTAGTAGGCTTGATGAGCCTCCACGCTACAGATGGGAATTCAGCCAGAAGGTGAGAGAAAGAACGACATGGGGAGACCAAGTTTCGGTGAACAAGGCCCGCATTTTATTTTCCAAAGTAGTTTTTATACCTTAAGTTGTGCATAGAGGATAATGGGGGAAAGGGTAGAGTCAGCAGTAAGCCAGGCTTTCTTCCTGCAAACTTATCATATGCAAAAGTTTAGGTGATTTACATCATCTTCTGGCCTGGAGGCCTGTCAATATTTTAAGATCCTTTTTTCAGAAAACTTATTTTTCTCTAAAGGTGATTATTCTAAAGTCAGGTGCCCTCCGAAAGCATTAGATAAAGTTACATTCCTATAGGGCAAAGGTGTGGTGGGCTATAACAATAAAAGAATTAACTCAAGGGTCCAAGGTTACAAACATTAAAGCTACTACTTACATTCCTATACACCAATTATATTAATCAATACACTGCCAGGGATATAGTAGGTAAGGGATATGGAAACTTAGTAGCAAACATTGGCCCCAAAAGTGAAAAGCCCTTCACCAATACAATTTCTAATCAATCTTTTAACTGCTCAAAGGAATCTGTATTTAGACAGTTTAGAACATCTCATGCCTCTCACAGTTGGGAGGCTCTGAAAATCACATGTGGCCGGAAGAACCTATTCAGGCAGGCTAGAGGACTTCCAAAGAAGTTTGTAGGTTGAAACACTCTTGTCATGCCCAGGAACTTTATTAACTAGAACTATAAGTTAACTCTTTTTTCAGAGAGAGGTGGTGGGGGACAGCCCCCCGTAAAGTCAGAGGTGTAGGTGAGAGCACAAAGCAGAAAGTAGGCAGGATTTGGTTTTGGGGATAGATGCTCAAGAATTTCCAGGGGGACTCCTGAGGCTCGATCCTGCCTTTGCATGTGCTGAGCCTCCTTCCTCATGTCCTTTTCCACGGGTGGAGTTCCTCACGCTGGCTCCGGGCACTTTCTTGACCTGCATACAGATTTCTCAGGTGGCAGGTGAGTTGGTCTGGTAGTCCCATCTCTTTAAGAATTTTTCACAGTTTTTTGTGATCCATGCAGTCAAAGGCTTTGGCATAGTCAATAAAGCAGAAGTAGGTGTTTTTCTGGAACTCTCTTGCTTTTTTGATGATCCAGTGGATGTTGGCATTTTGATCTCTGGTTCCTCTGCCTTTTCTAAATCCAGCTTGAACATCTGGAAGTTAACAGTCCATGTACTGTTGAAGCCTGGTTTGGAGAATTGTGAGCATTACTTTGATAGCATTGTGAGATGAGTGCAATTGTATAATAGTATGAACTTTCTTTGACATTGCCTTTCTTAGGGATTGGAATGAAAACTGACCTTTTCCAGTCCTGTGACCACTGCTGAGTTTTCCAAATTTGCTGGCATATTGACTGCAGCACTTTCACACCATCATCTTTCAGGATTTGAAAGAGCTCAACTGGAATTCCATCACCTCCACTAGCTTTGTTTGTACTGATGTTTCCTAAGTCCCACTTGACTTCACACTCCAGGATGTCTGGCTCTAGGTGAATGATCACACTATCATGATTATCTGGGTCATGAAGATCTTTTTTGTACAGTTCTGTGTATTCTTGCCACCTCTTCTTAATATCTTCTGATTCTGTCAGGTTCATACCATTTCTGTCCTTTATGTGGCCATCTTTGCATGAAATATTCCCTTGGTATCTCTAATTTTCTTGAAGAGATCTCTAGTCTTTCCCATTCTATTGTTTTCCTGTATTTCTTTGCATTGATTACTGAGGAAGGCTTTCTTATCTCTCTTTGCTATTCTTTGGAACTCTGCATTCAAATGGGAATTCTTTTTTTCTTTTCCCCATTGCTTTTTGCTTCTCTTCTTTTCACATATATTTGTAAGACCTCCTCAGACAACCATTTTATCTTTTTGTGTTTCCTTTTCTTAGGGATGGTCTTGATCACTGCCTCCTGTACAATGTCACAGACCTTTGTCCATAGTTCTTCAGGTATTCTGTCTATCAGATCTAATCCCTTGAATCTATTTCTCACTTCCACTGTATAAGTGTAAGGGATTTGATTTAGGTCATACTTGAATGGTCTAGTGGTTTTCCCTACTTTCTTCAGTTTAAGTCTGAATTCGGCAATAAGGGCTTCATGGTGTGAGCCACAGTCATCTCCCAGTTGTTGTTTATTTAAACACAGGAAATTTTGGATGCTGGGAAGAAGGTAATAGTCCTTTTAATGTGTTCTCAAAGAGATCCACGAGTCTACAAATTTAATCCAAGTCAGGTAAAGAACCAGGAAGTGGCAATTAGAATAAACAAGCTCACATGATTGATTTTTAGGGAAATAAGAATGTGAGAATCTTAAAGTGAAAAGAGGAGTTCTCTTTTTCTGTGGTGCATCGCGTCTCTCTCTTCAATCAAGATGATGAGAATGGCCCATGTATCCAAAACTACATGCATATTTAAGGATTGCTAATCTGTTCTTCTGGAGAAGGGAATGGCAACCCATTCTAGTATTCTTGCCTAGAGAATTCCATGAACAGAGGAACCTGGTGGGCTAGTGTCCATGGGGTCACAAAAGAGTCGGACATGACTGAGGACTAATTCTAACCTGTTCTTATACATGATGTTGTAGACAACCTTTCTACTCTTATATTTATAATAGATTCTATAATGGATGTTAATAAATGAAATCTTAGGAACTGAATGCTGGAAAAGGATCAACTAATTTTTCCTGGGGTGAAATTGTGCCAGGGAGGACACTGGCATTCTTTAAAGCACACATGTTTGTATCTGTTGATCCCATAGTCCTAATAGGTAAACAAAAGGATTCACTGTACAGAACAGGAAATTATATCTTGTAATAATCTTGAAATATAGGCAGAAAGAGAACTGAATCACTGTGCTATACACCTGAAACTAAGGCACTACTGCAAACCAGCTCTACGTCCATAAAAAAAGAAACAAAAAGGAAAAACACAGACACACACATAGGTGATTAGCATCAGACTCTGCCCCCATCAAGTCAAGGCACTAAAATGTGCGTTTCAAAGCCTGCCGATCCTTTGCTGAGTACTTGTGAGTAGGCAAATATGTATATATTACTTTTCCGGGTTTTAGAAAGATTATGGGGGACACTACTATTCTGGCTTAAATGGTTTCCTTGGGAAACTTAGCCACATTGTTTTTTCTTGAGGTCAGATTTAAAAGATAAGTCAAGCATTACTCATTTTTCTCGGAATGAAAATAGCTGTTACTTTATGATATTTTCTGGTGACACTTTTATGTACATATCACTGATATTTTTCTCATTTCTTAAACATGAAAAAGTGTGGGTTGGAGGTTATTAAAAGACTCGCTCACGATTACAGACCCATCAAGTAATCCAATCAGGATTTGAACTCAGGTGCCATTCCAACTGTGCAGCTATGCAAGACTGACTATGCCAGCCCTGTCTGTTTCCAGCTAGGCTTGCTGATGGTCTCTGCTCAGCTATTATGTTAGCGAGGGCTAGGTGAGGAAGAATGGATTTGCTCATATGACTGGGGTCCAGCTTGCTGTGAGAAAGGAGGTCCAAAAGAGAATGTAATCAGATGTCTCATCTTTCAGCAATCTAACTAAGGCTTATTTATATGGTGGTGTCAGAATTTCAAAAGTAAGAATAGAGGCAGGTAATGTTTCTTGTATGTGTGTTGCTCAGTCATGTCTGACTCTTTGTGACCCCATGAACTGTATCTTGTAAGGCTCCTATGTTCATGGAACTCTTCAGGCAAGAATGATGGAGTGGGTAGCCTTGCCTTCTCTGGGGGATCTTCCTGACCCACGGATCGAACCTGGGTCTCCTGCACAGCAGATGGATGCTTTACTGTCTCAGCCACTAGGGAAGCCCAGTGTTTCTTGAGATCGGTGCTTAATATCTACATGGTGCTGCCAATGTGGCAAACTATTTGTCAGTGCAAACCACAAGATCATCCCAGATCAAAGGGTATAATAAGAGAATCTACTCTTGATTTCATGAAATCAGTTTTTTTTTTTTAAAGTCATTTAAAAAACATTAATCACATAGATCATTGATTTGCAGTTAATTACCTCTCTATTTTAGAGACTGACCCCGAGTCTCCTGCACTGAAGGTGAGTTCTTTACCATCTGAACCACCAGGGAAGCCCATTAGAGAGTTCATTTCATGGGCTACAGTCCATAGCATCGCAAAGAGTCAGACTGAAGTGACTTGGCAAACTGCACACATGCACAACGTATAACATGATTAATCTGTGATCTCAGAATGATGACTACATGATTTGGTCTTTTAATAGAATGTCCTAAAAGTTCCACCAAATTTATTTATTCACTCTTTCCAAGATTTTGGACCTTCTTGTGTAAAAATACAGAAAAGATGCTTCCACTGTTAACTAATAACTTGAAAAGATCTTGTCTTTAAGACTTTCCTAGTGTTTGGAGGTTAAATTGCTATATTAGTACACATTCCTGGTTAGAAGAGGAATTGAAACTGAGAGTCATTGAGTTTGTTACCATAAGTTCCCAGTTTATGTAAGCTGTAGTAATTTCCCCAAGACTTCTTAGTGCCTCTTTCTTATCTTTATTGGAAGGTAGCCTCAGTAGGGAATAAAGAACTAAGAATTTCAGAGAAATTTCTGTTTAGAGGGAACTTTTCCTCTCTTTCAGTCCATTCTCTGATTTGCAGTCAAAATGAACCTTGAAAATATACATCTGACCATGTTGCTTCCTCATGATGGCAGTGTTTCCATTTGTGTTGGTTTCAAGACCTCAATTCCCAATATGGCTTCCAGTAAGCTTAGTGAATGGATAACTCTTACGATTCATTCCTGATTCCTCTCTCCACCCCTTTCTTCCTTTTTTTTTTTTAATGTAAATTTATTTATTTTAATTGGAGGCTAATTACTTTACAATATTGTATTGGTTTTGCCATATATCAACATGAATCCACCACGGGTGTACTTGTGATCCCCATCCTGAACCCCCCTCCCACCTCCCTCCCTATACCATCCCTCTGGGTGATCCCAGTGCACCAGCCCCGAGCATCCTGTATCATGCATCACACCTGGACTGGCGATTCATTTCATATATGATATTATGCATGTTTCGATGCCATTCTCCCAAATCATCCCACCCTCTCCTCTCCCAGAGTCCAAGTTGACCATTCTTAGTTTCTTAGCTCACCAGACTCTCATGTTAAGGATCTGATATGTGTTTTTTCTTGTCATGAAAATCCTCTCCTCTCTCACATTACCCTTGACAAGGGTCCAGAATTGGATTCATTTTACAGGGTCATATAAATATCTCTTCTTCTAGGAAAACTTTTGGCATAGACCAGAACTTTTTTTTTCTTTTTAGTTATATTCCTCTTTAAAGGGCAGTCATAAAAGAGTAGTAATTGGTCTGTGCAGATATTTTAGTTTTGTTCCCCAAATTATATTCTATTAAAAAGGAATATTATGTTTATCGTGGTACATGTAGAATATTATTCAATCATAAAAATAATAAAATAATAGCATTTACAGCCACATGGATGAATATAGGCGCTTCCCAGGTGATGCTAGTGGTAAAGAACCCTTCCATCAATGCAGGAGATATAAGAGACATGGGTTTGATCCCTTCGTAGGGAAGATCCCCTGAAGGAGGAAATGGCAAACTACTCCAGTATTCTTGCTGGAAAATCCCATGGACAGAGGAGTCTGGGGGGCTATAGTTCATAGGGTCACAAAGAACTGGACAAGACTGAGCATGCGTGCACACCACACTACACATAAAATCTATAAATAATAAGGACAGGCTGTATAGCACAGGAAACCCTAGTCAATACTCTACAATGGCCTATAGGAAAGGAATCTAAGAAAGAGTGGAGATATATATAATGAATTTTCTTTACTGTACACCTGAAACTAACACAACATTGTAAATGAACTGTACTCTGATGTAAACTTTTTTTTAAATGAGCTTAATAAGTCTCAGATATTTTTTATTCTTTAGTCAAGTGATAATGTAGCATAGAAAATTTTTGGTAACTATTGAGATGGTGTCTATAGCCTTCTTAATCATTTATTTTTCACATAGTTACTTTTTCTTCTTTTAATATTTATGTTTATTAATTTTTTGGGCTGCATCAAGTCTTAGTTTCATTGCGAGACATCTTTGATGTTCGTTGTAGCATGAAGGATCTATTAGTTGCAGCATGCCAACTCTTCGTTATGGGATCTAGTTTCCTGAACATGGATTGAACCTGGGCATCTTGCATTGGGAGACTGAAGTCTTAGCCACTGGACCTAAAGGGAAGAACCTATAATGCACCCTTTTATACATTATCAATATAAAGAAAGCTGAGCACTGAAGAATTGATGATTTTGAACTGTGGTGTTCGAGAAAACTCTTGAGAGTCCCTTGGACTTGCGAGGAGATCCAACCAGTCCATCCTAGAGGAAATCAGTCCTGAATATTCATTGGAAGGACTGATGCTGAAGCTGAAACTCCAGTACTTTGACCACCTGATGTTGAAGAACTGACTTATTTGAAAAGACTGTGATGATGGGAAAGATTGAAGGCAGGAGGAGAAGGGGATGACAGGATGAGATGGTTGGATGGCATCACCGACTTTATGGACATGAGTTTGAGTGAACTCCGGGAGTTGGCGATGGACAGGGAGGCCTGGCATGCTGCAGTCCATGGGGTCACAAAGAGTTGGACACGACTAAGCAACTGAACTGAATATAATAGCCAAAAACTCCACCCAAGATAATTCTATTAAGTTTGAGTATATTTAGAAAGTTGTATTGTACAACTGAATAACAATGGCATTATAACTGTGAAGCTCCCAGGATGTACGGGAATCAATCATGTAACTAATACACTTTGGATGAAGTTCTAATAGATGAAGAGAAGTGGTAAGAGGGAGGATTATAAAAATTTAAGTTAAAACAAGTTTACAAAACCTAGGATATATGACTAAAGCATCTGTGCTTTGGGTATTAATGAGAAGAAATCCGTTATATGCTGAAAAGAAATGGAATGGCCTTCAGGACTCCAAAGTTGCTTTTACCATCATGTCATCAGTCAAGTCACATCCTCTCTGAACCCTCAGCTACATTGGAAAGGTTAGGAAAACAAGTCATTAAAAGGTTAAGCTACTTCACTAAGTAACAAGTGGAACCAATATACCTTGAGGGAGAACATTTGGGTTTGCATTCTAGGTATAGAACTGCCTCTGGTTTGCCTCAGAGATGAGTATTTTCACATTAAAGTAAACCCGGTTCTCTCTGTTTTACTTTCTCTCACTGCCTAATGGGGGCTTCGCAGGTGGAGCTAGTGGTTAAGAATCTGCCTGTCAGTGCAGGAGATGTAAGAGATGCAAGTTCAATCTCCGAGAGCTCTGGAAGTTCAAGATATAAACCTGGAAGGAGTCGTAATTTTTCAATGGAGCTTTGACACCAAAAAGTTGGTTCTTTGTAATATTCAACATTACTGAATCCAAATGTGCTTCAACTATGTATATAAATCTCCCATGAACTAGAGAAAAGTGCAGAATACTTTTCTCACTTTGAAGGCAAAGAAATTCAAGTTGTCAGAGAATTATAGGATTGCCTTAGCTGGAAGAGGAAGAGAAAAATATATTTACTTATAAGAGAGGTCAATGGTTTAACAGTTGAGAACATGAGGTCTTGGTACAGAAAATTCTAGGTTCAACTACTATCTCTGCTGTTGATCAGTTCTAGGTCCTTGGAAACATTTCTTAAACTACATGAAGATTATGATAATATCTTTAAAAACTGTGGAAAGTATTAAGTGGGTTAAGTATAGGATTTAGGACACTGTCCAAACAAAGTGAAATGTGTGTGTTTGTGTGTGTGTGTATTTCTATGTGTGCTAATAGTGACAGGAGCAGTAGAGTGTATTGATATCTGTTGAATTATCAGCATGCTAGACACATAGATTCTCAATAATACATTCAGAATACTCAAAACTTTTGGCCACTCATCATGTACCAGACATTTGCTGACATTTTCCTGTGTATCTGCTAACTCAATCAACCAACCTGTCAGTGTCCTCATTTTGTTCATTCATTTAATGAGACTCAGATACTCACCCTGCATTAAGCAAATAGCAAGTTAAAGCCTTAATTCTAAAATCAGTTATTTTCCCCAATTCTAGTGGTCTTCCCAAGTGACAGACTGAAGATGCGGTATTTTACCAACATTGTAAGGGATTAATACACCTCCTAGCAGTTGTTGAGTTAACTGATACCTTTATTTCTTTAGTCCAAAAGAAAAATCAGTAATTTTTTCTCATTATCTTATCAATCTTTCTCCTAGTGGACATGGATGTTGGAAATTGCACCATCCTGACTGAATTCATCTTACTGGGTCTCTCAACAGAACCCCAGTGGCAACTAATACTATTTGGAGTATTTCTGACTATTTGGTAACCTTGTCAGGGAACATGAACCTGGTTATCTTAATTCGTATTGATTCCCACCTGCATACACCTATGTATTTTTTTCATTGGCCATCTGTCTTTCCTGGATTTCTGGTACACCTTTGTGTACACTCCCAGAATCCTGGCTACTTGTATCTCAGAAGACAAGTGCTTTTCCTTGGCTGAATATGGAGCCCAGCTATTCTTTTCTTGTGTTGTGGCCTACACTGAGTGCTTTCTCCTAGCAGCCATGGCATATGACCGCCACATGGTGATCTGTAACCTGCTACTTTATTCAAGTTCTATGTCTCATTTCCTCTGTACCAGACTTGTTGCTGGCTCCTATATAGGAGTGTTCTTGAATGCCATAGCCCATACTGCCAACACTTTTCGCCTAAGTTTCTGTGGCAAAAATATCATCGACTACTTTTGTGATGCACCGCCACTGGTGAAGATGTCATGTACAGACACCAAGGTCTATGAGCAGGTCCTCCTGGGTCTTGTGGGTTTCACGGTCCTCTCGAGCATTCTTGTCATCATCATTTCCTATTTCCACATCCTTGTGGCTATTCTGAGGATCCATATGGCTTCAGGAAGGTGCAAGGCCTTCTCCACCTGTGCCTCACACCTGGTCTCAGTCACGTTCTTCTATGGATCGTTGCTTTTCATGTACTCAAGGCTGATATCCACCTACTCCCTGAAGAGAGACAAAATGGCTGCCCTGTTCTACACTGTGGTCAACCCACTGCTCAACCCTCTCATCTATAGCCTGAGAAACAAAGATATCAAAGAGGCCTTCTGGAAAGCGGCAAAGACCATAACACCTCAGAGATGACGGTGATCTTTTTTGCAGAATGTTCTCATTGCGTTTTCTATGTTATTGGCTTATTAACATGTTTGTAAACATTACCATATTTCAAGTAAATGCAGCATGTTATACTTAAAAGAAGAAACACTGATTGAACCATGTTGTTTTTTATTATTCCTTTTTTTGTGATTAAACTATTTTAAATATACGATATTAGTTTGTTTGATGTTTTAAAATACTGTAGTATGCTTGATTCTGTAGTTGTGGTTTAGTTTCTTAGTCATGCTGGACTGCTGCAACTCTGTGAACTGTAGCCTGCTAGGCTCCTCTGTCTTTGGGTTTCTCCAGACAAGAATGTTAGAGTGGTTTGCCATTTCTTTCTGCAGGGGATCTTCCTGACCCAGGCATCAGACCCACATCTCCTAAACTGCAAGTGGATTCTTTACCACTGAACCATGATGGGAAACTTACTATGCTTCTTAACAATACTATGTTTTCCATAACATTTATCTGCCTAATTATCTTTGGAAAGTCTTAGAGACAAAAAGGAATTTGATGGATTTTTGTATAAAGTTTGATTTTGAATCTTAGTGTACAAACCTCATTCTGTGGAGAAAATATTTGGAGTGGCTAAATTTTTGGAAATTGACTCAAGATTTTATACACATTTATTTTTAGGAAGTAATTCCACCATATTTATTCAAGAGCTCTAAATGAGTACATAGAAAATATCATTGTAAATTTTTGTCTTTGTAAACTTGATGTATGCTACATTAATTTAATACAGGGTCAAATATTTGGCAAAGTATTAAATTGATGTAGACGAAATGTTAGGTCCGTGAATCAAGACAAATTGGAAGTGGTCAAACAGGAGATGACAAAAGTGAATATTGACATTTTAGGAATCAGTGAACTAAAATGGACTGGAATGGATGAACTTAACTCAGATGACCATTATGTACTACTGTGGGCAAGAATCCCTTAGAAGAAATGGAGTAGTCATCATAGTCAACAAAAGAGCCTGAAATGCAGTACTTGGATTCAATTTCAAAAATTATAGAATGATCTCTGTTTGTTTCCAAGGCAAAACATTCAATATCACAGTAATCCAAGTCTATGCCCCGACCAGTAATGCTCAAGAAGCTGAAGTTGAACGGTTCTATGAAGACCTAGAAGATGTTCTATAACTAACACCCAAAAAAGATGTCCTTTTCATTTTAGGGGAATAGAATGCAAAAGTAGGAAGTCAAGAAATACCTAGAGTAACAAGCAAATTTGGTCTTGGAGTACAGAATGAAGCAGGGCAAAAGCTAATAGAGTTTTGCCAAGAGAACGCACTGGTCATAGCAAACACGCTCTTTCAACAACACAAGAGAAGACTCTACACATGGACACCACCATATGATCAATACTAAAATCAGATTGATTATATTCTTTGCAGCCAAAGAGGGAGAAGCTCTATACAGTCAAAAAAAAAACAAGACCAGCAGCTTACTGTGGCTCAGATCATGAACTCCTTATTGCCAAATTCAGACTTAAATTGAAGAAAGTAGGAAAAACAGACCATTCAGCTCTGACCTAAATCAAACCTCTTATGATTATACAGTGAAAGTGCAAAATAGATTCAAGGGATTAGATCTGATGGACATAGTGCCTGAAGAACTATGGATGGAGATTTGTGACATTGTACAGGAGGCAGGGATCAAGACCATCCCCACGGTAAAGAAATGCAAAAAAGCAAAATGGTTGTCTGAAGAGGCCTCACAAATAGCTGAGAAAAGAAGAGAAGCTAAACGCAAAGGAGAAAAGGAAAGATATGCCCATTTAAATGCAGAGTTCCAAAGAATAGCAAGGAGAGATAAGAAAGCCTTCCTCAGTGATACATGCAGAGAAATAGAGGAAAATAATAGAGTAAGAAAGACTGGAATACCTGTCTCAGAATCATTTAAATCAGTTTCTGCACCTCCCCCCCAGGATTGTAGATTCCTGCAAACCCTTAGGATTTAATGGCAATTAAATAAAACTGTGTTTTGAAAAATTGGGAATTAGTAAGATGGGGAAAGGGACTACAGAGGATGAAATGGTTGGATGGCATCACCAACTCGATGAATTTTACATAGAGTTTGAGCTAGCTCCAGGAGTTGGTAATGGATACACAAGCCTGGTGTGCTGCAGTCCATGGGGTCGCAAAGAGATGGACATGACTGAGTGACAACTGAAGATGGAGAAATTTTTTTCTGAGACTAAATTTTCCTAGTGAGAATTTTCATTCTCATTTTTCTTTAGTTATGTAGAAGTCAAATTAAACTTATGTGTATACCTATGCATACCATATATATATATGTACATATATATATATATGTTCAGAACATACATATATATGTGCATATGTTATTAAAATCATGTGCATATTAAAATCATATGTTCATTAATATTATTTTTTAAACATTTTAATTCATCTATTTTTAGTTGAGAGAGAATTTCTTTCCAGTATTGTGTTGGTTTCTGCCATACAGCAACATGAATCAGCCATAGGTATATATATGTGTCTCTCTCTCCTGAACCTCCCTTCCACTTCCCACCCGATCCCACATCTCTAGGTTTGTCACAGAGCCCTAGTTTGGGCTCCCTGTGTCTTATAGAACATTCTGTTTTACATATGATAATGTACGTGTTCCCGTGCTACTGTTTCCATTCGTCCCATGGTGTCCTTCCACGCCTTCTATCCACAAGTCTGCTCTCCATGTCTTTGTCTCCATTGCTGCCTTTGTTACAAGTTGAATACTTTTCCTCTGTTCTCCCAAATCCATGGTCCATCCTTTTAATCTTATTTCTTCTCCAGGATGCTCAGCTATACTAACTGCATCAGTCAGCTCATTTGTTCTCTGCGTACTTAGTGTGTTTAACCAGTGGTTGTGACTAGAAGGGAAGTGAATAGGGTCAAAGTGTTTTTTCCCAGCCTCCTTTCTAGCAAAAATGTCATAGCTGGCTTCATCCCTGGACCGAAACCATAGATCCTGATGGATGGCCCATTTCAAAGCTCCTCCTTCAGTGCTCATAGCCTCTTTCTTTTCTTATATTGATTCCTCCAGGAATAGAGGAGGTAACAACTCTCAGAAGTTATTCGTTCTAGATTTATCACATTAGTCTGGAAATTCTGCAAGCCTTAGACATCGCTTTGTATTAATACCTTTATTTAACCCTCACCAAATTAACCAGTTTGTGTGGCCTTCTGCTACCTGCCAGGTTCATAACTGATATTGGTGTTAGAGCAGTCTCAGGAGACAAACATTCAAATATAATTGAATTGTTCACATATTTGAAGATTAGATATTTAAACTCATTCTGGTGGGAAATGGCACAGTGGTAACATATAGCATCTTGGAGTGGTTTACCATGCCCTTCTCCAGTGGGTCTTCCTGACCCAGGGATCAAACCCATGTCTCTTATGTCTCCTGCACTGGCAGGTGGGTTCTTTACCACTAGCCCACCTGAGAAGCCCCTGCAGTAGTATCAGACTTACTTAATGATCGCCAGTGGCATCATAGATTGAAAGCTAGGTGGAAACAAAGCACCGAGGGATCGCTTCCTATAGCAAAGAAGCTTGCAGATGGAGATTATAAACATCATGGGGAGAGTTGGCTTCTGCTGCAGTTTAAACCTGGAACTAAGTAATTGATAAAACAAACAGGTGGCAGCAAGCTTAAACTATATATTTGAAGAAGTCTTTCACTTCCTCTGGTCCTTGGGAAACTATATTTGAGGACAGATGCTATGACCATATTGTAGTAGTGCAGAGTTACCTCCCTAAATAAACTTGTTTGGTATTTAAGGAAAGATAAAAATATGACCAGAAAGGAGTAAGGTTCTGAGGCATAGGATAGGGGCATTTGGGCAGAAAAGTAAAAATCTGAGAATTTTTCATCTCTGTTCCTTAAGTCTCATTTGAAAACCAATGATTTCCCCCTTTATCTAGGGAATAAGAACTTTCACAGTACTGTCTCATTATTGACTGTACCTGGAGGGTTGAACACATGCAGAAACAAGCCTCCCTTACACTCAGCTCCATCATCCTCCCTTTCTTCTGTGTTTGGTGTGAAACTTCAAAACCCGCATAGCCCAGATGGTGAAATGCCAAATCCGATCTGCTAATAATTTCAGGACATCACAAATCAAGGTTGACAAGAATCTGGAGAATATATATATAGGAATGGATTCTAAGAGCATGAGGCCAAGGACAATGGAACTCCAACTTTAGTATGGCTAACTGTATTGACACAGGAACACTAAGCAAGGGTTTGGGATTTGAAATCAGAATGTCAGACCAACCTGGCATGGTATTGAAGATGGATGACAGAAATATTGTAAATAATCTATTAGATGTGATCTACTCCACTGCTGCCTAAAGATCACCCTCCTCACCTCTCACCTGGCTTCTCCAAGGGCTTCGAGAACATTTACTTTTCCAAGGTATTCATTGGAAGGTCTGATACTGAAGCTGAAACTCCAATACTTTGGCTACCTGATGGGAAGAACTGACTCATTTGAAAAGACCCCGATGCTGGGAAAGATTGAAGGCAGGAGGAGAAGGGGATGACAGAGGATGAGATGGTTGGATGGCATCACTGACTCAATGTACGTGAGTTTGAGTAAACTCCGGGAGTTGGTGATGACAGGGAGGCCTGGTGTGCTGCAGTCCATGGGGTTTCAAAGAGTCAGACACGTCTGAACCACTGAACTGAAGTGAACTGAAGAAACACATTGTTTAGGGAGTCATTAGCATCCTTGTAAAGCTCAGTAGGAGCTACCATCAGTATGCTACGGGTGATGGCAAGAGAAGCTGCTGTGGGATTGGACTCCAAAGTATTAGAGTGTGACAGGTTGCAGTGCATAGCTGTCCATCTCACACTAGAAAGAATGGCTTAAGGAGACGTTTTTCTGTCACGGTCTCTCTGAAGATTTAGCTACCGATTGCTGAGGGTCAAGACACACGTACACACATATTTGTTTACTTACAGAGATGTTATATATTAAAGACTACCTTAGAGATGAATGGGCTCCGTTCCTTGTCAGATGAAGGAACTAGCAAATATAGTGGAAAACTGGTGTGCTTAAAGTCACATAGGTAAAAGCACAATTTTGTCAAGAACTTGGTCCCCCTGATAGATTCTAGGGTACCGTGATATCTGTTCATAGAAAAAGGACAAAAAGAAAGACAAGGGATAAATGAAGGAGAAAAAGCTCCAATAGCTATCACACTGAAAGGGAATATTAAGCATTTTAATAATCCATTAACTCATGACCCTTCCCCAAAGACCTTCCATTAAAGAAAAAAGAAGATAATTGTATTTTTGTGGGATTTTAGAAATCACAATAAAGTAGCATAGGAATTTTACCCTTTATTCATTTATTTTTACAGAGAGTCAGTGTTTTCTGATACTTTCTGATGAAGCTTTAAGGCTAAGGAAATAGTGTTGAGCACTCAGGGATATAATGACACTTGGTCTCCTTTACCTTTATTTTGTCCTCTTTTCTTTCTTTTTTAAAGAGCTTGTTTTCTTTTGATGTGGACTCTTTTTAAAATCTTTATTGAACTTGTTGCACTATTGCTTCTGTTTTATGTTTTGTTTTGTTTTTTTTTCGCCATGAGGTGTGTGGGATCTTAGCTGTCTCACCAGGGATTGAACCCACACCCTCTGCATTGGAGACAAAGTCTTAACCACTCGGAAAACAAGGAAGTCCCTGGAAGGTACTTCTTATTGAGCACATATCTCTATAAACAGATGGTGTTGCTTTCACACACGTTTGCTAAAAATTCTTCAAGAAAGATAACTTTCCCTACTAAGTTCAGTTCGGAATATATTGTTTGAGTGTTCACATATGGATAAATGGTAATATAAAAATGCAAAAGTTTTAAGTATATTATAAAAATGTCAATATTTATATACAATATATTTATAAACACTGGCAAAACCACATTAAATCTTTTTAAATGTGAAATAAAATTCATATTTTATGATGACACAAGAAAAATTTAGAGATAAAAAAAAGAGTTTTGATGTCCTTTGGTCTCCTTGCTCCTCTGTGCTGTGCATCGTGTATCAGCATTATGAATTGACCCATCAACAGAAATGCGTGCTCAACCCTAAAGACTAACCCTCTCCCAGCGTCAACAGCTCCTTAAAAGAAAACCTTGCTTCTTGATCTTGTAAGGGGCCATGGCATATTTAGATTTGGATTGTGTAACCTGTCAATGGGCTTCCCTGATTGCTCAGTTGGTAAAGAATCTACCTGCAACGTGGGAGACCTGGGCCCAGTCCCTGGGTTGGGAAGATCCCCTGGAGAAGGGAAAGACTACCCACTCCAGTATTCTGGCCTGGAGAATCCCATGGACTGTATAGTCCATGGGGTCACAGAGTTGGACACGACTAAGTGACTTTCACTTTTTTCAACCTGTCAATAATCCACTATTTAATATACATCCCTCTGTCTCAAAAAACTTTTATAACTGTGCCTTGACTTCTTGCTGCAGTTAATGGGGTTGCAAAGAGTTGAACATAACTTAGCAACTGAACAACAAATAACAACAACTTGATTTCTGAAGTGCAGAAGGCTTCTCAGAGTTTTCTGAGATGTTATAATTCTCAATTTGGCTTGAATAAAATTTTCCATTTCTTTCTCAGACTCACTTATTTTTCATTGACATAGGTAATATGTTAATTCATGCCTGCTTGCTACTAAAAGGAATTAAGTCATGCTGAAATATAAAGACAAAAAATGGTCAAAGCCCCCTTTAACCTTTTACTTTGTAATCTTCAAATACACCTTTCTTCTCATGAGATAACAATCTTGCCTCTTAACTTTTTAAATAGACTCTTCTGTTTTTTAAAGAATTTTTGTTTCCCAGCAAAATTGAGTGGAAAGATGAAATAAATTATTAGCCCCAACATGGAATCTCATTTGCCTCGGGTGCCTGTCAGTAAAACTGAACTTTTATGTTCAGGTAACAGAGAAGGCAATGGCAACCCACTCCAGTACTCTTGGCTGGAAAATCCCATGGACGGAGGGGGCTGGTGGGCTGGTAAATATTTCACTTGACCAGAAGCTTTTCTTCTTTTTTTAAATTTATTTATTTTAATTGGAGGCTAATTACTTTACAATATTGTAGTGGTTTTTACCATACATTAACATGAATCAGCCATGGGTGGACATGTGTTCCCCATCCTGAACACCCCTCCCACCTCCTACCCATCGCATCCCTCATGGTTATCCCAGTGCACCAGCCCTGAACACCCTGTTTCATGCCTCGAACCTGGACTGGTAATCTATTTCACATATGATAATATACATGATTCAGTGCTGTTCTCCCAAATCATCCCACCTTGGCTTTCTCCCATAGAGTCCAAAAGTCTATTCTTTACATCTGTGTCTCTTTTGCTATCTTGCATACAGGGTCATCGTTACCATCTTTCTAAATTCCATATATATGTTTAATATACTGTATTGGTGTTTTTCTTTTTGACTTACTTCACTCTGTATAATAGGCTCCAGTTTCATCAGCTCATTAGAACTGATTCAAATGTATTCTTTTTAATAGCTGAATAATATTCCATTGTGTATATGTACCACTGCTTTCTTATCCTTTCATCTGCTGAGGGACATCTAGATTGCATCCATGTCCTGGCTATACTAAACAGTGCTGCGATGAACACTGGGGTACATGTGTCTCTTTCAGTTCTGGTTTCCTCAGTGTGTATGCCCAGCAGTGGGATTGCTGGGTCCTATGGCAGTTCTATTTCCCCCTTTTTTTTGTTTTTTTTTAAGGAATCTCCACACTGTTCTCCATAGTGGTTGTACTAGTTTGCATTCCCACCAACAGTGTAAGAGGGTTCCCTTTTCTCCATGCCCTCTCCAGCATTTATTGTTTGTAGACTTTTGGATAACAGCCATTCTGACTGGTGTGAGATGGTACCTCATTGTGGTTTTGATTTGCATTTCTCTGATAATGAGTTGATGTTGAGCATCTTTTCATGTGTTTTTTAGCCATCTGTATGTCTTCTTTGGAGAAATGTCTGTTTAGTTCTTTGGCCCATTTTTTGATTGGGTCATTTATTTTTCTGGAATTGAGCTGCAGGAGCTGCTTGTATATTTTTGAGATTAATTCTTTGTCAGTTGCTTCGTTTGCTATTATTTTCTCCCATTCTGAAGGCTGTCTTTTCACCTTGCTTATAGTTTCCTTCATTATGCAAAAGCCTTTAAGTTTAATTAGGCCCCATTTGTTTATTTTTGCTTTTATTTCCATTACTCTGGGAGGTGGATCATAGAGGATCCTTCTGTGAGGTATGTCAAAGAGTGTTTGCCTATGTATCCCTCTAGGAGTTTTACAGTTTCTGGCCTTACATTTAGATCTTTAATCCATTTTGAGTTTATTTTTGTGTATGGCATTAGAAAGTGTTCTAGTTTCATTCTTTTACAAGTGGTTGACAAGTTTTCCCAGCACCATTTCTTAAAGAGATTATCTTTTCTCCATTGTATAGTCTTGCTTCCTTTGTCAAAGATAAGGTTTCCACAGGTGCCTGGATTAATCTCTGGGCTTCCAATTTTGTTCCATTGATCTATACTTTCCTGTCTTTGTGTCAATACTATACTGTCTTGATGACTGTAGCTTGTAATATAGTTGAAGACAGGCAGGTTGATTCCTCCCATTCCATTCTTCTTTCTCAAGATTGCTTTGGCTATTCAAGGTTTTTTGTATTTCCATACAAATTGTGAAATTATTTCTTCTAGTTCTGTGAAAAATACCGTTGGTAGCCTGATAGGGATTGCATTATTGAATCTATAGATTGCTTTGGGTGGTATACTCATTTTCACTATACTGATTCTTCCAATCCATAAACATGGCATATTTCTCCATTTATTTGTTTTGTCTTTGATTTCTTTCATCAGTGTTTTATAGTTTTCTATATATGCCTTTTGTTTCTTTAGGTAGATTTCAGTTCAGTTCAGTTCAGTCACTCATTCATGTCTGACTCTTTGAGACCACATGAACCACAGCACACCAGGCCTCCCTGTCATCACCAACTCCTGGATTCCACCAAAACCCCTGTCCATTGAGTTGGTGATGCCATCCAACCGTCTCACCCTCTGTCGTCCCCTTCTTCTCCTGCCCTCAATCTTTTCCAGCATCAGGGATTTCCCAATGAATCAGCTCTTCGCATCAGGTGACCAAAGTATTGGAGTTTCAGCTTCAGTGTCAGTCTTTTCAATGAACACCCGGGACTTACATTCTTCAGGATGGACTGGTTGGATCTCCTTGCAGCCCAAGGGTCTCTCAAGAGTCTTCTCCAACATGATAGTTCAAAATCATTAATTCTTCCATGCTCAATTTTCTTTATAGTCCAACTTTCACATCCACACATGACCACCGGAAAAACCATAGCCTTGACTACATGGGCCTTGGTTGGCAAAGTAATGTCTCTGCTTTTCAATATGCTATCTAGATTGGTCATAACTTTCCTTCCAAGGAGTAAGTGTCTTTTAAGTTCATGGCTGCAATCACCATCTGCAGTGATTTTGGATCCCCCCCAAAAAAATAAAATCAGCCACTGTTTCCACTGTTTCCCCATCTATTTGCAATGAAGTAGTCGGGCCGGATGCAATGATATTAGTTTTATGAATGTTGAGTTTTAAGCCAACTTTTTCACTCTCCTCTTTCACTTTCATCAAGAGGCTCTTTAGTTCCTCTTCACTTTCTGCCATAAGGGTGGTGTCATCTGCATATCTGAGGTTATTGATATTTCTCCCAGCAATCTTGATTCCAGTTTGTGCTTCCTCCAGCCCAGCGTTTCTCATGATGTACTCTGCATATAAGTTAAGTAAGCAGGGTGACAATATACAGCCTTGACATCCTCCTTTTCCTATTTGGAACCAGTCTGTTGTTCCATGTCCAGTTCTAACTGTTGCTTCTTGACCTTCATACAAATTTCTCAAGAGGCAGGTCAAGTGGTCCAATATTCCCATCTCTTTCAGAATTTTCCACAGTTTATTGTGATCCACACAGTCAAAGGCTTTGGCATAGTCAATAAAGCAGAAATAGATGTTTTTCTGGAACTCCCTTGCTTTTTCCATGATCCAGCAGATGTTGGCAATTTGATCTCTGTTCCTCTGCCTTTTCTAAAACCAGCTTGAACATCTGGAAGCTCACAGTTCACATGTTGCTGAAGCCTGGCTTGGAAAATTTTAAGCATTACTTTATTAGCGTGTGAGATGAGTGCACTTGTTTGGTAGTTTGAACATTTTTGGCATTGCCTTTCTTTGGGATTGAAATGAAAACTGACCTTTTCCCGTCCTGTGACCACTGCTGAGGTAGATTTATTTCTATTTTATTCTTTTCATTGCAATGGTGAATGGAATTGTTTCCTTAATTTCCTTTTCTGTCCTCTCATTATTAGTGTATAGGAATGCAAGGAGTTTCTGTGTGTTTATTTTGTATCCTGAAACTTTACTATATTCATTGATTAGCTCTAGTAATTTTCTGGTGGAGTCTTTAGGGTTTTCTATGTAGAGGATCATGTCATCCTCAAACAGTAAGTGTTTTACTTCTTCTTTTCCAACCTGGATTCCTTTTATTTCTTTTTCTTCTCTGACTGCTGTGGCTAAAACTTCCAAAAGTATGTTGAATAGTAGTGGTGAAAGTGGGCACCCTTGTCTTGTTCCTGACTTTAGGGGAAATGCTTTCAATTTTTCACCATTGAGGATAATGTTTGCTGTGGGTTTATCATATATGGCTTTTCTTATGTTGAGGTATGTTCCTTCTATGCCTGCCTTCTGGAAGGTTTTTATCATAAATGGATATTGAATTTTGTCAAAGGCTTTCTCTGCATCTATTTGGTTTTTATCATTCAATTTGTTACTGTGGTGTATCATATTGATTGATTTGCGAATGTTGAAGAATCCTTGCATTCCTGGGATAAAACCCACTTGGTCATGATGTATGATCTTTTTAATATGTTGTTGGATTCTGTTTGCTAGAATTTTGTTAAGGATTTTTGCATCTATGTTCATCAGTGATATTAACCTGTAGTTTTCTTTTTTTGTGGCATCTTTATCTGGTTTTGGTATTAGTGTGATGGTGCCCTCAGAGAATAAGTTTGGAAGTTTACCTTCCTCTGCAATTTTCTGGAAGAGTTTGAGTAGGATAGGTGTTAGCTCTTCTTTAAATTTTTGGTAGAATTCAGCTGTGAAACCGTCTGGTCCTGGGCTTTTGTTGCAAATTTTCTTTTCTTTTCTTTTTCTTTTTTTTAAATTTAATTTTATTTTCTTAATTCTATTTTATTTTATTTTTTAACTTACAATATTGAATTGGTTTTGCCATATATCAACATGAGTCTGCCACAGATATACATGTGTTCCCCATCCTGAACCCTCCTCCCTCCTCCCTCCTCCCTCCCCATACCATCCCTCTGGGTCATTCCAGTGCACCAGCCCCAAGCATCCAGTATCGTGCATTGAACCTGGACTGGCGACTCTGATTACAGTTTCTTTTTTTGTGCTTGTGACTGGTCTATTAAGATCTTCAATCTTCTTGATTCAGTTTTGGAAAGTTATACTTTTCTAAGAATTTGTCCATTTCTTCCAAGTTGTCCATTTTATTGGCATACAGTTGCTGATAGTAGTCTCTTATGATACATGATCCTTTGTATTCCTGTGTTATCTGTTGTTATTTCTCCATTTTCATTTCTAATTTTGTTCATTTGATTCTTCTCCCTTTTTTTCTTGATGACTCTGGCTAATGATTTGTCTATTTTATTTATCTTCTCAAAGAACCAGCTTTTAGTTTTGTTGATTTGTGCTGTGGTCTCCTTTGTTTCTTTTTCATTTATTTCTACCCTAATTTTTATGATTCTTTTCCTTCAACTAACCCTGGGATTCTTCAATTCTTCTTTTTCTAGTTGCTTTAGGTGTAGAGTTAGGTTATTTATTTGATTTTTCTCTTATTTCTTGAGATAAGCTTGTATTGCTATGAACCTTTCCCTTAGCACTTCTTTTACTAAATTCCATAAGTTTTGTGTTGTTGTGTTTTCATTTACATTCGTTTCCTTACATATTTTGATTTCTTCTGTGATTTGTTGGTTATTCAGAAGTGTGTTGTTTAACCTCCATATGTTTTTATTTTTAATTTTTTTTTTTCCCTGTAGTGGACAGCTAATCTTACCACATTGTTATCAGAAGGAATGCTTGGAGTGATTTCTTTCTTTCTTTTCTTTTTTCTTTTTTTTTAATTTACCAAGGCTAGATTTATGACCCAGGATATTATGTATCCTGAAGAATGTTCCGTGTGCACTTGAGAAGAAGGTGAAAATCATTGTTTTGGGGTAAATGTCGTATAGATATCAATTAGGTCTGACTGGTCCATTGTATCATTTAAAGTTTGTGATTCCTTGGTAATTTTCTATTTGATTGATCTATCCATAGGTGTGAGTGCAGTATTAAAATCTCCCAGTATGATTGTGTTACTCTTAATTTCCCCTTTCATGCTTGTTAGCATTTGCTTTATATATTGCAGTGCTCCTATGTTGGGTGCATATATATTTATAATTGTTATATCTTCTTCTTGGATTGATCCTTTGATCATTATATAGTGCCCTTCTTTGTCTCTTTTCACAGCCTTTATTTCAAAGTCTATTTTATCTGATATGAGTATTGCTATTCCTTCTTTCTTTTGGTCTCCATTTGCATGAAATATCTTTTCCAGCTCTTCACTTTCAGTCTGTATGTTTGAGGTGGGTCTTTTTTAGACAGCATATATAGGGGTCTTGTGTTTGTAGCCATTCAGCCAATCTTTGTCTTTTGGTTGGAACATTCAACCTATTTACATTTAAGGTAATTATTGATGAGAATGATCCCATTGCCATTTACTTTGTTGTTTTTGATTCGAGTTTATAAACCTTTTGTGTGTTTCCTGTCTAGAGAAGATTCTTTAGCATTTGTTGAAGAGCTGGTTTGGTGGTGCTGTATTCTCTCAGTTTTTGCTTGTCTGTAAAGCTTTTGATTTCTCCTTTATATTTGAATGAGATCCTTGCTGGGTGCAGTAATCTGGGTTGTAGATTTTTCTCTTTCATCACTTTAATTATGTCCTGCCATTCCCTTCTGGCCTGAAGAGTTTCTATTGAAAGATCAGTTGCTATCCTTATGGAAACCCCCTTGTATGTCATTTGTTGTTTTTCCCTTGCTGCTTTTAATATTTGTTCTTTGTGGTTTTAGAAAAGGCAGAGGAACCAGAGAAAAATTGCAAACATCCGCTGGATCATTGAAAAAGCAAGAGAGTTCCAGAAAAAACATCTATTTCTGCTTTATTGACTATGCCAAAGCCTTTGACTGTGTGGATCACAATAAACTGTGGAAAATTCTGAAAGAGATGGGAATACCAAACCACCTGACCTGCCTCTTGAAAAACCTGTATGCAGGTCAGGAAGCAACAGTTAGAACTGGACATGGAACAACAGACTGGTTCCAAATAGGAAAAGGAGTTCATCAAGGCTGTATACTGTCACCCTGCTTATTTAACTTATATGCAGAGTACATCATGAGAAACGCTGGGCTGGAAGAAGCTCAAGCTGGAATCAAGATTGCTGGGAGAAATATCAATAACCTCAGATATGCAGATGACACCACCCTTATGGCAGAAAGTGAAAAGGAACTCAAAAGCCTCTTGATGAAAGTAAAAGTGGAGAGTGAAAAAGTTGGCTTAAAACTCAACATTCAGAAAACGAAGATCATGGCATCTGGTCCCATCACTTCATGGGAAACAGATGGGGAAACAGTGGAAACAGTGTCAGACTTTATTTTTTTGACTCCAAAATCACTGCAGATGGTGACTGCAGCCATGAAATTAAAAGACGCTTACTTCTTGGAAGAAAAGTTATGAGCAACCTAGATAGCATATTCAAAAGCAGAGACATTACTTTGCCAACAAAGATGCGTCTAGTCAAGGCTGTGGTTTTTCCTGTGGTCATGTATGGATGTGTGAGTTGGACTGTGAAGAAAGCCGAGGACCGAATAATCGATGCTTTTGAAGTGTGGTGTTGGAGAAGACTCTTGAGAGTCCCTTGGACCGCAAGGAGATCCAACCAGTCCACTCTGAAGATCAGCACTGAGATTTCTTTGGAAGGAATGATGCTAAAGCTGAAACTCCAGTACTTTGGCCACCTCATGTGAAGAGTTGACTCATTGGAAAACACTCTGATGCTGGGAGGGATAGGGGCAGGAAGAGAAGGGGATGACAGAGGATGAGATGGCTGGATGGCATCACTGACTCGATGGACGTGAGTCTGAGTGAACTCCAGGAGATGCTGATGGACAGGGAGGCCTGGCGTGCTGAGATTCATGGGATCGCAAAGAGTTGGACACGACTGAGCGACTGACTGAATTTTGTGTTTGATCTTTGTCAGTTTGATTAATATATGTCTTGTGCTGTTTCACCTTGGGTTTATCTTGTTTGGGACTCTCTGGGTTTCTTGGACTTGCATCGCTATTTCCTTCCCCATTTTAGAAAGTTTTCAACTATTATCTCAAATATTTTCTCATGGCCTTTCTTTTTGTCTTCTTCTTCTGCAATGCCTATGATTCGAATGTTGGGGCATTTGATATTGTCCCAGAAGTCTCTGAGGTTGTCCTCATTTCTTTTAATTCTTTTTTTTTTTTTTTTTTTCCTCTCTGCTTCATTTATTTCCATCACTCTATCTTCTACCTCACTTATCCTATCTTCTGACTCAGTTATTCTACTGTTGGTTCCCTTCAGAGTGTTTTTGATCTCATTTATTCCATTATTCATTATTGATTGACTCTTTTTTATTTTTTCTAGGTCCTTGTTAAACATTTCTTGCATCTTCTCAATCCTTGTCCCTAGACTATTTATCTGCAACTCCATTTTATTTTTAAGATTTTGGATCATTTGTACTATCATTATTCTGAATTATTTTTCAGGTAGACTCCCTGTTTCCTCCTCTTTTGTTTGGTTTGGTGGGCATTTATCATGTTCCTTTACTTGCTGAATATTTCTTTGCCTTTTTATCATGTTTAGATTGCTGTGTTTGGGGTGGCCTTTCTGTATGCTGGAAGTTTGTGGTTCCTTTTTATTGTGGAGGTTCCTCCCTGTGGGTGGGGTTGGATGAGTGGCTTGTCAAGGTTTTCTGGTTAGGGACGCTTGTGTCAGTGTTCTTGTGGGTGGAGTGGGATCTATTCTCTCTAGAGTGCAATGAAGTTTCCAGTAGTGAGTTTTGAGGTGTCTGTGGGTTTGGTGTGACTTTGGGCTGCTTTTATCTAAATGCTCAGGGTTATGTTCCTGCATTGTTGGAGAGTTAGTTTGGTATGTCTTGCTCTGAAACTTGCTGGCTCTTGGGTGGAGCTTGGTTTCATTGTAGGTATGGAGGCTTTTGGATGAGCTCTTGTTTATTAGTGTTTCTTGGAGTCAGGAGTTTTCTGGAGTTTCAAGTTTTGGATTTAAGCCTCCTGCCTCTGGCTTTCAGTCTTATTCTTACAGTTGTCTCAAGACTTCTCCATCCATACAGCACCAATGATAAAACATCTAGGTTAATGGTGAAAAGATTCTCCACAGTGAGGGACACCCAGAGAGGTTCACAGAGTAACATGGAGAAGAGAAGAGGGAAGAAGGAGATAGAGGTGACCAGAAGGAGAAGAGGGGAAGTCAAAAGGAGAGAGACAGATCTTGCCAGCAATCCATTTCCTAAGTGTTCTCCATAGCCCTGACTACCCAAACAGATTCATAGAGTTGGGTAGAGAAGAGAAGGGGAAGGGAGGAGATAGAGGTGACCTGGGGGAGAAAAAGGTGAATCAAAAGGGGGAGAGAGCAATTAAGCCAGCAGTCACACTCCTAAGTAAAAATGGACACTGAAGATTGGATTCTTAAAGGTACAAAATTGATAACAAATACCAAAAAGCAAAGATTAAAAATCTAGAGTAGAGGTTAGACTCTCAAAAATATAATATTAACAAAACAAAATCACAAAAATTATAAAATATATATATATATGAAATTTGCTTTAAAAATGAGGTCTTTTTTTTTGCAAGGTAATAGTAGGTTATAAAAATGAAAATTATGCCCAGCAGTTGGATTGCTGGATCATAAGGCAGTTCTATTTCCAGTTTTTTAAGGAATCTCCACACTGTTCTCCATAGTGGCTGTACTAGTTTGCATTCCCATACACACTGAGGAAACCAGAAGGGAAAGAGACATGTGTACCCCAATGTTCATCGCAGCACTGTTTATAATAGCCAGGACATGGAAGCAACCTAGATGTCCATCAGGAGATGAATGGATAAGAAAGCTATGGTACATAGACACAATGGAGTATTACTCAGCCATTAAAAAGAATACATTTGACTCAGTCCTAATGAGGTGGATGAAACTGGAGCCTATTATACAGAGTGAAGTAAGCCAGAAGGAAAAACACCAATACAGTATACTAACGCATATATATGGAATTTAGAAAGATGGTAACAATAACCCTGTGTACGAGACAGCAAAAGAGACACTGATGTATAGAACAGTCTTATGGACTCTGTGGGAGAGGGAGAGGGTGGGAAGATTTGGGAGAATGGCATTGAAACATGTAAAATATCATGTATGAAATGAGATGCCAGTCCAGGTTCGATGCACGATGCTGGATGCTTGGGGCTGGTGCACTGGGACGACCCAGAGGGATGATATGGGGAGAGAGGAGGGAGGAAGGTTCAGGATGGGGAACACATGTATACCTGTGGCAGATTCATTTTGATATTTGGCAAAACTAATACAATTATGTAAAGTTTAAAAAAAAATAAAATTAAAAAAATAAAAAATAAATGAAAATTAAAGGAATAATAAAAAACTTAAAAATTAAAAAAATTAAAAAATGTTAATAGTGAAATATATCTAGGAATTTCTTTGGAGCTGTTGAGGGCAGTGTGGGGTCAGTTCAATTTCAGATAGTTCCTTGTTTTAGCCTATACTTCTTCTCATGGTCTATAGGCACCTTGCAATGCGGTTAGTGCTAACTACGGGGTTTTAATCTGTTGGATCTGTCACTTCCAGAGCAGTTCTGTCTTCTTTGTTTATTTTGGCTTCCTCTGTTTCCAAGTCTCTTCAGTGTCTAATTTCTGCTCTGTCACAAGGGGGCGAAGGTGGTCATTCATTTAGGCTAACTTGTTCAGTTGTGCTGTGGGAAGGGAAGAACACTGCAAAGAAATATCACTGGCGTGTGTGGGGAGTGCTCACAGCGTCTGGGCCACACTGGGTTTGCCCCTGCTCATGGAATGTGTCCTTTCCTGGTCTACAGTGCTCAGGCTCCAGGTTGTTCTGCAGGGGAACTGTCTAAAGTGGGTCCTGGGGTGCGTGCACTTCCTAGGTCTAAGCCACTCAGGTTCAGGTTTTTGCATACTCCACAAAGGCACATACTCCGTTGGGCCTGCATTTTGTGCCCTTCCCAGGTCCGAGCAGCTCAGGCTACCAGGTGCTTGGAGAGTGCACTCTCCCAGCTGGGCAGTGCCTCTTATCACCTTCCCGGTCCCAGACCTTTGGTTTCCTGGGTGTGCAGCAAAAGCACTGCCTCAGGTGGGCCGTGTGTCTCCTCTGGGGAGCTGATCTCTGACTGCAACCCGCTTGGTGGATGTCAACCATCCAGGATCCCAGGAAGACTTGGTTAGTAATTGGGAGACTGCTCACAGTTTGGTGGAGGATGCCATCTCTGTGGTTGAGATAGCCCCTCGCCTTCAGGCTCTGGCTGTTGCCCGCCTGGCTCTCAGCCTTTAGCAGGGGTGGGGGAGGGAAGGGGCTTGGGGGAGGGGCCAGTCCCCAGCTGGCTAGCTCTCCTCTGGTGTTCCGTCAATCCTTTGTTATCCCACATTTTGGGTTGCTATCTCACATTTGCTCCCTCAGATTGTCCTCAGGGCATTCAGGCCCTGTCCCTGCCCTAAGCAATGCAAAATGCCTCCCCATTCAACCCTGCTAGCTGCTGGTGGACTCAAGCATCTGGGCTACTTCTCCGCTGGGAGTCGTGACTAGGCAGGTAATCTGTGGATTCTTTTTTGCACCCCTCCTCCAAGTTATGTTGCCCTCTGAGATTCCAAAGCTCCCCACAGACCCACCAGTGAGAGGATTTCCTGGTGTTTGGAAACTTCTTCTCCTTCACAGCTCCCTCCCCGGGATGGGTCTCTGTCCCTAACTCTCTTGTCTCTCTTTTTATCTTTTATATTTTGTCCTACCTCCTTTTGAAGAGAATGGGATGCCTTTCCAGGTGCCTGATGTCCTCCACCAGCATTCAGAAGTTGTTTTGTGGAATTTGCTCAGCGTTTAAATGATCTTTTGAGGAATTTGTGGAGGAGAAAGTGGTCTCCCCATCCTATTTCTCCACCATTTTAGGACCGCCCCCAATAAATATTATTTTAAAAAAAGACAGTCTTAATAAGTCCTTAAAATAATGCATACTATGCTTCATCAGTTGTCACAATGATTTATAATGTAAAATACTTAATTGTAAAATGAAGTTTGTAGGAGGCAGACACCAGTAATATAGATCAGAGAAGAAAACTACAAATTTAGACCCAAACATGTACATACACACACACAGACCCCTTCTCATGAATTGTCTTCAGCTACTCTCAAGACTGAAGACTGATAGTTTTATAGGAGATTTGTTTGTGATGTATGATGTATGAGAAGTCCTAACCAGTTGACTCCAATGATTTTAAATCATATGAACAAAATATAATTATGTGTATACTCATTTCCATATACTAACTACAATGGATCATCTCCAAGAAAAAGAAATGCAAAAAAGCAAAATGGCTGTCTGAGGAGGCCTTACAAATTAGCTGTGAAAAGAAGAGATGGAAAAAGCAAAGGAGAAAAGGAAAGATATACCAATTTGAAGGCAGAGTTAAAAAAAATAGCAAGGAGTGATAAGAAAGCCTTCCTTAATGATCAGTGCAAAGAAATAGAGGAAAACAATAGAATGGGAAAGACTAGATATTTCTTCAAGAAAATTAGAGATGCTGTCTCAATGGACATGAGTTTGCGTAAGCCCTGGGAGTTGGCGATGGACAGGGAGGCCTGGTGTGCTGCAGTCCATGGTCTCACAGAGTTGGGCACTACTGAGTGACTGAACTGAACTGAGCTGAACTACAAAGGAAAAAGTAATTGGAAATGAAATCTATCGGTTAATCACTAGGCCATATTTTGCACATGTGTTAAGAGTTTTTTTGATAGTCAGAATTTTCAATTAAAATAATATTTGTTGAGTGCTAATATTCACCTTTGTGCCTGCTATGTACCTTCAGGAATGTCTGACTCTGTGTGACCCCATGGACTGTAGCCTGCCAGGCTCCTCTGTCCACATGATGCTCCAGGCAAGAGGACTGGAGCAGGTTGCCATGCTCTCCTCCAGGGATCTTCCCAACCCAGGGATCAAGCCACATCTCTTATGTCTCTTGCAGTGGCAGGCAGGTACTTTACCACAATGCCACCTGGGAAGCCACAGGAAGAAGTGCAAATATGAAAACATAATATAAACTTAAATGAAGTAAAATCTTTCATTTTAATGAATTCATCACTGTGCCTTCACCAGCAAGCAAAAATGGAAGAAAATATTTACTTGCATATTGAATAAATACATTTGCTACATGTTGTGGAGAGTAAAACTATGACTAACCAAATTCTTTTCTCAAAGAGCTTACAATATATTTGGAGAGAGAGAAATATTATACACATACATTTTCTTTTAAAAACACCTTTTCAAATTAATCTTCACTTCCTTTCAATAAACATTTAAATGTGATTTACCAAATTCTTTCATTACCACTCAGTGTTTCATGCACAATGAAAGCATGGAGAGAGGCTCAGAGTGAGGGGATATGTGTGTAATAAGTGATTCACTCTGTTGTACAGAAGATTCTAACACACCATTGTAAAGCTATTACACTCCAAAATAAATAAATAACTAATAAATAAAAAATTTAAAAAATAAAATCAATATTTTCAGGGAGTCATCAAAATTATAACATTTCATGCACAATGTTAACTTGATGAATTCAATAACATTTCATGCCCAAAGAATGGCAAAATGAGCATCTTTCTCACATACAAACTCAATCATCTTAGATTTCAATGATAAAAAGAATATTCAAGTTTATACACGTAAGTGTATGTAGAAAGTCTCAAAAATATAGGAAATGTCAGAAATATCACACATGTTCATAATATACACACACAAAACCTACATAATTATCAATCCAGAAGAACACATACTAAACACATAATAACTTCCAGTGCATTTTTATTTCCTTAAATTTTCAATATTTTTCAAATTTTTACAATATTAACATATTCCACTCAGAATCCAAAATTGTGAGGTGGTGAGCATTTCCTTAGCTGTTTGTGTGTTTCCCTTTTAAATCAACCTAAAATAACGCATAAAACACAACTATATATCCATTGCGAAGAAGTCACTGTGTGTTAAAAATACTGGAGGGATATCAATATTCTTATGATAATGGCCAACAGAAGATATTAAGAAGAGGGCAAGAATACACAGAAGAACTGTACAAAAAAGATCTTCATGACCCGGATAATCACAATGGTGTGATCACTGACCTAGAGCCAGACATCCTGGAATGTGAAGTCAAGCGGGCCTTAGAAAGCATCACTATGAACAAAGCTAATGGAGGTGATGGAATTCCAGATGAGCTATTTCAAATCCTGAAAGATGATGCTGTGAAAGTGCTGCACTCAATATGAAAGCAAATTTGGAAAACTCAGCAGGGGCCACAGGACTGGAAAAGGGCAGTTTTCATTCCAATCCCAAAGAAAGGCAATGCCAAAGAATGCTCAAACTACTGCACAATTGCACTCATCTCACATGATAGTAAAGTAATGCTCAAAACTCTCCAAGCCAGGCTTCAGCAGTACGTGAACCGTGAACTTCCTGATGTTCAAGCTGGTTTTAGAAAAGGCAGAGGAACCAGAGATCAAATTGCCAACATCCGCTGGATCATTGAAAAAGCAAGAGAGTTCCAGAAAAAACATCTATTTCTGCTTTATTGACTATGCCAAAGCCTTTGACTGCGTGGATCACAATAAACTGTGGGAAATTCTGAAAGAGATGGGAATACCAGACCACCTGATCTGCCTCTTGAGAAATTTGTATGCAGGTCAGGAAGCAACAATTAGAACTGGACATGGAACAACAGACTGGTTCCAAATAGGAAAAGGAGTACGTCAAGGCTGTATATTATTACCCTGCTTATTTAACTTATATACAGAGTACATCATGAGAAATTCTGGGCTGGAAGAAACACAAGCTGGAATCAAGATTTCTGGGAGAAATAGCAATAACCTCAGATATGCAGATGACACCACCCTTATGGCAGAAAGTGAAGAGGAACTCAAAAGCTTCTTAATGAAAGTAAAAGTGGAGAGTGAAAAAGTTGGCTTAAAATTCAACATTCAGAAAATGAAGATCATGGCATCCAGTCCCATCACTTCATGGGAAATAGATGGGGAAACAGTGGAAACAGTGTCAGACTTTATTTTTGGGGGCTCCAAAATCACTGCAGATGATGACTGCAGCCATGGAATTAAAAGACGCTTACTCCTTGGAAGGAAAGTTATGACGAACCTAGATAGCATATTCAAAAGCAGAGACATTACTTTGCCAACAAAGATGCGTCTAGTCAAGGCTGTGGTTTTTCCTGTGATCATGTATGGATGTGAGAGTTGGACTGTGAAGAAGGCTGAGTGGGGAAGAATTGATGGTTTTGAACTGTGGTGTTGGAGAAGACTCTTGAGAGTCTCTTGGACTGCAAGGAGATCCAACCAGTTCATTCTGAAGGAGATCAGCCCTGGGATTTCTTTGGAAGGAATGATGCTAAAGCTGCAACTCCAGTACTTTGACCATTTCATGCGAAGAGTTGACTCATTGGAAAAGACTCTAATGCTGGGAGGGATTGGGGGCAGGAGGAGAAGGGAATGACAGAGGATGAGATGGCTGGATGGCATCACTGACCTGATGGACATGAGTTTGGGTAAACTCCGGTAGTTGGTGATGGACAGGGAGGCCTGTCATCCTGCAACTCATGGGGTCACAAAGAGTCAGACACGACTGAGCGACTGAACTGAACTGAAAACTGAAACATTTATTAGTATGGCCTTAAATGCTTTGCATATATGAATTGATTTAATCTTTATAGTAACTATGTGTGTGAGTGCATATATGCTGAGTCACTCAGTCCTGTCAGACTCTTTGCAAACCTATGGACTGTAGCCCACCAGGCTTCTCTGTCCATGGAATTTTCTAGAACACTGGAGTGGGTTGTCATTTCCGTCTCCAGGGATCTTCCAGACCCAGGGATCGAACACATGTCTCTTGCATAGACAGATGGATTGTTTACCACTGAGCCACCTAGGAAGCCCCTTATAGTAACTATATGGACTTGGAATTATTATGTATCTAGTGCAGTTGAGGAACTTTGAGGCTTGAATTTTCAGTGATTTATGGTTATATAAGTAATAGAGCAGCAGTCCTAGAATCTAAATTTTGGAATGTTTGGTTCCCAAGCAAGTGCTCATAATCACTCTGCTATAACGCTTCTCTATAAAGTAAAGGAAACAATTTCTGAAATTGGCATCATTGTTCCTAAAACTGACCTCTTTTCCATCATAACATTCTCTGAAGTTGGATTATGTTTTGGAATATATATGACATATTTTAAAAGCTGACAACTATATATTTTTTTTAATTTAGGAAATCAGTTTCACTTAAAAATGTGTATAGTTAGACTATAGTTTAACATGGTTCTGGTTTCCAATTATAATATAGATTTCCAAAGGCATATTCTTAAAAATACCCAAGATTATATTTAGTTAGGCATGATGGCTCAGCAAAATAAATAAACAAACAAACAATTATATTTGTCTCTGAAGAGACAGCAAGGAAATTAACTACAGGAATGAAAAGAAAAATGACTTTGAAGTTATAACATCACTGTTATTTTAATTATTTGGGGTCTTTTCTCTTCTTCATGACCCTATTGAGTGCATTTTTTACTTCTTTGTTTCTAAGACTGTATATAAGGGGGTTCAGCATGGGGATGATAATAGTATAAAAAACAGAAGCCACTTGATCCTTTCCCAAGGAGTAGGACTTACTTGGTTTTAAGTAAGTGAAAATCATAGTGCCATAGAAGATGGTGACCACCAGGAGATGGGAGGCACAGGTAGAGAAGGCTTTTTGTTTCACTGAAGTGGAAGTAATTTTCAGGATAGTAGACAGGATGGACACATACGACACAGATATTGTGATAAGAGACACCACTAAGGTGGAACCAGTAGAAATGAATATGATGATTTCAATGTCATATGTGTCAGTGCAGGACAGTGCTAAAATTGCTGGTCCATCACAGAAAAAGTGATAAATTATCTTTGAGTTGCAGAAATGCAATCCACTCAAGCACAGAACATTGACAGAGGTGTCCATAGAGCCAATCAAATAGGATCCAAAGATGAGAGAGCAGCATTGCCTGGTGGACATAACCACCTGGTAATGCAGAGGGTTGCATTACCCTCCAGATGGCTCCATAGTGATCATAGGCCACGGAGGAGAGAAGGAAACATTCAGTGGCGCCCAAGAAGACAAAGAAATACATCTGAGTGAAGCAGTTCAGGTATGAAATATTCTTCTTGGAATTTATTAAATTGTTTGAGGTTTTAGGGGTGATGACACTTGAGTAACTGAGGTCAAGAAATGACAAGTGACTGAGGAAAGAATACATGGGTGTGTGAAGCTGGGAATCCAGGGAGATTATCAGGATCATCCCCACATTCCCCAGCACAGTGATCAGGTATATTAGGAGAAAGAGGGTGAAGAGGACCAGCCGGATCTCTTCAGAGTCTGTCAGTCCCATGAGGATGAAGTCAGACACCTGTGTGATATTTCTTCTGCCCATAGTGTTCAAGTGCTCCAAACTGTTGAGATCAAAGTTGATACTTGACATGAATTACTTCAAAAAGCTTGGGTTTTTATAAACAACATGATATATTTATACTTGATGGTATAGTTTGATGTTTCTAGAAATTGAGAAGAGGGCTATAGAGAATATGAAAAGAAAACTCTTAATTTGACTACCAAATATAGAAATAAGGATAACTATATATTGGAATATAATGTAGCAAAACCTAGTACAGTTGAATGATTAGAATGACTGATACTGTTTTAAGGCTTGTCATTATTAATGCATTTAATTACCATGAGATTATTATACTGTAGTTAGTACCATTTGTGGAGAAGGCAATGGCACCCCACTCCAGTATTCTTGCCTGGAAAATCCCATGGATGGAGGAGCCTGGGAGGCTGCAGTCCATGGGGTCTCTAAGAGTCGGACATGACTGAGTGACTTCACTTTCACTTTTCACTTTCATGCATTGGAGAAGGAAATGGCAACCCACTCCAGTGTTCTTGCCTGGAGAATCCCAGGGATGGCAGAGCCTGGTGGGCTGCTGTCTATGGGGTTACACAGAGTTGGACACGACTGAAGTGACTTAGCAGCAGCAGCAGTAGCAGTACCATTTGACACATTCTTCATATGAGAAAAAAAACACTGTGAATTTAGTTAACCCAACCAGAGTCAGAGCTATTAAATATTGGATGCAATATTCTACCAAGGTAGATTGACCTGAGAAGGAATACCCATAATACTATCTATATTTTTCTTTATGACTGATTTCAGCAAACCTGCAACAGTTTTAGTTATATAATAACAAAAAATTGTTTGAGATATATATAATGGGTAATTTGATGTATATATAAATTGATATATCAGTTCAGTTCAGTTCAGTCGGTCAGTCGTGCCCAACTCTTTGCAACCCCATGAATTGCAGCACACCAGGCCTCCCTGTCCATCACCATCTCCCGGAGTTCACTCAGACTCACGTCCATCGAGTCGGTGATATCATCCAGCCATCTCATCCTCTGTCGTCCCCTTCTCCTCCTGCCCCTAATCCCTTCCAGCATCAGAGTCTTTTCCAATGAGTCAACTCTTTGCATAAGGTGGCCAAAGTACTGGAGTTTCAGCTTTAGCATCATTCCTTCCAAAGAACACCCAGGGCTGATTTCCTTTAGAATGGACTGGTTGGATCTCCTTGCAGTCCAAGGGACTCTTAAGAGTCTTCTTCAACACCACACTTCAAAAACATCAATTCTTCAGCACTCAGCTTTCTTCACAGTCCAACTTTTGCATCCATTCATGACCCCTGGAAAAACCATAGCCTTGACTAGATGGACCTTTGTTGGCAAAGTAATGTCTCTGCTTTTGAATATGCTATCTAGGTTGGTCATAACTTTCCTTCCAAGGAGTAAGCGTCTTTTAATTCCATGGCTGCAGTCATCATCTGCAATGATTTTGGAGCCCCAGAAGATAAAGTCTGGCACTGTTTCCACTGTTTCCCCATCTATTTCCCATGAAGTGATGGGACCAGATGCCATGATCTTCGTTTTCTGAATGTTGAGCTTTAAGCCAACTTTTTCACTTTCTTCTTTCACTTTCATCAAGAGGCTTTTTAGTTCCTCTTCACTTTCTGCCATAAGGGTGGTGTCATCTGCATATCTGAGGTTATTGATATTTCTCCTGGCAATCTTGATTCCCGCTTGTGCTTTTTGCAGCCCAACATTTATAATTGTTTGATATATATAGTTTAATGCACCATGCACTGTCCTTTCTTTCCCAATATATTAAATATTTTACTAATAGCAATTTCAACTTTATTGAACTTCAGTAGCATATACTAAGTTATAGACCATATGTTACTATTAATCTTCAAACAATAGGATGCTTGTACAACTTGATAATTCAAAATTAAATTTCTTCCAAAATTATATTTCTAAATTCACACATTGATTGCAGACGGTGATTACATCAACTTCATATTTCTGGTTCTACAAATCTTGGCATTACTTACTTCTACTGCTAAGTCACTTCAGTCGTGTCCGACTCTGTGCGACTCCATAGACGGCAGCCCACCAGGCTCCCCTGTCCCTGGGATTCTCCAGGCAAGAACACTGGAGTGGGTTGCCATTTCCTTCTCCAATTCATGAAAGTGAAAAGAGAAAGTGAAGTCACTCAGTCGTATCCGATTCTTAGCGACCCCATGGACTGCAGCCTACCAGGCTCCTCCATCCATGGGACTTTCCAGACAAGAGTACTGGAGTGGGGTGCCGTTGCCTTCTCCTTAAATGATATCAATGTACATATTCTGAAAATATCTCCATTTTATTTGATTCTACCTAAAACCTTCTACCTTTGAGAATAATACTGGAGGTCAAGGTTGGTAAAATACACTTCTTTCAGTATTATCTGTCTATGAAGTGTCAGCCACAAATTTTGCTCACAGATAAAACATGAAGGTCATCAGTTGAAAATTTCTATAATAAACATGGTTCTTTTTTGAGATAAATTATTTTTAAATTTTAATGCATTCATTTTGTTTTCTTCTTAGGGAAAGGTAAATCAAACTAGAGATTTTATTCAGCTCCTGATCAAATGTAAAATTTGCCAGGAAGTGATACCTGAAAAGAATTTCAGGACTCCACTCTATAGGTACATCAGCAGAGAAGAGCATGCTTTTCATATCATCCTAATATTTCCAGGGTAGATCATATACTGGGAATTGTTGATAATGAAACGTTTGCTCATCCTTATGGACCAATTATCAAGAAAGATTTCTTTGCCTGTCTCCAGGGGCAAAAGTTCAAGGACCAAAAGCAGCTATAATAGGATTTGAGAAGCTAGTTGTCTTTTCCCTTAGGAGCCACAAAATGAAGGACCTAATGATTTGGTCTACCTTTGTGATGCTCTAAATTTATGCCCAGGTTGGTAGAGAAACTATTTCTAGCAAAATATTTACTCTATGACTAAAATCATCAGGGGCAGAATGATACATTTTTGACAATAAAAGTTTTATATTTAAATGTGTAATACTATTTAGGGAGTAAATATATTTGTTAAAAAGAAAACTAGAATATAACAAAATTCAAAGAATGATATGAAAAAAATCAAAACTGCTGTAACAATTTAATGAATTGCTCCCAATTATTTTTGTCATGGAGTACTTATCTGTATACCTCTAGATTTGCATAATCACTATCATACTGTATAGTCACTATCCACTCTCATTTTATAATTAAAAGCCACCTCAAAAACCATGATAAATGCAAAACTATGAGGAGAAAGTTTTTCTTAATATTTTCTAACACTGGAACTCATTTTGTTCATTTTAGTGTTTTTCCTGATTTCAAACTATTGTTATACCATTCACTGTGTCATGTCAGAAACCAAAGCATGATCAGAGATTTTTAAAATCTCTCTTAATTTAAAGATGGTATCGCTACATTCCCTAATTCATTACAGTTTTAACTATGCAATACACACACACACACACACACACACACACACACACACACATATATATATATATATGCATATGGGCTTCCCTTGTGGCTCCTTGTGGCTCAGATGGTAAAGAATCTGTCTGCAATGCTGGAGAATAGGGTTTGATCCCTGGGGTGGGAAGATCCCCTGGAGAAGGGAATGGCTATTCACTCCAGCATTCTTGCTTGGAGCATTCAATTGACAGGGAGGCTGGAAGGCTACATTCCATGGTGTTGCAAAAAGTCAGAAATGACTGAGTGCCTAATACTGTCACTTTCATATATATAAAGATACATAGATAGATTAAAATTTTTTCTTAATCTAGAATGATGGAAAGTACACCAAGGATAAATACAAGGACATTTTGAAAAATATATATGGACATTTAATCATAACTCTGAACAAATAAAATATATTTCTGGTTCTTATGCTTAACAAGAAAAGTGTGGCATGTTTTTCTCTTGGAAAGAGAATAGCAAGGCAATATTAAGGCACAGAAATAAAAAATAGATACCTGTTTTTATTAGCATTAAATAAATATAAAATATTGAAATTATCTACAGAACAGCATATATTCATACAAGTGAAAACGAAAATATATATACAATTAGAACCACAGTAAATATAAAGAAGGTTCAACAGTGAGGATGTTTCATACAATTATCAACATTTGAGCATTGTAGTTATGATGCATGGATGAAAATCCCTGGTAGAGAAAAAGGGAAATATAATAATTTTAATAATTTTCAATAATGATGATGAAATATCTTGAAGGCAATTAATCTGATTCAGACACTGTGCTTAGAAGAAAAAAAAATTGATGTTAAATTAATAAAGGGAATGAGTGATGAGTTAAGACAATATCCTCAATAAGTCCCTAAAATAATGCATAGTATATTTCATCAGTTGTCACTTACAATACTTTATAATGTAAAATATTTTATTGTAAAATGAAGTTTGCTGGCATCAGGCACCAGTAATACATATCTGAGAAGAAAATTAAAAATTTAAACCAAATGTATTATATATATATATATATATATATATATATATGTACTCACAGATCCCTTCACATGAATTGTCTTCAATTATTCCAAAACTGAAGACCAGTTACCATCAAAAAGAAGTTTCCTTTTGATGTATGATACAAAAGAAGTCCTAAAAACTTGACTCCAATGATTTAAAATCATATGAACAAATATAGATCTATGTACACTCATTTCCATATCCTAACCACTAAAGGAAAAAAATCATTTTAAAAAGTCTATTAATCTCTATGCCATTTTTAATATACCAGTAAGCAATGTTTTTGAAAGAATTCTAGATAGAATTTTCAACCAAACTAATGTTTTTTTGAGTGCTAATATGCACAGCATGGTCCAAATTCCAAGGCAAGTTATAAACATGATTAAGGAAGAAACATTGATCTTAATAAATTCATCACTTTGTTTCCACAAGCCAAAAAGAGCAAAGAAAACATTTACTCATTGTAAATATCATAAATATTACATATGTGTTTGTTCCATGCTGTGGAGAGCAATAGTCAAACTATGACTAAACAGACTCTTCTCTCAAAAAACTTACCATCTTGTCTGAGAGAGAGAAATATAAGCACACATATTTTCTCCTAAAAGTACTTTATGGATTAATCTTCAGTTCTTTTCAATAAACATTTAAATAGGATTACCCAACTTTCATTACTTCTTAGTGATTCATGCACAGTGAAAGCAGTACTGAGGGTTTCATCTTTTCCAGGGGCCATTTTGTATCAATGTTGAAGAGAGTACATTAAACAGGGTTTATTTTCAAGTCTCTTGTCAAGGAAAAATAAAAGGAAAACCTAGTTTCTCTTTTTAATACTATAGATTTAATGAAACATTTCTGCCCAATCTGGAGAAATGAGAGTCTATAAATATACTTCGCAAATGTTGCAGTGATATTTTATACCTAGTACTTCATGATTATACACAAACATGCATATCATTGTTGTTGTTCAGTTGCTAAGTTGTGTCTGACTCTTTGCGACTCTGTGGATGGCAATAGAACAGCTTCCCTGTCTTCACTATCTCCTGGAGTTTGCTCAAACTCAAGTCCACTGAATTGGTGATGCCATCCACCCATCTCATCCTCTATTACCCCCTTCTCATCTTCGATATTTCCCAGCATAAAGGTCTTTTCTAATGAGTTGGTTCTTCACATCAGGTGTCCAAAGTGTTGGAGCTTCAGCTTCAGCATCAGTCCTTCCAACAAATATTCAGAGTTGGTTTCCTTTAGGAGTGACTGGTTTGATCTCCTTGCTGCCCAGGGGACTCTCAAGAGTTTTCTCCAGCACCACAGTTTGAAAACATGATTTCTTCAGTGCTCATCATTCTTTATGGTTCAACTCTCACATCCATGCATGACTACTGGAAAAGACATAGATTTGACTATATGAACCTGTGTCCACAAAGTGATGTCTCTGCTTTTTAATATGCTGTCTATACTCTCATTTTCCTTCAGATCATATAAATCTTTCACCTTTTAATATGCTGACTAGGTTTGTCACAGATTTTATTCCATGTCATAACTTTTCTTCCATGGAGCAAGTGTCTTTTAATTTCATGGCTGCAGTCACCATCCACAGTGATTTTGGAGCCCAAGAAAATAAAATCTGTTACTGTTTACATTTTTCCCCATCTATTTGCTATGAAGTGATGGGACCAGATGCCATGATCTTAGTTTTTTGAATGTTGAATTTTAATCCAGGCTTTTCACTCTCTTCTTTCAACTTCATCAAGAGGGTCTTAAGTTCTTTTTCACTTTCTGTTTTTAGGGTAGTATCATCTGCACACCTGAAGTTGTTGATACTTCTCCTGGCAATCTTAATTCCAGCTTGTGCTTCATCCAGCTGTGCATTTCACATGATGTCCTCTTCATAGATGTTAATAAGCAGGGTGAAAATATAAAACCTTGACATACTCCTTTCCCAGTTTTGAACCAATCCATTGTTTCATGGCTGGTTCTAAACATTGCCTCTTGACCTGCATACAAGTTTTTCAGGAGCCACTAAGGTGGTCTGGTATTCCCATCTCTTGAAGAATTTTCCACAGTTTGTTGTGATCCACACAAAATTTTTAGCATAGTCAGTGAAGCAGTAGTATATTTTTTTTTTCCTGGAATTCTCTTCCTTTTTTTATGATACAATGGATACTGGCAATTTGACCTCCAGTTCCTCTGCCTTTTCTAAATCCATCTTGTACATCTGGAAGTTCTTGGTTCACATGCTGTTGAAGCTTATCTTGAAGGATTCTGAGTATTATCTTGCTAGCATGTGAAATGAAAGCAACTGTACTGTAGTTTGAACTTTCTTTGGCATTGCCCTTCTTTGGCATTGAAATGAAAACTGACCTTTTCCAGTCCTGTGGCCACTGTTGAGTTTTGCTGACATATTGAGTGCAACAGCAACTTTAACAGCATCATCTTTTAGGATTTTTAAATGGCTCAGGTGGAATTCCATCACCTCCACTAGCTTTGTTCATAGTGATGCTTCTGAAGGCCCACTTGACTTCATACTCCAGGATGTCTGGCTCTAGGTGAGTGACTATGCCATTGTGGTTATCTGGGTCTTTAAGACCTTTTCTGCACAGTTCTTCTGTGTACCACCTCTTCTTACTCTCTTTTGCTTTTGTTAGGTCCTTGCTGTTTCTGTCTATTGTGCCCATCTTTGCATGAAATGTTCCCTTGTTATTTCTAATCTTCAAAGTTATCAATTCTTTGAACTTAGAGAGACACAGTATAGGGATTAAGAAATTAAATTTTTCTGTTTTATGCTATACCTCACTGCATAACTTGGACAAACTCTGGGAGATGGTGAGGGGCAGGGAAGCCTGATGTGCTACAGTCCATAGGGTCTCAAAGAGTTGGACACGAATTGGCAACTGAACAACAACCACAGCAAAAATGCATCCCTTTACCTTGATATCAAAGTAAAGTCATAGCTTGTCAAATAGACTAGAAAAATTAAAAATGCCCATAAAAATAAAATGAGATAATATGCTTTTGAAAGAGGAGAGAGGAGCCAAAAAGTTATTCTTAAACAAATGCAAGTGAAAGCAAATAACAATAGCTGGAAATATAAAGTCTAGAATACATGAATATCAGAGCAAAAATAAGTCTTGATAATTTCATGGCATTCAAATATGAAAGGGAATTTTTAAAATAAAGTAGGGGGAAATAATGCAAGACAAACAAATTTGTCTAGAGTTTTGAATTAGTAAAAATAATTTAAACTTTTATTTCCTAAAAGAGAGTTTGAATTTTAACATTTAAAAAAGTACTTTTTTAAAAAATTTTATTAAAAAAAATAAACAAACACCATTTTAGATAGAAACCAATATAAATTTAAAAAAATGTTTATAATCATTATTATTTGAATATAATGATCTATTTAATTACAAAAGTATAGAAAATTATGAAATATTTGGAAAATTTTAAATATATTCTTATGCTTTATGTAGAGAAAATGAAAGGTAATGTAGAGAAAATGAAAGGTAATGTACAAAATTTTTAAATAAAGAAAATTTTAACACCCTATCTGATTAAAGCTAATAGGTTGCTTTATGTCTGATTTCATTGTAATTTAGTAGCTTTACAACTTGTCTTTGCTAAAAATATTAGTACAAATTAGACAAGCGTTTAAGTAAAAAAAATATTTTTAATAATCATGTCAAACCAATAGAAATAAGGAGAAAAGCAATGAGGTCTTAAAGTACATAGAATTTCTATGAATAAGCAGTGTACTGAAGCTTGTTGACATGTCACAGAAGTAAGCCTTTTAAAATGTTTCCTTTGGGGGGAGGTTGAATCCAAGAGGGATGGAATGTGTATATATCTACCTGATTCAGTTCATTGTAATGTAGAAAATAACCAAATCAATCAAAAGTAATTAATAAAAAATGTATATTCGATAAGAAAAAGCCTTTGTACATATAAAATACTGCAGGGTTATGAGTTTTCAAGCAATAATGGCCACCGTTTATTAGTATGTCCTTAAATGCCATCATTATCTGATTTAATCTTTACAGAATATTTATAGACCTGGAATTATTATTTATCTTGAGCAAGATAAATTACTTTTTTTCTTGAGGAAACTTTAAACTTAAACTTTCAGCAATGCTTTAAAGGGTTATATAAGTAAAAGTGCAGCAGATCTAGAATCTAAATTCTGGAATGGTTGGTTGGGTCTGGGCAAGTGCTCATAATCACTCTGCTACGTTGATTCTACAGAAGGTAAAGGAAATAATTTCCAAAATAGTTTATAATTCCCAAAACTGAGCTATTTTCCATCATAAAATTCTGGGAAGTTGGATTATGCATGTGAACTTGTATGATATAATTTAAAAGATGAAAACTATAATCTTTCATTTTGCAAACCAGTTGCCTTTAAAAATGAATATACATAGATCATGGTTTAACATGGTTCATGATTTCCAGTTACAATGTAGATTTCTAAAGAAATATTCTTAGAAATATTTGGCATTATATTCAATCAAGCAGGATGGTTCAACAACAACATAAATACATAAATAATAAATATAAATAATTCTATTTGTTTCTGTAGAGAAAGCAAGGAAATACACTATAGGAATGGAAAAAAATGAGCTTTAAAATTTATCATCACTGTTATTTTAATTGTTTGGGGACTTTTCTCTCCTGCATGACTCTTCTGAGAGCATTTTTCACTTCTTTGTTTCGAAGACTATATATGAGTGGATTCAGCATGGGGATGACTATAGTATAAAACACAGAAGCCACGTGATCCTTTCCCAAAGACTAGGACTTACTTGGTTTTACATAAGTAAAAATTGTAGTACCATAAAAGATGGTGACCACCAAGAGATGGGAGGCACAAGTAGAGAAGGCATTTTGCTTCCCTGAAGTGGAAGTAATTTTCAGGATGATAGACAAGATGGCCACATAGGATGCAGACACAATGATAAAAGACACCAGTAGAGTGGAGCCAGCAAAAATGGATATAATGATTTCAATGTCATGTATGTCAGTGAATGACAGGGCTAAAATTGGGGGTGCTTTGCGGAAAAAGTGATAGATTATATTGGAGCCACAGAAATGCAATCTGCTCATGCAAAGCACGTTGACAAAGGAGTCCATAAAGCCAATCAAATAAGATTCAAAAAGTAGGGAGCAGCAGTGTCTGGTGGATATAACAACCAGGTAACACAGACCTAGCTGCAGATAGCTACATAGTGATCATAGGCCATGGAGGAGAGAAAGAAACATTCAGTGACACCCAAGAAAACAAAGCAATTCAACTGGATGAAGCAGTTCAGGTATGAAACATATTTGTTGGAAGTCAGTAAATTGTCTAAAGTTTTAGGGGTGATGACACTTGAGTAACTGAGATCAAGAAATGACAAGTGACTGAGGAAAAAATACATGGGTGTGTGAAGCTGGGAATCCAGGGAGATTAGCAGGATCATCCCCACCTTCCCCAGCACAGTGATCAGGTACATCAGGAGAAAGAGGGTGAAGAGGACCAGCCAGATCTCTTCAGAGTCTGTCAGTCCCATGAGGATGAAGTCAGACACCTGTGTGATATTCCTTCTGCCCATGGTGTTCAAATGCTCCAAACAGTTGAGATCAAAGTTGATACTCAGGAAAAATTTCTTCAAAAAGTTTGCATTTTCATTAATGACATGACAGATTTATGTTAGTGCTTCTAGGATGTGATAATGATGAAGTGTGTACAAAGTATGAAGAGAAACATCTTAATTTGATTGCCAAATATATAAATATAGCAACAGGTATAAACTGACATTTGGATATAATATAATAAACACTAATCTATTGATGCTTTTGAACTGTGGTGTTGGAGAAGACTCTTGAGAGTCCCTTGGATTGCAAGGAGATCCAACCAGTCCATCCTAAAGGAGATCAGCCCTGGGTGTTCTTTGGAAGGACCGATGCTGAAGCTGAAACTCCAGTACTTTGGCCACCTGATGCGAAGAGCTGACTCACTTGAAAAGACCCTGATGCTGGGAAAGATTGAGGGCAGGAGGAGAAGGGGACAACAGAGGATGAGATGGCTGGATGGCATCACCGACTCGATGGACATGAGTTTGGGTAAACTCCGGGAGTTGGTGATGGACAGGGAGGCCTGGCGTGCTGCGATTCATGGGGTCTCAAAGAGTCGGATACGACTGAGCGACTGAACTAAACTGAATATATCAAAAACAATTAGGATAGCCCTAACATCATTTCCCTTTGTTAAAATGTTTAATTCTCATTAGAATATTACATCATAGGTATTACCCACATTTTTTAAGTGAGAAAAAGTGCACAGAGAATTTAGGTAATTTTTTCAGTCAGGGCTATTTCATGTTTTCTCTGTAATTCTACCAAGATAGATTGATCCCAGAGAGTATGCTCATGATACTCTGCTGCTGCTGCTGCTAAGTCGCTTCAGTCATGTCTGACTCTGTGCGACCCTATAGATGGCAGCCTATCAGGCTCCCCCATCCCTGGGATTCTCCAGGCAAGAACACTGGAGTGGGTTGCCATTTCCTTCTCCAGTGCATGAAAATGAAAAGTGAAAGTGAAGTCACTCAGTGGTGTCCAACTCTAGCGACCCCATGGACTGCAGCCTACCAGGCTCCTCTGTCCATGGGATTTTCCAGGCAAAAGTACGGAGTGGGGTGCCATTGCCTTCTCCACATGATACTCTATTACTATTTAAAATTAATTTCAGTAAACCTGAAAATAAATGCTAGATATAAAAGGACCAGTGGTAGAATTGTTTTAATGTATCACGTACTGTTCACTATATTAAAATATTATTTAATACTAATGGAAAATAAATATCAACCTCTTGATTTTTTAGTTGTAAAGAGTATCAAAATTATAGCTTCATATTCATATTAATTTTCAAAATATGCATTTTCCTAATTTGACTATTAAAATAAAACTTCTAAAATTAACAATTTCCTTGCAGACCTTGATTGCACAAATTTTATATTTCTGGATCTACAAGTCCTGGAACTTCTTAGGGTAAGAAGAAGAAATAATAAAGTAAGTAATCATTCAAATACTATTTGTAAGAAATGATATCAGATCAGACCAGATCAGTCGCTCAGTCATGTCCGACTCTTTGCAACCCCATGAACCGCAGCACGCCAGGCCTCCCTGTATATCACCAACTCCCGGAGTTCACTCAGACTCGATATAGAAATCATTTAAATGATATCTGTAAGAAATGATACAGATATCATTTAAAAAATGGTACCTGTATGCAGAGACTTCTGATAATTCCTTATTATATTTGAACCTAACAAAAGTCTTCTAATTTTGAGACCAGTACTTACCAAGAGGCAAAGTTAGTGAAAAATCATTTTCTTCTAATATTATCTGTCTAGAAGTATGTCAACCTCAAATTTTGCTCACAAATGAAATATGAAGATCTTCTCAGTCAAAAATTTCTGTAATATAATATTTGTTTTCTTTGAGGTAAGTTCTTTTGACTTCTTAGTGCATTCATTTTTTTTTATTCTGAGAGAAAAGTTAATCAACATAGAAATTCTGTTCAGCTGCTGATCATGTGTAAATTTTGCCTGGAAGTTCTGTCTAAAAAGAACATCAGGGCTCTACCATGTAAGTAAACAGAGCAGAGTATGCCTTTCCTCTTATATTAATAATTTCAAGGTACCTCACATACTGGGGATTGATGTTAATGAAAAATTTCATCATCCCTGTGGACTAGTTTCAAGGAAATATTATTTTGTATGTCTCCAAGGAAAAGATTTCTTAAACTAAGTGTAGCAATGCTAAGGTTTTTAAAGCTAGTTATCTTTTCCCTTAGGAGTCAGACACTGAAGAGCATGATGGTTTAATCTTCCTTTGTGATGCTCTAGACATATGCATGTGGTAATAAACTATTTCTAAAAAAGTGCTTGATTACTTTATGACTGGAACCATTAGGGACAAAATGATGCATTTTTTACAATGAAACATTTATATATAAGTGTGTAACACTATTATAGGAGTTATTATGTTCATTAGAAACAAAATGAAATCTGAAAATGTGAAGGGAATTCTTGACAAGGTAAGAACTATTTTTTTTTTCCTAAAGTTTTATTGAAATATAATTGAAACAGGAAGATTTACACTCATTTACTGGTACATATTAATGAGTTTGGACTTCTGTATATATCCATGATGCCATTACCACAATCAAAGTTCTAAACCTATCCAAAAATCTCCAAAAATGTACCTGTGTTCTTTTTTGCATATGTATAATTCATGGTAACAACTGATTTTTCTAAAACAACTGTTGCATGCTAAAATATATCAGGAAAAATAAAGATACAAAATGAGAATATAATAAATTTCAAAAATGATATGAAAATAATCAACCTCTTGTAATATTTGATAAAGTTTTCTCAATTTTTCTGGTTCATAAATGCTTATTTGGGTGCCACTAGATATGCATACTTTTTATCATACTGTATATTTAGTATCCATCTGCATTTTATGACTAAAATTTCACAATATAGTATGACCAATGTTATGCCATCCTTTCCTAAAACCCATAATTTCATGCATTATGCATTGAGTGATACTCCATGACAAATTTTACTCCAGAAATGTTCATCAAATGCTGCATTGTGGCGAACCAAGGATGAAAGAGCAGATAAAACCAAGGCGGGTCCTGGAATGCAGGAACAGAAAAACCAGACGCGTATTGTCCTTCCCTCCCCCATGTTGTAACTATTAATGGATTTCAGGTCCTCCTGAGCAGTATAACCTGTCTCCCCTCCTACCCCATAGGAGGGGAGAAGGCACTTGCCTTACTCTTCCCCCCGCTCAGTATACCTGCCTCATCCAATCAGCAAATGACCCACAAGTCCCATTTTGCACTCCTTGTACCCTGGGAATAAAAGTGGATTAAGGACCCGTGTTCAGCCTCGGTTCTCCCTTGAGCTGGCCTGCTGTTCTAACAGCGTCTCCCACTCTAATAAACTTTATTTCCCTCTCACTCTATTGTCTGGAAATTCTTTTCCAACTCGCGCCCACACCATGACAGTTTTTGTGGCCCATACAGGGACTTGGGGTATTTTTCCCCACCTCCTCACTTCTCCTTTCTCACAGGGACCCTCTGAGAACAGGCGAGTGCTGTGGAAGCAACTGAGGAACCCTGGCCATGGTTTCCCTCTGGTGTGTTCCAGAGGCCCCACTGCTCACAGAGCCCTGGTAGCTGCCCCCTGAATGGGTGAGGGTCTCTCCTTTTTCTTCTCTCCAACTGAGGACTAGGCCAACCAATATTGTGTGCATGGGTCAGGCACTTAAAAGCCATTAGGGTGCCTGCCACATGAAGACACCTGTGTGAGGATGAGGGGGACACAGAACCGATCAGGCCACAAGGGCATCCGCCCCCAGCAAGACAACTTCCGTGCACCATGTCAGGTACATAGTAGTTGAAGCAAAACAGATCATTGTCCCCTGGCCACGGCCTTCCTCATAGGATTGTAAGGCTGATTCCTCATCCTTCTTCCCTGTCACTTTCACTTCTTTTCCTTTCAGTCCAGATTGATTTACTGGAGCCTAGGTGTAGCCTCTGAACCATCCCAAGAGTGCCTTCCACGTTTCAGGAAATCGCTAAATGGCGAGTAACCTGGTTGCTCCCAGGAATCTCTGTCTTTCTCTGCCCGGGTCACATGGTGCCTTACCTGCAACCGTTCTCAGGGGTCACCTCTGTGGACGCGACTGTTGGGACGGTCGGCCATTTTTGTGCCATTAGTCTCACGCAGAGATCACTGGGACAAACGGGACACCTTTCTGTCAGCCGGTGACGCTCAGTACCCACATTCCACGGTACATAGGCTAAGAGTGTTTTCTGCTATGTTCCCGGAGCCTCTCTCAGACTCACCCCTTGGCTATATTCTCAGAAACTGGAAAATTTTGACCCTGCAAAAGGCCTGGCCCAATACAAACTGGGGGACCCCCCACAAAAAAGACAATATTGCCTCTGAATGGCACATTCAGTTCAGTTCAGTCGACTCTGATTCTTTGCAACCCCATGAATTGCAGCACCCCAGGCCTCCCTGTCCATCACCAACTCCCAAAGTTCACCCAAACTCATGCCCATTGAGCCGGTGATGCCATCCAGCCATCTCATCCTCTGTTGTCCCCTTCTCCTCCTGCCCCCAATCCCTCCCAGCATCAGGGTCTTTTCAAATGAGTCAACTCTTCTCACAAGGTGGCCAAAGTATTGGAGTTTCAGCCTCATCATCACTCCTTCCAATGAACACCCAGGACTGATCTTCTTTAGAATGGACTGGTTGGATCTCTTTGCAGTCCAAAGGGCTCTCAAGAGTCTTCTCCAACACCACAGTGCAAAAGCATCAATTCTTTGGCTCTCAGCTTTCTTCACAGTCCAACTCTCATATCCATATATGACCATTGGAAAAACCATACCCTTGACTAGACAGACCTTTGTTGGCAAGGTAATATCTTTGCTTTTGAATATGCTATCTAGGTTCGTCATAACTTTCCTTCCAAGGAGTAAGCGTCTTTTAATTTCATGGCTGCAATCACCATCAGCAATGATTTTGGAGCCCACCAAAATAAAGTCTGACACTGTTTCCACTGTTTTCCCATCTATTTTCTATGAAGTGGTGGGACCAGATGCCATGATCTTCGTTTTCTGAATGTTGAGTTTTAGGCCAAATTTTTCACTCTCCTCTTTCACTTTCATCAAGAGGCTTTTGAGTTCCTCTTCACTTTCTGCCATAAGGGTGGTATCATCTGCATATCTGAGGTTATTGATATTTCTCCCAACAATCTTGATTCCAGCTTGTGCTTCTTCCAGCCCAGAGTTTCTCATGATGTATTCTGGATATAAGTTAAACAAGCAGGGTGACAATATACAGCCTTGACGTTCTCCTTTTCCTATTTGGAACCAGTCTGTTGTTCCATGTCCTGTTCTAACTGTTGCCTCCTGATCTGCATATAGGTTTCTCAAGAGGCAGGTCAGGTGGTCTGGTATTCCCATCTCTCAGAATTTTCCACAGTTTATTGTGATCCACACAGTCAAAGGCTAGCTTTTGCCAAAAGCAGGGAAAAGACTCAGAATTTCCTTCTATTCAGTCCTTCATGACCCTCAGTCAGAATCCCCAGATTTGAGGGACTTATGCCGCATGTGTCTTTCTGTTGCCTCCCTATCTCCTTTTGCCCTCTGTCTCTCTCCATCAGATTTCCTAGACTACTCCAGCTCGACCTGTCGTATCCACATGATCTCTAGGAAAGGATTCTGAGGTTCCCTTTGGTCCAGGTGTTTCTTCTATATTCAAAAGCCTGAAGGATCAAAAACTCTTCTCTATGCTTCAAAACTGGTTCTTTTTGCATATGCAATTAAAAACAACTAGTCTGTTAAAAAGTCTGCCTAAGGGAAAGCTTAAAGTTAACCCATTCCATGTCCCTGAAAAATTCCATGTCTCAGCCCACTTTGCCTGAGACCTCTGCTACTGCTGCTAAGTCACTTCAGTTGTGTCCAACTCTGTGTGACCCTATAGACGGCAGCCACCAGGCTCCCCTATCCCTGGGATTCTCCAGGCAAGAGCACTGGAGTGGATTGCCATTTTCCTCTCCAATGCATGGAAGTGAAAAGTGAAAGTGAAGTTGCTCAGTCATATCTGACTCCTAGCGTCCCCATAGACTGCAGCCTACAAGGCTTCTCCATCCATGGGATTTTCCAGGCAAGAGTACTGGAGATTGCCATTGCCTTCTCAGCCTTGGGCAAATTAGAACTTAAAAAAAAAAAAAAAAAAGGAGGGGGTGTCAAAGAGACATTTTAAATATCAAGTGGAAAACTATGAGATCTTTGTCTGTCTGTCTGGATTTATGTATATCTCAGTGTGTGTCTTTTGGGTTTTTTTTTTTTTTTTTTTTTTTAATAATATTGCTGAACTTGTAAGTGAGTTCTAATTTAATTGGGCTAAAGAAAAGTAAGTGCTTACAAATCAGACAATTCTAAATATAAAAGAAATTAACCTAAATGAATTTCAGATTCATGTGAACTGGGAAATATTCAATATTAAGTATCTAGCATTAATGTTTGTTTGCTAATCTAATATAGACATGTCTAAGAGCCATTAACATTAAGCATAATATTTTCATTGTGCCTAGGTTTACTATAAATTAAATATTGTTATATTTATATATCTGTTACAATTTTGTCAGAAAGGAAAGTACCTCAAGTGAAGAAACTTTAAAAAAAATGTAAATGAGATATGAGCTTTTAAATAAACTCTATTGAGAATAATTATACTTTAAAAATGTCTGTCTAAAACAGTCTCTCTAGATTTTGGTAACTTGAATTTCTAGGGTTCTGCTAAACTAAGTGACAGAAGTTTATTGAATAGCTAGGTCATTTCCAAATAAAATAAGACTCTGAAATAGTCATAACTTAGCTCTAACTTCCTCTTACACAGAAACTAAAGAGATTTTGGACTATTAATGAATAATATTTGGTGCCACCCTGAGATGTTCTCTATAAGAAAGCAAATTTTTAAAGAAATTATCACTGATATTTATGTTCACCAATCTATAGAATGCTAACATAAAGGTCAGTTCTTGGTTGCTTAAGGAAAGTAGGATGTATGTTTTCAGTAAAGAAGGTTTGAGGAATGAAATTACATTTTATGAAGGGAAAAGGAAGTTGGCCTGACTTACAGGTGGCTGTTTCAGGATGGGAGAACAAATGGGCACAGAAAGTGATAAGAAGGTTTTATGGAAAGTGGACCCCAAGGGAAGAGTTTTGTGCATAAATACCAGTGTTCTTGAAATATTGAACTGCCTTTGATAATGGATTTTAAGTTTCTTTACCTCTGAAGTGATTTCTTCTATGTTTACCTTTGAAATCTTCTTTGTTACTTTGGCTAAGTGAATATATTGTTTCACAGTGATATATATGATTCTATCTGATTGAGTGTTATAAACCCTTTTAATATTTATCGACAAAACTTCCTAAATAACTTGACTTCTAGCAGCTTCAGAGGGCCCCTGAGACATCCAAAAGAGCTATTAAACCACCTGAGTTCATTTGACATGTTAAATTACATGGGAAGTATTGTCGGAGGGGTGATGGAATCTTCTCAGGTTATATTGTATATTGATGTTACTTATATAAATATCCTGGAAATTATGTGAAATTCATGAAAATCTGATATGCCCTGGTAAAATGTTTTCAGTTATAATTCTAGTTATCATGTTAAAGTGTTACAAGTCACAGCAATGACCAGGCTACTTTGTCAATTGTACTTTAATTAGATTTTAAACATGTCTTCTATGGTTTCACACTCATGCCTTTAGAAAAATACTGCTAGTTTTTCAAGGTGTATGGAAAAGATTTCTAAGATTAACTGATAAACAACTTTTGTTTGTTATCTGGTAAACTGGTAACAGACTGGAATTTAGTCTACTCTCTATGTTAAGAGAGCAAAGTTTTCTTAGAATGAAGCTTTCAATAAAAGATTATGAATTTCTTTGCCTCTGAGTGATTTATATTTGTTTTTAAATTCTTTTGTGACTTTGGTAAAGTAAATAAGCATTATTTAAGATTATGGTACATGTAAAAGCTCATTCTGCTTATACAAAAACTAACCCCTCACTGCTAGATTTTTGCTATCCTGATGTCCTTAAAACATGGCAACAGTCTACTCCTAAATCAGGCAATTAAAAATGGGTGAACAATAGCTGTAAATCAAAGAGTCAGGGCTATGGGAAATCCAAGATGGCTCCTCGGCTTTCCCTGGCTCCCTGACAAACTTCATTTTCATTTGATGGGTTAAAACCTTCTCTGGTACCAGGGTTAATGCCCTCATAATGGAAAAAATCATGTTTCACTGAATATTAAGTTTTGCTAATTGTTAAACTAAGTTTCTAGTTTTGTATACTAAGACTCCTGAGATAGCTCCTTGTTATGTTATATTGCTCAAAAATTTAATTAAATTATTAAATAGGACACTCTAAGTTTGTTTCTAAAGCTTATCTCAGTAACCAGCCTTCAGTTAAAGATCAGATGCTCCATGGTGTATAATTAGGAGGTTAATACAAGGCTATAGTCATTTAACAAATGAAGTCAGATGACCTGGGGTATACTGGGCTATACCTAATGAAAGTTCTTGACTTATAATTCTTACTTATGACTTCACTAATAACTTCTACCTATAGTTATTTTATTTTCTATGTCACTTGTTCCAGAAGATTCTTACCTTACCAAATGTGTGACTGAGCCTGTGTTAAAATGCTGATATGCAGTTCCATATGAGGCCAATGATTGTACTAATGTAACCCTAGATATGGAAAGTAGCAACAAGAGGGAATATTTTCCTGGACCAAGAGGTTAGTAACACAGATATAATCCAGAAACATTTGCTCTCGCAAGGCCTGGTCCAATAATAGCACACTGAGGGGCCTGTCAATGGAATATTCCCTAGACCAGGGAATGAGTTTTCCCAGCCCCATTGGACACAATGGCCATAAAATGCCCCCAAAACATAGTTGAATAGTGGCTTTGAAGGGACCCTGCTGAATGGAAGTTGGCACTTGCCAGCTGCCCCTACAAAGATTACATCATGACCACTGCAAGCTGCTAACCCTCAACACTTTCTGAAAGGAGTTCAGGGTGGGATTTAGAAATAAGGCATCCTGTGCTCTGGGAAAAACCCAGAAGAACTGGCCTTCAGATAGTCAGATGTTTTCAGTAAAGATTTTATGAGCCCAAATCCTTGCCTCTTCTCGCACCCAGAGAAACACTAACGCCATGAACCAAGGTGGTCCTGGTTCTCCTGGTAGCCCCGAGCAGCTCTTCTGCTTCTATTAATCATTGGGCCACATACCTTTAACTTTCTTGTTAAGCTTGTTTCTCCTAGAATACCGCAAGTCTCCAAGTATGACAAGAATTTCACTGAGCAACACCTAGACAATGCTGAAACAAGTCACCTTATCATCTCCCTCCTAAATGCACCCTGACAGAGAGCAGGCAAAGGGAACCCAGAGCCCCATGACGCCCCTGCACAGCCTGAAGAAGTCAGAGCGGTCATCGCCCGTTTTCCTTTGAGTCTGGGTTCTCAAACGTCTGAGAAGGGAAATAAGTAGACAGTTAGACATGAGCAGGATATCAAAAGGGGCCAAAGAATTGGCCCTAAAAATAAAGAGAGTGAGGAATGTGGTGATCCAAGGACAAAAGAGCAGATAAAACCAAGGAGGGTCTTGGCATGCAGCAACAGAAAAAACAGACCCTTATGGACCTTCCCTCCTCCATGTTGTAACTATTAATGGGTTTCAGGTCCTCCTGAGCAGAATAACCTGTCTCCCTTCCTATCACATAGGAGGGGAAAAGGCATTTGCTTACTCTTTCCTGTCACCCAGTATACATGTCTCATCCAATCAGCAAATGACTCTCAAAACCTCTATCCTACTCCTTGTACCCTGGGTATAAAAGGGGACTAAGGAACCCTGTTCAATGTCAGTTCTCCCTTGAGCTGGCCTGCTATTCTAACAGCATCTCCCACTCTAATAAACTTTAATTCTCTCTCATTCTGTCTGTTGTCTGGAAATTCTTTTCCAACCCATGCCTGGACCACAACAAGTATTTCACTGAAGATAACTTATCAAGATGAAGAAACAAAGGAAGGATCTAAAAAGGAACAGACTAAGAATAGATTACAATGTTATTATAAAGTTCCTGCTGATTTGTGATAATTAAATCCATGTTAATATAGATTTAAAGTGACTCTTATAGAGAAGGCTGCTCATACTGCAGACTTTCAGGTGATAACTTATTGGTGTCGATAAAGGAGCTACTTTTGTATGTGCTATTGAAGGGCAACTCTACTCAACAAATTTAGTTTTGATAAAACAGTTCTCTTTGGAAACTAAAAAAAAAAGCAGTGTAAACCTATTTGACAACAGGCAACTGTGAGAGTTAAGCCAATAATTGAGAAGCTAATGGCAATTTTTAATGTAAATGCCACCTCTGTAACAATGGTAATTGCAAAATTACCAGAATCGAGTTTTTCATGCTCAATAATGTCCCAAAGTTGAAACTCATTTTGTTTATGCTTTGTGTTATGACTTCACGTGACTTTTATATATCAATTACAAACTGGCACTTACCAAGAGCATTGCCAACAGCTGAACAACAAAGGCATTTGCCATCTGCCCCTATGGAGGTTGAACCCCATGCTGCTATAGCCTTTGACCTTGACCTCCAACAACCCCTGAGAGAGTTCAGGGTGGAGTGAGGCACTCTGTGCTCCAGGGAATCTGGTGGGACAGGTATTTAGATAGTTGGATGCTTTTATGATCTCAGTGCTTGCATCTCTTCATATCTAGAGAAGCATTAAGCATTAAATCCCTTCATGGTGACCTCAGATCCTAACAAACAACCTTTTGTAGAATGAGTGCTTCATGGTCTTAACTCCCTTCACCAAAACCTTATATATTGAGTTTAATCCACTGCCACTTTGGAGCAGTCTCTCAGAGCTATATGAGATGCTGCCTCCTGGCTGCAGTCCTAATTTTGCCCCAAATAGAACTTAACTCTCAAGTTATACATCTTTTTAGTGGAGTCATACTATTTTGTCGTGTTGAAACCAGGTCCTCTTAAAATTGAGCTCCTCTGCTGAATTTATGATTAACATCTCTATGCAAAATGGGATCTCTTTTCTTATCCATCACTTGTTTCCCACAAGGTTGAAGATTATCAAAGAAAAGTGGGATTGAAATGCAGAGGACACCCTGGGGCCCTTTCAAATACAAAACCATTGCCCCCAAGTTTCTTATTTGTAGAAAGAAAACTTTCATCCTCCTAGACCTTCCCTATGTCCCAAAGGGCATATTCACACAGTAACTAATTAAGGCTTGAAAAAATTGGCTTAAATCTCAGCATTCAGAAAACTAAGATCATGGTGTCCGGTCCCATCACTTCATGGCAAATACATGGGGAAACAAGTGAAATGATGAGAGACTATTTTTTGAGGCTCCAAACTCACTGCAGATGGTGACTGCAGCCATGAAATTAAAAGATGTTTTCTCCTGGGAAGAAAAGCTGTGACCAACCTAGATAGCATATTAAAAAGCAGAGACATTACTTTGCCAAAAAAGGTCTATCTAGTCAAAGCAATGATTTTTCCAGTAGTCATGTATGTGTCTGAGGTTTGGATTCTGATGAAAGCTGAGTGGTGAAGAATTGATGCTTTTAAACTGTGGTGTTGGAGAAGACTCTTGAGAGTCCTTTGGACTGCAAGGAGATCCAACTAGTCCATCCTAAAGGAAACCAGTCCTGAATATTCATTGCAGGACTGATGTTGAAGCAGAAACTCCAATACTTTGGTCACGTGATGTGAAGAATTGACTCATTGGAAAAGATCCTGATGCTGGGAAAGATTGAAGGTGGGAGGGGAAGGGGACAACAGAGGATGAGATGATTAGTTGGTATCACTGACTCAGATCAGATCAGTCACTCAGTCATGTCCGACTCCTTGCGACCCCATGAATTGCAGCACCCCAGGCCTCCCTGTCCATCACCAACTCCCGGAGTTCACTCAGACTCACCTCCATCGAGTCAGTGATATCATTCAGCCATCTCATCCTCTGTCATCCCCTTCTCCTCCTGCCCCCAATCCCTCCCAGCATCAGAGTCTTTTCCAATGAATCAACACTTCGCATGAGGTGGCCAAAGTACTGGAGTTTCAGCTTTAGCATTATTCCTTCCAAAGAAATCCCAGGGCTGATCTCCTTCAGAATGGACTGGTTGGATCTCCTTGCAGTCCAAGGGACTCTCAAGAGTCTTCTCCAACACCATAGTTCAAAAGCATCAATTCTTCGGCGCTCAGTCTTCTTCACAGTCCAACTCTCACATCCATACATGACCACAGGAAAAGCCATAGCCTTGACTAGACGAACCTTTGTTGGCAAAGTAATGTCTCTGCTTTTGAATATGTTATCTAGGTTGGTTATAACTTTCCTTCCAAGGAGTAAGTGTCTTTTAATTTCATGGCTGCAGTCACCATCTGTAGTGATTTTGGAGCCCAGAAAAATAAAGTCTGACACTGTTTCCCCATCTATTTCCCACGAAGTGGTGGGACCAGATGCCATGATCTTAGTTTTCTGAATGTTGAGCTTTAAGCCAACTTTTTCACTCTCCACTTTCCCTTTCATCAACAGGCTTTTGAGTTCCTCTTCACTTTCTGCCATAAGGGTGGTGTCATCTGCATATCTGAGGTTATTGATATTTCTCCCGGCAATCTTGATTCCAGCTTGTGTTTCTTCCAGTCCAGCGTTTCTCATGATGTACTCTGCATAGAAGTTAAATAAACACGGTGACAATATACAGCCTTGAGGTACTCCTTTTCCTATTTGAAACCAGTCTGTTGTTCCATGTCCAGTTCTAACTGTTGCTTCCTGACCTGCATACAAATTTCTCAAGAGGCAAATCAGGTGGTCTGGTATTCCCATCTCTTTCAGAATTTCCCACAGTTTATTGTGATCCACACAGTCAAAGGCTTTGGCATAGTCAATAAAGCAGAAATAAATGTTTTTCTGGAACTCTCTTGCTTTTTCTATGATCCAGCGGATATTGGCAATTTGATCTCTGGTTCCTCTGCCTTTTCTAAAACCAGCTTGATCATCAGGAAGTTCACAGTTCACATATTGCTGAAGCCTGGCTTGGAGAATTTTGAGCATTACTTTTGTAGCGTGTGAGAGGAGTGCAATTATGCGGTAGTTTGAGCATTCTTTGGCATTGCCTTTCTTTGGGATTGGAATGAAAACTGACCTTTTCCAGTCCTGTGGCCACTGCTGAGTTTTCCAAATTTGCTGGCATATTGACTGCAGCACTTTCACAGCATCATCTTTCAGGATTTGGAATAGCTCAACTGGAATTCCATCACCTCCACTAACTTTGTTCGTAGTGATGGTTTCTAAGGCCCACTTGACTTCACATTCCAAGATGTCTGGCTCTAGGTCAGTGATCACACCATCGTGATTATCTGGGTCGTGAAGATCTTTTTTGTACAGTTCTTCTGTGTATTCTTGCCATCTCTTCTTAATATCTTCTGCTTCTGTTATGTCCATACCATTTCTGTCCTTTATCGAGCTCATCTTTGCATGAAATGTTCCTTTGGAATCTCTGATTTCTTGAGGAGATCCCTAGTCTTTCCCCTTCTGTTGTTTTCCTCTATTTCTTTGCAATGATCACTGAAGAAGGCTTTCTTATCTCTTCTTGCTAATCTTTGGAACTCTGCATTCAGATGTTTATATCTTTCCTTTTCTCCTTTGCTTTTCGCTTCTCTTCTTTTCACAGCTATGTGTAAGGCCTCCCCAGACAGCCATTTTGCATTTTTGCATTTCTTTTCTATGGGAATGGTCTTGATCCCTGTCTCCCATACAATGTCACGAACCTCATTCCATAGTTTATCAGGCACTCTATCTATCAGATTTAGGCCCTTAAATCTATTTTTCAGTTCCACTGTATAATCATAAGGGATTTGATTTAGGTCATACCTGAATGGTTTAGTGGTTTTCCCTACTTTCTTCAATTTCAGTCTGCATTTGGTAATAAGGAGTTCATGATCTGAGCCACAGTCAGCTCCTGGTCTTGTTTTTGTTGACTGTATAGAGCTTCTCCATCTTTGGCTGCAAAGAATATAATCAATCTGATTTCGGTGTTGACCACCTGGTGATGTCCATGTGTAGAGTCTTCTCTTGTGTTATTGGAAGAGGGTGTTTGTTATGACCAGTGCATTTTCTTGGCAAAACTTATTAATCTTTGCCCTGCTTCCTTCCATATTCCAAGGCCAAATTTGCCTGTTACTTCAGGTGTTTCCTGACTTCCTACTTTTGCGTTTCAGTCCCCTATAATGAAAAGGACATCTTTTTGGGGTGTTAGTTCTAAAAGGTCTTGTAGGTCTTCATAGAACCGTTCAACTTCAGCTTCTTCAGCGTTACTGGTTGGGGCATAGACTTGGATTACTGTGATATTGAATGGTTTGCCTTGGAAACGAACAGAGATCATTCTGTCGTTTTTGAGATTGCATCCAAGTACTGCATTTCGACTCTTTTGTTGACCATGATGGACACTCCATTTCTTCTGAAGGATTCCTGCCCGCAGTAGTGGATATAATGGTCATCTGAGTTAAATTCACCCATTCCAGTCCAGTCCATTTCAGTTTGCTGATTCCTAGAATGTTGACATTCACTCTTGGCATCTCTTGTTTGACTACTTCCCATTAGCCTTGATTCATGGACCTGACATTCCAGGTTCCTATGCCATATTGCTCTTTACAGCATCGGGCCTTGCTGCTATCACCAGTCACATCCACAGTGGGGTATTCTTTTTGCTTTGGCTCCATCCCTTCATTCTTTCTGGAGTTATTTCTCCACTGATCTCCAGTAGCATCTTGGACACCTACTGACCTGGGGAGTTTCTCTTTCAGTATCCTATCATTTTGCCTTTTCATACTGTTCATGGGGTTTTCAAGGCAAGAATATTGAAGTGGTTTGCCATTCCCTTCTCCAGTGGACCACATTCTGTCAAATCTCTCCACCATGACCCACCCATCTTGGGTTGCCCCACATACATGGCTTAGTTTCATTGAGTTAGACAAGGCTGTGGTCCCAGTGTGATTAGATTGACTAGTTTTCTGTGAGTATGGTTTCAGTGTGTTTGCCCTCTGATGCCCTCTTGCAACACCTATGGTCTTACTTGGGCTTCTCTTACCTTGGGCGTGGGTTATCTCTTCAGGGCTGCTCCAGTGAAGCGGACTTTGCTCCTTACCTTGGAGGAGGGGTATCCTCTCACCGGTGCCCTTCCTGACCTTCAGTGTGGGATAGCTCCTAGGCCCTCCTGCGCCCGCACAGCCAGGGCTCTGGGTAACTTCTCTGGTCACGGCCCCTGGCCTCGGGCATGGGGGCGTGAGGTAGCTCCTCCGGCCGCCGACCCTGACCTCCAATGTGGGGTAACTCCTCTCCTCTCCGTCGTCCCTGGCCTCAGGCGTGGGTTGTTCCTCCCTGCCGCAGCGGCAGCCGCCTGTGCTATCTCATTGACTCAATGGACATGAATTTGAGCAAGCTCCAGTAGTTGGTGATGGACAGGGAAACCTGGCGTGCTGCAGTCCATGGGGTCTCAAAGAGCCAGACATGACTGAACCACTGAATTGAACTGAACTGAACTGCAGCACGCCAGGCTTCCCTGTCCATCACCAACTGCCAGAGGTTGCTCAAATTCATGTGCATTGAGTTGCAAACAAAGGCAAAGCAAAGCACTTGCTTAGTCGTGTCTCACTCTTTGCGACCCCGTGGACTGTAGCCTACCAGGCTCCTCCGTCCATGGGATTCTCCAGGCAAGAGCACTGGAGTGAGTTGCCATTTCCTTCTCCAGGACATCTTCCCAACCCAGGGATTGAAGCCGGATCTCCCGCATTGCAGACAACCGCTTTACCATCTGAGCCACCTGCCATCCAAATACCTCATCTTCTGTCTGCAGTGGTCCATTTATGCATCAATTTGTTTCAGTTGTAGCTACTACATTACTAAAGGCTCCTCAGTTGAATTTGTAGAGGTGGATGAACCACAAAAGCACAAAAACAGAGGGAAGACTCACAATTACACATGGGTTTTTCAACTGCACAAGAGGACTGGCACCCCAACACATTATTCAAGAGTCAGTTGTGCATTTCTTATATAAATATGTCATATGTGGACTGAAAATGGATTATATATTAAAAAACAAACAGAGAACACATCAAGTACTTAAAGTGCTCTAGGTCTCATCAAATAATGAAGTATCTTCTGGCCTAACTCAAGCTTAGAATATCAACTAACCCCCACTCCTAACTTTTGCCCCATCAACTGTTAATTCAGACATTTAAGGAATTTTCATTCAGGTTGAAAAATTGTAATTGGTTATAGAATAAATAATAAAGGAATATATATATATATATATATATATATATATATATATATATATATATAATATGGAATAGTTTGAAATACTGCTACCAGAATCACTAATGATTCATTTTAAGATAAAGATAAAAAAACCCAATTTTTATCAGCAAACACAGGCTAGATTGGATGAATGGTTGACTTCATTGCAAGGAAGCCTTTTATGATGTAGTAGTTTTAATTGTAATTTTCTTGATGACATTCTTACAATCCAAGGAAGTAAAGGGATAGATTTTTTAATTATCAGGTTCTTGTTCTACTGCCTTAAAGCTCACTGATGTTTGCTTTTGCTTCTGTTTGTGTGTTTATTGGAATATGTGTGTATGTGTGTGTGTTTCCGACATTAGACACAGATAATGCATTCTGAAAACCTCCTCTTCCTAAAGTACCAAGCAGGGATCACTATCAATTGCATTTTTGCTATATATATATATATATGTATATTCAGTTCAGTTCAGTCACTCAGTCATGTCCGACTCTTTTCGACCCCATGGACTGCAGCACCCCAGGCCTCCCTGTCCATCACCAACTCACAGAGTTTACTCAAATTCATGTCCATCGAGTTGGTGATGCCATCCAGCCATCTCATCCTCTGTTGCCCCCTTCTCCTCCTGCCTTCAATCTTTCCCAGCATCACGGTCTTTTCCAATGAGTCAGTTCTTCGCATGAGGTGGCCAAAGTATTGGAGTTTCAGCTTCAGCATCAGTTCTTCCAATGAACACTCAGGACTGATCTCCTTTAGGATGGACTGGTTGGATCTCCTTGCAGTCCAAGGAACTCTCAACAGTTTTATCCAACACCACAGTTCAAAAGTATCAGTTCTTTGGCGTTCAGCTTTCTTTATAGTCCAACTCTCAATACATACATGACTACTGGAAAAACCAAAGTTTTGACTAGACAGACCTTTGTTGGTATGTATGTACACACACACACATTTTTCTTTTTACCTGTGATAAATTTCCTTTATTCATTGTAAATTAAGGAAATGAAATCCTTAGGGGCAAATTGCATTCTTGTGAATTTCCTAAATCCCTCAAGATACACAGAGGAACTTTTAATGACATATTTATTATATCCTTTGATCACAAGATGAACTCCAGGGACTCTATTCCCATTTGAACTGAGGTAATTATATAAATGAACTTTTCAACTAAATCTGTTTTCTGATATGATTGTTCTTTGTTCATCTTGCTCTTGCATTGACAGCATGGAATCTGTGCTTTTTGTTCTTTTATTTTAAAATTTTTTAATTTCAAATCTACTACCTGGTAACTTATGCCACTGACTTAACTCATGCATCACTGAAAACCAACAGATTTAACTATCTTTTGTGTGTTTGTTTTTGTTTGGGGGGAAATATAGAAAAATAGACCACAAGAATGGGTGGTGATGAGGCTCATAAACGAGCTAAGTTGTTGCACTTTTTTTTCTTCCACTCACTGATAAGTAAAATTCAGGCAATACTCAGTACATATGCATTCTGTCAAAAGTTGAAATACAAAGAAGAAGAAGAAAATGACATTCAGATTTTAGTGTGATAAAGACTTCAAGGTATAGGGGAGGGAGGGATTTGTAATTTGGCTCTCATCTCCTTCTATATACTCCACTTAAGTTTTTTTCTCTATATTAACCTCAAAGTTGTCATGCAATTCTTTGGAAATAATACAAATGAATGTTTGGATTCAATTTGGAATATTTTCTAAAGAATGAATTTCAATATAAAACATAACTATGTAATCTTATGAAGATTATTCACCTGTCTCCACAGATTTCTAGATCTATAAAGGTATTATAATAGAAGAACAATATTGTGAGATTATGAAAATAATAGGAAATAAGGAAATATTGGGCTTTACATATTGAACACAGGGCTAGCATCTCCCATGTGAAAGGATGATAAGGCCAAGAAAACTTCATCCTTTATTCTGTAGAAGTAAAGTTACTGTGTGTGTGTGTATTAGTTGTTCAGTGGTATATGACAGTGTCTTTCTGTGGGCCAAATGTTATCAGGCACTTCTTCTGTGACATCCCCCCGCTGTTGAAGCTGTCCTGCTCTGACACATCCATGAATGAACTGCTGCTTTTAATCTCTGGCGTTATTGCCTTGATCACTTTCATGTCTGTGATGGTTTCCTACATCTTCATTGTTGCCGCTATCCTGAGGATCCACTCAGCCACAGGCAGACACAAAGCCTTCTCCATGTGTGCATCACACCTCACGGTTGTGACTCTACTCTATGGCTCTATAAGCTTTAGCTACATTCAGCCAAACTCCCAGTATTCCTTAGAACAGGAAAAGGTGGTATCTGTGTTTTATACCCTGGTTATTCCTATATTAAACCCATTAATTTATACCTTAAGAAACAAAGAAGTGAAGGATGCTGTGAAAAGGGCTAAAGAAATGAAGCATATTCCTTGTTAATGTCATACCATATGTGCCAAATTATTTGTAGACAAATAAGTGCTTTGGATAATGGTATTTATATGCATTTATTAAAATTATGAACTGTTTTGCAATGGAAGGAAAAGGTTTGGAAGAATAGCATGTCATAGTACATATGGCTGGTTATTGTGTAAACTAAGCTAATAAGCCATACTAGGTTCCAGTTTAGCTATCTCTGGCTAATTGTTAAAATTTTTATTCCTGTATGTAGGTAGAAATAAATATATACATGCAGACACACCCACAAATAGGGAGACACAAACATAAAATTCATAAGTATGAAGTATTTCTTAATTAATTTTTTCTATTGAGCATAGACAAAAAGCAAAATAATTTTAAAGGAAAAGGCATTGGTATTTGAACTACCCAATAAAACTTACAGATACATGTTCCTGGAATTAGCCTGAAATTTTTATAGTCAGATATTCTGCAAAATGAATGCAAACACGCAAAAATAGTCAAAGAGGACTTCGTTCTTGATTACCTTTCCACTCACAGGGGTTAGTCCAGACCGTTTCTTTTTTTCTCACCATGGTTTCCATTACTATTAAATCATATGAAACTGAGAAAGGTGGAATGCCTCGGTTTCTTTACCATTTCACACAGAAGGGCCACTAACACTCACAGGAAATATACCCTGAAAAAGTTTACTTAATGTTTATAAAGTGTGCTGTCAAGTTAATTAAGGAACCATTAATAATCAGACTTATTCCCCTTTCCTTTAAGGATCTTCCAACATCTTCTTTAGACATTAAATAAAGAATTCTCTGACAGTAGTTTAGATAGAAGAAAACATGCTCCGAATTCTAGGGAGAGAAAATGTATGAAGCCAGTTGCTTTCCTTTTGACTCAAATTATACACGCATTTTTTGATCATGGCCATTCTGACTGTTGTGAGGTGATATCTCATCATAGTTTTGGTTTGCATTTCTCTAATAATTAGTGATGTTGAGCATCTTTTCATATATTTGTTGATCATGTGTATGTCTTCTTTGGAGAAATGTCTAGGTCTGCTACCCATATTTTGGTTGCATTTTTTTTTTCATACTGAGCTATATGAATTATTTTTACATTTTTGAGATTAATTCTTTATCAGTTGCTTCATTTGCAAATATTTTTTCCCATTTTGAGGGAGGCTTCTGGATTGCTGGTAATGCTGTGTTTCTTGATCTGAGTGGTAGTTACATGACCGTGTTCATTCTATTAAAATCTATTCACTTACAATTTATGGGCTTCTCTTGCGACCGGCACCCTAAGCACGGCTGAGAGGAGTTACCTGATGTCCGAGGTCAGGGGCAGCGGCCTAGAGTGCCAGACTGTGACGGCTCAGGAACGGCCAAGAAGAGCTACCCAAGTCTGAGGTCAGGGGCGGCAGCTGAGAGGAGCTAGCCCATGTCCAAGGTCAGGGCAGCAGCCGGGAGGACCAACCCCAGGTCCAAGGAGCAGTGGCTGTGCAGGCACAGTAGGGCCTAGAGGAGCTATCCCACGTTGAAGGTTGGGAAAGGCAGAAGTGAGGAGATACGCCTCCTCCAAGGTAAGGAGCAATGGCTGCACTTTGCTTGAACAGCCATGAAGAGATACTCCATGCCCAAGGTAAGAGAAACTCAAGTAAGATGGTATGTGTTGCAAGAGGGCATCAGAGAGAAGACACACTGAGGCCATACTCACAGAAAACTAGTCAATCTAATCACACTAGGACCACGGCTTGTCTAACTCAATGAAACTAAGCCACGCCTGTAGGGCAACCCAAGATGGGCAGGTCATGGTGGAGAGATCTGACAGAATGTGGTCCACTGGAGAAGGGAATGGCAAACCACTTCAATATTCTTGCCTTGAGAACCCCATGAGCAGTATGAAAAGGCAAAATGATAGGATACTGAAAGAGAAACTCCCCAGGTCAGTAGGTGCCCAAGATGCTACTGGAGATCAGTGGAGAAATAACTCCAGAAAGAATGAAGGGATGGAGCCAAAGCAAAAAGAATACCCCACTGTGGATGTGACTGGTGATAGCAGCAAGGTTCGATGCTGCAAAGAGCAATATTGCATAGGAACCTGGAATGTCAGGTCCATGAATCAAGGCAAATTGGAAGTGGTCAAACAAGAGATGCCAAGAGTGAATGTCGACATTCTAGGAATCAGCGAACTGAAATGGACTGGAATGGGTGAATTTAACTCAGGTGACCATTATATGTACTACTGCAGGCAGGAATCCCTCAGAAGACATGGAGTAGCCATCATGGTCAACAAAAGAGTCAAATGTGGTACTTGGATGCAATCTCAAAAATGACAGAATGATCTCTGTTCGTTTCCAAGGCAAACCATTCAATATCACAGTAATCCAAGTCTATGCCCCAACCAGTAACGCTGAAGAAAGTGAAGTTGAACGGTTCTATGAAGACCCACAAGACCTTTTAGAACTAACACCCCAAAAAGATGTCCTTTTCATTATAGGGGACTGGAATGCAAAAGTAGGAAGTCAAGAAACACCTGAAGTAACAGGCAAATTTGGCCTTGGAATATGGAAGGAAGCAGGGCAAAGATTAATAAGTTTTGCCAAGAAAATGCACTGGTCATAACAAACACCCTCTTCCAACAACACAAGAGAAGACTCTACACATGGACATCACCAGATGGTCAACACTGAAATAAGATTGATTATATTCTTTGCAGCCAAAGATGGAGAAGCTCTATACAGTCAGCAAAAACAAGACCGGGAGCTGACTGTGGCTCAGATCAAAACTCCATATGGCAAATTCAGACTTAAATTGAAGAAACTAGGGGAAACCATCCTTTATGATTATACAGTGAAAGTGAGAAATAGATTTAAGGGCTTAGATCTGACAGATAGAGCACCTGATGAACTATGGACTGAGGTTCATGACATTGTACAGGATACAGGGATCAAGACCATCCCCATGGAAAAGAAATGCAAAAAAAGCAAAATGTCTGTCTGGGGAGGCCTTACAAATAGCTGTGAAAAGAAGAGAAGCAAAAAGTAAAAGAGAAAAGGAAAGATATAAGCATCTGAATGCAGAGTTCCAAAGAATAGCAAGAAGAGTTAAGAAAGCCTTCCTCAGTGATCAATTCAAAGAAATAGAGGAAAACAACAGAATGGGAAAGACTAGAGATCTCTTCAAGAAAATTAGAGATACCAAGGGAATATTTCATGAAAATATGGGCTCAATAAAGGACAGAAATGGTGTGGACCTAACAAAAGCAGAAGATATTAAGAAGAGGTGGCAAGAATACAAAGAGGAACCACACAAAAATGATCTTCATGACCCAGATAATCATGATGGTGTGATCACTGACCTAGAGCCAGACATCCTGGAATGTGAAGTCAAGTGGGCCTTAGAAAGCATCACTACGAACAAAGCTAGTGGAGGTGATGGAATTCCAGTTGAGCTATTCCAAATCCTGAAAGATGATGCTGTGAAAGTGCTGTACTCAATATGCCAGCAAATTTGGAAAACTCAGCAGTGGCCACAGGACTGGAAAAGGTCAGTTTTCATTCCAATCCCAAGGAAAGGCAATGCCAAACAATGCTCAAACTACTGAGCAATTGCACTCATCTCACACGCTAGTAAAGTAATGCTCAAAATTCTCCAAGCCAGGCTTCAGCAATATGTGAACTGTGAACTTCCTGATGATCAAGCTGGTTTTAGAAAAGGCAGAGGAACCAGAGATCAAATTGCCAAGATCCGCTGAATCATGGAAAAAGCAAGAGAATTCCAGAAAAACATCTATTTCTGCTTTATTGACTATGCCAAAGCCTTTGACTGTGTGGATCACAATAAACTGTGGAAAATTCTGAAAGCAATGGGAATACCAGACCACCTGACCTGCCTCTAGAGAAATCTGTATGCAGGTCAGGAAGCAACAGTTAGAACTCTACATGGAACAATAGACTGGTTCCAAATAGGAAAAGTAGTACGTCAATGCTATATATTGTTACCCTGTTTATTTAACTTATATACAGAGTACATCATGAGAAACGCTAGACTGGAAGAAACATAAGCTGGAATCAAGATTGCCGGGAGAAATATCAATAACCTCAGATATGCAGATGGCACCACCCTTATGGCAGAAAGTGAAGAGGAACTAAAAAGCCTCTTGATGAAAGTGAAAGAGGAGAGGGAAAAAGTTGGCTTAAAGCTCAACATTCATAAAACGAAGATCATGGCATCTGGTCCCACCACTTCATGGGAAATAGATGGGGAAACAGTGGGAACAGTGTCAGACTTTATTTTTCTGGGCTCCAAAATCACTACAGATGGTGACTGCAGCCATGGAATTAAAAGACACTTACTCCTTGGAAGGAAAGTTATGACCAACCTAGATAGCATATTGAAAAGCAGAGACATTACTTTGCCAACAAAGGTTCTTCTAGTCAAGGCTATGGTTTTTCCTGTGATCATGTATGGATGTGAGAGTTGGACTGTGAAGAAGGCTGAGTGCTGAAGAATTGATACTTTTGAACCATGGTGTTGGAGAAGACTCTTGAGAGTCCCTTGGCCTGCAAAGAGATCCAACCAGTCCATTTTAAAGGAGATCAGCCCTGAGATTTCTTTGGAAGGAATGATGCTAAAGCTGAAACTCCAGTACTTTGGCCACCTCATGCGAAGAGTTGACTCATTGGAAAAGGCTCTGATGCTGGGAGGGATTGGGGGCAGGAGGAGAAGGGGACGACAGAGGATGAGATGGCTGGATGGCATCACTGACTCGATGGATGTGAGTCTGAGTGAACTCCGGGAGTTGGGGATGGACAGGGAGGCCTGGTGTGCTGCGATTCATGGGGTCACAAAGAGTTGGACACGACTGAGCGACTGAACTGAATTGAACTGAACTGACGTGCATGTATATGTTAATTCTTGGAGAAGGAAATGGCAACCTACTCCAGTATGCTTGCCTGGAGAATCCCCATGGTCAGAGGAGCCTGGCAGGCTACAGTCCATGAAGTTGCAGAGTCAGACACGACTTACCAAGTGAGCACAGCACATGTTACATCTCAGTTAAAAACTTTACAAGATAAGGAAAAAAAAAAAAAAAACACCCAAATTTTATGTACAGATGCATAATGATAAAAATCAGGCTTGTAAATACTGATTGTCCCATAGTGATCTCCTTTCCCTAAATTGCTATAAATTGGACTGTCTGGAAAACAGAAACAGTTTTCTAAAGAATACTTTCATTTATAAAAAATCATAGTTAATTTTCTAAATACTGAAATAACTAGTGGCAAGTAGGCTAAAGAGCACAATGAGAAAGCTGAAAGCTCAATAAATATTGCCATGTTTTTAATTTTTTTCTCAGTTTCAATTAAAATAATATGTAAATAGTTCCACTACCTGAGAAGGTAGCAAGTTGAAATGCTTATTATATTAGCCATTCTTGCGAAGAAATTCATTTGAAAGTTTACTTTTTAGAATGAAATAACACCACAACTACTATCAAAAAGAGCATATAACAATTGTATGAAAGTGAAGTCTCTCAGTCGGACACTACTCTTCATGACCCCATGGACTGTAGTCTACCAGGATCTTCCATCCATGGGATTTTCCAGACAAGAATACTGGAGTGGGTTGCCATTTCCTTCTCCAGGAGATCTTCCTGACCTAGGGATTGAACGCAGGTCTCCAGCATTGTAGGTAGACGCTTTACCTTTTGAGCCACCAGGGAATTCCATTTGTATAGACATTGACAATTTTCCAAAATCATTTAATATATAATTTGATATTGACTCCTATGTGGCTACATTTAAACTTTTTTTTTTTTTTGGTATGAGGCTTCATGCAAATGGATTTGTATGAAATTAATTTTCAGAATAAAATAAAATAATGGTAATATTTAAGCCTAATTTTATATAAATCTTCACAATTTCTCAAGAACATTCAATATCTTGTATATAGAGTATGGAACACAAGGAATAGTATACAGATAAGATTATTAAACTCAGAAAAATAAATTTTTATTTCTATTTTTAAAATTCTGTTATAGTATGTTCTGTGTGCTGTGCTAATTTGCTTCAGTTTTGTCTGACTCTTCACTACGCTATGGACTATAGCCCACCAGGCTCCTCTGCCCATGGATTCTCCAGGCAAGAATACTGGAGCGGTATTTTCTCCTCCAGATGATCTTTCTGACTTATATTGAATCTGCTTTTCTTGCATCTCCTGCACTGGCAGGTGATTCTTTACCACCTGGGTAGCCCAAGAACTTCTATCAGTTCAGTTCAGTCACTCAGTTGTGTCCAACTCTTTGCGACTGCAGCACACCAGGCCTCCCTGTTCATCACCAACTCCCAGAGTCTACTCAAACTCATGTCCATTGAGTCAGTGATGCCATCCAACCATCTCATCCTCTGTCATCTGCTTCTCCTCCTGCCTTCAATCTTTTCCAGCATCAGGGTCTTTTCCAATGAGTCAGCCCTTGTCATCAGGTGGCCAAAGTATTGGAGTTCTAGCTTCAGCATCAGTCCTTCCAGAGAATATTCAGGACTGATTTAATCTAGGGTGGACTGGTTGGATCTCTTTGCAATCAAAGGGACTCTCAAGAGTCTTTTCCCTCCAACACCACAGTTCAAAAGCATCAGCGTGCAGTTCTTCAGCGCACAGCTTTCTCTATAGTCCGACTCTCACATCCATACATGACTACTGAAAAAACCATAGCCTTGACTAGACGGACCTTTGTTGGCAAAGTAATGTCTCTGCTTTTTAATATGCTGTCTAGGTTGGTCATAACTTTTCTTCCAAGGACTAAGCGTCTTTTAATTTCATGGCTGCAGTCACCGTCTGCAGTGAGTTCACTCTTGCCATCTCCTGTTTGACCACTTCCAATTTGCCTTGATTCATGGACCTGACATTCCAGGTTCCTATGCCATATTGCTCTTTACAGCATCAGACCTTGCTTCTATCACCAGTCACATCCACAACTTGGTATTGTTTTTGCTTTGGCTCCAGCCCTTCATTCTTTCTGGAGTTATTTCTCCACTGATCTCCAGTAGCATATTGGGCACCTACTGACCTGGGGAGTTCCTCTTTCAGTGTCCTATCTTTTTACCTTTTCATACTGTTCGTGGGGTTCTCAAAGCAAGAATATTGAAGTGGTTTGTCATTCCCTTCTCCAGTGAAGAGCTACTATATTATACTATAAAAAGAAACTGGCTGCTTAAGGGAGGAAAATAAATCTCTGTCTTAGAATTCTCAGACAAATGGCGAGTCTGTCGCAGATTTGTAGTTCATATTATTAGATTGAAAAATTAGGAACATAACAAAAATTAGTAACAAACTAAATATATATATATATATATATATATATTAGTGTATATCCTGAAAGTAAATAAACCGAGTTAAGCACATTCTAAATGTCTTTAAATGACAAATACAATTAGTCAATGAGAAATCAATGAGCACTTCACCAATGAAATATCTGTTAGTACTCTATCAATTGTCATGTAAAATATCAGGAAAAAAATTGAGAATGAGCACTTGTAGCTCTAAACCCTGCACTTCATACATAAAACTGATTACTGTTTAATATCCATATTGAAAGAAATCACAGCTCAGATGATGTTTATATCACATAATTCCCTCTCAGCACTCAGAGAACCTCTATCAAATATGTGCTAATTTTATTTCATATGTGTAAACATAGAGTCTGCAATTTGGAAATGGTCCAAATCATTACAAAAATAAGTTCCTGGCAGCATCTGGACTAGCCATGGCAAACTGGCATTGTGGTCATCTTTGATAGTAGGAGACCCTCAAGTCAGTGCAATCAATTTGTGTTCCTAAGATTTGAGGTTTCTTTGGCCTTCCCAGGTGGTGGTAGTGTGAAGAACTTGCCTGCCAATGCAGGAGATGTAAGAGACATGGGTTCAATTCCTGGGTCATGAAGATCCCGTGGAAGAGGGCATGGCAACCCACTCTCATATTCTTGCTTGGTTTATCCCATGAACAGAGGGGGCTGGAGGGATACAATCAATAGGGTTGCAAAGAGTTGGACACAACTGAAGTGACTTGGCATGCACACAAGCATAGTACCACTATGGCTCTTTTTCTGGTGGCTCAGAGGTCAAGAATCCACCTGCAATGCAGGAGACATGTGTTCACTGGATCAGGAAGATCCCTCAGAAAAGTAAATGACAATCCACTCCAGTATTCTTGCCTAGGAAATCCCATGGAGGGCTACAGTCCATGGGGCCACAAAGAGTCGCACATGGCTAGTGGCTGAACAACAACTACCACAACAGAAACACGTGGTCATCAAAAAACGGAACTTAGCATGCTTTAAAACACACACACACACACACACACACACACATATAATTAGGCCATGTAAATCATAATTATAAACACCATGGAGTTCATTTTTAATAATTTGGTTTTCCCTCCTTGTTGTTGTTTAGTTATTAAGTCATGTCCAACTCTTTTGTGACCCCATGGACTGTAGCCCACCAGGCTCCTCTGTCTGTGAGATTTCTCAGGCAAGAATACTGGAGTGGGCTGCCATTTCCTTCCCCAGAAGATCTTCCTGACCCAAGGATCGAACCCACTTCTCCTGTATTGCAGGCAGATTTTTTTTCCACTGAATCACCAGGGAAGCACTTTCCCATGTAGAGCCTCCTATTAGTTAGAACATATACATATATGTTCTATATATATGTATATAGAACATATACAACATATACAACATATACAAGAACATATACAACAATTTTCCCTTAGAAAAAAGCCAAATCCATGAACTGCTGTAATTTGGAAACATAGTGCTGAGACCTTACTTCTCCCATGCCTCTTGTTAGCCGTTTTGATGAAACTCAGTATTGACAGAATCCCCGGTGATCACATCCTCCAAAGGCCCAGAGCCAAATATAAACACAGGTCAGGAAACTAAGAGAGAGGAACAGACTTCCTTTTGGCACCAGGTAGGTGTTGCATTTATGTGTTCTAACAAAGGAATTATAAATGCCTTTCCACGTATCAAAAACACCAACTCTCAGTACATGCTGTGAATGGAAGGGGAAGAAAAATCACCTGCCTCAAATCTATTCTCATCATTGGAAATAGAACTGTCTCAATACAAGTCAACTAACTCTCTTGAAAGAATCAGTGGGCTTAGTCCATATTTCCTCAAGTAGCTGTGCTTAAAATTTCACATAACTATATAAATTAAAACAAATAATATATTCAAAGAAATTCTTTAAGAACTAAAACGAATTCTTGCAAACTGTTGAATTTTGTTAAATCTGAGGGAAAGAACAGTCATTTATTACCAAAGCTAATCTTGAAACTCAAAGATTAATTTATTTTATATACCTGAATTTATAGCAAAAGAAAAGTGCTGTTATGAGGCAGTATAGAGGAAAATTGCTATTTGTTAAGTGATCCTTGGTGACTCAGACAGTAAAGAACTTGCCTGTAATGTGGGAGACTTGTGTTTGATCTGTGGGTCAGAAAGATTGCCTGCAGAAGGGGATTCCACTCCAGTACTGTTGTCTGGAGAATTTCATGGACAGAAGAACCTGGCGGTCTATAGTCCATGGGGTTGGAAAGAGTCAGACATGACTGAGAAATTGACACTCAAGCAAAAAAGAAATATGAAATCAATGAAATAAGAAACTCATCATTAAAGAAAGTTAGTCAATGCAAAGTTAACAAAACGAAACCCAAAACAGCAAAGATCCAAAAAGTGACTTTAGCCAAAAGCTGTTTGTCCTGTGTATCAACAGATAGTCTTATCTCTATTTTCCCTATTAGTTTTACTTTGAATATAAAGCAACCTTTAAGAGGTACCTATGGTATACAACATGGCTTTCACATGTTTTCTTATTTAATTCCCATAACTACATCTGAGGAAGGGCTTTATGTGAAGCTAAGAGACATGAAACCACAGCTTAAGGTGGTAAAAAGTGTCTAGTCATTCTTTTTTACATCTTGTGCTTTGGTAACATGGACATAATCAAAGGTATTTTGTAACATGGTTTGCAGTATTTGAATTGTTATTAATAGCTTACATCAGATCAGATCAGATCAGATCAGTCACTCAGTCATGTCCGACTCTTTGGACCCCATGAATCGCAGCATACCAGGCCTCCCTGTCCATCCCCAACTCCCAGAGTTCACTCAGACTCACATCCATCGAGTCAGTGATGCCATCCAGCCATCTCATCCTCCATTGTCCCCTTCTCCTCCTGCCCCCAATCCCTCCCAGCATCAGAGTCTTTTCCAATGAGTCAACTCTTCGCATGAGGTGGCCAAAGTACTGGAGTTTCAGCTTTAGCATCATTCCTTCCAAAGAAATGCCAGGGCTGATCTCCTTCAGAATGGACTGGTTGGAATCTCAATAATTTTATTAAATAGCTTACTTTACACCACATTGATAATAAGGCATAGAGATCCAAACTCATTCATTCTTCATTCAATACCAGGAAGTATTATTTCCAAAGCATGGATTTTTGGAACATAATATTCATTAATTTTTAGTGAAAATATATTCAACTGTTAATTGGATGTGAAACACGTTCAACATGTTCTATATTTATTTATTTTTTGGCACTCACAAAACATAGTCATATACTATGCACTACTAAAAGTTCTGCAGTAAAGAAAACCTTCCTTAAAAATTGTTTAATCAAGTATTTCCCCAATATATTAAATATCAAAACCTTGATTTTTAAAATTTATTTATTTTTAATTAAAGGATAATTGCTTTACAAGAACCTTGACTTTTATGTACTTTGAGTTATATGATAAAAACCTAAAAGAACATAATGATCTAACTATTCCTGGATAATTATACCTGAGTGAAAATTCACTCCAGTGTTCTTGCCTGGAGAATCCCAGGGACTGCAGAGCCTGGTGGGCTGCCATCTATGGGGTCACACAGAGTCGGACATGACTGAAGTGACTTAGCAGCAGCAGCAAAAATTCAGATATGGGATGAAATATGACAAAAGCATATGCATTATACTTGAAATTAGATTTGAGACTTTTTGACTGCCAGGATTAAAAAATATTGAAAGTTTTCTATCTTAATTTAAAAATCTGATATGGACTAATTCAAGCCATTGGATAATAAAATGGGAAATCAGGATGAAATAATAAATATCTATTGAAGGAGCAAAGAATGACTTCCTGCAGTGAGTGAGTTTTAACAATTAAGGTATGTTAGGATAGACAGTTTTTATATTTGTTACTTTCTATATTCTAGATGCCCATAATTGTCATTTTCCATTTTTATGGATAATCATTAATTTTATTAGGTGATATTATATACATGCATATATATATATGCATATATATTCTATTCATTTGTTATTTTTATTGCTCAACATATGTTTTTTGTCTAAGTGGAAAAGTTGTTATAGAGAATAATTTTGCTAGATGTCCCAATAATTTATCTGTTAAATACTGATTTTTTTTTTTTTTTTTGCTCTTTGTTAACAAATGTACTTTCTTTAAATATGAGATTCTTGTCTATGTCTGGAATTTGGACTATACTGTTATCCAGGATCTATCTCCTGAATTTTCTTTTTTAAATATAGGTCTCTTCATGAGGAATTTAATTTCTCTAGCGGTTCTTGTATGGTGGATAATGCCAGGTTACATGCACTGGTGACACACTGTACCAAATAAAGTTTTATATCTGGTAAACTTTTCATACTAAAAAGAATTAGATTATTATACATTCAGATCAGATCAGATCAGTTGCTCAGTCGTGTCCGACTCTTTGGACCCCATGAATTGCAGCATGCCAGGCCTCCCTGTCGATCACCAACTCCTGGAGTTCACTCAGACTCATGTCCATCGAGTCAGTGATGCTATCCAGCCATCTCATCCTCTGTTGTCCCCTTCTCCTCCTGCCCCCAATCCCTCCCAGCATCAGAGTCTTTTCCAATGAGTCAACTCTTCGCATAGGTGGCCAAAGTACTGGAGTTTCAGCTTTAGCATTATTCCTTCCAAAGAAATCCCAGGGCTGATCTTTAGAATGGACTGGTTGGCTCTCCTTGCAGTCCAAGGGACTCTCAAGAGTCTTCTCCAACACCACAGTTCAAAAGCATCAATTCTTCGGCACTCAGCCTTCTTCACAGTCCAACTCTCACATCCATGCATGACCACAGGAAAAACCATAGCCTTGACTAGACGAACCTTTGTTGGCAAAGTAACGCCTCTGCTTTTGAATATGCTATCTAGGTTGGTCATAACTTTCCTTCCAAGGAGTAAGCGTCTTTTAATTTCATGGCTGCAGTCAACATCTGCAGTTATACATTACTATTATTATTATTAAGGCTTCCCTGGTTGCTCAGGCAGTAAATAATCTGCCTACAATGCAGGAGACCCAGGTCCCATCCCTGGGTCAGGAGGATCCTCTGGAGAAAGCAGTGTCAACACAGTCCAGTATTGCTGCTTGCAGAACTCCCTGAACAGAGGAGCCTGGCAGGTTTACAGTTCATGGGTCCACAAAGAGCTGAACAAGACTGACTACCTAGCACTTCACTTTCACTTTCAGCTTATTATTATTAACTAAAACCATGCAGTTTTCTAAAGCTACTAGCAGATGGAATTCATATATTCAAGTTATTCTTTGCTTATTTTCTTTCTTCTCTTACCCTCTGCAGATCCGTCTTAGAGGAGTCACATACATGGCTGACAGCAATGTCAGTGGGATAACTGAATTCATCCTCCTGGGGCTGACTGATAACCCGGAACTGAATACAGTCCTATTTGTGGTGTTTCTCTTAATCTATCTCATTACTGTCCTGGGCAATGTCTGGATCATCACCATCACCCTGGTTAGTGATCAGCTCCACTCTCCCAAGTACTTTTTCCTTATCCAGTTGGCTTTCCTGGATTTCTGCTATTCCTCAGTCTTCATTCCTAAGCTGTTGGTGAACTACGTAGTAGGACAGAAAGTTATCTCCTACAGTGGTTGCCTCCTGCAATACTCCTTTGTCAGCTTGTTCCTGACCACGGAATGCTTCCTCTTGGCTGCCATGGCCTATGATCGGTACCTTGCCATCTGCCGCCCTCTTCACTATAAAGGTCTCATGACACCCACCTTCTGCATCCACCTGGTCACTGCCTCCTATCTACTTGGCTGTGCCAACTCACTCACCCACCTGTCTGGTTTGCTCAGTCTGTCCTTCTGTGGACACAATGTCATTAACCACTATTTCTGTGATATCCCACTGCTTTTCCAACTTGCCTGTTCTGACACCCATTACAGTGAGGCTTTATTTACCATCCTCTCTGGAGCCACATCAGTGGCTACCTTTCTGATGGTGGTTAGTTCTTATCTGGGAATCCTTCTCACAGTCCTGAAGACACGGTCTTTGAGAAGCAGATACAAAGCCTTCTCCACATGTGCCTCCCACCTAACGATAGTGAGTGTCTTCTATGGAACAATGATTTTTACTTATTTGGGGACCAGCTCTAGCTACCCAGACGAGAAAGCCAAAATCTTGTCTGTGTTCTATACCCTTTTGCTGCCAATACTAAATCTTCTGATATACAGCATAAGGAACACAGAAGCCAAAGAAGCAATGAAAAGAATTATCATGAGAAAAATATTTGCTCAGTGACTATGATTTTCAAGCAGCAACTTTTAACAATAGTAGTTGATGCTACATATGGATACATTATTAAATATGTGAGAGAATTTTGGAGAAAAGAAGGATGATATTTTAAATTTAGCATATGCACAAAGATACTTTTCATTGGCGTTTGGAAATAGATGCCCAAACATTATATCACATTTTATGTGTGTGCATATACATTCATACATATGCAATACTTTCTGTCACGAAGGAAGAAACCTTTTCTTTTACTTTCTTAGGTTTATTAATTAAAGGACTGTGGATTAAATTGACAAAAGGTAGATTAATGGGAGAATAGATGAAGTTTATTCATATGAACATCAGGAAGTTCATGGTTCACATATTGCTGAAGCCTGGCTTGAAGAATTTTGAGCATTACTTTACTAGCGTGTGAGATGAGTGCAATTGTGCGGTAGTTTGAGCATTCTTTAGCATTGCCTTTCTTTGGGGTTGGAATGAAAACTGACCTTTTCCAGTCCTGTGGCCACTGCTGAATTTTCCAAATTTGCTGGCATTTGAGTGCAGCACTTTCACAGCATCAATAATTCAATAATGTGACAATATAGGAAAGGAAGAGTGAGAAATGGCTTCTGTGAGAAAAACAAATGGGCTTATAAGGGAAGAGATGGGAGATAAGAAATCTTGGGGCATCATTTATTTAAGATAGAGGCAGGTGGCCTTCTCTGTCTTTTCCTGGAAGACAAAGAAGCCCCAAAGAGAGGTGGTTTATGGCAGCCTCACTCTCAGAAGTTCTGCCTTCAGTCAGATAAAGGAATCTCTGAGAAGTCTCTCTACATTGAATCCAAAGTATCTCCAGTATACAATAATTTTATACCACTGTACACTTTGGATTCCTTCAATTCCAAAATTATTATTTTGAATCTCTTCTAACTTCTTATGTAAGAAACTGACACCATCTTCTACAGGTTGTTTAGTTATAAAATATGATTTTCAGTTTTGATTGAATAATAATGAACCAGATGATAATAACACAAACACCCACACATACATGCTTCTATACAAAGCACTTCCCCCCCAAAATCAGTTACAGACAGTGGTCTCAATTTTCCTTCTTTTTTAAACTCTATAGGAACTAATCCATTTTGTAGTTGAGGAAACAAAGGATCAATGGAGTTAAAAGCTTGATAAATAGAGAACACAGGTATACCTGTGGCGGATTCATTTCGATATTTGGCAAAACTAATACAATATTATAAAGTTTAAAAATAAAATAAAATTTAAAAAAAAATGAACTATCATCTGAGGATCCAAATGTTAAAACCCCTAGTTACTGTTTCTAAGTTAACTGGAACAAATAAACAAGAAGGAAAGATTAAAAAAAAAAAAGCTTGATCAAGATCAAAAAAATCAAGATTTCAGAAGTAGAATTCAAGCACGCATATGTTCATATATTAGAATATAGTCCTCCTACCATTTTACATAAACAAATAGAATTCCCTATATGTATTTTGTAATTCCATATCAACCTACAGAAGACACCAACACAACATTGTACATCAATTATACTCCAATAAAATTTTTTTAAAATGTATAAAAATAAACAACAAAAAATCGTGATTAGTGTGAAAGTCAAACCGTAGAGAAAACAGTTCAATAAATGTGGATGTGTGGTTGTAATAGATTATTACAAAGCATTTATATTAAGGACATGAGATACTGACTGAATGTGTGCTTAGTCATTCAGTCATGTCTGACTCTTTGCAACCCAATGGACTGTAGACCACCATACTCCTCTGTCCTTGGGGATTCTCCAGGCAAGAATACTGGAGTAGGCTTGCTCCATGCAAGATCCAGGGGATCTTCCCAACCCAGGGATGAAACTCAAGTCGTCCACATTGCAGGCAGATTCTTTACCATCTGAGCCACCAGGGAACTGATTGAATATATCAAAATCCACTAAGGTATCTATTGAATACCTGGTAAAATCTTAATACCATGTAGCATATTTTATAATTTAATTTAATTTTCACAAACGTGTAAGGTGGGTACTACTGTCACTTTGCAGACAAGGACACTGTGAATCAACGTGATAAGAAATGCTTACATGGCCATAAAGCTAGCAAATGGTTTTTCTGAACACAAACTCAGAATTATGTTTCCCAGTTCTAAACATCTTCAACTAAAGCATAGAGTCTTCATTTATAAAATTATGATTAGAAAGACTTGAAACTTAAAAACATTAAAAATGTTAAAAACTTTTATATATTCTTAAGGGAAAAATATAAATGCACGCACGAAAATGAAATGCAAGTGAAAATAAAATATCCTGGATTCCAAACACCCTACTCTCATAAAAGATAATGCGTCCTTGGAAAAGCGGTTGTTTCCCCAGGAAAATTTAAAATAAACCTGGAGTACCTTGCGCTTCCAGGGTGTAGGAAGTAAAAATAAAACAAAGAGAAATGACAAGCATGTACAAACAACAGTGCACAGAGGAACAGTGATGTCCCCACTAACAAAGCTAGAACAATTTGAACAACAAAGTAAGTGATGACAGTGTTGGATAATAACCTCAAAGGACAAAGCACTTATAAACAAGTACGTACTGGTATAAATAAATGCATAAGAACCACTCTCCCTTAGAGGACATTTTCAATTAAAATACATTGAAAGAATATGGGAAATGGAAATTTACTATGAAAGCACCACTGTGATATTCATTAGATGTAGCTTATTGATGGATTCCAAAAAGTATCAATGAAATAACCTTACATAGTCTGTTTTCTTACATATATATGAAATTGTATAAAAGACATAGTAAATGATATCAATTTAAGTAAGAATGTTCATACTGCATATATATGTAATTATATATTCATATTAATTTATGTAAATTACATAATAAGGAATCATATTTTTACAGTAAAGAATTCAGGCAGACACTACCTTAACTAAGTGACCAAGTTTAATATTACTAGAAATATTGATCAATGTAATGTATCCTCTGATAATATGAAAAAGGCATATATATGGGCCTTTGGTACTTTTTCCCATAATGAATAATTTCAAGTTAGTCATGAGAAAAAACCAGGCTAACTTAAATTGAGAGACATTTTTCAAAATACTTGACCAATTTCTTTAAAATACATCAAGATCATGAAGGAAAAGGAAAGGAAAAGAGGCAATCACTGATAACAGAAAACTAAAGAGATAAGACATTAACTGTGTTGCCAAAAAAATGACCTCTCTTTGCTAATATTGAAAAGAAATATGGAGACAGAGTTTTGGAGGTGTAGAAAGGAGTAGCTATATTACTTTGCCAGTCAAAGGGGAACCACAGCAAACTAATACTTCCAAGACTGCACCCCCTTCCTCAGAAGTTGGAAGAAGTCTTATAGTCTCAGGATGGAAAGTGGGGCTGAAGACAAAGATCAGGGTTGATGTGGTCTTGTATTCTTCTCCTCCTGGAGGCATTGAGATCTTTAGGGTGATTCCAGGACCTCAGGTGATTCTAGGACAGGTTCTGATGTTTCTTGAGATCATCATCCTGTAATACTCTTTCTGGAATGAAGAATGCCCTCAGAGGAAAGGACTGTTAAGAGAGTGTTGTCTTGGAGGGGTGTAGCTAGAGGGTAAACATTTTCAGAGTGCAATTAAGCAAGAAAGAGAGGAAGAACAAACATCTGTAGGTTAAATGGGTGGAGAAAACAAGAGCTGAAGAAAGGCTAACATAATGGGGTGCCTCAACAGTGTCTGCGAGAGCAACTGCTGCATGCTATGCTGACTCAGATCTTGGAACAGGAAAAAAGAAATTAGTGTAAACACTGGTAAAATTAAGTAAACTCTTTAATTTATTTCTTCTTTATGCTAATAATTATGCTATAATCATGTAAGCTGTTAGCGTTCCTGAGCAAGGTAAGGTGCATCTGTAAGTCTGAAAATATCTAATAAAAAGTAAAAATATAGCTGATTAACAGCCAGAACCCAAAGTGGGTTTATTTTCTTGTTATTGTTGTTTACTGGCTAAATCACATCTGACTCTTTGCAACCCCATGGCCTGCAGCATACCAAGCTCCTGTCATTCACTATTGCTCAAATTCACGTCCGTTGAGTCAGTAATGCTCTCAACCATCTCATCCTCTGCCACTCACTTCTGTTGCCTTCAATCTTTCCCAGCATCAGGGTCTTTTCTTCACATCAGGTCTTCTTGTCTTCACATCAGGTGGCCAAAGTTTGGAGCTTCAGCATTAGTCCTTCCAATGAATATTCAGGGTTGATTTCCTTTAGAATTGACTGGTTGGATCTCCTTGCAGTCCAAGGCACTCTTAAGAGTCTTCTCCAGCATCACAATTCGAAAGCATCAGTTCTTTAGCACTCAGCCTTCTTTGTGGTCTAAGTCTCACATGGTGTAACTCACGGTCTAACTCAGTCCCTACATGGCTAATGGAAAAGCCACAGCTCTGATTTTATGGATCTTTGTCAGCAAAGTGACATCTCTGCTTTCTAATACACTGTCTAGGTTTGTCACAGCTTTTCTTCCAAGGAGCAAGAATTTTTCAGTTTCATAGCTGCAGTCACTTCCTGCAGTGATTTTGGAGCCCAAGAAAATAAAATCTGTCAATAAAATCTTCCACTATTTCCCCTTCTATTTTCCATGAAGTGATGGGACTAGATGTCATGATCTTCATTTGTTTGTTTGTTTTAATGTTGAGTTTCAAGGCAGTTTTTTTCACTCTCTTATAAATGGGTTTATAAGATATATGAACTGAATTGAGCAAGCATTTATTACATAGTAAAGAACCCTCCTGCTAAGGCAGCAGACATGAGCCGTGGGTTCCATCCTGGGTTGGGAAGATCCCCTGGAGGAGGGCCCAGGAACCCACTCCAGTATTCTTGCCTGGAGAATCCCCATGGACAGAGGAGCCTGGTGAGCTGCAGTCCATGGGTTGCAAAGGGCTGGACATGACTGAAGTGACTTAGCATGCACGCACACACTTACTCTATAGCACAGCCAAACAAAGTCCCTAAACCAATTAAGCAATGGCAGCCACGATAACTTTAGCTTATCAAACATCAGAATTTTGAAGAACTGAGACAAATTATGAAACTTGAAGGAGGCAACCGACTCTAAGGGATGCAAAAGTAGAGATGATTTTATTCTCATCTTTGTTTTCCCACATAAAGCACAGTTGCTGCTAAGTCACGTCGGTCGTGTCCAACTCTGTGCGGCCCCATAGATGGCAGCCCAACAGGCTCCTCTGTCCCTGGGATTCTCCAGGCAAGAATACTGGAGTGGGTTGCCATTTCCTTCTCCAATAAACCGCAATGAACCTTAAACATATCGAACAAGATTAAATGATTAAAAGTTTAAATGTTCTTCGTAGTTTCCAGACCATCCCTAATCCTGCTACACCATAAACTGCAGGTACTGAACGAATGTTCAAAACCACGGGTATATGTGGCAGATCCATGTTGATGTATGGCAAAACCAATACAATATTGTAAAGTAATTAACCTCCAATTAAAATAAATTTATATTAAAAAAACATACTCCATAAGCTCTGCTGTCAAAAGGAGGAGTTTATCTTGTCTCATAATTTCACAATGATACAGGAAAACAGGTTTCCCACTAGGCTGTTAATAAACTGCGAAATGGCAGTAAAGTACAGATCGGGGAAATGGCACGTAACAACGGGTCTACCTAGCCAACTACGTCTATGCAACTCTCCCGGTGAGAAAGGTAAAGAGACAAGCCGCTCACAGTCCGAGAGATGCGGAGACAACATTTCTAACCCAGCACAGTTAGAAAGCACCGTATCTGTTATTTAATAGTTGCTCGATAAAAGTATGTTGAAAGAAGTAAGATAATGGATGGAAATTTGATATTTACAGCCCAATGTTTTAAAAGTCTAAGTTTTTCAAGATACATACTAGAGGGGGGGAAATGTAGTACAATTTCTTGCTTCCTAATGTCTTAATTTGCTGTCCACCTTTAACTGATATGGCCCATGCATAATAGATTTTATTTCTCTTTTTAAATCTATAGTGCAACAAGTAGAATTAGAGATGTGTTTTTTTTCTTCCCCAATGAAAAATCTGTCATGTTTCATCATTGTAATAGTAAATCCCTTCTAAAGGTAAGTAAAATAATAAAATATAATGATACCAATTGAAAAGTAACTTAATTAGATAAATCTGTGAGATTCTTCTAAGTTAGTATTTGGAAAGAGTCCATGGACCTGAGACACTTTAAAAATTTCACCTTTGTGGGTCAGTCACAGATTTACTAACCTAGAATCTTTATAGAGTGTGTCCTACCAAGCTGATTAGAAAATAAAGAAACAATAATAATATAATTAAATTGTTTCAAATTTCTGACCATTCCACTGAGCATGAAACTCAGAGCACAAACTTTAAGATTTTTTGTTTATTTTTCTAGATGGCGTACTTATTCTCAATTAGTTATTTTGTGTACATACAATGGAGCAAGTCGATTAAAAATCACTGAATGCCTGCAATAAAAAAAAAAAAGCATACATGATTTATCAACCTGGGTGGTAACATGATTTCAATGTTAAATCAGTAGATAGGAAGATGCACTTCTCTTTTGGGAGAGTTACCTGGGAAGCTTAGAAAGGGGCAGTAGTTATCTGATATTTTCTAATACCATGAATCTCATATACATTTCATATTTTAGAAAAGCTGTTATATATATTTATATATAATATGAATAATATATATATATAACACTTTAATAACAAAATCTTAAATGTATAAAATAAAAACAAATATAATAAATATAATGTTAATAATTTAAATGTATAATAAAAATAAATATAATTTTGAAAACCATATTAAATTGCACTTTTCAGTATGCCTATGGACATTTAAACAAATACACACAATAAGGGCTATTTATTTCCAAACTTTTTCACTGTGGATGTATCCCATGCAAATTAAAAATAAACCTTGGGGTACAATTAAAATATAAATCTCAAGAGATGAAAGGTGCTAATTGACCAGTTTCTTTATGATATATATTTGTGAGTTTAAACAGAGATTTTGATACAAAAAGACAGTTTAAGACTAGATTTCTGAAGATAATTCTTTGTCATAAGAATGCTTTATAAAAACACTGAGAACAAAAATAATTCTGAATGTAAATCTAAATTTGAACTAAAAAATAGATTTGAATTCTTGAGAAGGTACATACAGATAAACAATCACTTTGCTATTTTGGCTCATATTTTATCCCATCATTGGAAGGTGATATATGTATTTTCCATAATTGTCATCAAAACCACCACCATTTTCCCCATCAACTTCCTGATATCATTAGGGGTCCATTATGCTAGAAATAGAGCTCTGTGATAAGCCCAGTGGCAGCAAAAACAGCAACAGATCCAAGTCATCTTACTGGGAATTCACAGAGTTCAGAATTATAGGTGAGAAAAATATAGTTATGTGCCAAAAATTATGATGAATTTTGCAAGTATTAAGCAATGTTTTCTCTTTCTATTGTCTGATCATAAACCTGAAAAAAGGTAGAAGAGTCCTGAATGAAAAGAGAGTTTCCTTTTGATGACTAAATCCCAGGTAAGTCTCATTTTATCATCCTCTTCTTTTAATTATTGTGTAGTTATGTGCGTTTCTCACATTGACACAGTTTTTATTTTTATACACCTGCAGCTTCCAGTATGCTTTAAGAAAAGTGCCTTTAATGACAACCAAGACAAAATGTCTTCATTGACTAAATGCTAAATAAAGGAATGAGTGCATAAGTAAATAGGAACACTGTGAACATGAGAGATACTAAGGGATTAAGTATACTTTATATAACATAAGATTCCTTTGGGCTACTCAAGCAGAGTGCCACATGTCTGAAATAAACTTATCACATGCTTATGTCAATGTAACTAGGAAAATAAGTTATTTAATTTTTAGTGAAATCACTTTATATTTAAATTTTCTGTTTTAAATATAACAAATCATTCATTTTACCATTTGTAGGCTTCTTCACATCATATTATTGAGTTGAATCCTGTTATTGGCAACGAATTAGTTATTGCCTGATGTTGTAGATAACCAAATGTTTCATTCTGTCAATAAACCTGATTCTAACCACAGAGGCAAAACAATTTGGCTGCATCATAGACTATGTTCCCCATTTAGAAATGTTCACCAATAGAAACAAAGGGTATGTGATAGAAAAAAAAAAAAAAAGTAGAGAGGATTTTAGCATTAACATATAAAATAAACAAGATGTTTCTTTCCTTTTATAATAACATATAAGTCCCCTACATATGAATGAGTTCTGTTCCTAGAGCACATTGGGAAGTCCAGTTTGTTCATTAAGTCCAACAAAGTTAAGTTAGGTACCTAGCTAACACAATCAGCTATATAGTTTTGTCCTGTAGTAGGTTTATAATAATTTTTGCACAAATAATGCATAAAAAACAAACACAAAAGAGAAAGAAAACATTTTTAGTCTTACAGAACAGTACCTTGAAAAGCACAGTACTACAGAACAACAGCTGGCATACAGGGGCTGGCACTGAGTGAGGAGGCAAGAAAAATAACCGACTGAAGGGAAGAGAGGAGCTGAGAGATGGCAGAGCTGAAGATCGTCAGTGATAGTAACAGGGAAAGCTGGGGTGTCACTCAGGCCTGACGCTGATGCACAGGTTCTTGCTTCTTGCTGGATTCAGTTCTATCGATGAATACCCTCTTGAAAAATCGATGCAACGATGTCTGAGTAGTAGCTCTTTTATTCTTGTCATAGATGACAGGCTAGCAATGGATTGCATTCTAAACGGCTGCTGCAGCTTTCATGCACCATTCTACATTTGGGTCCTGTGCCTCAAAAAACTGCAGTGTCTCCTCAAATAAATAAAATCCCTTTACCATTTCCTGAGTCTCTTCTGAGCAGTGCCAGCTACATCACTGCTGCTTTTATGCTTGCTTCCCCCCAACCTGCACTTGAAATAAAGATCCTGCACGACTGCACTCCACATAGCAATGTACAGTAAAATACACAGAAGCACAACCAATTGTAGAGGACGGACAACACACGCCAGACATGTAAACTGACATGCAATTGAACATGTGAACTCACATTTGCATCTTTGAAAGCTCACAACTTGGGGGTTCGTATTAGGGGACTTACATGTATATATATAAAGTGTGTGTGTGTTAGTCACTCAGTTGTGTCCAAATCTTTGTGACCCCATGGACTCTAGCTCACCAGGGTCCTCTGTCCATGGGATTCTCCAGGCAAGAATGCTGGAGTGGGTTGCCATCCCCTTCTCCATTTTATATATGTAATATCTCACTTACTCTATGTAAATATATGCATATGTTTATATATAACATTTTGTAAAATATACATTTTATATATTTAAATGCATATATATATTTGCAAAATGTAGCAAGCTTTATTGAGTCCAAGGAACTATTAGATATGTGCACTGAAGATCTCATTAAGCACCTAAAACAAGCCTGTAAAGTAGTTATTGGCTGCTGAAATCTTATGACTGCCACACAAGGTATCATTGCATACCAAAATTTAAATTTCCAGTTGAGCTCCATGTTTTCTAAGAATAATACATAATCAATCACAGTATGTAAGTTTCTAAGTATATGAATTGAGTCCCAGTGATAGATAAGGGAAGAGGATGGTTTATCTCTAGAGAAATTTCTTTAAAAAGCAATCCAGATAGATTTGGTTTTTTAGAGTGCACCCAATTCCAGTGAATGTGCACTTGGAATTTTTGATTAGTGTTTGTTAGTTCTATTGTTTTTAAATTAAAATCATGTATAAATTCTCAATTAACTTGAAGTCATTTTATATTTGTTTTCCATCTGTTACTCTCTCATTATGGGAGTCTAGGTCAGGGCTGGTTATCATGCCTTTGGACTTGAATTTCCTCTAACTTTTCTTATCATTTTTCAGTAGAGAAGTCAAGGGTCTGAGTTGACAGAAATGGCTGGGAACAATTTCACGGAGGTGACATTCTTCATTCTCTCTGGATTTGCAAATCACCCTGAACTACACGTCAGCCTCTTCATGATGTTCCTCTTTATTTATCTCATCACTGTTTTAGGGAACCTTGGACTAATTCTGATAATCAGAATTGACTCTCAGCTCCACACACCTATGTACTTTTTCCTTAGCAATTTAGCATTCATTGATATATTTTATTCTTCTACTGTAACACCCAAGGCACTGGTAAATCTCCAGTCAATTCAGAAAACCATCTCCTTCGTTGCTTGCTTTGTTCAAATGTACTTTTTTGTGGGTTTAGTGTGTAGTGAGTGTTTTCTTCTGGGGTCCATGGCCTATGACCGCTATGTAGCTATCTGCAATCCCTTACTGTATCCCGTGGTCATGTCACAGAAGGTGTGCAGGTGGTTGGGAGTCATGCCTTATATGATGGGCTTCACCAATTCTCTGGTCTCCATCTGTGTGATCAGCAGGTTGGCATTCTGTGAGGCCAGCATCAATCACTTTTTCTGCGACACCACAGCTCTTCTGGCTCTGTCTTGTGTGGATGCATTCAGCACAGAAATGGTGATCTTTGTTTTAGCTGGCTTCACCCTGCTTAGCTCTCTCTTCATCATCACAGTCACCTACATTGCCATCATCTCAGCCATCCTGCAGATCCGGTCTGCAGCAGGCAGAGAGAAAGCCTTTTCCACCTGTGTGTCCCACATCGTGGGGGTGACCGTCTTCTATGGGTCCCTGATTTTCACGTATTTGCAGCCTGATAACACATCTTCCTTGACCCAGGCACAGGTGGCATCTGTATTCTATACCATTGTCATTCCCATGCTGAATCCACTTATCTATAGTTTGAGGAACAAAGATGTAAAAAATGCTCTCCTGAAAGCATTTCAAAAACTGTTTCCATGACAAATCCGTGCGTACTGCAACTAAAGCAAACCTGGAGTGCTTCAGGCATTCAATGGCTCAAAAATTTGGGAGCTAGTAGAGTAACCCCCAAAAGAATAAAACAAAGTAAATGATAACAGAGTCATGAAACGCAGGAGCTGATTTATCATTTTATTTGTTGATATGGATACTGGATCACCATGGAAGGTGTTCATTTCAGTACTAAAATTATTCAGACATAGACATGCACAGATATGTAAAGCATCTGGATAGTGGCTAAACCCTACCTATGATTATGCCATCACACTGCAAAATGTTGAACTACTATTAAATTGATTTTTTATACGTTTTGACATGGTGTTTTCTCCACTGTCAACAAATTGAGAGTAGAAAATTGGTAGATTAAGAAATGGTGACTCAAATACTATTAACAAGAAATGATTGCTGATTAGCTGAGAGGAAGTGAAAGCATGCTGCTGCTGCTGCTGCTAAGTTGCTTCAGCCATAGAGACATAATAAAAGCGATTATAAATCTGTGGCCGGGAGGGAGTGGTGAGGGTTAGAGTTATTAATTTTCATGAGGTGTAAACACAAGTGATAAGAGGACATTGGGTGATACAGAGAGATCTCTTGGTAATGCACATTCATTTTGCCGGGAGGGTTAAAACCCTTACCATTTATCTATGAAACCTCATTTTATGAAGTAGAGAATATTTCAAAAACCACAGAGTTCCATTTCTTAACAAATACAACGTGCCTCTCTAAGTTCAAAGACTGAATAAACTGTGTGTGTGTGTAGATTAATAGAGCACTGGCTATAGCACAATTCCTGAGGCATTTTGGAGGCATCTATAGAGGTGGTGGCTCAGATGCTAAAGAGTCTGCCTGCAATGCAGGGGACCGGGTTTGATCCCTAGGTCGGGAAGATCCCCTGGAAAATGGAATGGCCATCCACTCCAGTATTCTTGTGGGAGAATTCCATGGACAGAGGAGCCTGGCAGGCTACAGTCTGTGGTATACCAGAGAATTGGACATGACTTAGCAACTGAGTACAGATGTACATTAGCACTCAAAAACTATTAGTTTTGTTGAAAATTCTATTTAAGAAATCATTTCAAAGACATCTGTCAGGGTCTGGGCATGGGTTGGATACAAATTTCTAGACATGAGACAGAATGAGAGGGAAATAAAGTTTATTAGAGTGGGAGATGCTTTTTGAACAGCAGATCAGCTCAAGGGAGAACTGATGTTGAACAGGGATCCTTAGTCCACTTTTATTCCCAGGGTACAAGGAGTGGGATATGGGACTTGTGGGTCATTTGCTGATTGGATGAGGCAACTATACTGAGCAGGGGGCAGAGTAAGGCAAATGCTATGTCTATGGAGTAGGAGGGGGGACAGGTTATACTGTTCAGGAGGACCTGAAATCCATTAATAGTTACAACACAGGGGAGGGAAGGACGATAAGGGTCTGGTGTTTCTGTTCCTGCATTCCAGGACCCTTCTTGGTTTTATCTGCTCTTTTGTCCTTGGTTCACCACAATATCTTTTATTTATAAATATCTTTTCAAATCACGTTTTCCTTAGTGGTTAGGACATTGAAATGAATGTATACAGAATTCTACATTGCATAGGTGATTGTAAGTAACTGAATTCAACTGGTAGGTATTGTTGAGAAATGTTGCTATTTGGAGCAAAGAAAGCTTTATTCCAAGGCTAAGCAAGAAGGATGTGGTGTTCATTTTCAAAGGGCTTCCCAGGTGGCTAGTGGTAAAGGACTCGCCTGCCAATGCAGGAAACATAAGCGATGAGAATTCAATCTCTAGGTGAGGAAGCTCCCCTAAAGGAGGGAATGGCAACCCACTGCAGCATTCTTGTCTGGAGAATCCGATGGACAGAGGAGCCGGCAGACTACATTTCGTTGCATTGCACAGAGTCGGACATGACTGAAGTGAGTTAGCACACATGCACATATGTTCAAAGGACCCAAACTCCCAGGTGATTTTCAAGGAAAAGTTTTATAGGCAAAATTTGCAAGAGTTCTACAGGATACGTGACCTTCCTCTGATTGGTTGGTGGTGAGGTCACAAGGTAGTATTCCAGAGATCTACCTTATGGTACCAATCAGTCTGGGGTCCCCGTTCTTGTGCTCAGCCTGAAGTTACCATGCTCCACCTGGGTGGGGCCTTAGTTCCTATAGAAGATCGCAGTGACATGCACTGTTACGTGCCTCCCTTGTGGAAGAAGCAGGACACTGGCCCATTACTACACTATTGTTGCTTTCCATGTGTGCTAACTGACCTAGTTATTGTTTGAATATGTCCTTCGGAACTCAAGAAAGGTCAAGGAGGATGAAAACCTTCTTTCTACAAACAGGAAACTGGGGACTAGAAATGGCCTTTGTACCTGGGAAGGCCCCAAAACGTCCTTCTGGGTTTCAATCCCTCTTTGATAATTCTCAACTTTGTGGGGAACAGGTGTTGGACAAGGAAGGGAATAATTTTTGGATAAAGATGTTAATGATAAACTCAGCAGAGGAGCTCAATTTTATGAGGACTTCATATCAACATGACAAAATAAATGGTCATGGTCAAATAAATAAATATTCTGAAAGCATAATCCTAAACTTCAACAGAATGAGTTTCAACATTGGGATATTACTGAGCAAGAACTTGCTTCTGATAATTTTGCAATCACTATGGTTATTGATGTGACTTTAGACTGAAAATAACTGAGAGTTTCTCAGTTGGTTTAACTCCCAAAGTTGTCTGTTGTCAAATAAGTTTACACTGGCATTTTTATTTCTAAAGATTCCTGTTTTAGCAGCACTATCATTTGATGAATAGAATTGCCCTGTGTCAAATGTCTGGAGAAGGCAATGGCACCCCACTCCAGTACTCTTGCCTGGAAAATCCCATGGACAGAGGAGCCTGGTAGGCTGGAGTCCATGGGGTCGCTAAGAGTCAGGCACGACTGAATGACTTCATTTTCACTTTTCGCTTTCATGCATTGGAGAAGGAAATGGCAACCCACTCCAGTGTTCTTGCCTGGAGAATCCCAGGGATGGGAAGCCTGGTGGGCTGCTGTCTATGGGATCGCACGGAGTCAGACACAACTGAAGTGACTTAGCAGCAGCAGCAGCAGTATCAAATGTATAACACATAAAAATGTAGCTTCTTTATCAACACCAATAAATTATTACCTGTAATTCTGGATGTATAGGAAAACTTTCTTGTAAGATTCACTTTTAAATCTACATAAACATTGATTTCATTATCATGAATCAGCAGAAAATTTATAATAATATTGTAATATGATATTTAGTCTACCCCCTTTTAGAATCTTCTTCTTGGGCAAATAATCCTCAATGAAATATTTAATATTTGATGAACTTTTCTGGAGGGGCAGAAATTACTTTGTTGACAAAGGATTGTATAGTCAAAGCTATGGTTTTTCCAGTGGTCATGTATGAATGTGAGAGCTGGACCATAGAGAAGGCTGAAAACCAAATAATCGATGCTTTTGAACTAGGTGTTGAAGAAGACTCTTAAGAGTCCCTTGGACTGCAAGGAAATCAAACCAGTCAATCCTAAAGGAAATAATTCCTAAATATTCTTGGAAGGACTGATGCTGAAGCTGAAGCTCCAATAGTTTGACCACCTAATGTGAAGAGCCTACTCATTAGAAAAGACCCTGATGCTGGGAAACATTGAAGGCAGGAGGAGAAGGGGATGACAGAGGATGAGATGGTTGGATGGCATCATCGACTCAGTGGACATGAGTTTGAGCAAACTCCAAATGATGGTGAAGGACAGGGAAGCCTGGAATGTTACAGCCCTTGGGGTCACAAAGAGTCGATACAACTCAGTGACTGAACTGAACTCTGGAGGAAAGTTGTTCAAGGGGTATCAGTCAATGCATAAGGCATTTAATTATGTGATTTATGAAAGGCTAGTATAAAACTGATCACACTATATTGTGAAATTTTAGTTATAAAATGCAGATGGATACTGACTATATAATATGATAAGTATGCAAATATAGAAGAATACAATTAAGCATTCAATGAACAAAAATAGCTTAGACATTCACCAAAATTTGAGTTTGATTATTTTCATATCATTTTTGAATTTTGTTATATATTCATTTTATTTTTGTACATGCTATATTTTAGTATGTGGTGGTGATCTTTAGAAATCATTTTTTACAACAAAACACACACATGCATAGAAGAACACAAGGGGATTTTTGGAGATGATGGCTAGGTTTAGAACCTTAAATGTGGTGATGGCATTTGGATATATGCAGATGTCTAAATTCATTAATAAGTATATAGTAAATGTGTATAAATCTTCCTGTATCAGTGATGCTTCAGTAAAGCTAAAAAAATCAGTTTTCATCACCCCTAGAAGAATTATCCTATTCATACTTGGAGATTTCATTTTGTATCTAATGGACATATTTACTCTTAGCATAGTGTCACACATATATATAAACATAAAATATAAATATAAAATTTTATTGTAAAAAATTTATCTTTCCATCCCTGATGGTTACAGTCATAGATTAATCCTTTCTCTAGAAATAATTACTCTACCACCACAGGAATAAATTTAGAATATCCCAAAGGAAAACTAAAGCATTGGGCTCTTCATTGTTTGGCTCCTAAGGTAAAATGCAACCAACTTTTCAAAGCTTAGCACAGCTGCATTTAGTCCTTGAATTCTTGTCCTTGGAGACATGCAAGGCAATCTTTGATGGAAATTGGTCCATAGGGATGACCAGATGTTGCATAATCACCAAACCCCAGTATATGAAGTTCCCTTGAGTTACCAGGATGAGAGGCAAGGCATATTCTACTCTGCATTCTTGCACAGTTAGATCCCTGGTATTTTAGACACAACTTCCTGAAAAATTTTACATTTGAACAGCAGTTGAACAAAATTTCTACATTGATTTACTTTTCCCACAGAATAAAACAAAATAACTAAAATTTAATAAGAACATATCAAAAATATTATGTTATGGAAATTTTCAGCTGAAATGGGTCTTTATATTTTATTTGTGAGGGAAACTTTGTCATACTGCTAGTCAGATAATATTGGAAATAGTTGTTTTCCCACCAACTCTGGCTGCTGGTAAGTATTATTCTGAAAATCAGAAAGTTTTAGTTAGGTTCAAATAAAACAAGGACATTAGAGAAGCATACATGCAGATATCATCTAACCTTACCCTAGGTACTCCCAGGACTTGTGAAAGATAACATTGACATAATCAGGGACTGCAATGAATGTGTGTATTTTAGAAATATAATTTTTTTTGTAGAAATTTGATTTTGAATATCAAGTTATTTTTTGGAAATTAATGCTAATATGTGGTTGATCATTTTAATACACCCTAATGAATTCCAAAGGTTGAATTTATATTGTATTAGTATTAAATAATATTGGAAAAAAAGAATTGTGCATGATGTGTTGAAACAATTCTTTCATCATTATTTTATATCCAGTATCTGTTTTTCAGGGTTGCTGAAATTAATTATGAATAGGAATTAGTATTATGGGCATGCACTCTGTGATCAATCTATCTTCATAGAATTACCGAGACAACATGTACTAGCTCTGACTCTGGATAAATTATCTAAATTCTCTACGTACTTCTTTTCATCTAAAAAATGTGACTAATATTAACATCTATGGTATAATTTTCTCAGTGGAATTAAACGCTATAATAAAGTGAAACATTTAAAACACTACAAGGCTATTTCTAATTTTCCAATACAGTAGCTTTTAATACATTACATCTAAATGTCAATTTATACACATTTCTATATTTAGAAATCAAGTAAAAGATTTTTCTCTTTATACTTGAGACACCCCTTGATATTATCCTTTTTCAGAAAAAGCTAATATAAATATGCTATGTTGTTCATAGAAACATAAATATTTTTTGCAGTGATTCCTGCTAAGAATCAACTTTGATTTCTCAACAGTTTGGAGCATTTTAAAACTATGGGCAGAAGGAATATCACTCATGTGTCTGACTTCATCCTCATGGGACTGACAGATTCTGAAGAGATCCGGCTGGCCCTCTTCACCCTATTTCTCCTGATGTACCTGATTACTGTGCTGGGCAATGCAGGAATGATGTTGATAATCTGCCTGGATCTCCAGCTTTACACACCCATGTATTTTTTCCTCATTCACCTGTCATTTCTTGACCTCAGTTTCTCAACCGCCATCACCCCTAAAGCTTTAAACAACTTACTGACTTCCAACAGGTATATTTCATACTTGAACTGCTTCATCCAGATGAATTGTTTTGTCTTTGTGGGGGCCACTGAATGTGTTCTTCTCTCCTCCATGGCCTATGATCCCTATGTAGCCATCTGCAAGCCTCTGCATTACCCAGCTCTTATGTCCACTAGATGCTGCTGCTCTCTTGTCTTTAGATCCTTCTTGATTGGCTTCATGGACACCTTTGTCAATGTGCTTTGCTTGAGCAAATTGCATTTCTGTGACTCTAATGTAATCTATCACTTTTTCTGTGATGCACCCCCAGTTTTAGCCCTGTCCTGCACTGACACACATGATATTGAAATCACAATATCCATTTTTGCTGGCTCCACCCTAGTGGCGTCTCTTATCACAATATCAGTGTCCTACGTGTCCATCCTGTCCACCATCCTGAAAATCACTTCCACTTCAGGGAAGTGGAAAGCCTTCTCTACCTGTGCCCCCATCTCCTGTCAGTCACCATCTTCTATGGCACTACGATTTTTACTTACATAAAACCAAATAAGTCCTACTCTTTGGAAAGGATCAAGTGGTTTCTGTTTTTTATAGTATTGTCATCCCCATGCTGAATCCACTTATATACAGTCTTCAAAATAAAGACGTAAAAAATGCTCTCAGCAGAGTCTTACAGAAGAGAATGAGCTCCAAACAATTAAAGTAACACTGATCCTGAACTTTTAAGCTCTTCTGTTTGTCTGTGTATGTTTTTATTTTTGTCCCTATAGTCTATTTCCTTGCTCTTTCTCCAAAACACATAGAACTATTTATTTATTTATTCTATTCATCCATCCTTTGCTTGAATAAATACAATCTCAGGCCTTTCTAAGAATATGACTTTAGAAATCTACACTGTAATTAGAAACCATGAAACACATTTAAACCATGGTCACAATATGTATGTTTTTAAGGGCAACTGAATTTCAAAATGAGAAGTATAGTTGTCAGTTTTTAAAGTGTGCTGTACAAATCCCCATGCATAATCAAACTTTAGAGAATTTTATGACTGAAAAGAGTCCCATTTTGGAAAAAAATGATACCGGTTTCAGAAATCATTTCCTTTACTTGATGGAGAAGCAGGAGAGCAGAGTGATTATGAGTACTTGGTTGAGAACCATAAGTTCTAGGATTTAGATTCCAAACCTTCTACTCAATTACCTATAGAATGCTTTAAAAAAAAAAATCACTGAAACTTTAAGTTTCAAGTTCCTAAACTGCACAGATAAATAACAATTCCAGGTCCAAAGAGTTACTGTAAAGATTAAATCACTTAATTGATGTTAACTTTTTAAGGCTGGATCATGGAAGAAGCAAGAGAGTTCCAGAAAAACATCTATTTCTGCTTTATTGACTATGCCAAAGCCTCTGACTGTGTGGATCACAATAAACTGTGGAAAATTATGAAAGAGATGGGAATACCAGACCACCTGACCTGCCTCTTGAGAAACATGTATGCAGATCAGGAAGCAACAGTTAGAACTGGACATGGAACAACTGGTTCCAAATAGCAAAAGGGGTATGTTAAGGCTGTGTAGTGTCATCCTGCTTATTTAACTTATATGAAGAGTACACCATGAGAAACGCTGGGCTGGAGGAAGCACGAGCTGGAATGTGGGGAGAAATATCAATAGCCTCAGATATGCAGATGACACCACCCTTATGGCAGAAAGTGAAGAAGAACTAAAGAGCCTCTTGATGAAAGAGACAGAGTCTCTAGAGTGAAAAAGTTGGCTTAAAGCTCAACATTCAGGAAACTAAGATCATGGCATCTGGTCCCATCACTTCATGGGAAATAGATGGAGAAACAGTGGAAACAGTGACTGACTTTATTTTTCTTGGCTCCAAAATCACTGTAGATGGTGATTGCAGCCACGAAATTAAAAGAAGCTTACTCCTTGAAAGGAAAGTTATGACCAACCTAGATAGCATATTAAAAAGAAGAGACATTACTTTGTCAACAAAGGTCCATCTAGTCAAGGTTATGGTTTTTCCAGTGGTCATGTATAGATGTGAGAGTTGTACTATGAAGAAAGCTGAGCACTGAAGAATTGATGGTTTTGAACCGTGGTGTTGGAGAAGACTCTCGAGAGTCCCTTGAACTGCAAGGAGAGCCAACCAGTCCATCCTAAAGGCAGGACTGATGCCAAAGCCGAATCTGCAATACTTTGGCCACCTCATGCGAAGAGTTGACTCATTGAAAAAGACTCTGATGTTGGGAGGGATTGGGGGCAGGAGGAGAAGGGGATGACAGAGGATGAGATGGTTGGATGGGATCACCTACTTGATGGACATGAGTTTGGGTATACTCCAGGAGTTGGTGATGGACAAGGAGGCCTGGTGTGCTGTGATTCATGGGGTTGCAAAAAGTTGTACATGACTGAGCAACTGAACTGAATAAATATTGGCCATTATCATCAGAACACTCACCTCCCAGTATTTTGAATGCCCAATGCCTTTTTCTTAACAAATATTCATGTGTAGTTTTACGAATTAGCTTTGGTTGATTCAAAGGACAAACACACAAAAAAACTAAAGGAAAACCTAGCATTTCACAGTTTTGCTTTTAGAATGGAATGTGTTAATATTGGAGATATTTGAAAATTTTAAGGAAATAGAAATGCCTAAGAAGTTTTTCAGGGTTTTGTATGTGTTCTTCTAGATTGATAGTTTTTTATTTATTTATTTTAATTTGAGGCTAATTACTTTACAATATTTTGGTGGTGTTTGCCCTAATGTGAAATGAATCAGCCATGGATGTACATGTGTCCCCAATCTAATCCCCCATCTAAACCCCCCTCCCACCCTGGTCCCTATCCCATCCTTCAGGGTTGTCCCAGTGCCCCGGCTTTGAGTGTCCTGTCTCATGCACAGAATTTGGACTGGTGCTCTGTTTCACATGTGGTAATATACATGTTTCAATGCTAGTCTCTCAAATCATCCCACTCTCACCTTCTCCCTCAGAGTCCAAAAGTCTGTTCTTTATATCTGTGTCTCTTTTGCTGTCTCGCATATAGGGTCATTGTTACTATCTTCCTAAATTCCATATATATGCATTAGTATACTGTATTGGTGCTTTTCTTTCTGACTTACTTCACTCTGTATAATAAGCTCATTAGAATTGAGGTAAAAAAATGCATAAAAAGTGCATTATTTTTCATAGCTGAGTAATATTTCATTTATATATGTGCCACAGCTTTCTTATCCAGTCATCTGCCAATGGACATCTAGGTTGCTTTCAAGTCCTAGCTATTGTAAACAGATGGATAGTTTTAAATGGATATACAGGGGTGTGTGTGTTTGTGTGTGTGTATTAGGTATATGAACAATATTCTTATCATTTCCTGTGTCCTTTTTTGAGGTTTTCTGTGTATACTTACAAGTTTAATCTTCGATTATTCCTTTATCATTGAAATCTAAAAGGACTGTGTTTGGTTAGAAGATCTAGATTCTCATTTTGCAGTGTTTTGGACATGAAATATTTGTAAATTTATTAAGTTAAAATTCTGCATGCAGTGTTATCACTTTTATGGCTCCTGGAATATATCAATTCTATTTTATTAATATTTATTTAGTTTTTTACTGATGTATAATTGTTTTGCAATGCTGTGTTAGTTTCTGCTGTACAACAAAGTGAATCAGTTATAAGTATACACATATTCCTTCACTCTTCGATTGGCGTCCCGTTCCCAACTGAAAATATTTAATAAGGCTATCTTTCTGTTACATGTCAATAAGCTTCAGTAAATGCATCTTTGATGAAATTCTGTGTATTTTAAAACATTACTGCCTTTCTGCTAATTTCTATAGGTTTAATATGACTATTAAAAATAAATTCTTAATCTAAATGCTTGGTTCATCTAATCATTTTTTTTTAACAGAGAAAAGTTATAAAGCTGCCAATTTGCAATGAATTCAGAAGCTCTGGTAACCTATAATCTTTAATCACTAGGATGCTAAAATTTCTTATATTTTAAAGCTTTTCTTGTACATAACCTTGAATTGCAATTTTAATTTTCTCTATTGAAAGCTTATTTTAGAAAGTGTTTTTTATTTTCCAGGTATTTCATATATCTTGTTTAAACTTTTGAAACTACATAGATCATTTTATTCAAACATCAGTGGTTATATAAAATTTGTTACTTGAAATTTAGATTGCTTTCTATGTAAAACAATCTTTGATTTTTGTAAATATTTTTAAATGTTAAAAATAAAATGCATAAGCATAAACTCTCTATTAGGAGATAATGTAAATTATTTGTATTAATTCAAAACTCTCAACAAATTCAAATGTTTTAAAAGTGTATTGTTTCACCTACATAATTTATTTTAATTATTTTCCATTTTTACAAATTCCACTTAAGATTATTATGACTTATTTTTGCTCTGATATCCATGTTTTCTAGACTCTATACTTAAAGCAATTGCTATTTATTTTTGCTTGCATTTGTTCAATAATATACTTTTTAACCCCTCTCTCATCTTTCAGAAGCATAATGCTTTTTCTTATATTTCTGGGTATTTTTCATTTTTCTAGTCTTTTGACAAGTTATGTTTATACCTTGTTTTCAAGATAAAGGTGATGCATTTATGCAGTGGAGTACAAACTCATAAAAAAAGAGCTGGGTTTAATTTTTATTCACTATAATGTGCTTCCCTAAGATCAAAGAGTCAATAATTTTTTAATGTTTATGTGTGTGTGTCTATGCGTGTGTGGAGAGACATGAAGTACTTTAGCACAGCATAATTCCTAAGCCATTTTGGAGGTATATTTAGAGATTCTCACTTCTCCAAATCAGGCAGAAAAACTTCATTAAGTCCATAATATTAAAAATAAAACTGGGTTTTGCTTTTATTTTTCCTTGAAAAGAGACTTGAACATCAACCCAGTTTAATGTACTCTTCTCAGCATTGTTACAAAATGACCTCTGGAAAAGATGAAATCCCCGCTGCTGCCTTCACTGTGCATGAATCTTGAGAAGGAATGAAACAAGTTGAGCAGTCAAAACATTTATTGAAAGGAACCAAAGATTAATTTCATGAAGTTCTTTTAGGAGAAAATATATGTATTTAAAATATTTGTCTTTCTCTTCAACAAGATTGTAAGCTCTTTGAGAAAAATGTATTTAGTCATAGTTTTGCTCTCCACAGCATGGAACAAATGTGTCACATATGCAGTATATAAGTAAATGCTTTATTTGCTTTTTTGGCTTGTGGAAACATAGTGATGAATTCGTTAAGGTTAAGAATTCTATTTTATTCGTGTTTATATCTTTCCTGGTATTTAGACAATCCTGTGCATATCAGCACTCAAAAAACATTAGGGAAGTGAGAGTGGGGCTCAGGATTGGGAACATGTGTACACCCATGGCGGATTCATGCTGATGTATGGCAAAACCAATACAATATTGTAAAGTAAAAAAAAATAATAATAATAATAAAAGGGGGAAAAATAAATACACATGGTATCAAAAAAATAAATAAATAAAATAAGAAGAGACATTACTTTGCAAACAAAGGTCCATCTAGTCAAGGCTATGGTTTGTCCAGTGGTCATGTATGGATGTGAGAGTTGGACTGTGAAGAAGGCTGAGTGCCAAAGAATTGATGCTTTTGAATTATGGTGTTGGAAAAGACTCTTGAGAGTCCCTTGGACTGCAAGGAGATCCAACCAGTCCATTCTAAAGAAGATCAGTCCTGGGTGTTCTTTAGAAGTACTGATGCTAAAGCTGAAATCCAGTACTTTGGCCACCTCATGCAAAGAGTTGACTCATTGGAAAAGAGCCTGATGCTGGGAGGGATTGGAGGCAGGAGGAGAAAGGGACGACAGAGGATGAGATGGCTGGATGGCATCACCGACTCGATGGACGTGAGTTTGGGTGAACTCCAGGAGTTGGTGATGGACATGAAGGCCTGGAGCACTGCGATTTATGGGGTCGCAAAGAGCTGGACACTACTGAATGACTGAACTGAACTGAACTGAACTGATCTGAAGGCTGTCTTAGCAACTCATCACTCATTCCCTTTCTTAAACCTACATACATTTTTCATTCTAAGCACAATATCTGATTCAGATGATTGCTTTCATTATATTTCACCATCATCATGGAAAATTATTAAACTGATATTTCCTTTTTCCCCCCTCTATCAAAGCTTTTCATTTATGCACTGTAACTATAATGCTTAAATCTTTATAATTGTGTGAAAAATGTCAGCTGTTGAAATTCATTTATATTTACCTATATTTTCCTCGGTTCTAATTATGTGTATTATTTGCACTTGCACTGTGTATGTGTTCTGTAGATCATTTCAGGCCTTTATCTTTATTTAGTATTAATAAAATTATATATCAAATTGTTATTTTTTACGTTTTAATGTTTCCTAGTTAATCTCTCTCTAAGAGCAGAAACATACCACACTTTTCCAGTTAATCATAAAATGTAGAAATATATTTTACTTGTCGAGTTATGATTAAATGTCCATATGTATACATATTTTGATATACACCTCAAACTTATCCTTCATGACCTCTCATCATTCTGTCTTTGAACTGCTCTATCTGTACCATCCCTCAAAACCTCTAGTTCATATGTTTCCATAGTGGGTTAAGCAGGTATTACTAGGTCTTAGGGAAAATACAGTAAATTCAACCTGAAAGGGAACAGAATTTTCAATGCCAATAGATGCTTTCTATGCTCAAGGATTATCTAGTTATTTAAAAATAAAATAGTAGACACAGAAGATGTTCTGGAAACTGAAGTTATCCTTTTGTAGGAGGCATTTACATTTAAAAGGGAAATGTCCATGTAGCTCAGATGGTAAAGAATCTGCCTGAAATGCAGGAGACCTGGGTTCAATCCCTGGGTGGGGAAGATCCCTTGGGGAAAGAAATGGCAACCCACTCCAGTATTCTTGCCTGGAGAATCCCCACGAACAGAGGAACTTGGTGGACTACAGTCCAATCCATGGAGTTGCAAAGAGTTGGGTACAACTGAGTGACTAACACTGCTACTATCCATTTGGAAGGATGTCTCCCTCTCTGTGGTCTTCCCTGCTGGCTCAGTGAGCAAAGAGTCTGCCTGTAATGCAGGAGACCTGGTTTGATCCCTAGGTTGGGAAGATCCCCTGGAGAAGGGAATGGCTACCCACTCCAGTATTCTTGCCTGCAGAACTCCAAGGACAGAGGAGCCTGGAGGGCTACAGTCCATGAGGCCACAAAGATTCACAAAGAGTCCGACATGACTGAGTGACTATCACTTTCACTTTGCTTCCCTTTCTATGCCAGGAGAAAGATGGCTAAATCTCTATCCAATGAAAAAGAATGAATTTGAGTCTGCATTAACAACTGCACTCTTGGTTACTATTCTTTCCTGACTCCCACCCTCCCACATCTTCTTTTACCTTTAGCTGGAGATGGTATTTAAGGTCGTGGCTTGGACCCTTTTTGGAGAATTACTCAGTTTTATTGGATGTCTCCCATGTATAAAGGGGATATATATATTACTAAATTTCTATTTGTTTTTATCCTGGTCGCCTGCCTTTCATTACAAGAAGGTGGGTTTCAGCCAAAAATCCGAAAGGACAGAGTGAAAATTATTTTTTGTTCCCCACAAATCTCATAATGTAGGTGAAAAGTGATACAAATTAGATAACAATTAATGAATTAGAAAACAAAGAAAGATAATTTAATAGCATTTATGAAAAAAGACAGAGGAGCCTGGTGAACTATGGTCCATAGAGTTGCAAAGAGTTCTACATGAATAAAGTGACTAAGCAGCAGCAACAGCAGCATCCAAAGAAAATAAAAGAAACATTCTTTCATTCATTAAAGAAGAAAAAAAAAATTAACCGTAGAGTCCAAGAGAGAAAGGAATGTGAAAGGAATGTTTGTGGATGGCATAGTTAAAACTAACAAATTAAAGGATAAAGCTATATCATATTAAATCAAGAGAGATTTAAAAAAAAAAAATCTCTGAGGAGACTTTGGTTTCTTCTATGGTACAATAAAAGGTGCAATAATAACCCCAAATCATAAAAAAAAATATTGAAGATAATCAAGATAAATTTCAAGGATGGGAAAATATTAAGCAAGTGATTTGCTCCTGGTCATTTTGCAGTCACCAAATTATAGTCACAAATATAGAGTCAAAATTATAGTCACCCAAAGCTTCAAGGAAACTCCTGTAGCTCAGATGGTAAAGAATCTGCCTGAAATCCCCAAGACCTTAGTTTAATCCCCAGGTCGGGAAGATTCCCTGGAGAAGGGAATGACTACCCACTCCAGTATTCTCACCTAAAGCATTACAAGGACATAGAACCTGGTAGGCTATAGTCCAGGGGGTTGCAAAGAGCTGGACACAATTAAGTGACTAATGTTAATATTATGGTTGTTGAGGTGGTTTTTACATTGAAAATTACTATTAGCCTATTTTACTTAACTCCCAAAGTTACCTATCATCAAATAAGTTTACTCTGGCTTTCTAATCCCTAAATAAGACTGGATTCCCTGGTGGCTCACAGTGTAAAGAGTCTGCCTGCAATGCAGGAGCCCTGAGTTTGATCCCTGGGTTGGGAAGATCCCCGGAGAAGAAAATGGCAACCACTCCAGGATTCTTGCCTAAAAAAGTCACACGGATGGAGGTGCCTGGTGAGCTATAGTCCATAGGGTTGCAAAGAGTCAGACTTTCAGTGAAAAATTAACTGGTCACTCGAAGAAAGAAATGGAAACTTTTATTCAAGTCAAATTGAGGATTGTAACCTGAGGACAGCTCAGAAATCCACAGGAACTTTCTGCCCCTTAGAAGTCAAAGGACAGTTACATAAGTTTTTGAGACAGAGACCTGTACATTAAATGATCTATATTTGACAGTAGATACAATCTAGATCTAAGCAAGTACTAGGTTATCGTTCATGTGAAAGTGTTAGTTTCTCAGTTGGGTCTGACTCTTTATGACCCCATCCCACCAGGCTCCTCTGTCCATGGGGTTTCCCAGGCAAGAACACTGGAGTGGGTTGCCATTTCCTTCTCCAGGGAATCTTCCTGACCCAGGGATCAAACCCAGATCTCTCACATTGCAGGCAGATTCTTTACCATCTGAGCCACCAGGGAAGTCAGGGGTCATAGTGGTATCATATGAGATTAAGAAGGAATATCTTAAGGAGTTGCTTTGTTGACGCTAGAAGATTGTCGCTTTTTATGGCTGAGCAGGTTTCTGTTGACAGTGGAGGTTTGGCCAAAGTATAATGCAGATACACAATGCACGGTAGAGGGGAGAGAGGAGGTGAAAGGACAGAAGGACATTTTTGTTTATAATTTCTCTTACCTTTATCATAAAATATGAATTTTATTTCACACCTATTCTAGCAGAACAAAGTTTGGGTGAGTATAAATGCCCTTCCAAAATTCATTAAAAGTACAATAAATGCACAATTTTTTTCTTTTTTCCAAACAACAAAGTATCTCCTGAAGTTCGGGAGGATGACCAGAGTTTCCTGTAAGAGTTACTTTTAAATCTATATGAAAATTGGTTTAATTCTCATGAATTAATGAAAGATTCATAAGAGTATTTTAACCTGATTCTCAGTGTACCCCTTTTTATAGCCTTTCCTTGTTATTTCACCTTGGATAAACAATATTCAATAACATTCTTAACATCTGAAGAAGACTTCACTAGAATAAAGTTGGTTATAGGGTGTCAGTCAATAAATAAAACGTGAAGTTATTGGTTTTATGAGAGACTAGAATAACATGGTTATAGTATGTTATGAAATTTAAATTATAAAATGAGGATGGATACTCAACATCCAGTATGATAATAATTATGAAGTTCTATAGGTATGCAAATAAGCATTATATTAAAAAATCATCTGGAGAAATTTACCAAAATGTTACAAAATTTATCAAAATGTTATATAATGTTGAAATTTTTCATATCATTCTTTCAATTTTGTTAAATTCTCAATTTGTTTCTAATGCAAATGTCTACTCCCATAACAGTGTCACACAATTAAATATAAAAGACTCATTATGAAAAATGAGTCTTTCCTCAGGAATGAAGGAATGAAAAAATCATTCTTTCCCTGACAGTTTCAGGCATAGAGTAAGTATTGCTCTAGAAATAGTTTCTCTACCACCCAGGCAAAAATTTAGAGCATCACACAGGAAGACCAAGCCTTTAGGCCCCTCACTGTGGGTCCTGGAAAGGAAGACATCTAGTTTCTCATGGCCTAGCATACCTGCATCTAGTCCCTGAAGACATGCCAAGTACCTTTTGTCCTTGGAGATATGCCAAGAATTCTTCCATGGAAATTGGTCCACAGGGATGACCAAGTGTTGCAATCATCAATCCCTAGTATGTGAGGTGCCCTGGAATTACTAGGATAAGAGGCAAGGCACACTCTGCTCTGCTGATATTCATTTTAGACATACATTCCTGGCAGATATTACATTTGATCAGGAACTGAACAAACTTTCTAGGTTGATTAATTTTTCCTTCAGAATAAAAAAAAATGACTGCACTAAAATTTAAAAAGAATTTATCTCAAAGAAACAAATATTATATTAAAGAAAGATAGATAATATTAGAGGAAGCTGTTTTTCAGTCAATCTTGCTTCCCAGTAAGTATTGTTCTCAAAAATTGAAGATTTTAGTTGAAATCAAATAAAGCATGAATAATATCAGAAGAGTATGCATGCAGATATCATTTTAGATATCTTTGCCTTCAGTAGTGCCAGGACTGGTGGACCCAGAAATATAGAGTTGTTATGATCATGGTCTTTTAGCCATTTAGAAATATAATTTTGGAAGAAATTTGATTTTGAATGGCCAGATTATGATAAGTTTGTATCTTTTGGAAATTAATACTAAGTATGTGGTTAGTCTACTAAAGTCCAAAGATTGATAGTTATTTTTCATTAGTATTAAATAATATTGGGGAAAATAGCAGAGCATAGTATATTAAAAATATTCTACTATGATTGTTTATGATACATATAGCATTTTAGTAGACATATTTGAAATTAACTATGACAGGAATATATAATGGACATGCTCTCTGGAGTCAATCTATCTTGGTAGAAGTACAGAGCCAACATTTAATAGTTCTAACTATGGACACGTTACTCAAATTCCGTTCCCTTTTTCTCATATGAAAAATGTGGGTAATAATACTATGGTATAATAAACTCGTGGGCATTAAATGCATTAAAAATGTGAAGCATTTAGGAGGCTTCTGTGGTGTCTCAGAGGTTAGAGCCTCTGCCTCCAGTGCGGGAGACGTGGGTTCAATCCCTGGGTTGGGAAGATCCCCTGGAGAAGGAAATGGCAACCCACTCCAGTACTCTTGCCTGGAGAATCCCATGGATGGAGGAGCCTGGTAAGCTACAGTCTGCGGGGTCACAAAGATTCAGACACAACTGTGTGACTTCGGTTTCTTTCACTTTCAGGCTTATGCAATTTATTCAATATACTTTTTGTTGTATTTAAATGTTAATTTACATCTATTTATATATTTGGGAATCAAATTTTTTTCTTCATATGCAGTCCATACCTCATTATCATCAGTTCTTAGAAACACTGAACAAATATAAATATGTCAGGTCATATATAGCAACACAAACCTTTTTGAAGTAATTTCTGATAAGTTTCAACTTTGATTTCTCAACAGTTTGGAGCATTTGAACACCATGGGCAGAAGGAATATCACACAGGTGTCTGACTTCATCCTCATGGGACTGACAGATTCTAAAGAGATCCGGCTGGTCCTCTTCACCCTCTTTCTCCTGATATACCTGATCACTGTGCTGGGGAATGTGGGGATGATCCTGATAATCTCCCTGGATTCGCAGCTTCACACACCCATGTATTTTTTCCTCAGTCACTTGTCATGTCTTGACCTCAGTTACTCAAGTGTCATCACCCCTAAAACCTTAGACAACTTACTGACTTCCATCAAAACTATTTCATACGTGAACTGCTTCACTCAGATGTCTTTCTTTGTCTTCTTGGGCGCCACTGAATGTGTCCTTCTCTCCTCCATGGCCTATGGTCGCTATGCAGCCCTCTGCAGCCCTCTGCGTTACCCCGTTGTTATGTCCACCAGACGCTGCTAGTCTCTTATCTTTGGATCCTATTTGATTGGCTTTACAGATTCCTTTGTCAATGTGCTTTGCATGAACAGATTGCATTTCTGTGACTCCAATGTAATCTACCACTTTTTCTGTGACACATCCCCAATTCTATCCCTGTCCTGCACTGACACGCATGACGTTGAAATCATGATATTCGTTGTCGCTGGCTGTGCCCTAGTGGTGTCTCTTGTCACAATATCCGTGTCCTATGTGTTCATACTGTGCACCGTCCTGAAAATCACTTCCACTGCAGGGAAGCAGAAAGCCTTCTCTACCTGTGCCTCCCATCTCCTGGGAGTAACCATCTTTTATAGCACTATGATTTTCACTTACTTAAAACCAAGTAAGTCCTACTCCTTGGGAAAGGATCAAGTGGCTTCTGTTTTTTATACTATTGTCATCCCCATGCTGAACCCCCTTATATACAGTCTTAGAAACAAAGAAGTGAAGAATGCTGTCGGTAGAGTCATTCAGAAAAGAAAGGTTTCGAAGCAATTAAAATAACAGTGATGCTGAAATTTTAAGCTATTTTTTTTCCTTCTTCCCTTTATGGTATTTCCTTCCTCTTTCTCCAGAAATGACTTGAAGACTTTACTTGTTCTTTATTTATTCATTTATTCAGTAGAATTATCCTTTGATTTACCAAATATTTTCTTGGACATTTATTAGAATATGCCTTTAGAAATCCACATTGTAATTGGAAACACCGACACATGTTAAATCCATGGTACAAATCTATCTGTTTTTAAGGCTAACTGATTAGCAAAATAAAAATTTTATTTACCACCTTTTAAAGTATTTCATGCATATTCAGAGAATTTTATGATGGAAAAGAGTTTCATTTTGGGAACAATGCTAACACTTTTAGAAATTATTTCATTTACATTGTGGAAAAACAGTATAGCAGAATGCTCTTGTTATTGAACCAAACACTCCAGACTTTTGATTCTAGATCTGCAACTCTTTCAGCTGTGTAACTCTTAAATAAAACACTTTCTCAATAGAATATAATAAATTATGATTCCAGGTCCATAGAGTTTTTCTAAAGATTAAATCATATAACTGATATAAGTGTTTAAGGTAGTACTATTAAAGGCAGACCATTATCATTAGAAGAAGAAGGCAGAAGGCAATGGCACCCCACTCCAGTACTCTTACCTGGAAAATCCCATGGACGGAAGAGTCTGGTAGGCTGCAGTCCATGGGGTCGCTAGGAGTCAGACACGACTGAGTTACTTCACTTTCACTTTTCACTTTCATGCATTGGAGAAGGAAATGGCAACCCACTCCAGTGTTCGTGCCTGGAGAATCCCAGCCTGGCGGACTGCCGTCTAAGGGGTCACACAGAGTTGGACATGACCAAAGCGACTTAGCAGCAGCAGCATTATCATTAGGACACTCTTATTTGTTCAGTATTTTTAATGCACAGTGTCTTATTCTTACAGAATATTCTCTTGTTTGTATAAAATTACTTTTGGTAGATTTAAAAGACAAATAGCTAAGAAAAAACTCAGCACCTCACAGGTTTGGATTTAAACTGGTACATGTCAATATTGCAGAAAACTTGAAAAGTGTTGAAAATTTAAGGAAATAGAAATGCCCTAAAAATTAATAACTTTGTATGTTTTCTTCCAGATTGATAGTTATGTGTGTGTGTGTGTGTGTGTGTGTATATAATGTGCTAGAACAATACTTCTGTCATTTCATATGCACCTTTTTGCAGTTTACTGTGTACATTAACAAGATTAACCTTTAACTATTTGTCAATGAATTCTAAGATGAATGTGTTTTTGACACATGGGAAAGATTGACTTTCATTTTGCAATTCTTTGAATGCAAAGTGTTTGTAAATTCATCAAGTTAAAAATCTGCAGATAGTTATATCTCTTTGGTTACTATCTGAAAATATATTAAAAAAAATCCCTCCTTTCTATGATGTGTCAACAAACTTCAGTAAATTGCTTTTTAATTGAAATTCTTATAACTGATATTTTATAGTGTAATTGTATTTTATAGTGTATTTTACAGTGTAATTGCCTGTCTCTCAATTTCTAGAGATTTGTAAAATAAAATTAATAAATTAAATGCTTTAAAAAATTTTTTTATTTTATTTTATTTTTTAACTTTACAATATTGTAAATGCTTAACTCATTTGTTTTAAATTACTTAACAGAGATAAGTAGTTCAGTTCAGTTCAGTCGCTCAGTCGTGTCCGACTCCTTGTGACCCCATGAACTGCAGCACGCCAGGACTCCCTGTCCACCACCAAACCCCAGAGTTTACCCAAATCCATGTCCATTGAGTCAGTGATGCCATCCAACCATCTCATAACCTCTGTCATCCCCTTCTCCTCCTGCCCTCAATGTTTCCCAGTATCAGAGTCTTTTCCAATGAGACAGCTCTTCACATCAGGTGGCCAAAGTACTGGAGTTTCAGCTTCAACATCAGTCCTTCCAAAAAACACCTAAGACTGATCTCCTTTAGGATGGAATGGTTGGATCTCCTTGCAGTCCAAGGGACTCTCAAGAGTCTTCTCCAGCACCACAGTTCAAAGGCATCAATTCTTTGGCACTCAACCTTCTTTATATTCTCACATCCATACATGACCACAGCAAAAATCATAGTCTTGACTAGATGGACCTTTGCTGGCAAAGTAATGTCTCTGCTTTTCAATATGCTATCTAGGTTGGTCATAACTTTCCTTCCAAGGAGTAAGCGTCTTTTAATTTCATGGCTGCAGTCACCACCTGCAGTGATTTTGGAGCCCCCAAAAATAAAATCTGACACTGTTTCCACTGTTTCTCCATCTATTTGTCATGAAGTGATGGGACCAGATGCCATGATCTTCATTTTCTGAATGTTGAGCTTTAAGCCAACTTTTTCACTCTTGAGACTCTGTCTCTTTCATCAAGAGGCTTTTGAGTTCCTCTTCACTTTCTGCCATAAGGGTGGTGTCATCTGCATGTCTGAGGTTATTGATATTTCTCCCAGAAATCTTGATTCCAGCTTGTGCCTCATCCATCTCAGGATTTCTCACTGACTATGCCAAAGCCTTTGACTGTGTGGATCACAGTAAACTGGAAAATTCTGAAGGAGATGTGAATACCAGACCATCTGACCTGCCTCTTGAGAAACCTGTATGCAGGTCAGGAAGCAACAGTTAGAGATAAGAAGTAAAACTAAAAATTTACAATGAATTCAGTTTTTGTGTTAGCTTATTAATTTTAGTCTGGTAGAGCACTAAAAATTTCCCTTATTTTAAAGTTTTCCTTGTACATAATATTGAATTTCAATTTTAATCTATTCTGCTATTTAAAGGTTAAGATCATATTTTTAATTTACCAAGCATTTAATATTTTTTGTTTAAATTTTTGTAACTAGATAATTTTATTCACACTATAATAATTTTAAACTTTCATTTTTTTAAATTAATTTTTTTATCTACAAAACTATATTTGATTATTTTAATAATAATAAGATGCAAAAGTGCAATTTTCTTTTAGGAGTTAAAAGTTTACATTGTTTTACTAGTTCAAAACTGCTAATAAATTTAAGTGTTTTAAATATGAATTATTTTCTGGTAATTTGTTTAAAAAGTTACTTATCATTTATCAGGGCCATTTGAAGTTATCATGACTGCTTTTCTCTGATTTCAGTATTTTCTAGATTCTATACTTAGAGCAATTGCTACTTGTTTTTGCTTCCATTAGCTTAACAGTATACTTTTTGTCTCCTTTGTTATCATTCATAAACATAATGTAGTTTCATATATTTATGGGCCCTTTTCAGTTTTCTAGCCTCTTTTATAAATTATGCTTTTACTATGCTTTCATTTCTATTTCTATGATTAGGAAATGTATCCTCTTATTTTCTGCAAACAAATATTATGAACAGATTCTATGATGTGGACAATTCTTAAATTAGGTAAATTTTAAAACAACTTAAACTCTATAAATTGACTATACTATTCTTATAATAATGTAGTTTAGAATACATTTATATGATAATAGAAACATAAGTAATATTATTACACATGTGCATTGTATTATATCATCTATAGGCCATATGAAATATTTCAAATATTTTTATTTTCCTAAATGTTCTTTGTTATATTAGTGCATACCACATTTTATGTAAAATGGAGTCTGAAGTAATTTAAAATATAATATGCTTTTTTATGGTGCCATGCCAAAATGCTATTTAATAAAAGTATGATACGGAGAAAGACGCAAAAACATAAACAGCTGCATTTACTGTCATAAATTGATAAATAGAATGATCATAATACATTTTTGCTAAGTATTTTCCATTTACCAGCCAATATTTAAAGGGCTTTAGATATAGAGTGAAAAGAGTTTATCTTCACAAGAGAACTTACAGGTAAGTACCAGCAACATCTACATGTTAATTTCAGGTGATGGAAGGCCATCCTCCTACTTATTCAGTCAATGACTTAAAAAGACTCCTGAAATTTTCTCTTTATCTCACACACCTCACATCCAATCTATCAAGATAGGGTATAGATTCAAAATACATGGTATATTTGAAGTCTGGCTACTTCTCAACATCTTTTCTGCTACCCACACTGGTTCAAAGACCATCATAGTCTTAGAATCGTTGCTGCAGTCTCTGGACTTGTCTCTGCTTGGCCTTGTCCCTCTTAAATTTAAATGTCAATGTGAGAGCCAGAGCGATCATACTGTTAAAGAGTATGTTGGAATATATTACTTTATTCAATAATCCTACAGATCTCATCTCACTAAGAGTAAAAATGAAAATCTTCATAAGATCCCACTGGTCCATAATAACCTTGCATCCACTACTAACCTCGGTGAACTCATTCCTTACTATTGTATCAATTATATTCACTTTGATTTAACCACATGACATCCTAACTCTTTTGTGTATACTAGTCCTGATACTACCTGAGATTTTTCCATTTTTCCTTCATTCAGAAATTCCTGTTTATAGACAACTACATTTTTTTTTTTGGTCTTATTCTATTGAATAATAACATCCTTGCCACTTTATTTAAAATTGTACCTGTTCTCTATTCTTTTTCATGTTTCATTTGTTTCCCATACCAAGTATCTACATCCGACCATTAATAATATTTTGCTAGTGCATTTTTGCATTATTTTTCTTTTCTGCTCCTCTCCCCCCTGCACACACACATTATCATATAAACGTAATAAGTTCAGGATTCTTGCTTAATTTGTTCAACATTGTATCCCCAGCACTAGATCTATGCCTCAAAATATATCTGAAGGTTGCAATTTACAGATGAGGAAACTGCAAGAGCAGAAAGAGTAAATAGTGGTCCATGGTCACTCCACTAGTTAAAGAACAAGCTAGCTCACATTTGAACCCAGATATCCTAACTCTAGTGTTCATAAAGACAACTTGTGTCTTTATCACCACTCTCTGATTGGATATTTTTTCAACGTAAGTGTACTACAATTATCAGAGTTGAAAAAGTAGAATTCAAAGCTATATTAAAGAAAACATTAAAGAAAATACCAGGGGCTGTCGAAAGGTGTATGTAGCTGGCAGACATTCTCTGGAAATGCTGATTGAAGACAGTATAGTTTTGGCATTACTAGATAGGCCTTGGCAAACATACAGTCACAGTCCTATTCACAGAAGGAAAATTAAAGAACAGTTTATCCCTCAATAGTATTAGTCTAAAAAATAAATCTGTGATATTCAGGGAACAGGCTATGTTGGTGTAATAGTGGGATTCAGAAATAGAGTGGCTCAATAAAGAAAACAATATCCTCAGTTGCAAATTCCTAGATGTTAACTGTTTAGGGTGTGTGGATGACTCTTTTTCACAGAACAATCCTGGAAATTATGTTTCTTTTATGTTTTTGATTGGTTAGCCCCCAAATGTTGTCCTTTTCTGCACTGTTGAAAGTGAAGAGGAACTAAAAAGCCTCTTGATGAAAGTGAAAGTGGAGAGTGAAAACATTAGCTTAAAGCTCAACATTCAGAAAACGAAGATCATGGCATCCGGTCCCATCACTTCATGGGAAATAGATGAGGAAACAGTGGAAACAGTGTCAGACTTTATTTTTGGGGGCTCCAAAATCACTGCAGATGGTGACCACAGCCATGAAATTAAAAGAGGCTTACTCCTTGGAAGGAAAGTTATGACCAACCTAGATAGCATATTCAAAGGCAGAGACTACTTTGCCAACAAGGGTTCATCTAGTCAAGGCTATGGTTTTTCCTGTGGTCATGTATGGATGTGAGAGTTGAACTGTGAAGACGGCTGAGCACCGAAGAATTGATGCTTTTGAACTATGGTGTTGGAGAAGACTCTTGAGATTCCCTTGGACTGCAAGGAGATCCAACCAGTCCATTCTGCAGAAGATCAGCCCTGGGATTTCTTTGGAAGGAATGATGCTAAAGTTGAAACTCCAGTACTGTGGCCACCTCATTGAAGAGTTGACTCATTGGAAAAGACACTGATTCTGGGAGGGATTGGGAGCAGGAGGAGAAGGGGAGGACAGAGGATGAGATGGCTGGATGGCATCACTGACTCGATGGACGTGAGTCTGGGTAAACTCCAGGAGTTGGTGATGGACAGGGAGACCTGGCGTGCTGCGATTGATGGGGTCGCAAAGAGTTGGACACGACTGAGCGACTGAACTGACTGACTGACTGACTGATGAATGGATATAATGTATTCTGTGTAAGTCAGTAAAGAATGATCAGATTAAAGTATTGGTTAAAGTCAAAATGTCTTTATTATGTTAAACTTTTTTATACAATTTAAAGCAAAAATTAAAAATTTCTGTTTAGTTTTATCTTATCTTGCCATAAACCTGATTTTTATTTCACACTAGTTTTAGTAGAACTAACTTTTGGTGACTAAATTGCCCTTCTAAAGTTCAAAAATGTTACAATAAATGCAAAAGTAACTCCTTTATCTGAACCAAGAAATTGTCTCCTGAAATTCTGGAATATGAGCAGAGTTTCCTGTAAGAGTCACTTTTAAATCTATATAAAATAGGTTTAATTATCATGAGTTGATAAAAGATTCACAAGAATATTTTAATCTGATACGTCTATATATATCTAATATGTCCATATATATATGTCCTGAGAAAACCATAATTGAAAAAGACACATACATTTACACCAGTGTTCATCATTGACTATGTTTTTATGAGATGTATTCACTTTGAAATTATTTGTCAGGACTTGTTTTCCATTATCTAACATAAATAATATTTAGAGAAACTTCTTAAAGTTGTATACCATAAATTTCACCTAAAACACCAAAGCCTTTTACTATGTGAATAACAATAAACTGTGGAAAATTCTTAAAGAGATGGGAATATCAGACCACCTGACCTACCTTCTGTGAAATCTGTATGCAGGTGAAGAAGAAACAGTTAGAACCGGACATGGAAAAATAGACTGGTTTCAAATTGGGAAAGGAGAATGTCAGGGCTGTATACTGTCACCCTGCTTATTTAACTTAAATGAAGAGTACATCATGAGAAATGCTGAGCTGGATGAGGCACAAAGTGGAATCAAGATCTCTGGGAGAAATATCAATAACCTCAGATATGAAGATGACACCACCCTTATGGCAGAAAGTGAAGAAAAACTAAAGAGCCTCTTAATGAAAGTGAAAGAAGAGAGTGTAAAAGTTAGCTTAAAGGTCAACATTCAGAAAACTAAGATCATGGCATCTGGTCCCATTGGCAGATAGATGGGGAAATGGTGGAAACAGTGGCTGACTTTTTTTTTTCTGGATATATATATACATATATATATATATATATAGAATGGAGAAGGCAATGGCACCCCACTCCAGTACTCTTGCCTGGAAAATCCCATGGATGGAGGAGCCTGGTAGGCTGCAGTCCATGGGGTCGCTAAGAGTCGGACATGACTGAGCGACTTCACTTTCACTTTTCACTTTCATGCACTGGAGGAGGAAATGGCAACCCACTCCAGTGTTCTTGTCTGGAGAATCCCAGAGATGGGGGAGCCTGGTGGGCTGCCATCTATGGGGTCGCACAGAGTTGAACATGACTGAAGCGACTTAGCAGCAGCAGCAGCATATATACAGAATCTAAAAAGATGGTAATAAGGAACCTATCGGCAGGGCTGCAATGGAGACACAGACACAGGGAACAGACTTGTGGACACAACAGGGGATGGAGAGGGGGTACAAATTGAGAGAGTAGTGTGGAAACCTATACATTATCATATGTAACATTAGATAGCCAGTGGAAATTCGCTATATGACACAAAGAGCTCAAATTTTGTACTCTGTGACAACCTAGAGGGGTGGGATGGAGTGGGAGGTGGGAAAAGGGTTCAAGAAGGGGAGGACATATGTATACCTATGGTTGATTCGTGTGTATGTATGACAGAAGCCAACACAACTTGTAAAGCAATTATCCTCTAATTATAAATAAATAAATTAGAAAGAATATAGTGAGGAAGATAGTAGGACAACATAGATCAAGAACCCAGAATATGCATATACTTTGATCCTCCAAAAATGAAAACTAAGTCAAAGAAAGAGAAGAGATATCACAAAATATCACAAGATTTATCTTTCCCCAAATATAAAAAGATTAAAAATTACCTATTGAATACATATAATGTGTTATGAGTAAGTCAACAAAGAATAACCAGTATTAAAGTATGTATTAAATGTGAAAGTCGCTTAGTCCTGTCTGATTTTTTGCTACCCCATGGACTAACCTGCCAGGCTTCTCTGTCCATGGAATTCTCCAGGCCAGAATATGGAGTGAGTAGCCTTGCCCTTCTGCAGGGGATCTTCCTAACCCAGGGATTGAATCCACGTTTCCTGCATTTCAACCAAATACTTTACTGGTTGAGTTATCAGGGAAGCCCAAGAAGACTAGAGTGAACTGGGGTCTCCTGCATTGTAGGGAGATTCTTTACTAGCTGAGCTACAAGGGAATATCTTTATAAAGTTGAAGTTTCTTTATGCAATTAAAAAAATTAAATTTATCTTAATTTTTTCTCATCTAGCCATAAGAATGAATTTTGTTTCACAATTGCTTTAACAGCACTAATTTATGATGAGTAGATTTGCCAGTCCAAGGTTCATCAAAGATACAATAAGCACAAAAGTACCTCTTTTATCCAAACTAACAAACTATCTCCTGAAATTCTGGAGTATGAGCAGACATTCCTTTAACAGCCACTTTTAAATCTACAGGAAAATTGGTTTAATTATTCTGAGTTAATGACAGAGTCACAGGAATATTTTAATTTGAGTCTCAGTATAATGACAATTATGCAAATCTCAGTTCAGTTCATCGCTCAGTCGTCTCTGACTCTTTGCGACCCCATGAACCGCAGCACGCCAACTCCTGGAACTCACTCAAACTTGTGTCCATCGAGTCGGTGATGCCATCCAGACAGCTCATCCTCTGTCGTCCCCTTCTCCTCCTGCCCCCAAAGTTTCCCAGCATCAGAGTCTTTTCCAATGAGTCAGTGTTTCCCATCAGGTGGCCAAAGTATTGGAGTTTCAGCTTCAACATCAGTCCGTCCAATGAACACCCAGGACTGATCTCCTTTAGGATGTACTGGTTGGATCTCCTTGCAGTCCAAGGGACTCTCAAGAGTCTTCTCCAACACCACAGTTCAAAAGCATCAATTCTTTGGTGCTCAGCTTTCTTTATAGTCCCATTCTCACATCCATACATGACCACTGGAAAAACCAGCCCTGACTAGACAGATCTTTGTTGACAAAGTACTGTCTCTGCTTTTTAATATGCTGTTTAGGTTGGTCTTAACTGTCCTTCCAAGGAATAAGTGTCTTTTAATTTCATGGCTGCAATTACCATCTGCAGTGATTTTGGAGCCCAGAAAAATAAAGTAAGCCACTGTTTCCCCATTTATTTTCTATGAAGTGATGGGACCAGATGCCACGATCTTCGTTTTCTGAATGTTGAGCTTTAAGCCAACTTTTTCACTCTCCTCTTTCACTTTCATCAAGAGGCTCTTTAGTTCCTCTTCACTTTCTGCCATAAGGGTGGTGTCATTTGCATATCTGAGGTTATTGGTATTTCTCCCAGCAATCTTGATTCCAGCTTGTGCTTCCTCCAGCCCAGCATTTCTCATGATATACTCTGCATATAAGTTAAATAAGCAGGGTGACAATATACAGCCTTCACATACTCCTTTTCCTATTTGGAACCAGTCTGTTGTTCCATGTCCAGTTCTAACTGTTGCTTCCTGACCTGCATACAGATTTCTCAAGAGGCAGGTCAGGTGGTCTGGTAGTCCCATCTCTTTCAGAATTTTCCACCGTTTATTGTGATCCACACAGTCAGAGGCTTTGGCATAGTCAATAAAGCAGAAATAGATGTTTTTCTGGAACTCTCTTGCTTTTTTGATGATCCAGCAGATGTTGGAAATTTGATCTCTGATTCCTCTGCCTTTTCTAAAACCAGCTTGAATATCTGAAAGTTCATAGTTCACATATTGCTGAAGCCTGGCTTGGAAAAGTTTGAGCATTACTTTACTAGCGTGTGAGATGAGTGCAATTGTGCAGTAGTTTGAACATTCTCTAGCATTGCCTTTGTTTGTGGTTGGAATCAAGCGGACCTTTTCCATTCCTGTGGCAACTGCTGAGCTTTCCAGATTTGCTGGCGTATTGAGTGCAGCACTTTCACAGCATTATATTCAGGGATTTGAAATAGGTCAACTGGAATTCTATCACCTCCACCAGCTTTGTTTGTAGTGATGCTTCCTAAGGCCTACTTGACCCACATTCCAGGATGTCTGGCTCTAGGTGAGTGATCACACCATCATGATTATATGGGTCATGAAGATCTTTTTGTACAGTTCTTCTGTGTATTCTTGCCACCTCTTCTTAATCTCTTCTGCTTCTGTTAGGTCCATACCATTTTTGTCCTTTATTGCAAATCTAGAGGTCTACAAATAAGCATTTTATGAAGAAAAAGATAATTGGGAAACTTTAATCAAAATGTTAAATTAGTTTGGATTATTTCATATTGTTCTTTGAATTTTATTATATTGACATTTTTTTCCAACATACATATTTACTACTATAATGCATGTGTGCTAAGTCGCTTCTTTTGTGTCCAGCTCTTTTCAACACTAAGGACTATAGCCCACCAGGCTCTTCTGTCCATGGTATCAATAGGCCAGAATACTAGAGTGGGTTGTCATTTCCTCCTCCAGGGCATCTTCCCAGGCCAGGAATTGAACCCATGTCTCATGTCTCCTGCATTGGCAAGCAGATTCTTTACCACTAGTGTCACCTGGGAAGTCCACTCCTATAATATTGGCACAATTTAAACAAAAGTTTCATTGTGAAAAATGCATCATTCCATCCCTGATAGTTTCAGTCACAGAATAAGAAAGTATTTCTCTAAAAATAGTTTCTCTACCAAAGCAGGCATAGATTTAGAGCATCACTTTGGAAGGCCACAGTATTAAGCTCTTCATTGTGCGGCTTCTAAGGGAAAAAAATTAGTTAGAACTTAGGATAGCAGGGTTTAGTACTTGAACTTTTGTCCTTGGAGACATGCCAAGTAATTTTGCTTGGAAACTGGTCCACAGAGATGACCAAAGTTTGCATTATCATCAGTCTCCAGAATATGAGGTAGTCTGGAGTCATCAGGATAAGAGGCAAGAGATATGGTGCTCCACTTACATATATGCACACAGTTGATCCCTGATACTCATTCTAGACATAACTTCCTGGCAAATTTTATGTATAATCAGGAGTTGAACAAAACTTCATTTGATTTATTTTTGCCTCAGAATAAAACAAAATGAATGCACTAAAATTAAAAAGAACTTATCTCAAAGAAAACAAATATTGCATCATAGAAATTTTCAACTGAAATGGTCTTATGTGTTATTTGTGAGAAAAATTGGAGTTTGACATACTTCTAGAGAGAAAATATTGGAAGAAAGTATTTTTTCACCAACTTGGCTGAAAGTAAGTATCATTCTCAAATTTGGAAGGTTTTAGGTAGGATCCAATAAAACGGGAAATTTATCAGCAGAATATGCATGCAGATATCTTTCAGACCTTATTAAAAAGTGTCAGGATGTGTGGAAGGAGAAGTACAGAGTTGATATGATCAGGGTCTACAAGTCATTTGCATTTTTAGAAATATAATTTTGGAAGAAATTTGATTTTCAGTGGTCAATTTAGAAAAATATCATATATTTTGGAAATTAGTACTAACATATGGTTTATCATTTTAATACACCCTATTAAAGTCCACTAAGTTTGGATACTTGTCATTAACATTAAACAGTATTTGAAATGAAAGAACAGAACATGGTACATTAAAACTTTTCTTTTATCATTCTTTATCATATAGCTAGCAGTTTACTCTTGGTTTTGTTGAAATTAATTATAAATAGGAGTATGGTATTATAGTGTGGTGTAGTGGTAAAGAATCTGCCTGCTATGCAGGAGACATAGGTTTGATCTCTGAGTGGGGAAGATATACTGCAGGAGGATACGGCAACCCACTCCAGTATTCTTGCCTGGAAATTCCATGGACAGAAGAGCCTGGAGGGCTACAGTGCATGGGATTTGCAAAGAGTTGGACATGCCTGAGCACACACACACATGGCCTTATGGACATGCTCTCTGAAGTCAATCTATGGAGGTGGAATTGCAGGTTCAAAATTTAGTAGTTCTATATCTGGACAAGTTAATTAAATTATCTGTGCACTTTGTCTCATCAGAAAAATATGGCTAAAAGAGTACTAATTATGATATAAAAATCTCATGACATGCATTAATTAAATAACAGGAGCATTTAGGACCATATCAGGCCTATTATAAGTCTTCAATGAATTAGTTTTTGTTATAATATATCCAAATGTCAACTCACACCTATTTTTATATTTGGAAATCAAAATAAGTTTTTGTCTCTGCATACCCTATACACACCTCCTTATCATCATTTCATGGAAACACTAAATTAATATAAATAAGTGATGTCATTCATACATACACAAAGTAATTTTTTTTTTAATTTTTGAAGTAATTCCTGCTGAATATCAACTTTGGTTTCTCAACAGTTAGGAGCACTTGAACACCATGGGCAGAAGGAATATCACACAGGTGTCTGACTTCATCCTCATGGGACTGACAGACTCTGAAGAGATCCGGCTGGTCCTCTTCACCCTCTTTCTCCTGATATACCTGATCACTGTGCTGGGGAATGTGGGGATGATCCTGATAATCTCCCTGGATTCCCGGCTTCACACTCCCATGTATTTTTTCCTCAGTCACTTGTCATTTCTTGACCTCAGTTACTCAAGTGTTATCACCCCTAAAACCTTAGACAATTTACTGAATTCCACCAAGAACATTTCGTACCCGAACTGCTTCATCCAGATGAGCTGCTTTATATTCTTGGGTGCCACTGAATGTTTCCTTCTCTCCTCCATGGCCTATGATCGCTATGCAGCTATCTGCAACCCTCTGCATTACCCGATTGTCATGTACACCAGACGCTGCTGGTCCCTAGTCTTTGGATGTTATCTGATTGGCTTTATGGACTCTTTTGTTAATGGACTTTGCATGAGCAGATTGCATTTCTGCAAATCCAATATAATCTTTCACTTTTTCTGTGATCTATCCCCAATTTTAGCCTTGTCCTGCACTGACACACATGACATAGAAATCATCATATCCACTTTTGCTGGCTCTAGCCTAGTGCTGTCTCTTCTTACAATAGCAGTGTCCTATGTCTCCATCCTGTCTACTATCCTCAAAATTACTTCCACTTCTAGTAAGCAAAAAGTTTTCTCTACCTGTGCATCACATCTTCTGGGGGTCACCGTCTTTTATGGCACTATGATTTTTACTTACTTAAAACCAAGTAAATCCTACTCCTTGGGAAAGGATCAGATAGCTTCTGTTTTTTATACTATTGTCATCCCCATGCTGAATCCACTCATATACAGTCTTCGAAACAAGGAAGTAAAAAATGCTCTCAGTAGAGTCATGCAGAAGATGAAAGTCGCTCCGTCGTGTCCAATTCTTTGTGACCCCATGGACTCTATAGTCCATGGAATTCTCCAAGCCTGAAGTGGGGAGCCTTTCCCATCTCCAGGGAATCTTCCTAATCCAGAGATTGAATTTGGGTCTCCTGCATTTCAGGCAGATTCTTTACCAGCTAAGCCACAAGGGAAGCCCAAGAATACTGGAGTGGGTAACCTGTCCCTTCTCCAGGGGATCTTCCAGACCCCAGAATCAAACCAGGGTCTTCTGCATTGCAGCCTGATTCTTTACCAACTGAGCTATGAGGGAAGCCCAGGTAAAGTGTTCTGAACAATTAAAATAGCATTGAAGGTAAGTGTTCATACTCACCAGTTTATTTTTTTTTCCTTATCTGTATTTTATTCCCCTTTTTTCTCTTTCCAGAAACAAACTGAATTATTTATTTATTTGCTTTCTTTTTGAATGATTATTTGCTTGATCTAATATGATCTTGGGCATTTCCTGGCACTTTGGTCATGCTCAGTCGTGTTTGACTCTTTGTGACCCCAGGGACCATAGCACACCAGGCTCCTCTGTCCACAGAATATTCCAGGCAAGAATATGGAAATGGGTTGTCATTTCCTGCTCCAAGGGATCTTCCCAACCCAAGGATTGAACCATGCATCCTCTACATCTCTTGCATTGGCAACAAATTTTAACCTTGAGCCATGGGAAGTCCTTTTCCTGGAATATGCCTTAAGAAAATAATTTGAAATGTTGAAACATGCTAAATTCATGGTGTTCTTTTAAGGACAGCTGATTTGCAGAATTATGACTTATGGTTATTACCTTTTAAACAGTATCATACAAATTTAGAGAATTTTATTATGAAAAAAGGTCCATTTTAGGAACAGTAATAACACTTTTAGAAATTATTTCATGTACTTTGTGGAGAAGCAATATAGCAGAGTGATTAGTAGCACTTGCTTTGGAACTGTCCATTACAGGATTTCCGTTCTTGATTGCAACCCTTGTAGCTCTGTAACATGTGAAAAAATCACTGAAACTTTTGGACTCGTTTCCTCAACCTCACCAAGTAAGTAATAATTCCAGATCTATAGTGTTATTGTAGGTATTATACCACACAATTGATGTAGAGCATTTAAGGCCTTACAAAGAAATGCTATTATCATTAGAATGTTCACATCCTTGCTTATTTTTAACTTATAATGTTTTATTTTTTCCTTAAAGAATATTATTCTAATTTATGGGAACACATGTATACCTGTGGCGGATTCATTTTGATATTTGGCAAAACTAATACAATTATGTAAAGTTTAAAAATAAAATAAAATTAGAAAAAAAATTAAAGCAAAAAGCCATTAGAGAAAAATATAATAAAGTACTAGGAAACAAAAAAAAAATTACCTTTAGTTTATTTAAAAGACAAATACATGAACAACTAAGTAAATGCTCAACGCTTCAATATTTCTTCAAGAAACTTGTAAAATATAAAATTGGAAGGAAAAAAAGAAGTTTTTTATATATATTCTTCTGGGCATTCCTGTTGGCTTAGTGGTAAAAAAATTGGCCTGCCAATGAAGGAGATACAGGCTCAATCCCTGATTTAGGACGAACCTCCAGAGAAGGAAATGGCAACCCACTCCAGTATTCTTGCCTGGCAATCCCCACAGACAGAGGAGGCTGATGGGCAATAGTCCATGTGGTCACACAGAGTCAGACACAACAGAGCAACTGAACAGCAGCAATAATATATTCTTCTAGGGGCTTACCTGGTGGCCCAGTGGAAAAGAATCCACCTGTCAATACAGGAGTTACCAGTTTGAGCCCTGGTCCCAGAAGATTCCCTGGAGAAGGAAATCAAACTCACTCCATGGACATGCCATGAACACGCACTCCATGAAAATGCCCATGGACAGAAGAACCCAGTGGGCTAGAGTCCATGCAGTCACAACGAGTTGGACACCATTTAGGGACTAACAACTACGACATATGCTCTAGATTGATAGTTATGTATGTGCATGGTATTACATTATATATGTCATATTTCTCTCATTTCCTATGAAGTTTTCAGCAGCTTTCTTTGTACTCTTACAAGTTTACCATTAGTTATTCTTCTGTCATTGAAATCCAGAGTGAATGTGTTTTTGGCAAATGGGAAAAATCCAGACTCATTTTGCAATGCTTTGGACATGAAATGTGTGCAAATTCATCAAGTTAAAAATCTGCATGCAGTGATATTTCTTCAGTAGCTATCTGAAAACATTTAAAACACATAAATGTGTGTGATGTGTCAAAAGCTTCAGAAAACTGCTTTTTTTGTTGTTGTTGTTGAAATTCTGTGCATTTTACAATAGCATTGCCTTTCTCCTAATTCCTATGTTTGTTATGATTATTAAAGATAAATTCTTGAATTAAAAGTTTCACTCTGTTAATGGACATATAGCTTGCTTCTATGTTCTGGCCTCTGTAAATAGTGTTGCAATGAACATTTGGGTGTACTCACTTTTTGAATTATAGTTTTTTCTAAGTGTATGCCTAGGAGTGGGGTTTCTTTGTCATGCGGTTGTTCTTTTTGTGTTATAATCTTCATAATAGCCCACTGCTCCACAGTGACCTGTCCCCACTCCTTACCTCCATTAACTCATTCTTTATTATTCTATCAATCATACTCACTTTGATTTGACGACTGACACCCTAACTGTTCTGTCCACACTAATGCTGATAGTTCTTGGAATTTTTCCATTTTCCCTTTCATTCAGAAATTTCCTATTTGCAGAGAAATGCATGCTTTCCTTCCTATTTTATTCTTAATAAAAACATTCAAAAGTGTACCTATTCCCTTCCCCCTTGCGTGTTTCATTTATTTTCCATAGCAGTTATCTACATTTCACCTTTTATAATATTTTACTAGTGTATTTTGCTTCTTGTCTGCCGCACCTCACACACTATCATGTAAGTTTAATGAATGAGGATTCTTGTTTAGTTTGTTCAACATCATCTCCCCAGCACCTAGATCTAAACCTCAATGAATGTATCTGAAGGTTGCAATTTATAGAGGATGAAACTAAAGAACACAGTAAACAACTGGCCCATGATCACTCACTAGTGAAAGAACAAGCTCACGTTTGAACACTGATAGTCTGACTCCACTGTTAACTTTTCTCATCACCACTGATTGGGCATTTTCAACAAAATTGTACTATGATTACCAGAACTGAGAAAATAAAATTCACTACTATATTAAAGAAAGTATTATATAAAATACCAGGGGCTGTTGAAAGGCTTATATGGCTGGCAGACATTCTCTAAAACATGCTAATACCAGCCAACGTGATTTGGACAATACTAGCTAAGTCTTTTCAAACATCCAGGTCCAGTCCTATTCACAGAAGGAAAATTCCGTTAAGCAAAGAACAGTTTGCCCAAAGATGATATTGTTCTAGGAAGAGAATCTGTAATAGTCAGGGTACAGGCTAGCTTGATGTAAAAATGGAATTCAGAAAGACTGGCTCAGCAAAGAAAAAAGTATCCTTGGTTATAAACTACCAGATTTTAGCTGACTAGGGTATGCAGATGAGTCTTTTTCAGAACATAATTCTGGAAACTGGGCTTCCTTGGTGAATCAGTGCTAAAGAATACTGCTGCCAATGCAGGAGCAACAGATACGGGCCCTGGTCAGTAAGATCCCCTGGAGAAGGCCCAGGCTAGCATTCTTGCCTGGAAAAGCCCATGGACAGAGGAACCTGGTGGGCTACAGTACATGTGACCAAAAAGAGTCTGACATGATTTAGTGAATAAATGACACCAATCCTGCAAACTAAGTTTCTTTTATGTTGCTGATCATTAACCTCCAGAATGCTGTCCTCTTCTGCACTGTTGAATGATTGAATTTTTAAAAAAATAATATTTGGTACATTTCATTACAAAGCCATCTGGTTTTGGTCTAATCTTCAGTAACTAAAGTTAACTGAAAGCATAAATTCACTTAAATGCACGCATGAAAATGTTCATGAGCACTATGAATGAAAGCCAAAGGACAGAAACAACTCAAATGACCATCAAGTGATTCGTTGGAAGGACAGATGTTGAAGTGTTGCAGCTGAAGCTCTATTACTTTGGCCACCAAATGGGAAGAGCTGACACACTGGAAAAGACTCTGATGCTGGGTAAGAGTGAAGGCAGGAGGAGAAGGGGACGACAGAGGATGAGATGGTTGGATGGCATCACGGACTCAATGGACATGAGTTTGAGCAAACTCCAGAAGTTAATGGAGGACAGAAAAGCCTGGCATGCTGCAGTCCATGGTGTCACAAAGAGTTGAGCATGACTGTGTGACTGAGGAACAACAAAATATTAGTTACATGAGATGAAGGAAAAGAGATCATGGGACTTTTTTAATATAAATTTATTTATTTTAATTGGAAGCTAATTACTTTACAATATTGTATTGGTTTTGCCATATATCAACATGAATCCACCACGGGTATACATGTGTCCCCCATCCTGAACCTCCTTCCCACTTCCTTCCCCATACCATCCCTCTGGGTCATCCCAGTGCACCAGCCCCGAGCATCCTGTATCATGCATCAAACCTGGACTGGCGATTCATTTCACATATGATATTATACATATTTCAGTGCCATTCTCCAAAATCATCCCACCCTCTCCCTCTCCCACAGAGTCCAGAAGACTGTTCTATATATTTGTGTCTCTTTTGCTGTCTCGCATACAGGGTTATCATTACCATCTTTCTACATTTCATATATATGCGTTAGTATACTGTATTGGTGTTTTTCTTTCTGGCTTACTTCACTCTGTATAATAGGCTCCAGTTTCATCCACCTCATTAGAACTGATTCAAATGTATTCTTTTTAATGGCTGAGTAATACTCCATTGTGTATATGTACCACAGCTTTCTTATCCATTCATCTGCTGATGGACATCTAGGTTGCTTCCATGTCCTGGCTATTATAAACAGTGCTGCGATGAACATTGGGGTACATGTGTCTCTTTCACTTCTGGTTTCCTCAGTGTGTATGCCAGTAGGGGATTGCTGGGTCATATGACAGTTCTATTTCCAGTTTTTTAAGGAAAAAATGAATAAATTTTATTAAATTAAAGTCTGGAAAATAGAACAAAGGAAAAATATATAGACAAAGAAAGCAAGACATGCTTCAAAGATGTTCAAAGATGAACACCAAGCCAAATTAACAGAACATATCACAAGGTACAAATAAGGTTTTTTTCCCCCTGAAAAGAAAAATATATATATATATATATTCTAAACTTCCTAGTGAATGGATATAATGTATTCTAAGTCAATGAAAAATGATCAGTACTAAAATATTTATTAAAGTCATTTTTGTTATTTATTAAATTAATTTTATACAATTAAAAAAATAAATTCCTTTAAAATTTCTTTACATTTTTCTTATCTAGCCCTAACTATGATTTTTATTTCACACTTGTTTTAGTAGGACAAACATTTCATGATTGCACTCATCTCACATGCTAGTAAGGTAATGCTCAAAATTCTCCAAGCCAGGCTTCAACAAGAAGCCTCTGAACTTCCAGATGTTCAAGCTTGTTTTAGAAAAGGCAGAGGAACCAGAGATCAAGTTGCCAACATCTGCTGGATTGTCAAAAAAGCAAGAGATTTCCAGAAATACATGTATTTCTGATTTATTGACTGTTCCAAAGGCTTTGATTGTATGGATCACCACAAACTCTGGAAACTTCTGTAAGAGATGGGAATACTAGACCACCTGACCTGCCTTTTGAGAAACCTGTATGCAGGTGAGGAAGAAACAGAACTGGACATGGAACAACAGACTGGTTCCAAATAGGAAAAGGAGTATGTCATGGCTGTGTATTGTCACCCTGCTTATTTGACTTATATGCAGAGTACATCATGAGAAATTCTGGACTGGATGAAGCACAAGCTGGACTCAAGATTGCCAGGAGAAATATCAATAACCTCAGATATGCAGATGATACCACCCTTATGGCAGAAAGTGAAGAAGAACTAAAGAACCTCTTAATGAAAGTGAGAGAGGAAAGTGAAAAAGTTGGCTTAAATCTTAACATTCAGAAAACAAAAATCATGGCATCTGATCCCATCACTTCATGGCCAACAGATGGGGAAACAATGAAAAGAGTGTCAGACTTTCTTTTACTGGTCTCCAAAATCACTGAAAAATTGTGACTGGAGCCATGAAATTAAAAGATGCTTGCTCTTTGGAAGAAAAGTTATGACCAACCTAGACAGCATATTAAAAAGCTGAGACATTACTTTGTCAACAAAGGTCAGTCTAGTCAAAGCTATGGATTTTCCAGTAGTCTTGTATGGATGTGAGAGTTGGACTATAAAGAAAGCTGGGCACCAAAGAACTGAAGCTTTTGAACTGTGGTGTTGGAGAAGACTCTTGAGAGCCCCTTGGACAGCATGGAGATCCAACCAGTCCATCCTAAAGGAGATCAGTCCTGAATGTTCACTGGAAGGACTGATGTTGAAGTTGAAACTCCAATTCTTTGGCCACTGATGGGAAGAGCTGATTCACTGGAAAAGACCCTGATGCTGGGAAAAATTGAGGGCAGGAGGAGAAGGGGACGACAGGATGAGATGGTTGGATGGCATAACTGACTCAATGGACATGGGTTTGGGTAAACTCCGGGAGTTGTTGATGGATAGGGAGGCCTGGCATGCTGCGGTTCATGGGGTCACAAAGAGTCGGATATGACTGAGCGACTGAACTAAACTGACTTAATCTTAAGCATATTCTCAATAAATATTACCATCTACCTTCAGTATAATTTTTGGAGTTTCAAAATGGACCTAATCTGTTTCTATGATTTGACAGTAATCAGAAAACACCTTAATAATGGAATAAAGATATATGATGTTGAGCCAAACTGGAAAAGTCATGCCCATATACCTGGATGGAACATACTGTGTGAGCTCACATGGAGGTTCTTCACAGCGGCTACAGAATGGAGAAGTAATTTCATGATGTGTGCTGAAGACTTCCTATAATTAATGTGAGCTAATATCAATCACAGAGAAGGCAATGGCACCCCACTCCAGTACTCTTGCCTGGAAAATCCCATGGACGGAGGAGTCTGGTAGGCTGCAGTCCATGGAGTCGCTAAGAGTCAGACACGACTGAGTGACTTCACTTTCACTTTTCTCTTTCATGCATTGGAGAAGGAAATGGCAACCCACTCCAGTGTTCTTGCCTGGAGAATCCCAGGGAGGTGGAGCCTGGTGGACTGCCATCTGTGGGGTCTCACAGAGTCAGACACGACTGAAGCGACTTAGCTTAATATCAATCTACTGAATCCCAAGATTATAGCTATAACAATAGAATGTGAAACAAATCACAGAATGAATGACAACTGCAGTACTTACATCAGTGAATACTTAATATGGATCAGTTTAAATGTAATAATCAGCATATAAATGATATGAAATATATTTGTAAAATGTTACATTGATGGACTCAGTTCAGTTCAGTTCAGTTGCTCAGTTGTGTCTGACTCTTTGCAACCCCATGAACTGCAGCACGCCAGGCCTCCCTGTCCATCACCAACTAGTGGAGTTTACTCAAATCCATGTCCACTGAATTGGTTATGCCATCAAACCATCTCATCCTCTGTCGTCCCCTTCTTCTCCTGCCCTCAATCTTTCCCAGCATCAGGGTCTTTCCAAATGACTCAGCTTTTCCCATCATATGGCCAAAGTATTGGAATTTCAGCTTCAGCATCAGTCCTTCCAATGAATATTCAAGGTTGATTTCCTTTAGGATGGACTGGTTGGATCTCCTTGCAGTCCAAGGGACTCTCAAGAGTCTTCTCCAACACCACAGTTCAAAAGCATCAACTCTTTAGCGCTCAGCTTTCTTAATAGTACAACTCTCACATACATGCATGACTACTGGAAAAACCATAGCCTTGACTAGACAGACCTTTGTTGACAAAGTAATGTCTCTGCTTTTTAATATGCTGTCTAGGCTGGTCATAACTTTCCTTCCAAGGAGTAAGTGTCTTTTAATTTCATGCTGCAATCACCATCTGCAGTGATTTTGGAGACCAGAAAAATAAAGTCAGCCACTGATTCCATTGTTTCCCCATCTATTTGCCATGAAGTGATGATGGGACCTTTTACCATGATCTTTGTTTTCTGAATGTTGAGATTTAAGGCAACTTTTTCACTCTCCTCTTTCACTTTCATCAAGAGGCTGTTTAGTTCTTCTTCACTTTCTGCCATAAGGGTGCTGTCATCTGCATATCTGAGGTTATTGATATTTCTCCCGGCAATCTTGGTGTCAGCTTGTGCTTCTTCCAGCCAGCGATTCTCATGATATACTCTGCATATAAGTTAAATAAGCAGGGTGACAATACACAGCCTTGATGTACTCCTTTTCTTATTTGGAACCAGTCTGTTCCATGTTCTGTTCTAACTGTTGCTTCCTGATCTGCATACAGGTTTCTCAAGAGGCAGGTCAGTTGGTCTGCTATTCCCATCTCTTTCAGAATTTTCCACAGTTTATTGTGATCCACACAGTCAAAGGCTTTGGCATAGTCAGTAAAGCAGAAATAGATGTTTTTCTGGAACTCTCTTACTTTTCGCAAGATCCAGAAGATGTCGGCAATTTGATCTCTGGTTCCTCTGCCTTTTCTAGCACCAGCTTAAACATCTGGAAGTTCACTGTTCACGTATTTTTGACTCCTGGCTTTGAGAATTTGGGGCATTACTTTACTAGCGTCTGAGACGAGTGCAATTGTGTGGTAGTTTGAGCATTTTTTGGCATTGCCTTTCTTTGGGATTGAAATGAAAACTGACCTTTTCCACTCCTGTGGCCACTGTTGAGGTTTCCAAATTTGCTGGCATATTTAGTGCAGCACTTTCACAGCATCATCTTTCAGGATTTGAAATAGCTTAACTGGAATTCCATCACCTCCACTAGCTTTGTTCGTAGTGATGCTTTCTAAGACCCACTTGACTTCACATTCCAGGATGTCTGGCTCTAGGTGAGTGATCACACCATTATGATTATCTGGCTCATGAAGATCTTTTTTGTACAATTCTTCTGTGTATTCTTGCTCCTTTTTCTTAATATCTTCTGCTTCTGTTAGGTCCATACAATTTCTGTCCTTTATTGAGCCCATCTTTGCATGAAATGTTCCCTTGGTATCTGTAATTTTCTTGAAGAGATCTCTAGTCTTTCCGTTTCTATTGTTTTCCTCTATCTCTTTGCACTGATGGCTGAGGAAGGCTTTGTTATCTCTCTTGCTATTATTTGGAACTCTGCATTCAAATGGGTATATCTTTCTTTTTCTCCTTTGCTTTTCATTTCTCTCTTTTCACAGCTATTTGTAAGGCCTCCTCTGACAGCCATTTTGCTTTTTTGCATTTCTTTTTCTTTGGGATCCTCTTAATCCCTGTCTCCTGTATGATGTCATGAACTTCTTTTCATAGTTCATCAGGCCCTCTGTCTATCAGATCTCGTCCCTTAAATCTATTTGTTACTTCCACTGTATAGTCATAAGGGATTTGATTTAGGTCATACCTGAATGGTCTAGTGGTTTTCCCACTTTCTTCAATTTAAGTCTGAATTTGGCAATAAGGAGTTTATGATCTGAGCCACAGTCAGCTCCCAGTCTTATTTTTGTTGGACTAGTAATGTTTTATTCTAGGTTACACAAACGTTAGTAACTGAAATGGAGCATTTTCTTCTCTAGTTGCTTAGCATCAAGATAGCAACATTTAAGTTTTTTGCAGCTTTATCCAGTACTAAAAATACACTATGGTTATAAACCAACTTCTCTGAACAATTTTTTTATTGCCTCTTTTACATCTTTATTCCTTAAACTGTAGATGATAGGATTCAGCATGGGAATGATAATGGTGTAAAATGTTGACACGATCATGTCATGGTTTGAGTCACAGCTGGAAGTTGGTCTCATATATGTGAAGAGGATGGTTCCATGATAAATAGTCACTCCAGTTAGATGAGACCACAAGTAGAAAAGACTTTCCTTCTCCCTTCAGCAGAATGCATCCTCAGAATGGCCAACAGAATGAAGCTATAGGAGATCAGGACAATCAGGACAGTGACTATCTCAATGGAGCCCACAAGGTAGAAGAGCAGAAGCTGGTTTGTGTGAGTGTCAGAGCAAGAAATAGCGAGGAGGGGAGGGATGTCACAGAAGACATGTCTGATTTCATTGGAGGCACAGAAGGAGAGGCTGAAAGTAGCCACTGTGTGTACAGTAGCATGCACGATGCCACCAACATAGGAAGCAATGATGAGTGGCACGTAGAGTCTGGGAGCCATGCTGGCTGAATACAGGAGGGTGTCGTAGATGGCCACGTAGCGATCATATGCCATTGAAGCCAGAAGAAAGCATTCTGTGGTCCCAAAAGTAACAAAGAGAAGCATTTGTGCTGCACATCCAAGATATGATATGGTTTTATTCTCTGACAGGAAATTAATCTACATTTTTGGAGTGACCACTGAAGAATAGCAGGCATCCAGGAATGACAAGACACTCAGAAAAGAGTACATTGGGTTTTGGATCCAATAATCCACAATGACCAACATAACCAGTCCCAAATTTCCTACCAGTATAAAAAGATAGGTTGCCAGAAAAAGTAAAAATAGGTAGACTTGCACCTCTAAATCATCCATAAAACCCATCAGTATAAACATGTTTACTTCAGTCACATTTTTCATCTGGATCTGGTATGGATCTAAATCTGATGAGAGCTGTACCCTTTTAGTTTATCTCTATAGATAAGGCAGTATTTTGTGAAAATAGAATCCACCCAACTATATCTTCCTATTTGTTTCTTATCAGGATCTAATGATTTCCTTTTTAGTCATGGAATGGTCAGTGATGAAGATGTTGGATTCAAATGAATGCATTTTGCTGTTAATAAAAGAAGTTATTACATTCAATTGTTGACTAGATTCATCATGTTAAAATACCATGTCAATTTAAGTGATTTATTTTCCAGTTTATTTTTTGTTATATTCTTTACCATCTGTTTTCATACTACATAGCTTTAAAATCAACAAATATGAATAACCATAGGACTATTACAACTATGAAATATTATAGTGGAAAGTACACAATTAATACTAGCTTTGCTATAAGGTGCATGAAGTATCTTTTTATGTTCACAACTGTAAAAATGGAAGTAATCAAACATTACAAGATTGAGTTTGATTTAAATAAGAAAACAATATAAAATTATGTAATATGAAATGTTTCCAGATAAGTAAGAAATGGCATAAATGAAACCTATATTTCAACTTTTTGTGCAGAGCTGTTTGTTTAAACAAAATCATTGTATATCCATTTATCTGGCAGTTATATTGTCCCATTAATTTCCATTCAAGAACAATGATACACTGAACAGCAGACAGTATTTTGGAGAATATGTACCCATTTTGCAAAGAATAAGAATATGAATATTAATTTTTTTCTAAAAATAGGTGTCATTAAGGTGATCATGTTGGCCTCTGCAGCTTATCATACTGTTTTAGTTCAGTCATTCAGTCATGTCCGACTCTTTGCGACCCCATGAATCACAGCACGCCAGGCCTCCCTGTCCATCACCAACTCCCGGAGTCCACTCAGACTCACGTCCATCGAGTCAGTGATGCCATCCAGCCATCTCATCCTCTGTCGTCCCTTTCTCCTCCTGCCCCCAATCCCTGCAAGCATCAGAGTCTTTTTCAATGAGTCAACTCTTCGCATGAGGTGGCCAAAGTACTGGAGTTTCAGCTTTAGCATCATTCCTTCCAAAGAAATCTCAGGGCTGATCTCCTTCAGAATGGACTGGTTGGCTCTCCTTGCAGTCCAAGGGACTCTCAAGAGTCTTCTCCAACACCACAGTTCAAAACCATCAATTCTTCGGCGCTCAGCCTTCTTCACAGTCCAACTCTCACATCCATACATGACCACAGGAAAAACCATAGCCTTGACTAGATGGACCTTTGTTGGCAAAGTAATGTCTCTGCTTTTGGAATATGCTATCTAGGTTGCTCATCTAGGTTTCTTCCAAGGAGTAAGCGTCTTTTAATTTCATGGCCCCCAAAATAAAATCTGACAGTTTACACTGTTTCCCCATCTATTTCTCATGAAGTGATGTGACCGAATGCTATGATTTTCCTTTTCTGAATGTTGAGCTTTAAGCCAACTTTTTCAGTCTCCACTTTCACTTTCATCAAGAGGCTTTTTAGTTCTTCTTCACTTTTTGCCATAAGGGTGGTGTCATCTGCATATCTGAGGTTATTGATATTTCTCCTGGCAATCTTGATTCCAGCTTGTGTTTCTTCCAGTCCAGCATTTCTCATGATGTACTCTGCATATAAGTTAAATAAGCCAGGTGACAATATACAGCCTTGATGTACTCTTTTTCCTATTTGGAACCAGTCTGTTGTTCCATGTCCAGTTCTAACTTGCTTCCTGACCTGCATACACATTTCTCAAGAGGCAGTTCAGGTGGTCTGGTATTCCCATCTCTTTCAGAATTTTCCACAGTTTATTGTGATCCACACAGTCAAAGGCTTTGGCACAGTCAATAAAGCAGAAATAGATGTATTTTTGGAACTCTCTTGCTTTTTCCGTGATCCAGTGGATTTTGGCAATTTCATCTCTGGTTCCTCTGTCTTTTCTAAAACCAGGTTGAACATCAGGAAGTTCATGGTTCACATATTGCTGAAGCCTGGCTTGGAGAATTTTGAGCATTACTTTACTAGCATGTGAGATGAGTGCAATTGTGTGGTAGTTTGAGCATTCTTTGGGATTGGAATGAAAACTGACCTTTTCCAGTCCTGTGGCCACTGCTGAGTTTTCCAAATTTGCTGGCATATTGAGTGCAGCACTTTCACAGCATCATCCTTCAGGATTTGGAATAGCTCAACTGGAATTCTATCACCCCCACTAGCTTTGTTCATAGTGATGCTTTATAAGGCCCACTTGACTTCACACTCCAGGATGTCTGGCTCTAGGTCAGTGATCACACCATCGTGATTATCTGGGTTGTGAAGATCTTTTTTGTACAGTTCTGTGTATTCTTGCCATCTCTTCTTAATATCTTCTGCTTTTCTTATGTCCATACCATTTCTGTCCTTTATCAAGCCCATCTTTGCATGAAATGTTCCTTTGGTATCTCTGATTTTCTTGAAGAGATCCCTAGTCTTTCCCATTCTGTTGTTTTCCTCTATTTCTTTGCATTGATTGCTGAAGAAGGCTTTCTTATCTCTTCACACACATATAAATGCTTGTATGTAAAAGGCATGTTGATTGATACAACACAAACACACACAGGCATATGTGTATGTAACTTTTCTTTAGCATATTATGTATTCTTTTCTTCTTTCATCTTGATATAACTAGAATGTATAGTCCCCAACATTCACAACGTTATTAACATTATATCTGACTAGCTTAATTAAATTCCAGCTAATCAATACCAAAACCGTAGTTCATATGGTTCCATATCATGGAGTCATTGGTATCTGAATTCATTTCAAAGCATTCTGATCTACCCTTACATTTATTCATTGGCAGCTATCTAATCCCAGTCTGTGGTTTGGGGACCACAGATAACATGTTCAAATTCCTGGTGTTAACTACCGTGCTGATTTGTAAGGATGCATTTCTTCCATTTTTGTTATTTCATTCAGAGCTTGAGTGCTAAGCAATACTTTAATTTCTCACAGAAAATAAAGTCCAGGCATTGACATCTATCAAGATCACACATTAAAAAAAGACAAACACAATTCAGAGACTAGTGTATAACTGGCCTGTGTATTCGGTTCTTTCCACAGCTGAGCCCCAATCCACCTTTATGGATTTGATTACAGGTCTGGTGCTGACCCAGATTTTAGCTCTCTGTTCCTTGGACCCTTTCAACTCTGATATGCCCCTGCAGAAACCCCCACTCCTCATGCTCAAGCCCAAGAACCTCATTACAGAAGGGTCCCTCCTACATGCATGTTTAAGCCTTGTTTCCAATAGACCTCATTTCATTGCAAAGACATGTGTCCTTCAGAGATAACTTGAAGATGTACTGTTCCCTTTCCTGCTTTCGCCCATTTGTATTTATTAACTTTTAATTACAATTTGCAAAAACTCATTTTCTTCTTAAAGGAACATCCTTATTTTTAAATCCAAGACAATTTTCTAAGATTCAGGGTCCAACCTAATGATACTTTTGTGAATTGGAATTAAGTTTAAATTATAATTCAACAGTTCTTGTGCAGAACTCTCTCACCTATATTACCTGTTTCAAAGTGCTGGTAGCTCTGTTGTCTCCATATCTTTGCAACACCGTGGACTAGAGTCCACCAGGCTCCTCTGTCCAAGAATTCTCCAAGCAAGAATACTGGAGTGGGTTGCCACTTCCTACTTTAGGGCGTCTTCCTGACCCAGGGATCGAGCCTGGGTCTCCTGCATTGCAGGAAGGTTCTTCTTCACTGCTTAAGCCATCAGGGAAGCCCTTATTGTATTTATTCCTATGCAATATCTCTGCTCTTATTTCTCCTGTTTGGGACACTCTCCTCACTGCTATTCATTCGGTTTCTTCTACTAAATATCAAAACTAAACCATGTTCACTGATATTAGTTATAGCTGCAAATCCAAACTATGCAAGTGTGTTGTTGAATAGTGTGTGTATATGCATGTGTGTGTGTGTGTGTGTGTGTATCATTCGGCATTGAAGAGATTCTTAAACATAATTCAATATTACAAGATTAAATTTTATGCTTTAAAGAAAAATAAACACATATATATTGAAAAAACTAGCTATAAATAAGAGAAAATAGGTACAGTTATGCATCCGTTAAATTTATAAATCATAGAATACATACAGAAGTATGTACATAGTATGTACGTACAGAAGAAGTACCTAGAATTATGGTTTCTCAGATGGTGCTTTGGTAAAGAATTAGCCTGCCAACGCAGGAGACACTACAGATGTGGGTTCAATCCCTGGGTCAAGAAGATTCCCTGGAGAAGGAAAAGGCAACACACTCCAGTATTCTTGTCTGGGAAAGCCCATGGACAGAGAAGTCTGGTGGGCTACAGTCAATGGGGTCCATCAAGCTCCTCTGTTCATGGGGTTGCAACAGAGTCAGATGTGATTTAGTGATTTTAGCAAGATCAGCTAAAGTGATTTAGTGATTTAGCAACAATAACTAAAGACTTGAAGTTAATTATCTCCATGAAAATCCTATTGGTATAATAGTTACATTCTGAAGTACAGAAAGTTAGGATTTCAATTTATGTACATTGGTATATATTCTACGTATATTTACACACACACAGTCCCATAGGCATGAAATCTTTACCTTAAAATATGTAGTGTCAACTTTCTTTTCATATAATCCAAAATACCTATGTTACTGTAGTTGCAATTACTAGTAATTTGATACTTATATATCTGACTAGTGTGCTTGCCTGGAGAATCCCAGGGGCAGGGGAGCCTGGTGGGCTGCCGTCTCTGGGGTCAAACAGAGTCGGACACGACTGAAGTGACTTAGCAGCAGCAGCAGCTTAAGCAAACATAATCTAATCAATAGGAAAACCACAGCTCACCTACTCCCATATCATATTCCATGGGATCATTGGTTTGGACTCCAGTTCTAATCACTCTGCTCCAACCTCAGATCTCTGCATTGGCAGCAGTCTATTCCCAGTCTGTGGTTCACACATGTGTGTTCAAATGCCTGTTGCTATTTTTATGCTCTTTGTGTCAGCGCATTTCTCTCCCTCTTATCATTTCATCCAGAGTATGGGAGGAGAAGGGGATGACAGAGAATGAGATGGTTGGATGGCATCATTGTCTCAATGGACATGAGTTTGGGTAAACGCTGGGATTGGTGATGGACAGGGAAGCCTGGTGTGCTGCAGTCCAGGGGTTCTCAAAGAGTCGGACATGACTGAGTGACTGAATGAACTTAACTTATGGATAGTAAATTCATTCAATAATTCATCACAGAATACAGAGACTAGGCATTAGAATTTACCAAGATCACACTCAATTCTCAAGGATGACAAAAGACAAGCACAATTCAGAGAGTTAGGTAGGACTGACTGGCATATGGAGCTTGTCCCAAGCTAAGCTCCACCACATCTTCCTGGCTTTCCCTGCAGGCCTGGTCCTGACTCAGCTTTGCCTGTTTTCTTTTGACTCTTTCCACTCTGTGAGCCCTGGTAGAGGCCACCATTCCTTGGTGTCGGGGACAATGAACAAGGTACAAAAACATCCCTACTGTGCTCATATTAAACCCTGCTTCCAACAGACTTCCTTTTCATTGCAAGGGCATGTCTTTCAAAGTAATTGTATCAGTATTATATGTATTTTTCCTTCCTTCTATCAATCCTTCCATTATCATTAATATTTTGGGGGTGTAAAATCATTTTAGTTTTAATAGGGCTACCTCCTAAATAAAGACTCTAAGCTGAAAATGTTTCCCTAAAATGGGATTACATTACAAGTTATTACATTTAGTTGTTGGCTAAATTAATCATGTTAAAATACCATGTCAATTAAAGTAGTTTATTTTACAGCTTATTTTTTGTTACATTCTTTATCATGTTTTCATAGTTTAAAGTCCACAGATATGAATAAATGTAGTTCTTTCAATATTGAAATGTTATTGTGGAAAGTATACAACTACATACTAGCTTTGCTATGAGGTGCCTGAAGTGCCTTTTTACATCCACAATTGTAAAAATGGAAGTAAGTAAGCACACATAGCAAGATTTTGATTTGCTTAAAATAAGAAAATAATATAAAAATTATTTAAGTGCTTCCAGATAACTAGAAAATGGCATAAATGAAACTTATTTCAACTTATTGTGCAGAGCTGCCTGTTTAAGTAAAATCATTTAATATCATTATCCTATTCCATTAGCTTCCAGTGTTGAATTGAAGAGCATACAGTATTTTGGAGATGTACTCTTTTTGCAAAAAATAACGATATGATTTTATTTTTTTTCTTATTTTCTAAGAATACATGTTACTAAGTTGTTCATTTTGACCTCTGCAGCTTATCTTATGGGTACTGATTTTCAAATTTTTTCTCAGTAACATGTGAGGTGCTTCTCAATTCATGGTCTTATTATCTCTGCAAAGTCCTTGGAAATATTTTTGAAATATATTTCAGTCAAAAACAAATTGTGGATGTTCTTTTATTATATTATAGTTGCTAATGGAGTTTCTATTTTTCTCCAATGTCATTACACTATTACTTAATTGGTGGTATAGGAACAAAGGGAAGTGTATGACTTTTTTTTAAGTTAAAGACATTTTTGCATCTGAAATGAAATCTTAGTTATTGAAACAAAATTAATTACTGGATTCATCACATTAAGGGGCAGATTTTTGGCATGTTAACTTTTGTTTTTCCTTCAGCTTGCCATAATTAAAAAAGTATTTAAGTAGTGAGAAATCTGCCATATACAGGGTCAGGCTGAATTTAATAGTTTATGATGTTAAACATGCTACATTTTTATTGAATTTAATTGTCCATACCTCAGGAAGAATAAAGCTTCAGCTTGCTGTTAGAAGAAAGTCACATCTTTATTTTCCCAGAAATGTTTCCATAAGTCCATGTAGAAGACATTTTTAATGCACAAAATAAATTGATAAGTATGAGTTTAAGGGCTTCCCTGGTTGGTCAGTGGTAAAGAATCTGCCTGCCAATGCAGGAGACCTGGGTTCAATTCCTGGCTTAAGAAGATCCCCTGAATAAGGAAATGGCAATTCACTCCAGTAATCTTGCCTGGGAAATCCCAAGGACAGAGGAGCCTGGCAGGCTACAGTCCATGGGGTAACAGAGTCAGATACGGCTTAGGGATTAAAAACCAACAATACAGGCAAGAGTTTACCACACCAAAAAATGTTCATTTAATTCTCACAAAAGTCTAGTGTAAAAAAAATACAATTAAATTTTATTTCTGTATAAATTCATACAACTTACATAATAATCATGAGAACACAGAGACAAAAACAATAAGGTATCATTAGGTTTGAATTGTTATATTAATAAAATAGTCTATAAAGCATCAATTAATAGTACAAATATGTATTAATAAATTTGGAGCATCATAAAAATTACCTTAATCTTTAAAAATTCTATTTTCTTTTTCTCTCCAAACCTCTCTCCTACTTTCCTTCTCTTCCTGTTGCTTTCTCTTTCTCTCTCAAATCCATGGAACATATACAAAGATGTTTACTATAGAGAGTAAGATGAAAAACAAGAATTAGGTACAGAAAATAAATACAAATATGCAAATGAATTTTGAAAAATGGACCAGTAGGTAGTCTAGCAAGGAATCCATCACAAAATATAAATTAACTGATAGATACAGGAGACATTTCAGTGACATTACAATTCTAACCTTTCCTTAACTAATGTGCTTGAAATAAAATAACAGTGAGAAATTAAGAACTTTATTTGGAGTTAAAAAAAAAAAAAACCTGCATTGAAATCTCAGATTTAGCACTTAGTGACAGCATTAACTCAGAAAAGTTATTTCTGAACCACACACACACAGAAAAAAAAACTAATTGACCAAAATTTTCAGGTATATTTTGTTCATTTACATGGATATGGTATAATTTCAGAGCACTTTTTAGCAGCTGATTAAAATATGTTTCATAAGTTAAAATATTAAGCATCTGTGAAGGTTGCCTATATATGAACTATAACTTCTAAATTTTACTTAAATCAATGAAATTAATAGAGAATTTAAAATCAAAGTGTAAAAATAAAAGCACTGGGCAATTAATGGGTCCCAAAAGGAAACAAGGAATTTCTTTTTTAAGCTATGTATACATTTGCATGAGATAAAATATATAATAAACTCTATTTTATTGATAATAAACTGGGTCAGTCCCAATATTCTATGCTATAAGAAACTTTAAAAAGCCTTTCTGTCCCTGCATTATGCCTTTCCCCAAATTAGAATGGTAAATCATCTTTTCTGAAAATTAGCCCGATCATGAACATCCTTTCAAAAAAAATAATCAAAATTAAAAGTGTCTTTAAAATTAGAATTTATAAGTTGTATTCTGTGATTCAGTACACCAAAACCAAAAACTTTGGAGAACCTTTTAAGCTTAACAAAGGAAAATTTAAAGAATTAGCACCAATTTCTTAAATAAAAATATAGAATGGTAAATAAAAATTTGTGGACACATCAATAAAATAAAATACTAGTATATTTATTTAAGTTCTCCTGATACTCTGGTAGGTATAAATTTCTAGTAAACTTTTATGTCTCTGTTCTTGCCTGTAGAGCAAGAAGAAGAGTTCCTGAATAAAAGTGTGTTTTATTCCAATTTATGTCCCATTAGAAAATTTATCTATTTCACTATAGGGCACTGGGTTCATGATAGAGAAAAGTATGAGTTTAGCTACTGTGCAGCCCCATTGACTGTAGCCAACAAGGCTTCTCTGTCCATGGAACTCTCCAGGCAAAAATACCAGAGTGAGTAACCATTCCCTTCTCCAGGGGATCTTCCTGACCCAAGGATACTAACCTGCATATCCTACATTGCAGGCAGATTCATTACCACTGAGCCCCCAGGGAAGCCTACCACTGAGGTATAACATATGTAAACTTATATGCATATTTAATGCACTCCTCTTGAAGATTTGGGGGAAGAGTGGTCATGAAAGCATGACCACTATCAAGGCCATAAAGATATCCTTATTTCTCAAAGTTTCCTCTGCCTCTTTTATTTTTATTATAATTTTATAATAAAAACACAACATAACATCTACCTTATTAGCAGCTTTGAGTATACAAAACAGAATTATTAACTATAGGGACTACACTGTATAGAAGATCTCCTGAACTTAATTTAACTTGAATAACTGAAACTTTGTATGTTCTGATGATCACTTTTCCATTTCTCCCTTCCCCAGTCCCTAGAAACCACCATTCTTCTCTCTTTGCTTCCATGAGTTTGACTGTTATACATAACTCATATAAGATCATCCAGTATTTACCTTTCTGTGTCTGAATTATTTCACTTAAAAAATGGCCTCCAAATCCTTCTATATTATTGCAATGTCAAGATTTCCTCCTTTATTAAAGTTGAGTAATGTTTTCACTGTTTGTATATGTCAGTTTTTTTAATCCATATATCCATAAATAGACATTTAAGTGGTTTTTATATCTTAGTTATTGTGAATAATGCTGCAGTGAACATGGGAATGCAATATCTCTCCAAGATTCTAATTTCATTTTTTATATAAATATCCAGAAATGACTGGCAAATGACATAGTAGATTTAATTTTTTGACAAACCTCTATAACATTTTACACAGTGGCTGTACCAATTTCCTTTATATCATTAATGCCCAAGGGGTTCTTTCTCCATATCTTTGCCAGCACTTGCTGATTTTTTCTTCTTCAATAATAGCTCTCCTAACAGCTCTGAGGTTATATGCAATTGTACTGTTGATTTGAATTTGATAAAATATCCATACTACCCAGGTCAATGAAAGATTCAATGCAGTGCTTATCAAAACAACATTGGAGTCATCATGCATCCTGGTTTCAAAATATGTTACAAAGCTACATTATTTGAACAATATAGTATTGGTATAAAGACAGATACATAGACCAACAGAACAGAACAAAAAGCTTGCATATTAATTTACATATATTTAGTCAATTGATCGGAGAAGGCGATGGCACCCCACTCCAGTACTCTTGCCTGGAAAATTCCATGGATGGAGAAGCCTGGTAGGCTGTAGTCCGTGGGGTCGCTAAGAGTTGGACACGACTGAGCGACTTCACTTTCACTTTTCACTTTCATGCATTGGAGGAGGAAATGGCAACCCACCCCAGTGTTCTTGCCTGGAGAATCCCAGGGACGGGGGAGCCTAGTGGGCTGCTGTCTATGGGGTCGCACAGAGTCAGACACAACTGAAGCGACTTAGCAGCAGCAGCAGCAATTGATATTTGACAAGAGTGTCAACAATATACCAAGGGAAAAGGATAGTCCCTTTAGCAAATTGTGTGGGGAAAACTGGGTATTCACATGGAAAAGAATGAAGGTCAACCCTCAGCTTTCACCATGAATGAAAATCAAAAGACTTAAACCTAAGACCTGAACTTAAAAAACTAGCAGAATATATAAGGGTAAAACTTCATGACTCTGTACTTATTAATGATTTCATGGATATGACATGATAAACACAGGCAACAAAAACAAAATTAGATAACTGAGACTACATCAAACTAAAAATATATACAGAAAAGGAAAGAGTCAAACAGAGTAAGAAGGCAACTTTCAGAATGGGAGAAAATACTTGCAAGCCCCTTGAACAGATGTTTTCTTCAAAGTAGATACACAGACAACAGGTTAGTATGAAAAAATAATTAATATCAATAATTATCGTGGAAATGTAAATCTAAAATTTTGTTATAAATCAGGGACCAAAGGACTCTATTTATTCAACAAATATTAGCATGCATTCAATCATTTCAGGACTGTTTTCTTTTTTATTGAGTAAATTGTCATGTTGCTATTTTGATCCAGGAGATAATTAGGACATATTCCCCTTGGAGAATCTCCTGTGGTTTCATCAATAGTTGAGTAAGTGGATATAAGCATTTTGAGCTACTTTTATTCACACTGTACCTAAACCTGCCTTTGCTGATCCACAGGTAAGAGGAAACTTCAGGTCATTTGCAGAATAATAATAAAACATAGTATCAGATATGACATGCAATCCTGTTAGTTGTTGCCTATCCCATAGGTGAATAAATACAACAGAGAAGATAGAAGGCATTATATGGTTTTAGTTAAATGAGGATGTGTGTATTTGTGCTCAGTTGTGTCCAACTCTTTGCAACCCCATGGACTGTAATCCACCAAGCTCCTCTGTCCACGGAATTTCCTAGGCAAGAGTACTGGAGTGGGTTGCCATTTCCTCCTCCAAGGGATCTTCCCAACGAGGGATCGAACATGCACCTCTGGCAACTTCTGCACTGGCAGTCAGGTTTTTTACTGCTGCACCACCTGAGTGTACTCTTTTATTTACTTGACAGATGACAGATCGGTTTAAGCCAGAAACAACCATGAAAATGTCTTATTCAAAAAGCATTTGTCCTATCAAACTATCAGAGGGATTATCTTTTGCTATAAAGAGGAAAACAATTATCCTTTTATTTTTGCCTTTGAGATGTACAAGCTACATCAGATTACTACTGCTTCAGAATGTTTCTCTAGATTTAATATTTAGAAAAATCTTTGAAAAATGAACTTCCCTGGTGGCTTAGATGGTAAAGCATCTGCCTACAATGTGGGAGACCCAGGTTCAATCCCTGAGTTGGGAAGATCCCCTGGAGAAGGAAATGGCAACCCACTCCAGTACTCTTGCCTGGAAAATCCCATGGACAGAGGAGCGTTGTAGGCTCATGGGGTCACAAAGAGTCGGACACGGCTGAGCGACTTCATTTTTTGAAAAATGCACACCAAAAAGCATGTTTTATTTGCTGGAGAGGTGAAGAATGAGGGGAAAGGACAGATAGGGAGTTTAGAATGGACATGTATACACACCAATATTTAAAATGGATAATCAATAAGGACCTACTGTGGAGCACATGGAATTCAGCTCAACGTTATGTGGCTGCCTGGATAGGAGGGGAGTTTATAGGAGAACAGATACATGTATGCATATGGCTGAGTCCCTTTGCTGTCCACCTGAAACTATCACAGCAACGTTAATTGGCTATAAACTTATAAAAAAATAAAAAGGTAAATAATAAAATAAATAAAATTCTCAGAAATGGAAAGTTTTATTTCACTGAGAGGAGCAAGAGGCAGGTCAGTTTCAGAAAGAAGCCATGGTATTACAGGAGGTGGTGAAAAATGATGAAAAGTGGATGCATCGTGGGGGATACCTGGGATTGGATCTGGGCTCTGACAGTTCTGAGAGCTTCTATAAAGGGGAAATAAAATAACATGTACAAAAGCCCATCACTGTTGCATGTGCTCGGTGCATGGCTGTTATTATTTTTCCTCTTCTTTGCAAGCTTTGTTTTTCAAGATTGGATCAATATAGTTGGAATATTTACCTTCTATTAGCATTGTATTTTTAGAAGAAGCTTTAGATTATTTTAGAAGTTGACCCTGCATTATTAAAACCTTTGATAATCATAGTCATTTCCTCTTTAAAATTCTGAGTCCTTTCAATATATTCTAATAGTCATTTCCTCTTTAAAATTCCGAGTCCTTTCAATATATTCTAATATTGACTCGGTTATACCCAGTATGATTTTCATTTTGGCATCCAGTAGAAAAGCCTGTTTTCAGAGAAATGGAAATGGAAACCCACTCCAGTATTCTTGCCTGGAAAATTCCATGAAGAGAGAAGCCTGGGAGGCTATAGTCCATAGGGTCCCAAAAATTTGGACATGACTGAGCACACACATACACACACACACACACACACACACACATTTAACATCATAAGTCTTTCACTATCTAAACTTAAACTCACTGTAACATAGAAAATAGAATTATGTGATATGTGTGTGTGTTTTGGTATTACCAGAATACAAAATTTACAAAGCTTCCTTACTCTCTAAAGAAGATACCAGAGGCATGAAGAGTGAATAGGGGAATCAAAATCAAAATCAAATTATGATACATTGCATTTCTTCCTAGCAGAATATTGTTTTGGTATGTATTAAAAGTCACAAAACAAATTCATGACAAGTAGATAAAGGAGAAAATATCTGGATCAAGGATCTGATCACATATATTGTAAAATTATTAGTTATAGTATTAACTTTATAATCCAGCATTTGCTAATGTTTTAAATATATATACATTTGGTGATCAAAGTTCAATTATATGGTCATTCTAAATGTGTAACCAAACAAGACATATTTAAAGGAAATTGTTTTACATATTTATATTTGTTGCTTTGCATATTTAATTAGCCTGTGTGACTGTGTATTATTTTATCTGCTTGAGCATATACATGTCTTAGTACTTTGAAGAAGGAAAACTTTAGAGAGCAATATTAACATTGCCCATGGCTCTTAATCATGAGCCTGGCCTGTGAACAAATATTTTCAGTTTCTTAATCCTGTTTTATTTGTCTTGAATGAACTATATCATTGAAATGATATTAAGAATCATAATGGGGTTAATCATCTTGTGAATCAAACTCCCATTTAAAAATAATCATTTTAATATTATCAGAAATACTAATGTTCTGATTCTAGAGTTGACTAGATAGTAATTGCAAGTCATTTTACACAATAACTGAAAGTTGTGGAATGCTGCTATTCTGTTTCAGGGATCTGTACACTGATACACTATCTTATGTGTTTGAATATCAGAGGGAAATTATATTTTATTCAGTCATTTGGTGCATTTTAATGTGATTTAGTATGAGGACAGTTAATAGAATGCAGTGACACATTAACCAGTTAACCTCATGGTTTTATAAATTACATGGATTCAAGAAGTAAGTGAACACACAAATATTGGTATTTGATTCTCCAGTGAGCAGCATGGACACTTTACTCACTGCTTTGTCACGTCTCCTGATCAACAACTCGGAAATGAAACATCCCTCAAAATAAATATAAGAGCATATGTCAAAATCCTTTAAGCCACATTACTGAGTCACAATGTTTTTATTATTTTGTAGTAAATGAATTGTAATTTTATGTTTAAATTTGTTCCATGAAGAGTCACCATGAAGAATACCACTGAAGTTACTATATTTGTACTGAAAGGTCTCACAGATAATCCTGAAATACAATTTATCTTATTCTTCCTGTTTCTAGCAATGTATCTCTTTACTTTGATTGGAAATTTAGGACTGGTTGTGTTGGTCATTGGGGATTGCCGGCTCCACAACCCCATGTACTATTTTCTGAGTGTGCTGTCATCTGTTGATGCCTGCTATTCTTCAGTAATTACACCAAAAATGTTAGCAGATTTTATGTCAAAAAACAAAACCATTTTGTTGTCTGAGTGTGCAGCACAGATGTTTCTCTTCACTACTTTTGGGACCACAGAATGCTTTCTTCTGGCTGCAATGGCATATGATCGCTACGTGGCCATCTACGACCCCCTCTTGTATTCAGTCAGCATGGCACCCAGAGTCTACGTGCCACTCATCATTGCTTCCTATGTTGGTGGCATCGTGCATGCTACTGTACACACAGTGGCTACTTTCAGCCTCTCCTTCTGTGCCTCCAATGAAATCAGACATGTCTTCTGTGACATCCCTCCCCTCCTCGCTATTTCTTGCTCTGACACTCACACAAACCAGCTTCTGCTCTTCTACCTTGTGGGCTCCATTGAGATAGTCACTGTCCTGATTGTCCTGATCTCCTATAGCTTCATTCTGTTGGCCGTTCTGAGGATGCATTCCGCTGAAGGGAGAAGGAAAGTCTTTTCTACTTGTGGCTCTCACCTAACTGGAGTGTGCATTTTTCATGGGACCATCCTCTTCATGTACGTGAGGCCAAGTTCCAGCTATGCCTTGGACCATGACATGATTGTGTCCCTCTTTTACAGTGTTGTGATTCCCATGCTGAATCCCATCATCTATAGTTTAAGGAATAAAGATGTAAAAGAGGCAATGAAGAGAATGTTCTGGAGAATTTGATTTAGCTGTAAAGCATATTTTCACAGAAACTGCTACAGCTAAGTCACTTCAGTCTTGTCCAACTTTGTGTGACCCCATAGACGGCAGCCCACCAGGCTTCCATGTCCCTGGGATTCTCCAGGCAAGAACACTGGAGTGGATTGCCATTTCCTTCTCCAATGCATGAAAGTGCAAAGTGAAAGTGAAGTCGCTTAGTTGTGTCTGACTTTAGCGACCCCATGGACTGCAGCCTACCAGGCTCCTCCGTCCATGGGATTTTCTAGGCAAAAGTACTGGAGTGGGGTGCCATTGTCTTCTCTGTAAAAATTAAAGTTAAAAAAATTGAGGGTAAGGTTCTTCTATGCCTCAATATCAAGAAGATACGCTGAAAATATTTTTACATTATGAATGCACTTCTTTTCTCCCTTGATGTTTTAAAACAACGATCAACTCTCTACCTGTACTATATTTATATGCAGAAAAACCCATTTGCTATCACCCATGTGCTCCTCAGTATGTTCCTACCAATATGTGTATATATGTATGCTGAAGCTGTACTGACTGACAGAACACTAGCACAGTCAAAGACATATGTAAATATAATCTTTATTTTATAATGTTGTTTATTATTTTATCCCCATATAACTTGGATATATAGACTCCAATTTGCAATTATAAAAAGTATTATAATTATAAATGACTAGCTTTATCAAATACTATTTGATCAATAGCAAAACCATAGCTGAAATGACCTCATAACCTGGAGTCACTGGTATCTGACTTGGCCTCCATTCTTAGATTTACACATTGTCAGTCACCTAATCCCAGCCTGTGTTTTGGGGACCATAGATAACATGTTCAAATTCCTGGTGTTAATTCCATGCTGATTTGAGGAAGAAGTTCTTCTTTATTTTAAATTCTTTCAAAGCACAAGCATTATATCCACCTTTGATTTCTCACAGATAATAAAGTCTATGCATTAACATTTACAGAGATCATGCTGCTGCTGCTGCTGTTAAGTCGCTTGAGTTGTGTCCGACTCAGCCATAGACAGCAGCCCACCAGGCTCCTCCGTCTCTGGGATTCTCCAGGCAAGAATACTGGAGTGGGTTGCCAGAGATCATACTTACATTCAAAAATGACAAAAGAAAACACACGAGTGAGAATGTAAGAGGTTGATTCAAACGAAATTTAGCTTATATGTTGTTAAATTTTACCTTAAATTAGTGCATCCTATAAGATAAATCAATTCTTCAGCACTCAGCCTTCTTCACAGTCCAACTCTCACATCCATACATGACCACAGGAAAAACCATAGCCTTGACTAGACGAAGCTTTGTTGGCAAAGCAATGTCTCCACTTTTGAATATGCTATCTAGGTTGGTCATAACTTTCCTTCCAAGGAGTAAGCCTCTTTTAATTTCATGGCTGCTGTCACCATCTGCAGTGATTTTGGAGCCCAGAAAAATAAAGTCTGACACTGTTTCCACTGTTTCCCCATCTATTTCCCATGAAGTGATGGGACCAGATGCCATGATCTTCGTTTTCTGAATGTTGAGCTTTAAGCCAACTTATTTACTCTCCACTTTCACTTTCATCAAGAGGCTTCTTAGTTCCTCTTCACTTTCTGCTATAAGGGTGGTGTCACCTGCATATCTGAGGTTATTGACATTTCTCCTGCCAATCTTGATTCCAGCTTGTGCTTCTTCCAGCCCAGCATTTCTCATGATGTACTCTGCACAGAAGTTAAATAAGCAGGGTGACAATATGCAGCCTTGACGTACTCCTTTTCCTATTTGGAACCAGTCTGTTGTTCCATGTTCAGTTCTAACTGTTGCTTCCTGACCTGCATACAAATTTCTCAATAGGCAGATCAGGTGGTCTGGTATTCCCATCTCTTTCAGAATTTTCTACAGTTTATTGTGATCCATACAGTCAAAGGCTTTGGCATAGTCAATAAAGCAGAAATAGATGTTTTTCTGGAACTCTCTTGCTTTTTCCATGTATGGATGTGAGAGTTGGACTGTGATTAAGGCTGAGCGCCAAAGAATTGATGCTTTTGAACTATGGTGTTGGAAAAGACTCTTGAGAGTCCCTTGGACTGCAAGGAGATCCAACCAGTCCATTCTGAAGGAGATCAGCCCTGGGATTTCTTTGGAAGGATTGATGCTAAAGCTGAAACTCCAGTACTTTGGCCACCTCATACAAATAGTTGACTCTTTGGAAAAGACTCTGATGCTGGGAGGGATTGGGGACAGGAGAAGAAGGGGACGACAGAGGATGAGATGGCTGGATGGCATCACTGACTCAATGGATGTGAGTCTGGGTGAACTCTGGAAGTTGGTGTTGGACAGGGAGACCTGGCCTGCTGCAATTCATGGGGTCGCAAAGAGTCGGACACGATTGAGCGACTGAACTGAACTGAGAAGATAAATCCACTGTTTAACATGGATAATGGAAATGTAGTGTCTTTCGTGCCATTTTTCTGTATATTTGTATCTGTGTGCCTGTTTCTTACAAATATTTTTGAAAGGTGAGATTTTGTGATCCAGTGATGGCACTGTCTTACAGTTTTGTCTAACCAAGATATGTTTATTATATAACATACAGAAGATTTAGGAAATTAAAAAAAAAAAAACCCTCTTCTACAATAAATAATAAGCTTCAAATGAGAGATCAAGTTGCAAAATAACACATCAATAAGAATGGAAATTGTGAAAAAAAGAATCTTAACAATGTTATGTGTGTGTGTGGTCAGTTGTTTCTGACTCTGTGTGACAACAAGGACTCTAGCTAATCAGGCTCCTCTGTCCATGGGATTTCCCAGCAAGAATTCTGGAGTGGATTGCCATTTCCTACTCTTGGGCATCTTCCAGACCCAGGTATGAGACCCACATTTCCTGTATCTCCTGCACTGGCAGACATATTCTTTACCACTGAACCACCTGAAAACCCAACATTGTTATAGGAATACTGAATCAGTGGAGAGGTTGGCAGAGCTATGAACAAATGAAGGTCTGTTAACTCCACATGGTGCAGACAGTGTCACTGGTTACATGACAGACAAGATACAAAGGACACCAGAGGAAGCAACAACACAACATTCAAGAATTTATGTCATTGTAAAAAGTGACTTCATGGTAAAAAATCTTTGGAACTTCCTTTCTATGGTCCACAATTTATCTTTTATTTTGTTCATTTTAGAGCCAAGAATATACCATAACTTTATTAATTTTAGGACTAAGTCAATGAAGAAAGAACAGCTGTGCCCTGCACTAAAGTAATGAGTATTCTAGAAAATGATATGTAGGTTGTCTCTGTTTCTTTATCAAAGTCAAAATGATTTTAATAATCATATTACCATAAAACTATGGGCCTTGGAACAAAAATCTCATACTTCATTTCAGAATTTCAGGATTGATATTGTATACATTCATTCCTTCACTTATTCACCATTCGTCTCTTTCAGTCAGTCAGTTAGCAAGTAACTTTTGAACATCTACTGTTCAAAAGTAGATTTTGGGCTTATTTTAGAAGCTATTGCTACAAAGGCAATGTATTTAGACATACTCTATATCCCACAATACTTATAGATCAGGAACTTGCAAAAGGAGAAAGGGCAAAGGATGAAGGGAAAAATATACCCAACTGATTGCACATTTCCAGAGAATAATGAGGTAAGAAAGCCTTCTTAAGAGAGCAATATAAAGAAATAGAGGAAAATATTAGAATGGGAAAGACTTCAGATCTCTTCAAGAAAAGTGGAGATACTAACAGAATATTTCATGCAAAGATGGACTCAGCAAAGAACAGAAACATCAAGGACCTAACAGCAGTAGAAGAGATCAAGAAGAGGTGGCAAGAATACACAGAACATTATACAAAAAAGTTCTTAATGAGCCAGATAACCACAACAGTGTGCCCATTCACCTAGAGCTAGACATCCTGGAGGATGAAGTCAAGCGGGGCTTAGGTAGCATTACTACAAACAAAGCTAGTAGAGGTGATGGAATTTCCAGTTGAGATAATTTAAACCCTAAAAACTGATGCTGTTAAAGTGCTGCACTCAATATGCCTGCAAATTTAAAAAACTTGGCAGTGGCCACAGGGCCAGAAAAGATCAGTTTTCATTCCAATACCAAAGAAAGGCAATTCCAAAAATGTTCAAGCTACCAAACAATTGCTTTCATTTCACATGCTGCCAAGGTAATGCTCAAAGTCCTTCAAGTTAGGCTTCAGCAGTGCATGAACTGAAAACTTCCAGATGTACAAGCTGGATATAGAAAAGGCAGAGGAACCAGAGGTCAACTTATCAAACATCTGTTGGATTATAGAAAAGGAAGATATTTAAAAAAAATCTACTTCTGCTTCATTGACTTTGCTTAAGTATTTGACTGTTTGGATTGCAACAAACTGGAAAGTTCTTAAAAAAAAAGTGAACTTTCTCAGTTGTGTCTGACTCTTTGTACCCTATGGACTGTACCCTGCAAGACTCTTCTGTCCATGGAATTTTCTAGGTCAGAATACTGAAAAGGGTTGCTATTTCCTTCTCCAAGGGAACTTCCTGACCAAGGGATCAAACCCCGGTCTCCTACACTGAAAGCAGACTCTTTACCCTCTGAGCCATCAGGAAACTTCTTAAAGAGATGGGAATACCATACCGTTTTACCTGCTGCATGAGAAATCTGTATGCAGCCAAGAAATATTTAGAAATGGACATGGAACACTGGACTGGTTCAAATATGAGAAAGGAGTATTAAGGTTGTATATTGTCACCCTGCATATTTAACTTATATGTAGAGTACATCATGCTAAATACAGGGCTGGATAATTCACAAGCTGGAGTCAAGATGGCAGGGAGTAATATCAACAACCTCAGATATGCAGATGATACCATTCTGATGAAACAAACCAGCAGGAACTAAAGAGTTGAAAGAAGAGAGTGAGAAAGCAGGCTTAAAATGCAACATTCAAAAAACTAAGTTGATGGCATCTGGTCCCATCAGTTCAGTGGCTAAGTCATGTCTGACTCTGTGACACCATGGACTGCAGAACGCTAGGCCTCCCTGTCTATCATGAACTCCCAGAGTTTACACAAACTCATATCCATTGAGTCAGTGATGCCATCCAACCATCTCATCTTCTGTCGACCTCTTCTCCTCCAACCTTCAATCTTTCCCAGCATCAGGGTTGTTTCAAATGAGTCAGTTCTTAGCATCAGGTGGCCAAAGTATTGGAGTTTCAGCTTCAGCATCAGTCCTTCCAATGTATTCTGGACTGACTTCCTTTAGGATGGACTGGCTGGATCTCCTTGTAGTCCAAGGGACTCTCAAGAGTCTTCAACACCACAGCTCAAAAGCATCAATTCTTTGGCACTCAGCTTTCTTTATAATCCAACTGTCACATCCATACATGACCACTGGAAAAACCATAGCCTTGACTAGATGGACCTTTGTTGAAAAGTAATGTCTCTTCTTTTTAATATGCTGTCTACGTTGGTCATAACATTCCTTCCAAAGGAGTAAGTGTCTTTTAATTTCATGGCTGCAATCACCATCTGCAGTGATTTTGGAGCCCATAAAAAAAAAAAAAAAAAAGTGAGCCACTGTTTCCACTGTTTCCCCATCTATTTGCCATGAAGTGATGGGACCAGATGCCATGATCTTAGTTTTCTGAATATTGAGTTTTAAGCCAACCTTTTCATTCCTCTTTCACTTTCATCAAGAGGCTCTTTAGTTCTTCTTCACTTTCTGCCATAAAGGAGGTGTCATCTGCGTATCTGACGTTATTGATATTTCTCCTAGCAATCTTGATTCCAGCTTGTTCTTCATCCAGTCCAGCATATCTCATGATGTACCCTGCATATAAGTTAAATAAGCAGGGTGACAATATACAGACTTGGAGTATTCCTTTCTTGATTTGGAGCCAGTTTGTTTTTCCATGTCCAGTTCTAACTGTTGCTTCGTGACCTGCATACAGATTTCTCAGGAGGCAGGTCAGGTGGTCTGGTATTCCCATCTCATCATGAAATTTCCACAGTTTGATGTTATCCACACAGTTGAAGACTTTGGCATGTTCAATAAAGCAGAAGTAGATATTTTTTCTGGAGCTCTCTTGCTTTTTTTCCTCACTAAGAAGAAATCAGCAATATAGATAGCTCCAGGAAACTGCACTCAAGTGATTAAATTCATTCCAATGAGGATCTCAGATTATCCAGAACTCCAGATTCCTCTTTTCTGGGTGTTTCTAGTCATCTATGGAATGAACATGACACGGAACCTGGGAATTGTCATCCTCACCAGCGTGGACTCTCACATTCAAATTCCTGTCTACTTTTTCCTCAAGCACTTGGCTATCATCAATTTGGGCAATTCTTCTGTCATTGCCCCTAAAATGTTGGTTAACTTCTTGGTTACAAAGAAAACCATATCTTACTATGCATGTGCAGCCCAGATGAGTGGATTCATAGCTTTTGTTGTGGCTGAGATTTTCATGCTGGCTGCCATGGCCTATGACCGCTGTGTGGCTATTTGCAGCCCCCTGCTCTACCAGGTGGTGGTTTCTCCATGGATCTGCCTTCTCCTGGTGGCCCTTATACATGTCTGCAGTCTGACCACAGCACTGATGATTTTTCCTGTGTGTTTACCGTGTCATATTGTTCATCCAATGTGATCAGCCATTTTTATTGTGATTATGTCCCTTTGTTGCTGCTGCTGCTGCTAAGTCTCTTCAGTCGTGTCCAACCCTGTGCGACCCCATAGATGGCATGCCCACCAGGCTCCCCCGTCCGTGGAATTCTCCAGGAAAGAATGCTGGAGTGGGTTGCCATTTCCTTCTCCAATGCATGAAAGTGAAAAGGGAAAGTGAAGTTGCTCAGTCATGTCTGACTCTTCGCAACCCCACGGACTGCAGCCTACCAGGCTCCTCCGTTCATGGGAGTTTCCAGGCAAGCGTACTGGAATGGGTTGCCATTGCCTCCTCTAGGGAATCTTCCTGACCCAGGGATCGAACCCACATTTCTAGTGTCTCCTGCATTGGCAGGCTAATTCTTTACCATAGCACCATGTGGGAAACCATAATTCTATGTACTTCTAGTCTATTATTTATAAATTTAACAGATGCATAACTGTATCTATTTTCTCTGTTTATGGTTAGTTTTTTCCTATATTAGTGTTTATTTTTCTTTAAAACTAAAATTTTAAAGCATAAAATTTATTTTTGTGATATTGAATTATGTTTAAGAATCTCTTCAATGCCGAATGATACACACACACACACTATTCAACAACACATTTGCATAGTTTGGATATGTAACTATAACTAATATCAGTGAACATGGTTTAGTTTTGATATTTAGTAGAAGAAACCGTATGAATAACAGCTAGGAGAGTATCCCAAACAGTAGAAATAAGAGCAGATATATTGCATAGGAATAAATACAATAACAGCTTCTCTGATGGCTCAAGCAGTGAAGAAGAACCTGCCTGCAATGCAAGAGACCCAGGTTCAATTCCTGGGTCAGGAAAGACCCCCTGAATAGGAAATGGCAACTCATTTCAGTATTCTTGCCTAGAGAATTCCATGGACAGAGGAGCCTGGCAGGCTATAGTCCATGGGGTCGCAAACAGATGGAGACAACTGAGCTACTAGCACTTTCAAATACAGGTAATATAGGTAAGGGAATTCTGCACAAGAACTGTTGAATTATAATTTAAATTTAATCCCAATTCAGAAAAGTATCATTAGGTTGGACTCTAAATCTCAGAAGATTGTCTTGGATTTAAAAATAAGGATGCTCCTTTAAGAAGAGAAAGAGTTTTTGCAAAATTGTGATTAAAATTAATAAATACAAATGAGTGAAAGCAGGAAAGGAGGACACTACATCTTAAAGTTATCTCTGAAGGACACATGTCCTCGCAATGAAAATGAGGTCTATTGGAAACAAGGCTTAAACATGCATGTAGGAGGGACCCTTCTGTAATGAGGTTCTTGGGCCTGAGCATGAGGAGTGGGGGTTTCTGCAGGGGCATATCAGAGTTGAAAGGGTCCAAGGAACAGAGAGTTAAAATCTAAGTCAGCACCAGACCTGTAATCAAATTCATAAAGGTGGATTGGGGCTCAGCTGTGGAAAGAACCGAATACCCAGGCCAGTTATACACTACTCTCTGAATTGCGTTTGTCTTTTTTTAATGTGTGATCGTGATAGATATCAATGTCTGGACTTTATTTTCTGTGAGAAATTAAAGATTTGTTTAGCACTCAAGCTCTGAATGAAGTAACAAAGATGGAAGAAATACATCCTTACAAATCAGCATGGTATTTAACACCAGGAATTTGAACAAGTTATCTGTGGTCCCCAAACCACAGACTGGGGTTAGATAGCTGCCAATGAATAAATCTAAGGCTAGATCAGAATGCTTTGAAATGAATTCAGATACCAATGATTCCATGGTATGGGATCATATGAACTGTGGGTTTGCTATTGATTAGTTGGCATTTCATCAAGCTAGTCAGATATAATGTTAATTACAGTTGTGAATATTGGGGACTATACTTTCAAGTTATATCAAGATGAAAGAAGAAAAGAATATATAATATGCTAAAGAAAAGTTACATACACATGTCTGTGTGTGTTTGTGTTATATCCATCAGCATGCTTTTACATACAAACGTGTATAGGTGTGTGTGCATGTGTGTTTGAGTGTGTGTGTGTACACCTCTATCAATGGGATAATATTAAGGCACAAATGGATGTTATGATTTTTCTGCATATAAAAATAACATAGATAGAAGGTTAGCTATGATGTTTATATTAAAATATCCAGGAAGAATAGAAATATATTAATAAGATAAAACAAAACAATTTCATCATATCTTCTTGGTATTATGGTACATAACATCACTCTCGATATTTTTAGATTAATTTTTACTGTGATAATAGACTTTATTGATAAAGCATTTTTTTGCACTCTCTTCATTGCCTCTTTTACATCTTTGTTTCTTAAACTATAGATGATGGGATTCAGCATTGGAATCACAATGCTATAAATTATAGACACAATCATATCATGATCTGTGGCATAGCTGGAACTTGGTCTCACATACATGAAGAGAACAGTACCATGACAAATGGATACTCCAGTTAAGTGAGAACCACATGTAGAAAACACTTTCCTTCTCTCTACAGTAGATGGCATCCTCAGAACAGTCAGCAGAATGAAACCATAGGAGATGAGGACAATCAAGACAGTGACTATCTCGATAGAGCCTGCAAAGTAGAAGAGCAGAAGCTGGTTTGTGTGAGTGTCAGAGCAAGAAATAGCGAGGAGGGGAGGGATGTCACAGAAGACATGCCTGATTTCATTGGATCCACAGAAGGATAACCTAAAAGTAGCCACTGTGTGTACAGAAGCATGCAAGACGCCACCAACACAGGAAGCAATGATGAGTGGCACGTAGACTCTGGGAGCCATGCTGATTGAATACAAGAGGGGGTCGTAGATGGCCACGTAGCGATCATATGCCATTGCAGCGAGAAGAAAGCATTCTGTGGTCCCAAATGTAACAGCAAGGAACATCTGTGTTGCACATTCAAGGAAGGAAATGGCTTTGTTCTTTGACATTAAGTCTGCTAACATTTTGGGGGTAATTACTGAGGAATAGCACGCATCCACAGATGAAAGTGCACTCAGAAAATAGTACATGGGGCTGCGGAGCCGGCAATCCCCAATGACCAACACAACCAGTCCTAAATTTCCAATCAGCGTGAAGAGGTAAACTGCTAGAAACAATAAGAATAAGATGATTTGCAGTTCAAGATTGTCTGTGAAGCTTTTCAGTAAAAAGGATGTTACTTCGGTGACATTCTTCATCTTCATACCTCATGGAACAAACTTGAAGAAGATTTTCAAAAAATTGCAGTTTATTTCCTACCAAAAGAATGAATAACATTGTGATTCAATGGAATGTGATTTGTGTCCTCAAATTTATTTTTTGCCAGAGTATAATTTCCCAGTTGTTCAGAACATGGTGACAAGACAGTGGGTCAAGTGTACATGCCACTCACTGAAGACTCAAATGGGAAAATACATGTATTCATTCACTCATGGGCTGAATTCATGCCATCTAAATCCATTAGATAAACCAGTTAATTTACCACTGAATTCTATTAGTTGTTTCCATATTAAATTAGCTTAAAACACCAAATCATTGGTTAAAATCAATTTCCTTCTCTCATGCAATAACATGACCTAGTGTATCAGTGTGCAGATACCTGGAATAGGATATCAGCATTCTAGTTACTTTCAATAACTGTGTAAAATTATTTGTTATAATTTATCTATAGAATGAAATCATTAATATTGATTTAACAAAGTGGAGTAAATCAAAATTGATTTACAAATATTGTAACATAAAATGCACTAAGAAAACTGAATATTCAAAATGATGTTAAATAGATAATGCTAAATTAGGCTGGACCTACAGAGTAGCAGCCTCTCAGACTGTAATATTTTATGAGCTAGTCCCAAATTCTTTCTGACTTTTTTTAGCTATTCTTAGGTGTATCCAAAAGAATAATGAAGATTTTTTTAAGATGTTGGGCCATAATTAAATTATTATATGACAACATATTTCATTCAAATGTATTTCTCCATTATTTTGCATTACATTGTGTTTTTTCTTTTACTAAATAGTCACTGATATTTATTACTTTTGGATATCTAAAGTCTTTGCTTTTCAACTGTCTCAAGACCTGTGGTGAAAATGTAAAGAATTTTTCCGAAAAAACAAAACAAAACATTTTTTCCAAATTATTATACTTGTTTAGATATTGTTTACTGTGGATCTAGTGAATTATCAACTAGACAAGCTGAGTCACAGTTAAAGTCACTTGTAAAAAATTGTAACTAAACTATGACAACAGTAATTAACCAACACAAATTTAATACTTTATTTTCTTTGATGTATTTATTCATCTATATGAGAGACAACAGCTATTAATGAAAGGATTACACAACATATCTTGATATTTTAGTTCCAAACTCCTAAAGTACTAAGCAAATGCCTGAAACTTTCTCTTACCTGTGGATTGGCAAAAGCAGGTTTTGATATACTCTGAATATAATTAACTCAAACTGCTTATATCTACTTACTCAACTGCTGATCAAACCACAGGAGAGTCCTCAAGGGGAATACACTCCAATTATGATCTGGTTCAAAATAGCAACATGATGATTCACTCAATAAAAAAAAAAAAAAGTCTTGGAGTAATTCACGACCTAGTAATATTTGTTGAATAAATAAAGTCATTCAGCCTCTGATTTATAATAATACTTTATATTTGTATTTCCCTAATAACTAGTGGTTTTATGTACTTTTTCATACTAACCTGTTGTCCATTTGTGTGTCTTCCTAGGAGAAGATTCTGTTCAAGTGGTTTGAACATTTTCTCCCACTCTGCAGGAGGCCTCCTTACTCTGTGGATTGTTTTCTTTGCTGTATGTACTTTTAGTGTGATTCTTTTGTGCCTGTACTTGTGATGTAATATCTATTAAGTTATCACTAATCTAATGTCATGAGGCTTTTCCTTTATATTTCTTCTGAGAGTTTTATAGTGTCATGTATTATGTTTAAGTCTTTAAGTTTACTTTTGTTCATGGTTTAAGAGGAGGGTTGAGTTTTGTTATTTTGCATATGGATATCCAGTTTTGCCAACACAGCTTGTTGAAGTGATTATCCTTTTCCCACTATCTTTTGTCAACACCCTTGTTGAAGATCAATTGACTAAATATATGTGAATTGATTTGTGGGCTCCTTATTCTGCTCCATTGGTCTATATGTCTGTTTTTATACCAATACTGTATGGTTCAAGTACGGTAGCTTTGTAATACATTCTTGAAACCAAGATGCGTGATGACACCAGCTTTGTACTTTTGCACAAGATATCTTTGGATATTTGAAATCTTCTTTGGCATCACATAAATTTAGAATTTTTTTTCCTATTAAAAAAAAACAATGTTATTTGATAAGCATTGCATTATATTTTTTATTGCCTTGGGTAGTACAGAAATTTTATCAAAGGCAAATCAAAAGTGCAATTGCATATCACCTCACACCTGTTAGGTTATTATTAAAGAAGAAAAAACCTACAAACGTGACAATCACAGAACACAAGGAATAAAATGATCAGTGGTTGCCAGAGGTTTGGGAGCAGGAGGATAAAGAGACAGAGCATAGAGGACTTTTAGGGCATTGAAAACAATTCTATATAAGAATATGATGATGGATTCATGTCATTGTATGTATTTTTGAAACTCATAGGACATACAGCCCCAGTAGTGAAGTCTAATGTAAATAATGGACTTCAAGTGATTATGATGTGTCCATGTGGGCTTATCAAATGTAAAAAATATACCACTTTGATGAAGAATACTAACAAGGGGCATGCACATAAAATATCTGTACCTCCCTCTTAATTTTGTTGTGAACCTATTACTTCTCTTTATAAAGTAATTAAAAAATTGAATGGAAATTGTACATCAGGCAGAGGAAAATTGTCATTCATAAGCCAGAATATCCTCAAAAATACTTCCTGAAATAAAGCATAGAAACAGCAGTAAACAAGGTAAAGTAAAGAAAGCAGTGAAAGACAAATAGATGATAATTTGACAAAATAATATCACAAAATTCCTGTATTAACCCCACAATAAGTATCTCTGAAATGTTAGGACACTTTAAAGCATTGGCCTATTATTGGAATCAACACTTTTTCTCCAAGCACAAGAGTCACATGAAAAGGAAGGTATTAACATGAGCTGTGACACTGAAACCTAGCAGTTTACTGTGTGAGAATTAAATGTTTATATGCATTTAAGTAAGTTGTAGAAGACTCTTGAGAGTCCCTTGGACAGTAAGGAGATTAAACCAGTCAATCCTAAAGGAAAGCAGCCCTGAATATTCACTGGAAGGACTGACTCTGAAGCTGAAGCTCCAATACTTTGGCCACCTGATTTAGTTTTAATAGGGCTACCTCCTTAAACACAGAGTGTAAGCTAAAAATTTTTCCCTAAAATGGGATTACATTACAAGTTATTGTGGTTTATTTTACAGTTTATTTTTTGTTACATTCTTTATCATGTTTTCATATTTTAAAATCCACAGATATGAATAAATGTAGCTCTGTCAATATTGAAATGTTATTGTGGAAAGCATACAACTACATACTAGCTTTGCTACGAGGTGCTTGAAGTGCCTTTTTACATTCATAATTGCAAAAATGGAAGTAAGTAAGCACACATAGCAAGATTTTTGCTTTTATGTTGTACTTCGTCTGGTTCTTGTAGTAAATACACCAGGGTTTGTCTTGACACAAGAATGGAGGCTTTACATTTGGTTCTATTTCCAATATATATGTTAAAATTCAACATGGTAGCCAGAATCCTGTGATTTTCTCCATTCAAGAGCTAGAGGCTACACTTCCAAACAATGTAGGGGTAAAATTCAAAACAAAAAAGGGTGGAATCAATGGATGCAATAGTTAATCAATGGTTTTCAAGAATACTCCCTGGCTATCTACAGATTTGCGTCTTGTGTGACATTTTTGCATACAAGCTTGACTCATAAACATTCAGTTTTCCTTTACTTCCCTGGGGGACCTGATCTGTACTGGGAATTTTGATTCTCCTGTTTAGGGACTAGGGCCATGACACAGATTTCAGTGTGAAGGTCTTCAGAGATTTCAAGCACTTGTATAAACCAGTTAGCACACTTCATGCAAAGGCCTCCAGAGCAGGTCTGGGCAGATCACTCTGCTCAGGCAAGTAAAATCAAATACCTTATTTATTTCAAATTTCAGAAGAGGAGAACAAGGATACTGGAAACTTCATCAGTTTAAATTAAACTCAGAACTGATGATATCTGGTCCATTCTCTTGCCAAGTCACTCATGTCTCTGCCCACTGATTGCTAAGTAGAAGTGCTGATGATACATACAAACACAATGATTTTTAAAACCCTATTGATAGATTATGGAGAAGGAAATGGCAACCTCCTCCAATATTCTTGTCTGGAGAACCCCATGGACAGAGAAGCCTTGCAGTCTACAGTCCCTGGGATCAGAGAGTTGGACATGACTGAATAGCTAACTCCTATTGATATATTAAACTCTGAGAATTTGTACAGAATAATGAATAGTCCTTGAAGTATATTTTATTTTGAACTATAAGGGGATGTTTTCTGCCATGGAACTGGTGAAATCGGTGGATATTTTAGAGGACACATTACACTAGATAAGAAACTTAAGTGTCTTTGAAATATAAGATTCTCTCCTTATACAGTTCTCTCTTACATAAAAATGCTCTCCTTTAAAAAGCTGATTACACACATTCAGAGAAGACAATAATTGTTGTTAATGCTTTTTTTCTTGTTAAATTAAGAATCAGATCAGATCAGATCAGTCACTCAGTCATGTCTGACTCTTTGCGACCCCATGAATCGCAGCACGCCAGGCCTCCCTGTCCATCACCAACTCCCGGAGTTCACTCAGACTCGACTTATCATATATGTTATCTCTGAGTGAAACATACACTGAGTTGCTGTATGTGTAGCAAACAAATACTTTTTTTAAAAAATAGAAATTTATTTTTTTTAATTAGAGGTTAATTACTTTACAATATTGTATTGGTTTTGCCACACTTTAATTAGAGTGAGGGTTGCCACTATGTTTTCCATCAAGAGCTTACTTATGCATCTATTTTAGGTACAGTGTTAGAAGGCAAGAAATAAGCACAGTTGTTGCAATGCCGTTGGATCAGCTCATCGAACATAGAGTATATGTATGGGATAGATATCCTCAGGCACTTGCCAAGTGGCGCAGTGGTAATGAATCTGTCTGCCAACACAGTGGAGAAGGGAAAGGCTACTCACTCCAGTATTCATGCCTGGAGAATTACTTGGAGAGATGATCCTGGCAGGCTACAGTCTATGGGGTCTCAAAGAGTTGGTCATGACTGAGTGACTTTTACTTTTTCATTAGTAAGTGTACTAACTACTAACCACCAACTAAACAAACAAAAAAGCACACCCAAAGCATCATAGAAACACAGTACTGATGAATATCCTATAAAGGCTGTTGGTCTTCCCTAGTGGCTCACTGGTAAAGAGTCTGCCTGCAGTGCAGGAGACTCAGGATATACAGGTTCTGTTCCCTGGGTTGGGAAGATCCCCTGGAGGAGGAATTGGCAACCTACTTCAGTATTCACACCAGGGAAGTCCCATTGACAGAGAAGCGTGGTGGGCTGCAGTCCATAGAGTCACAAAGATCTGGACACGTCTGAGCAACTGAACACACATGCACGCACACACACACACACATACACACACAAGAGGCTGTTTGAGTAACTGAATCTCACTGAACCTAAATTATCTCATCAGACATATAAATAATTAATTATACGTACATTCTGGGACACTCCTGCAGAACAAAGAAATCGTTATTCAAAGTGCCTCTGTATGTGCCGGGCATGGACTACATTACTATTAAATAACGTTAGACTCTATGATTTCCATATAGAAGCAAACAAACTGATCAACCTCTAACAAATCAAAACTATATATTATGTATTTAAAAAAATTAAAATTGGCTTTAAGTTATTTAAAGGAAAAACATACAGCTTTTCTTTAAATAGGAAAAGAAAGAAAGGGTTGCCAGAACAAAATAAAAAGTTTGAGCTGCTAAAAGACAGAGATTAGATAAGAGTAATTTATTTTACAAAAGAAAGGTGATTTTCAAAAAGCAGATTCAGAATGTCTGAAACTAAGAATGAACAGTAGTAAAGTGTAAATTTGCTTGTGGGCAGCTGAATCCAAGGAGTATTGTAATGATTGTTAAGGAAAAAACAGGCTAATGAATAAGTTTTCCACAGAAATACTAAAATAACCAGTATGATGACAATGTATGAGAGGGCAAGAAGACCTGTAGCAGCAAAGAGAAAAACAAGTAGATGTCACTCGAGCTCATCAACTTCTTATAGGTACCTCTCTTTTATCTCAAGAAACACAAGCACATAGAGAGGCATGTATGTGTGTATAAATAAACACCTACACATATATAGACACCGTATATTTCACATGTGCTAAGTCACTTCAGTCATGTCCGACTCTTTGTGACACTATGGACTGTAAACTGCCAGGCTCCTCTGTCCACGGATTCTCCAGGCGAGGTTACTGGAGTGCCATTTCCTTCTCCAACATACATATACATGCAGCATATTTGCGTGAGACATTAATATAATTTACATATGCAAGTAAATATAAATACATCTCATCATGCAATTTATGTATGTTTATCCATTAAACACCATATCCTATAGTACATAAATACATCAGTTGCTTGGTCAGACAGTTCTAAGATCCTGAAATAGAATTCTGAAGAGTTTGCATTGCTGAATTTGATGAAAAGATGAAGAGAAAAGACCATTAAGAAAGTTCTGAAACTTTTAAGTGTTTGTAAACAGAAGTGAACTGATTTTAAGTGAAATACTTAACAATATGGCATGTAACAAAAATAGAGACCACTTTATAGTCTATTAATCACTTGCATTTTCCCCACTACGCTGAAATCAGCAAAATATATGGCTCCAGGGAATCGCACTTACGTGACTGAATTCATTCTAATGGGAGTCTCAGATCTTGCAGAACTCCAGATTCCTCTTTTCTGTGTGTTCCTGGTCACCTATGGACAGGTCATAACAAGGAACCTGGGAATCGTCATCCTCACCAGCGTGGACTCTCAGCTTCAAAACCCCATGTACTTTTTCCCGAAGCAATTGGCTATCATCAATTTGGGCAATTCTTCCGTCATTGCCCTCCAAATGTTGGTTAACTTCTTGGTTACAAAGAAAACCATATCTTACTATGCATGTGCAGCCCAACTAGGTGGATTCATAGCTTTTGTTGTGGCTGAGATTTTCGTCCTGGCTGCCATGGCCTGTGACCGCTATGTGGCTATTTGCAGCCCCCTGCTCTACCGGGTGGTGGTTTCTCCACGGATCTGCCTTCTCCTGGTGGCCCTTATTTACATCTACAGTCTGACCACAGCACTGACAGTCTCTTCCTGTGTGTTTTCCATGTCATACTGTTCATCCAATGTGATCAACCATTTTTACTGTGATAATGTCCCTTTGTTAGCATTGTCCTGTTCTGATACCTACATTCCAGAAACAGCAGTGTTTACCTTTTCAGGGACCAATTTGGTTTTCTCTATGATTATTGTTCTAACATCATACTTCAACATCATCCTTGCCATTTTGAGGATACGTTCTTCAGAAGGGCGACAAAAAGCGTTTTCCACCTGTCCTTCTCACATGATGGCTGTCACTGTGTTCTATGGGACTCTTCTCTTTATGTATTTGCAGCCAAGGACCAACCACTCATTAGATACTGATAAGATGGCCTCAGTCTTCTATACCCTGGTGATCCCAATGCTGAACCCTCTCATTTACAGCCTGAGTAACAAGGACGTGAAGGATGCATTGAAGAGATTCCTGGATAACCCATGTCAGTCATTCAGATTAATGCAAATTTAAAACTACGGCTATCTTCATTTAAGAATTAAATCCTGCTAAGTGAATAGGTAGTAAATTGTTAAAATTCCATTAATATCAATAGAGAAAGCTTAATCCTTTTCATTCCAACTTCAAGCACCCAATTTTCCCTATTTTAAAAGCCATTAATTGTTCAAAGAAAACATACAAAGTAACACACAATAATTTGAAAATAAGTACAATCTAAAATAAAATATATGTTAGAAAAATATTTTTATAATTTTTTAACAAGAAAGAAAAATCCTGATAGTTAAGGTGGATTTATGTTGGAATCGATTCTTGGATGGTTGTTAAGAGTCAGATCATCTTCCTTGCCACAGACATGTTGACATTTTGTTTGATTACTAAAAGTTTTACTATTTTTTGCAGCATTTTACCTATTAAGTTATCAACCTTTCTGAGCTCATTGATATCTTGCATCTAACCAAATTTATATCACAAAAAATAAAGCTTTCAGGAATAATGAAACCTAATAAAAAATACACTTTAAAAACTAAATGACCCAATCAAAAAATGGGCCAAAGAACTAAATAGACATTTCTCCAAAGAAGACATACAGATGGCTCACAAACACATGAAAAGATGCTCAACATCACTCATTATCAGAGAAATGCAAATCAAAACCACTATAAGGTACCATTTCACACCAGTCCGAATGGCTGCGATCCAAAAGTCTACAAGCAATAAATGCTGGAGAGGGTGTGGAGAAAAGGGAACCCTCTTACACTGTTGGTGGGAATGCAAACTAGTACAGCCACTATGGAGAACAGTGTGGAGATTCCTTAAAAAACTGGAAATAGAACTGCCTTATGATCCAGCAGTCCCACTGCTGGGCATACACACTGAGGAAGCCAGAACTGAAAGAGACATGTGTCCCCCAGTGTTCATCACAGCACTGTTTATAATAGCCAGAACATGGAAGCAACCTAGATGTCCATCACCAGACGAATGGATAAGAAAGTTGTGCTACATATGCACAATGGAGTATTACTCAGCCATTAAAAAGAATACATTTGAATCAGTTCTAATGAGGTGGGTGAAACTGGAGCCTATTATACAGAGTGAAGTAAGCCAGAAAGAAAAACACCAATACAGTATACTAACGCATATTTATGGAATTTAGAAAGATGCTAACAATAACCCTGTGTTTAAGACAGCAAAAGAGACACTGATGCATAGAACAGTTATGGACTCTGTTGCAGAGGGAGAGGGTGGGAAGATTTGGGAGAATGGCATTGAAACATGTATAATATCATGTATGAAATGAGTTGCCAGTCCAGGTTCGATGCACGATACTGGATGCTTGGGGCTAGTGCACTGGGACGACCCAGAGGGATGGTATGGGGAGGGAGGAGGGAGGAGAGTTCAGGATGGGGAACACATGTATACCTGTGGCGGATTCATTTTGATATTTGGCAAAACTAATACAATTTGTAAAGTTTAAAAATAAAACAAAATTAAAAAAAAAAAAAAAGGTGTTGAAGCAAATAGGCAAGCACATCAACCAAGCATTAGTTTTCAAGAAAGTAAGATAGAAAAAGGAATTTGTCTGCAAGCTCTCATTTTTATTAGTCAAAGCTTACCCTGTGGGACACTGTCACCTGTAATTCCAAATTATGCTTACTTGAGTGCTCAAGTGGTTCCAAAACATTCATGTCCAAACCATTAGAGCAAAACCTTGTTGGTGGTTAGGGGAGACGGGAAACCCAGGACATAGTCATGAAGCAAGGTCTAAGAATACTTGTGAAAGTTCAGTTCAGTCAGTTCAGTCACTCAGTTGTGTCCGACTCTTTGAGACTCCATGAATCACAGTGTGCCAGGCCTCCCTGTCCATCACCAACTCCCGGAGTTTACCCAAACTCACGTCCATCGAGTCAGTGATGCCATCCAGCCATCTCATCCTCTGTCGTCCCCTTCTCCTCCTGCTCCCAATTCCTCCAAGCATCAGGGTCTTTTCCAATGAGTCAACCCTTCGCATGAGGTGGCCAAAGTATTGGAATTTCAGCTTCAGCATCAGTCCTTCCAATGAACACCCAGGGCTGATCTCCTTTAGAATGGACTCGTTGGATCTCCTTGCAATCCAAGGGACTCTCAAGAGTCTTCTCCAACACCACAGTTCAAAAGCATCAATTCTTTGGCTCTCAGCTTTCTTCACAGTCCAACTCTCGCATCCATACATGACCACTGGAAAACCATAGCCTTGACTAGACGGACCTTTGTTGGCAAAGTAATGTCTCTGCTTTTGAATATGCTGTCTTGTTTGGTCATAACTTTCCTTCCAAGGAGTAAGTGTCTTTTAATTTCATGGCTGCAGTCACTATCTGCAGTGATTTTAGAGCCCAAAAAAGTAAAGTCTGACTCTGTTTCCACTGTTTCCCCATCTATTTCCCATGAAGTGATGGGACCAGATGCCATAATCTTAGTTTTCTGAATGTGAAAAGTTAGGAATGAGGAAAGAACAACTACAGGGTCTCTCAGTGTGTAGCTACAACAAAACTAATTATTAAGAGCTTCATAAATTTGCATGCAGATATCCAGTATCTTGGTACTGTAAATTCATTTTTAGTGTTCATAATAAAACTACAATCATATACCATTGCCTCCTTTCAGCTAGCAAAGTTAAACTTACATGACATTATGAAAAGCTGTTAGAGGTGTTATTGTTTAGTAGCAAAGTCATATCTGACTTTATTGTGATCCCACAGACTGTAGTCTCCCAGTCTCTTCTGCCCATGGGATTTTCCAGGCAAAAATACTGGAGTGCATTGCCATTTTCCTTCTCCAGGGGATATTTCCAATCCAGGGACTGAACCCAAGTCTCCTGCATTGGTTGGTGGATTCTTTACTTCTGAGCCACAGGGATACAGTTCAGTTCAGTTCAGTTCAGTCACTCAGTCTTGTCCAACTCTTTGTGACCCCATGGACTGCAGCACTCCAGGCCTCCCTGTCCATCACCAACTCTCAGAGTTTACCTTTACCAGGGCTACAGGTGTTAGTAAATAAATAATCCCCAAATTTTATCAATATATAAACTGATAGAATCACTATGAAACATCAATGATATATCTATTAGATGTAAAAGTATTTATACACTATGACCTAATAATTTTCAAATATTATCCAAGTACATAGACTAGACACATTATTGTGTATGGGTAACATAAGGAATAAAAATATGTGACCTGCATCATTATCCATAATAAAGAATACTCAAAAGTAACTACAATGTCTATGTAGATCAAACGTGTGAATCAAATCTGTAACAATCAAGATAGTTAATCTCAAACTTTTAAGGTTGAGCAAGAAAAAAGCTTACATATACATACATATATGTAACACCGATCACAAATTACATATATATATAGACATATACAATTATGCATATATATAACCAATCACAAAAATATATAAGTATCTTAAACTCACTCGTATCAATTTTAAAACCACATAATTAACAATTATACATATGTAATATGTATATGGGGCTTCCCTGTTGACTCAGACGGTAAAGCCTCTGCCTGCAACATGGGAGACCTGGGTTTGATCCCTAGGTCAGAAAGATCCCCTGCAGAAGGGAATGGCAGCCCACTCCAGTACACTTACCTGGAAAATCCCATGGATGGAGGAGCCTGGTAGGTTACAGTCCATGGTGTTGCAAAGAGTCAGACCTGACTGAGCAACTTCACTTTTCATGTATGTATATAGTGCTTCCCTGGTGGCTTAGTGGTAAAGAATCCTCTTCAATACAATGGGTTTGATCCCTGGATTAGGAAGACCTACTGGTGATGGAAATGGCAACCCACGCCAGTATTACTGACTGGGAAATCCCATGGACAGAGGAGCCTGGTAGGCTACAGTCCATGGGGTTGCAAAACAGTTGGACATGTTGTATTAGTCAATTCTAATTTTCTCTAGATGAGGCAGCTGAATGGGATTGAGAGAGGTTGGGCTGATGGAAATTAGGCTTACATGTAAGTATGTGTTACTTTAAAATAATAAACCCAGTAAGACAAAACTATGGTTTAATGTGAGTGATCAAATTATAGTGTCCATAAAGTCATTATTCTGCTTATTTATATGTGTGTGCTTCTTATAAATAGTTTGAAAGTGAAATTTTGTGATTCTGTGATAGAAAATACCTCTTATAACAATAAATAGTAGGCTAAAATGAGAGATCAAGTTGTCAAATAAAGCATCAATGAAAGTGAAAAGTTCTAAAAGAAGTAGTTAACTAAACAACAGCAATAGCATGTATGAGAGCTACTCTAAGAACTTCAATTAAAAAACTTGATATTCATTGTCTTCAAAACCATTCCCATTTTGACTTTATGTTGAAATTCTCTGATTTTTTTAATTTTTTAATTTTTTTAATTGACCAGAGGGATATTATTATTATTTTTAATGTAAGTTTATATAATTGGAGGCTAATTACTTTACAATAGTGTATTGGTTTTGCCATACATCAACATGAATCCGCCATGGGTGTACGCGTGTTCCCCATCCTGACCCCATCCCACCTCCCTCCCCATATGATCCCTCTGGGTCATCCCAGTGCACCAGCCCCAAGCTTCCTGTATCATGCATCGAACCTGGACTGGTGATTCGTTTCACATATGATATTGTACATGTTTCAATGCCATTCTCCCAAATCATCCCACCCTCGCCCTCTCCCACAGAGTCCAAAAGACTGTTCTATACATCTGTGTCTCTTTTGCTGTCTCGCATACAGGGTTATCATTACCATCTTTCTAAATTCCATATATATGTGTTAGTATACCATATTTGTGTTTTTCTTTCTGGCTTACTTCACTCTGTATAATAGGCTCCAGTTTTATCCACCTCATTAGAACTGATTCAAATGTATTCTTTTTAATGGCTGAGTAATACTCCATTGTGCATATGTACCACAACTTTCTTATCCATTCATCTGGTGATGGACATCTAGGTTGCTTCCATGTTCTGGCTATTATAAACAGTGCTGTGATAACATTGGGGGACACATGTCTCTTTCAGTTCTGGTTTCCTCAGTGTGTATGCCCAGCAGTGGGATTGCTGGGTCATAAGGCAGTTCTATTTCCAGTTTTTTAAGGAATCTCCACACTGTTCTCCATAGTGGCTGTACTAGTTTGCATTCCCACCAACAGTGTAAGAGGGTTCCCTTTTCTCCACACCCTCTCCAGCATTTATTGCTTGTAGACTTTTGGGTAGCAGCCATTCTGACTGGCGTAAAATGGTACCTCATTGTGGTTTTGATTTGCATTTCTCTGATAAGAAGTGATGTTGAGCATCTTTTCATGTCTTTGCTAGCCATCTGTATGTCTTCTTTGGATAAATGTCTCCATTGGCCCAGTTCTTTGGCCCAGTTTTTGAAAGGGTGGTTTATTTTTATAGAATTGAGCTGCAGGAGTTGCTTGTATATTTTTGAGGTTAATTCTTTGTCAGTTGCTTCATTTGCTATTAGGAAATGAAGTTTCTCCCATTCTGAAGGCTGTCTTTTCACCTTGCTTATAGTTTCCTTTGTTGTGCAGAAGCTTTTAATTTTAATTAGGTCCCATTTGTTTATTTTAGCTTTTATTTCCAATATTGTGGGAGTTGGGTCATAGAGGATCCTGCTGTGATTTATATCATGGAGTGTTTTGCTTATGTCCTCCTCTAGGAGTTTTATAGTTTCTGGTCTTATGTTTAGATCTTTAATCCATTTTGAGTTTATTTTTGTGTATGGTGTTAGAAAGTGTTCTAGTTTCATTCTTTTACAAGTGGTTGATTACTTTTCCCAGCACCACTTGTTAAAGAGATAGTCTTTTCTCCATTGTATATTCTTGCCTCCTTTGTCAAAGATAAGGTGTCCATAGGTGCATGGGTTTATCTCTGGGCTTTCTATTTTGTTCCATTGATCTATATTTCTGTCTTTGTGCCAGTACCATACTGTCTTGATGACGTGGCTTTGTAGTAGAGCCTGAAGTCAGACAGGTTGATTCCTCCAGTTCCATTCTTCTTTCTCAAGATTGCTTTGGCTATTCGAGGTTTTTTGTATTTCCATACAAATTGTGAAATTATTTGTTCTAGCTCTGTGAAAAATACCTTTATTAGCTTGATAAGGATTGCATTTAATCTATAGATTGCTTTGGGTAGTATACTCATTTTCACTATATTGACTCCTCCAATCCATGAACACGGTATATTTCTCCATCTATTAGTGTCCTGTTTGATTTCTTTCACCAGTGTTTTATAGTCTTCTATATATAGGTCTTTTGTTTCTCTAGGTAGATATATTCCTAAGTATTTTATTCTTGTCGTTGCAATGGTGAATGGAATTGTTTCCTTAATTTCTCTTTCTATTTTCTCATTATTAGTGTATAGGAATGCAAGGGGTTTCTGTGTATTGATTTTATATCCTGCAATTTTACTATATTCATTGATTAGCTCTAGTAATTTTCTGGTGGAGTCTTTAGGGTTTTCTATGTAGAGAATCATGTCATCTGCAAACAGTGAGAGTTTTACTTCTTCTTTTCCAATCTGGATTCCTTTCATTTCTTTTTCTGCTCTGATTGCTGTGGCTAAAACTATGTTGAATAGTAGTGGTGACAGTGGGCACCCTTGTCTTGTTCCTGACTTTGGGGGAAATGCTTTCAATTTTTCACCATTGAGGATAATGTTTGCTGAGGGTTTGTCATATGTAGTTTTTATTATGTTGAGGTATGTTCCTTCTATTCCCGCTTTCTGGAGAGTTTTTATCATAAATGGATGTTGAATTTTGTCAAAGGTTTTCTCTGCATCTACTGAGATAATCATATGGCTTTTATTTTTCAATTTGTTAATGAGGTAGTACATTGATTGATTTGTAGATATTGAAGAATCCTTGCATCCCTGGGATAAAGCCCACTTGATCATGGTATATGATCTTTTTAATGTGTTGTTGGATTCTGGTTGCTAGAATTTTGTTAAGGATTTTTGAATCTATGTTCATCAGTGATATTGGTGTGTAGTTTTCTTTTTTTGTGACATCTTTGTCAGGTTTTGGTATTAGGGTGATGGTGGCCTCATAGAATGAGTTTGGAAGTTTACCTTCCTCTGCAATTTTTTGGAAGAGTTTGAGCAGGATAGGTGTTAGCTCTTCTTTAAATTTTTGGTAGAATTCAGCTGTGAGGTCGTCTGGACCTGGGCTTTTGTTTGCTGGAAGATTTCTGATTACAGTTTCAATTTCATTGCTTGTGATGGGTCTGTTAAGATTTTCTATTTCTTCCTGGTTCAGTTTTGGAAAGTTGTACACTTCTAAGAATTTGTCCATTTCTTCCAAGTTGTCCATTTTATTGGCATATAATTGCTGATAGTAGTCTCTTATGATCCTTTGCATTTCTGTGTTGTCTATTGTGATCTCTCCATTTTCATTTCTAATTTTATTGATTTGGTTTTTCTCCCTTTGTTTCTTGATGAGTCTGGCTAATGGTTTGTCAATTTTATTTACCCTGTCAAAGAATCAGCTTTTGGCTTTGTTGATTTTTGCTATGGTCTCTTTTGTTTCTTTTGCATTTATTTCTGCCCTAATTTTTAAGATTTCTTTCCTTCTACTAACCCTGGGGTTCTTCATTTCTTCCTTTTCTAGTTGCTTTAGATGTAGAGTTGGTTTTTTATTTGACTTTTTTCTTGTTTCTTGATGTATGCCTGTATTGCTATGAACTTTCCCCTTAGCACTGCTTTTACAGTGTCCCACAGGTTTTGGGTTGTTGTGTTTTCATTTTCATTCATTTCTATGCATATTTTGATTTATTTTTGTTTTTTTTTTTCTGTGATTTGTTGATTATTCAACAGCGTGTTGTTCAGCCTCCACATGTTGGAATTTTTAATAGTTTTTATCCTGTAATTGAGATCTAATCTTACTGCATTGTGGTCAGAAAGTACGCTTGGAATGATTTCAATTTTTTTGAATTTACCAAAGCTAGATTCATGGCCCAGGATGTGATCTATCCTGGGTAAGATTCCGTGTGCAATTGAGAAAAAGCTGAAATTCATTTTTGGGGGTGAAATGTCCTATAGATATCAATTAGGTCTAACTGGTCTATTGTATCATTTAAGGTTTGTGTTTCCTTTTTAATTTTCTGTTTAGTTGATCTCTCCATAGGTGTGAGTAGGGTATTAAAGTCTCCCATTATTATTGTGTTATTGTTAATTTCCCCTTTCATACTTGTTAGCGTTTGTCTTACATATTGCGGTGCTCCTATGTTGGGTGTGTGTGTGTGTGTGTGTATATGTATATATATGTGTGTGTATATATATATATATATAATTGTTATCTCTTCTTCTTGGATTGATTCTTTTATCACTATGTAGTGTCCTTATTTGTCTCCTTTCTAAGCTTTGTTTTAATGTCTATTTTATCTGATATGAGTATTGCTACTCCTACTTTCTTTTGGTCTCTACTCGTGTGCAATACCTTTTTCCAGCCCCTCACTTTCAGTCTGTATGTGTCCCATGTTTTGAGGTGGGTCTCTTGTAGATTACACATATAGGGGTCTTGTTTTTGTATCCATTCAGCCAGTCTTTGTCTTTTGGTTAGGGCATTCAACCCATTTGCATTTAAGGTAATTATTGATAAGTATGATCCCATTGCCATTTACCTGATTGTTTTGGGTTCGAATTTATACTCCCTTTTTGTGTCTCCTGTCTAGAGAATATCCTTTAGCATTTGTTGGAGAGCTGGTTTGGTGGTGCTGAATTCTCTCGGCTTTTGCTTGTCTGTAAAGCTGTTGATTTCTCCTTCATATTTGAATAAGATCCTTGCTGGGTACAATAATCTGGACTGTAGATTATTTTCTTTCATCACTTTAAGTATGTCCTGCCATTCCCTTCTGGCCTGAAGAGTGTCTATTGAAAGATCAGCTGTTATCCTTATGGGAATCCCCTTGCGTGTTATTTGTTGTTTTTCCCTTGCTGATTTTAATATTTGTTCTTTGTGTTTGATCTTTGTTAATTTGATTAATATGTGTCTTGGGGTGTTTCACCTTGGGTTTATCCTATTTGGGACTCTCTGGGTTTCTTGGACTTGGGTGATTATTTCCTTCCCCATTTTAGGGAAGTTTTCAACTATTATCTCCTCAAGTATTTTCTCATGGCCTTTCTTTTTGTCTTCTTCTTCTGGGACTCCTATGATTCGAATGCTGGGGCATTTAACATTGTCCCAGAGGTCTCTGAGGTTGTCCTCATTTCTTTTAATTTGTTTTTCTTTTTTCCTCTCTGTTTCATTTATTTCCACCATTCTATCCTCTACCTCACTTATCCTATCTTCTGCCTCCATTATTCTACTATTTGTTCCTTCCAGAGTGTTTTTGATCTCATTTATTGCATTATTCATTATATATTGACTCTTTTTTTATTTCTTCTAGGTCCTTGTTAAACCTTTCTTGCATCTTCTCAATCCTTGTCTCCAGGCTATTTATCTATGATTCCATTTTGTTTTCAAGATTTTGGATCATTTTCATTATCATTATTCGGAATTCTTTATCAGATAGATTCCCTATCTCTTCCTCTTTTGTTTGGTTTCGTGGACATTTATCCTGTTCATTTACCTGCTTGGTAATCCTCTGTCTCTTTATCTTGTTTATATTGCTGTGTTTGGGGTGGCCTTTCTGTATTCTGGCAGTTTGTGGAGTTCTCTTTATTGTACAGTTTCCTCGCTGTGGGTTGTATGGGTGGCTTGTCAAGGTTTCCTGGTAAGGGAAGCTTGTATTGATGTTCTGATGGGTGGGGCTGGATTTCTTCTCTCTTGAGTGCAATGAAGTGTCCAGTAATGAGTTATGAGATGTCAGTGGGTGTGGAGTGACTTTGGGCAGCCTGTATATTGAAGCTCAGGGCTATGTTCCTGTGTTGCTGGATAATTTGTGTGGTATGTCTTGCTCTGGAACTTGTTGGCCTTTGGGTGGTGCTTAGTTTCAGTGTATATATGGAGGCATTTGATGAGCTCCTATCGATTAATGTTCCCTGGAGTCAAGAGTTCTCTGGTGTTCTCAGGATTTGGACTTAAGCCTCCTGCTTCTGGTTTTCACTCTTATTTTTACCGTAGCCTCAAGAATTCTCCATCTATAGAGCACCATTGATAAAACATCTATGTTAAAGATGAAAAGTTTCTCCACAGTGAAGGACACTCAGAGAGGTTCACAGAGTTACATGGAGATGAGAAGAGGGAGGAGGGAGATAGGGGTGACCCGGATGAGATGAGGTGGAAACAAAAGAGAAGAGAGCAAGCTACCCAGTAATCACTTCCTTATGTGCGCTCCAAAGTCTGGACCCCTCAGAGATGTTCATGGAGTTATACAGAGAAGAGAAGAGGGAGGAAGGAGACAGAGGTGGCCAGGAGGATAAAGGGGGGAATCAAAAGGAGAGAGACAGCTCCAGTCAGTAATCAGTTCCCTAAGTGTTCTCCACTGTCTGGAACGCACAAAGAGATTCAGAGAGTTGGGTAGAGAAGAGAAGGGGGAGGGAGGAGACAGAGGAGACTTGGTGGAGAAAAAGTAGAGTCCAAAGGGGGAGAGAGCAATCAAGCCAGTAATCTCACTCCCAAGTAAAAATGGATACTGAAGATTGGGTTCTTAAAGGTACAAAATTGATACCAAATAGCAAAAAGCAAAGATTAAAAATCTAGAGTAGAGGTTGGATTTTCAAAAATTCAATATTAAAGAAAAGAAAAAGTCACAAAAATTATAAAATATATATGTATGAAGTTTGCTTTAAAAAAATAGGGTCTCTCTCTCTTTTTTTTTTTTTACAAAGTAATAGTAGGCTATAAAAGTGAAAATTAAAGGAGTAATAGAGGACTTAAAAATTAAAAAAAGTTTAAAAAAAGAGAAAAGAATGATCATAAAAATAGTAAAAGTACATCTAGGACTTTCTCTGGTGTTCTTGTGGGCAGTGTGGGGTCAGTTCATTTTTGGATAGTTCCTTGATCCGGCTTATATTTCTCAAGATCTATAGGCCCCTTCCTATGTAGTTGGTACTAAATACAGGGTTTTAATCTATTGCACCTTTCACTTCCAAGGCTGTTCCCTCGGTTTTAGCTTCTTCTGTTTGCTGGTCTTTTCAGTGTCTGATTTCCGCCCTGACACAAGGGGTGCTGGTGCACACTTTTAGGCTCACTTGTTCAGTCGTGCTGTGGGGAGGGAGGGATGCTGCAAACAAATAACACTGGTGTGTGCTTGCAGTGTCTCAGCCACGCTGGGCCTGACCCCGCTCAAGACACGTGTGCCCTCCCTGCCCACACTGCTCAGGCTCTAGGTTGCTCCGCAGGGAACCATCCAAGCCAGCCCTGGGCTGCATGCACCTCCGAGGTCTAAGCTGCTCAGTCCTCAGAGGCACAGACTTGGTTGGGCCTGCGTTTTGTGCCCTTCCCAGGTCCAAGAAGCTCATGTGACCAGGTGTTGGCGAATTTGGTCTCTGTGACTTATTGCCTCCCTCATCCCTGCTGCTTGGTTTTCTGGGTGTACAACCGGCACACCTTCTCAGGCAAAGGTTGGCCATCCAGAATGCCAAGAACTCTTGGTTAGCTATGAAGCCTTCTTGCAGTTTGGTAGATAATGCCTCTCTGGGGCCGTGATTGCCCCCTTCTGACTCTGGCTGCCTGTCACCAGAGGGGGATGGTCTGCTGCCTGCTAGCTCTGTTCAGTCTTTTGTTGTGTGAGCCGGCCTGAGGGTGTCTTAGGTTACGGCTTTTTGCGTAGCTCTAGTCAGACCTTTGTTCTGTGCATGGGCCTGGTGGTGTCTTAGGTTAGGGCTTTTCACGTGGTAGCTGTCTCACAGTCTGGTTTGCTAGCCCAAGTTAGTTCCTTCAGGTTGCCCTTGGGGCATTCGGGCCTGGTCCTTACTCTAAGCAATGTAACCCACGCCTCCCTGCCCAGCCCCCGCTTGCTAGCGGTGGATGCAGGCATCTGCGCTGCTTCTCTGCTGGGGTAGTTACCATTGGGCATGTAATCTGTGGGTTTTAATTATTTATTTATTTTTCCTCCCAGTTATGTTGCCCTCTGTGGTTCCAAGGCTCACCACAGACTTGGCAGTGAGAGTGTTTCCTGGTGTTTGGAAACTTCTCTCTTTTTTAAGACTCCCTTCCCCAGATGGAGCTCCATCAATACCTCTTTTGCCTCTCTTTTTATCTTTTATATTTTTTCCTACCTCCTTTCAAAGACAATGGGCTGCTCTTCTGGGTGCCTGATGTCCTCTGCCGGCATTCAGACATAGTTTTGTGGAATTTACTCAGTGTTCAAATGTTCTTTTGATGAATTTGTGGGGGAGAAAGTGGTCTCCCTGTCCTATTCCTCTGCCATCTTAGGACCGCCCCTGTGATTTTATTTTAATATGTAGCAAATACAGCAGGGTTTATTCTTGACACAAAATTGGAGGCTTTGCAATTGGTTCTACTTCCAACATTCACATTAAGTTGAACATTGGGATCAGAATTCTGTGCTTTCTAGCCACTGGATTTTCTCCAACCCAGGGCCAGAGGCAACACTCTCAGAAAATGTCAGAAGATGTAGAGGTACAAGATGAAATCACTGTATGCAATAGTTACTGAAAGTGATTATCCAAGCATGCTCCCAAGCTGTCTCCACATTTTCACTCTGGGGGGCAGTTTTGCACAGAGACTTGACTAATGAGTATTCAGTTTGTCATTCTTTCCCTGTGGAATCTGGCCTGAGTCAGGGGATTCTGGTTCTCCTGTTCAGGAACTGGGCTGTGAACAGAGATTTCATTGTGAAGGTCTTCAGGGACTTCAGAATCTTGTATAATTCAGTTACCTGTGGCTCAACAGTAAAAATTTCTCCTGCCAGGGAGGAGACACAGAAGATGCAGGTTCTATCCCTGGGTTGGAAAGATTCCCTGGAGGAAGGCATTGCAACCCACTTCATTTTTCTTGCCTGGAAAATGCCACCGACAGAGCAGCCTGGCAGGTACAGTCTCCAAAGAGTCACAAAGAATGAGACATGACTGAAGCTACTGAGCACAGCACATAAACCCGTTAGTACACTTCATACCAAGGCCTCAGGAGCAGGTCTCAGCAGATCTCTCTTTTCGGGTAGGTAAATTTAAAAATCTTGTTTATTACAAATTCTGAAAGAGACAAGCAAGGATATTGAAAACTTAATCAATTCAAATCAGAACTGGCACTTGTCCAGTGGTTAAGATTCTGCACCCTAATGCTGAAGGCATGGGTTCAATTACTGACTGGGGGAGTAATATCTATCCTGCATGCTTTTCAGAACATGGGCAAGGAGGAAAAAAAAAAAAAGACAAAAAGTAGCGAACTGCAATCAGAATTGAAGTTATATCCACTTTGTTCTCTTTTCAAGTCATTCGCTTTTCTACCTGCTGATTGATTGCAAAGTGGAAGTGCTGGTGATACAGCATAAACAGTATTTTCTAGCATTTCCACTGATAGACTGACCTTTTTCACAGAATAACAAAGTGTGACTAAGGAATTATATTTTACCTTAATTTATAAAGAAATGTTTTCTGCAGAACTGATGAATGTTTTAGAGGACACACTACACCACATAGGAAACTCTGTGTCTATTCAAGATTCTATGTCTCCAAGTAAGATCTATTCTTACTGAATGCCAATAAAAACAAGTTTTTCTTCCCTTCCTGTTTTTTGTGTTGCTCAGTGTGATAAACCTTCAGATGGAAAGACTTTTGGTGTCAGCAGTCATTCTCTATTGCTGGTGGACACTGAGAGCTCATGTTGAGATGCAGTGTTTGTTTCTAACACAACTTTAGGATAAATTCCATAGTAGGAGACCCATGCAACATACTCTTGAAATCACATCAGCATCTATTTAAAAAATAACTTGCAATATTATTTTTCATTCACATTTTGAGATAAACGATTAACATTTGTATTTTTTTTTAAATTTTGTTCACTGAGAATCTGTGTTTTTAGAAAATCTACAAAATAGTTTATTTTGAAAATAAATTTGAGAAAACTATTTTCGAAGAATTAAAATAGTTACCATCAGTAGCAAATTCTAAGTCAAACAAGATTATAAATACATAGGTGAAAACTGGGGCTCTTTTACAGAAACTTTATTTCAGTGACGAGTACTTACCTAATGAAAAAGCTTTGCATCCTTTATATTTTATGATAAATGGTAACCAGTAATAGACCATGATGCATATCATGGCCTCCATTTTAAAAGCTAACCACACAAATTGAGACTAGACAATATTTTCTGTTATTGACACTCTTTTTATCCTTCTTAAATTAAGAATGAGTTTATTGAATATATTATCTCATAGTGAAGCTTGCACTGACTTGCTTTATGTATAGCAAACTAATATTTTGCTTTGAGTGTTGCCACTACGTTTCTCATCAAGAGCTTCAGATCAGATCAGATCAGTCGCTCAGTCATGTCCGACTCTTTGCGACCCCATGAATCAAAGCACGCCAGGTCTCCCTGTCCATCACCAATTCCTGGAGTTCACTCAGACTCATGTCCATCGAGTCAGTGATGCCATCCAGCCATCTCATCCTCTGTCGTCCCCTTCTCCTCTTGCCCCCAATCCCTCCCAGCATGAGAGTCTTTTCCAATGAGTCAACTCTTCGCATGAGGTGGCCAAAGTACTGGAATTTCAGCTTTAGCATCATTCCTTCCAAAGAAATCCCAGGGCTGATCTCCTTCAGAATGGACTAGTTGGATCTCCTTGCAGTCCAAGGGACTCTCAAGAGTCTTCTCCAACACCACAGTTCAAAACCATCAATTCTTCGGTGCTCATCCTTCTTCACAGTCCAACTCTCACATCCATACATGACCACAGGAAAAACCATAGCCTTGACTAGACGAAACTTTGTTGGCAAAGTAATGTCTCTGCTTTTGAATATGCTATCTAGGTTGGTCGTAACTTTCCTTCTAAGGAGTAAGTGTCTTTTAATTTCATGGCTGCAGTCACCATCTGTAGTCATTTTGGAGCTCAGAAAAATAAAGTCGGACACTGTTCCCACTGTTTCCCCATCTATTTCCCATGAAGTGGTGGGACCGGATGCCATGATCTTCGTTTTCTGAATGTTGAGCTTTAAGCGAACTTTTTCACTCTCCATTTTCACTCTCATCAAGAGGCTTTTGCGTTCCTCTTCACTTTCTGCCATAAGGGTGGTGTCATCTGCATATTTGAGGTTGTTGATATTTCTCCCCACAATCTTGATTCCAGCTTGTTTTTCTTCCAGTCCAGCATTTCTCATGATGTACTCTGCATAGAAGTTAAATAAACAGGGTGACAATATACAGCCTTGATGAACTCCTTTTCCTATTTGGAACCAGTCTGTTGTTCCATGTCCAGTTCTAACTGTTGCTTCCTGACCTGCATACAAATTTCTCAAGAGGCAGATCAGGTGTTCTGGTATTCCCATCTCTTGAAGAATTTTCCACAGTTTATTGTGATCCATACAGTCAAAGGCTTTGGCATAGTCAATAAAGCAGAAATAGATGTTTTTCTGGAACTCTCTTGCTTTTTCCATGATCCAGCGGATGTTGGCAATTTGATCTCTGGTTCCTCTGCCTTTTCTAAAACCAGCCTGAACATCAGGAAGTTCACAGTTCACATATTGCTGAAGCCTGCTTACTTATGCATTTATTTTAAATGCAGTGGTAGAAGGCAAGAAATAAGGCAAAGATGGTGCAACAACGTCAGATGAACTCATTAGACCCATATTTGATGTATGGAGAAGAGTATCTTTACTTAATAGAAACGAAAAAGGCAGATGTAAGAGAGTCAGGTTGTAGGAGAGCATATCTGAATTTGTTTAACTGTACAGCTAGATACCATCTGTCCCTGTGTTTTGAATATACAAAATTATAATTCACTTAATATTTGCATCTCAACTATAAAATTTCCAGTAAGGGAAAATGAGTTACTGGGACTGAAATAATTAATCACATTTTAAAAAGTTATTCAAGGGACTTTCCTGGTGGTTTCAGTGGTTAAAAATCTGCTTGTCAATACTGGGAGCATGGGTTCAGTTGCTGGTCTGGGAAGATCCCACATGCCGTGCTGCAACTAAGCCCTTGAACCACAACTACTTAGCCTGTGTGCTAGAGCCTGCAAGCTCCAACCACTGAGCCCTCATGCTGCAAGTACTGAGGCCGCATGACTAGTTATGTTAGGTTCATTATTTCCACTTTGTGAGAACTAAGTTTACATGTACAATACCTCATTTAATTTATAAAACATGAAGACACAATTACCTGGTAAAAATCATGCAACTAATAATTGGTGGACTAACACATAACCAAAAGACTAATAGACCAAATAAGCAAACAAAAATACATAAAAAATTATAAAACCATGTTATTAACTGATATCCTATACAGACACTGAATAACTTAATTTCACTGAGCCTAAATTGTCTCATCAGAGCAAAACAAACAAACAAAAAAATTATACCCATCTTCCAGGATGCTCCTGCAAAATAATGAAATGATTATTTCAAAATACTTCACATACTTCTTGCTGCAGCATATAGAAGGAAAGAAAGAAAACAGAGTGAAGTCAGTCATGTCCAACTCTTTGCGACGCCATGGGCCATAATCTGCCAGGCTTCTCTATCCATGGGATTTTCCAGGCAAGGATACTGGATTGGATTGCCATTTCCTTCTCCAGAGGGAATTGAACATGGGTCTCCTGCAGTGCAGGCAGACTCTTTAGCATCTGAGAGACCAGGGAAGTGTATACTACATACTAAGTAATGTTAAGCTTTCTACTCATTTATCTGCATAAGTAAATGGATCGAATTTTCACAAAATCAAAACTGCCCACAGTACGCTTTTTAAAAATAAAAATGGACTTTAAACCATTTAAGGATAAAGGGGTATATGTTGGAAAGGAAAAAAAAAAGGCTGTAAGAATAGAACAATAAGGAAGAGTGAGCACTTAGAAGTCAGAATCATAAAAAAGGACTGGTTTGTTTTATTTGGCAGAAGAAAGGAAATGACATAAAGGAAAGAAGATTCAGAGGAATTTCTCTCTGATGCTAAGGAACAATATTGAAATCTAAGACTGCCTGTGGGCAGCTGAAGCAGAAGTGGTAATGATTATTAAAGATAAAACTGTTACTGAAAGTGGTCCCCATAGAAAAATGGAAATTCCCATAAATGATGGCAAGGCCTGGTCTGAGGTGATAACCTGTAGCCACTAAGGAAAAATAACTGGATATTTCTCTAGCTATCAACATTTTATAGGTACCTTTTGTTAATCACTGGAAATACCTACACAGAGGCAAGTGTATGTGCATTAAATATATATTAATTAAATATTCATTAAATATGTGTAATATAATTAATATATTAATATTAATACATGTAATGGCATAATACAATAATGTGCATATATTCAATATAAACCATATCCTGCAGTGAATGATACATTAATATTTTGGTCAAATAGTTAGAACATCCTGAAACAGGTCTCTGCAGAGTTAGTATACCTGAATTTTGTGAAAAGATAAGAGAGGAAAACAAGGAAGATCTGAGACTTTTGACTATTTTTGAACAGAAGTAAACTGATTTTCAATTAAACATTTAACAATCTGACATCTAACAAAAAAAACATGATTTTATCCTTTGTTATTCTCTTTCCATTTTCCCCATTAAAAGAGGAAATCAACAAAATATATGGCTGCAGGGAATCACACTTACGTGACTGAATTCATTCTAATGGGAGTCTCAGATCTTGCAGAACTCCAGATTCCTCTTTTCTGTGTGTTCCTGGTCATCTATGGACAGGTCATAACAGGGAACCTGGGAATTGTCATCCTCACCAGCGTGGACTCTCAGCTTCAAACCCCCATGTACTTTTTCCTGAAGCACTTGGCTATCATCAATTTGGGCAATTCTTCCGTCATTGCCCCCCAAATGTTGGTTAACTTCTTGGTTACAAAGAAAACCATATCTTACTATGCATGTGCAGCCCAACTAGGTGGATTCATAGCTTTTGTTGTGGCTGAGATTTTCGTCCTGGCTGCCATGGCCTGTGACCGCTATGTGGCTATTTGCAGCCCCCTGCTCTACCGGGTGGTGGTTTCTCCACGGATCTGCCTTCTCCTGGCGGCCCTTATTTACATCTACAGTCTGACCACAGCACTGACAGTCTCTTCCTGTGTGTTTTCCATGTCATACTGTTCATCCAATGTGATCAACCATTTTTACTGTGATAATGTCCCTTTGTTAGCATTGTCCTGTTCTGATACCTACATTCCAGAAACAGCAGTGTTTACCTTTTCAGGGACCAATTTGGTTTTCTCTATGATTATTGTTCTAACATCATACTTCAACATCATCCTTGCCATTTTGAGGATATGTTCTTCAGAAGGGCGACAAAAAGCGTTTTCCACCTGTCCTTCTCACATGATGGCTGTCACTGTGTTCTATGGGACTCTTCTCTTCATGTATTTGCAGCCAAGGACCAACCACTCATTAGATACTGATAAGATGGCCTCGGTCTTCTATACCCTGGTGATCTCAATGCTGAACCCCCTCATTTACAGCCTGAGGACTGGGATGACCCAGAGGGATCGTATGGGAAGGGAGGAGGGAGGAGGGTTCAGGATGGGGAACACATGTATATCTGTAGCGGATTCATTTCGATATTTGGTAAAACCAATACAATATTGTAAAGTTTAAAAATAAATAAAATTAAAAAATAATAATAAAATAAAATTTTAGTCAAAAAATTTAAAAAAATAAAAAATAAAATATAAGTATATACAAGGTTTTTGAAATTTCTAAATATGGAAGATAAAAATGAATGCCTATAGGAAATTTTTTTGGATGTTTACTATGAGTTAGATTACCTTACTCGTCACAAATATCTTTTCTTCAACTACTAAAAGTTTCATAATTTTTTCTAGTATTTACTGATCAGATTATCAAGCTTTTCAACCAATTGTTAATTTGCATTTAAAATAAATTTGAAAAAAGTAAGTTTGTACATGAAAATAAATGTTGAATACAGAATGCTTAGATATACATGAAAATATGACATTTGCCAAAACTGACTAAAATACATATGAAACTTTATTCTATTTTTTCATCCTTTATGTTTCATATATAAAGCAAAATATCAATGTTCATTCAGATATAAAGTATATAATTGTTTTTCCTAAAATCAGATCAGATCAGATCAGTCGCTCAGTCGTGTCCGACTCTTTGCGACCCCATGAATCAAAGCACGCCAGGCCTCCCTGTCCATCACCAACTCCCGGAGTTCACTCAGACTCACGTCCATCGAGTCAGTGATGCCATCCAGCCATCTCATCCTCTGTCGTCCCCTTCTCCTCTTGCCCCCAATCCCTCCCAGCATCAGAGTCTTTTCCAAGGAGTCAACTCTTCACATGAGGTGGACAAAGTACTGGAGTTTCAGCTTTAGCATCATTCCTTCCAAAGAAATCCCAGGGCTAATCTCCTTCAGAATGGACTAGTTGGATCTCCTTGCAGTCCAAGGGACTCTCAAGAGTCTTCTCCAACACCACAGTTCAAAAGCATCCATTCTTTGGCACTCAGCCTTCTTCACAATCCAACTCTTGCATCCATACATGACCATAGGAAAAACCATAGCCTTGACTAGATGAACCTTTGTTGGCAAAGTAATGTCTCTGCTTTTCAATATGCTATCTAGGTTGGTCATAACTTTCCTTCCAAGCAGTAAGTGTCTTTTAATTTCATGGCTGCAGTCACCATCTGCAGTGACTTTGGAGCCCAGAAAAATAAAGTCTGACACTGTTTCCACTGTTTCCCCATCTATTTTCCTAACATAGACTCATATTAAAAAGATTTTGTTATAAAATCATAACAACAAATACTTCTTTTAGTGAGAGTCAAGTTCATGAGTTAATTTTCAACTTTACTCACAAATAAGTAAATTATTTGAAGACAGAAAAGTTGTAGTATATAATGTATATTTCTGGTCTTCAGGGACAAAGCCAGTAATAACTTGGTACCATTAACCTTTAGAATTTTATATTATTTATAATTATATAAAAGTCCATAGGGAATGTTTGTTTTCTTTTATTACAGTTTTATTTATCTTCATCCACCTAGGTACTTGCAATCAGAGAAGTTTACTTTATAGCAGAAAACAATTCTCTTTGAGTCTGGTTAGGTCAACAGAAAAAGAGCAACAGGACTAAACTCACACTTATTTCTACCAATTATCTGCAACCTATGTAATTAATTTAAGTTAGGAATTTAAGTTAAGGAAATCAGTCCTGAATATTTATTGGAAGAACTGAGGCTGAAGCTGAAGCTCCAATACTTTGGCCACCTAATGCAGAGTTGACTCACTGAAAAGGGATGTTGGGAAAGATTGAAGGCAGGAAGAGAAGGGGATGGCAGAGGATGAGATGGTTGGATGACATCACTGATTCAATGGACATGAGTTTGAGCAAGGTCCAGGAGCTGGTGACAGACAGAGAGGCCTGGTGTGCTACAGTGCATGGGGTCACAGGGTGTTGGACATGACTGAGCAACTGAACTGAAATGAAGTTAAGAATTAAAACTGTAGTGTTTCCTACTTCTTAATTTGGTTGACATATATGTGTTTTCTAAAATAATTATGTTGTCACTTGTATTAGCTTCTGAACGGTGCTATAACAAATCATCTCCAATTTGGAAGCTTGAAACAATGTGAACTTCTTGTCCCACAATTCTGGAGGTCAGAAGTTCACAATGAGTCATCCAGACCTAAAATCAAGGTATCAGAAGATTGCATTCCCTTCAGGACCCAAATAGGGTTCAATCTGTCTCCTTGCCTCTCCCCGCTCCTGCAGGTTCCATATACCTTGCCTGGCATTCACCTTCCATCCAACAAAGCCGTCATTCTAACCTCTGCTTTCACTGACACATCTCCTCTGCTTCCTACTTTTGCATCTTTCTCTCCCTGTGACTACTTTTGACTCACTCACATGAGGCCCTTTACTTAATCACATTGGCAAATCTCTTTTTGCTTTAACATTTCCATTGGAGGATAATTGCTTTACAATATTGTGTTGGTTCCTGTCATATGTCACATGAATCAACCACAGGTAAACATATGGCCCCTCACTCCTGAACCTCCCTTCCATCTCCCAAGGTTTGGGAATACCGTTGGAAGTTAGGAAAGACTTGAAAACAGCAACCAGAAGGACCTCTCATTCTGTAGCTGCAATAGAGACAGTAAGTATGAAAACTTGAGCCCAGCTCTGTAATATAAGTATGCCCTAGGCAGAAAGCACTGCAAGTATGTTAATCTTGAAGGTGGAAATCATAAATAAATCCTTTCAAGATCATGAAAATAAGAAAAGCCATTCAAATTTCCCAAATTCAGAATAGCAAATGCCATTTTACAAATTTAAAACCAAAAACCTACTAAAAGGCCCTGCCGTTTTCTCGTAATGCCTTTTGTTTTGAAGGACTGTGATCAGGTATCTCCATTATTTTACATATGTCTCAAAACACTCAAGTTTAAAAGATGTTTCTAGTTCAATAACCAAAAAGATAATATAAACTGGTCCTACTTATGTTTGTTTGTTTTTTTTTTCTCATTTAAAAGCACACTCAAGTTTTAAGGTTTTCATTGAAGATTTGCTTGTTTCTTGGTCAGAAGAGGTTACTAATGATTGAAAAAAGAATACTTTATGAGCTATTATGGATAAGTTTAGTTTGAGCAGCTATTGTTCCCACCCTGGAAGTCCACAAACATTGACTCCATTTGTCTACATTGTCATACCTGCGTCTCTACTTTCCAAAGGGCTGTTTCCACAAGCCACTTCTATGGAAATGAAAAAGTCCATTCAAAGATATCATTCAAAATATAGTAGGCTGAACTGAAAATTGAATATACAGGTAGAAGTGGTCAAAATGAAAACAAAAACGATTTGATGATCAGTCAATTTCTGCTACATGATGTATGTGGCAGATTTTGTGTCACTTCAATGATTATTTCTTCAGCATTATTCAAAATTCTCAGTCTTATCACTATTATAGACATTTGAATATTAAAACTATTTTAAAATATGTGTTATGTGTATCAGTTAGCATGGATACTGCTTAGTATATCATTCTTTTCCAAATCATTTGGATGATTATTTAAAAAAAAATAATGTATTAGGAACGCAATTTTGGCTCTAAAACTTTGAATCTGGTTTAATTATTTTTACAGTTCCTTATCATGTGAACAAATTGTATATATTCATATGTTGGATGTCCAAAGTATAAAATTTTGTGTAGTGATGATAGAATGTATGTTGATAAATCTTGGCATAGATTCATATTAATTTAAATAAATTAATTTTGCTTGTATTTCTCTTATCAGGGACTAACTCCAGGAGATATTGAGTTGGTCAAAGTTTCCTCAGTTTTTAAATGCAAATACAAGAAATACTTTTAATTTTGTCCAAGAACAATACTACCTTCTGCCATTTTTTAGGTAGCTTCATATTTCCATCTTCCCAACAACTTTTGTCTTTTTTTTGAGCAAAGACCTGTTCTAGGTGCCTTTTATAGTCTGCCATGGAATTGAAAATGTTTTCCATTATGAGAATTTTATAAAGAGCAGAATAAATGTAAATCTGAAGGTACAATATCTGGTGAATACAGTGGTTGAATCAGAATTTCCCAGCCAAGCTGTAACCATTTTTGCCTGGTTATCAAAGAAATATGGGGCTTTACGTTATCCTGATGGAAGATTAAATGTTTTCTGTAACTAATTCTGGATGGTTCTCATTGGGTGTTGCTTTTAGATGATATAACTGAGAACAGTACGTGTTGGAATTAATCACCTAGTTTTCCAGAAAGAACTCATAATAGAAGACTCCCTTCTAATCCCACCATATACACAACATCATCTTTTTTTTTTCTTTCTAATTTTATTTTATTTTTAAACTTTACATAATTGTATTAGTTTTGCCAAATATCAAAATGAATCCACCACAGGTATACATGTGTTCCCCATCCCAAACCCTCCTCCCTCCTCCCTCCCCATACCATCCCTCTGGGTCGTCCCAGTGCACCAGCCCCAAGCATCCAGCATCGTGCATCGAACCTGGACTGGCAACTCGTTTCCTACATGATATTTTACATGTTTCATTGCCATTCTCCCAAATCTTCCCACCCTCTCCCTCTCCCACAGAGTCCATAAGACTGTTCTATACATCAGTGTCTCTTTTGCTGTCTCGTACACAGGGTTATTGTTACCATCTTTCTAAATTCCATATATATGCGTTAGTATACTGTATTTATGCTTTTCCTTCTGGCTTACTTCACTCTGTATAATAGGCTCCAGTTTCATCCACCTCATTAGAACTGATTCAAATATATTCTTTTTAATGGCTGAGTAATACTCCATTGTGTATATGTACCACAGCTTTCTTATCCATTCATCTGCTGATGGACATCTAGGTTGCTTCCATGTCTTGGCTATTATAAACAGTGCTGCGATGAACATTGGGGTACACGTGTCTCTTTCCCTTCTGGTTTCCTCAGTGTGTATGCCCAGCAGTGGGGTTGCTGGATCATAAGGCAGTTCTATTTCCAGTTTTTTAAGGAATCTCCACACTGTTCTCCATAGTGGCTGTACTAGTTTGCATTCCCACCAACAGTGTAAGAGTGTTCCCTTTTCTCCACACCCTCTCTAGCATTTATTATTTGTAGACTTTTGGATCGCAGCCATTCTGACTGGTGTGAAATGGTACCTCATAGTGGTTTTGATTTGCATTTCTCTGATAATGAGTGAACAACATCATCTTTGAATGAAGAACAGCCTTTGGTGTGGTTGATCGCGGTTCATTTCACTTGCACTGTGATTTCTTCCATTCCTCAATAGTGTACAGTATACATTTTTCATCACCCACCACAAATTTTTTTAAAAAACATAATGTTTTTATTATGTTTAAGTAGAGAATAGCTTGCGGAAATATGATCATGAAGGCTTTTTTCACTTAACTTATGTGGAAACCAAACATCAAAGTGATTAATATAACTGGGCTGGTGCAAAAGATGTTCAGTGCTTGATTTGGATATTTTGAGTATGTCAGCTATCTCCTACGTGGTATAATGTTGATTGTTCTCAATGTCTCGAGTTGATCGCTATCAACTTCAACTGGTCCACCCGATGGTGGAGCATTGTCCAGCAAGAAATCTCTAGCACAAAACTTGGCAAATCATTTTTGACACATTGGATCAGTCACAGCACCTTCTCCATACACTGCAAAAATCTTTTTTGAGGGTTTCAGTTGTGCTTTTATCTTTCTTGAAATAATAAAGCATAATATGCCAAAATGTTGCTTTTTGCTTCCATCTTCAATATTAAAATGGCTATACAAACATTCACCAGTTTTGATAATTTTTAAATGCATGTTGATATGACAGCTGTTTTGATACAATCTATCTAAATTGTTTCAAATGAAATTAAAGATAAATAAATGCTATTAGAGTCATTTTATGGGAAAAAAGCAAACGAACTTTTTGACTAACCCAATATATCATAGAAAAGTTCATTCATGGGTCTGTGGGGACTACACACATAAAGTCATTAACTGTGGTGACACAGATAAAATTCCAGAGTTGGTAACTAGATGAATCCCAGTACTACAGAAGCAAACATTTCAAATTAAAGGAGACCCAGATTATAGTAATTTTACAAAACAGAATAGAGAGAAATAATAGTGTGTTTGTACTAAAATGGTCCCTGGAGAAGGAAATGGCAACCCACTCCAGTACTATTGCCTGGAAAGTCCCATGGATGGAGGAGCCTTGGTAGACTACAGTCCATGTGGTCGCAAAGAGTTGGACATGACTGAGCAACTTCACTCACTCACTCACTCATTAAAAGGGGCTTCTCTGGTGACTCAGGGGATAAAGAATCTACCTGCAATGCAGGAGACCCAGGTTCAGTCCCTGGATTATGAAAATCCCCTGGAGAAGGGAATGGATGCCCACTCTAGTAATCTTGCCTAGAAAATTCCACAGACAGAGGAGCCTGGTGGGCTACAATCTATGGAGTTGCAAAGAATTGGACATGACTGAGCAATTAACACCCCATTCCCTCCGCCACCCACACAGTAAAATGAATGTGCTTCAAAAATGTAGAGTTGAATGAGACTCTTTAAGCATCAAAGCAAGTTAAATGACAACATGCTGCTGATGGTGCTGCTTCTACTAATTCGCTTCAGTTGTGTCTGACTCTGTGCAACCCCACAGATGGCAGCCCACCAGGCTCCCCGTCCCTGAGATTCTCCAGGCAAGAACACTGGTGTGGGCTGCCATTTCCTTCTCCAATGCATGAAAGTGAAAAGTGAAAGTGAAGTCGCTCAGTCGTGTCTAACTCTTCGTGACCCCATGAACTGCAGCCTACCAGGTTATTCCGTACATGGGATTTTCCAGGCAAGAGTACTGGAGTGGGTGCTGTCACCTTCTTTGAATGATAACATGAGTGCACATTAAAATGTATACTATATTTACATTATACAGCTGTATTTCTTTTGAAGAGCATATAGCAGCTCTCATAAAGAAGGTGCATGTATGAGGAAGGAGAACTGGGTTGGGGATGGGAAATGAGGATTGAGGAGGATTATAGGATACAGAATTAGGGTGTGATTAATTCAATTTAGTCCCTTAAAAATGAAAAATGAGTAATATACATATTCATAGTTTGTATTCCTTCTGAGTCTTTAGAACCAAAGAAGAGGTGGAAAAAACACCCAGAAGAATGGTACAAAAAAGATCTTCACAACCAAGATAATCACAATGGTGTGATCACTGACCTAGAGCCAGACATCCTGGAATGTGAAGTCAAGTGGGCCTTAGAAAGCATCACTACGAACAAAGCTAGTGGAGGTGATGGAATTCCAGTTGAGCTATTCCAAATGCTGAAAGATGATGCTGTGAAAGTGTTGCACTCAATATGCCAGCAAATTTGGAAAACTCAGCAGTAGCCACAGGACTGGAAAAGGTCAGTTTTCATTCCAATCCCAAAGAAAGGCAATGCCAAAGAATGCTCAAACTACCACACAATTGCACTCATCTCACACGCTAGTAAAGTAATGCTCAAAATTCTCCAAGCCAGGCTTGAGCAATACGTGAACCGTGAACTTCCAGATGTTCAAGCTGGTTTTAGAAAAGGCAGAGGAACCAGAGATCAAATTGCCAAAATCCACTGGATCATGGAAAAAGCAAGAGAGTTCCAAAAAAACATCTATTTCTGCTTTATTGACTATGTCAAAGCCTTTGACTGTGTGGACCACAATAAATTGGAAAATTCTGAAAGGCCTGCCTCTTGAGAAACCTATATGCAGGTCAGGAAGCAACAGTTAGAACTGGACATGGAACAACAGACTGGTTCCAAATAGGAAAAGGAGTACGTCAAGGCTGTATTTTGTCACCCTGCTTATTTAACTTATATGCAGAGTATATCATGAGAAATGCTGGACTGGAAGAAACATAAGCTGGTATCAAGATTGCCGGGAGAAATATCAATAACCTCAGATACGCAGATGACACCACCCTTATGGCAGAAAGTGAAGAGGAACTCAAAAGCCTCTTGATTAGAGTGAAAGCGGAGAGTGAAAAATTTGGATTAAAGCTCAACATTCAGAAAATGAAGATCATGGCATCTGGTCCCATCACTTCATGGGAAATAGATGGGGAAACAGTGGAAACAGTGTCAGACTTGGTTTTTTGGGGCTTCAAAATCACTGCAGATGGTGACTGCAGCCATGAAATTAAAAGACGCTTACTCCTTGGAAGGAAAGTTATGACCAACCTAGATAGCATATTGAAAAGCAGAGACATTACTTTGCCAGCAAAAGTCTGTCTAGTCAAGGCTATGGTTTTTCCAGTGGTCATGTGTGGATACGAGAGTTGGACTGTGAAGAAAGCTGAACACCGAAGAATTGATGGTTTTGAACTGTGGTGTTGGAGAAGACTCTTGAGAGTCCCTTGGACTGCAAGGAGATCCAACCAGTCCATTCTGAAGGAGATCTGCCCTGGGTGTTCTTTGGAAGGACTGATGCTAAAGCTGAAACTGCAGCTCTTTGGCCACCTCATGAGAAGAGTTGACTCATTGAAAAGGACTCTGATGCTGGGATGGATTGGGGGCAGGAAGAAAAGGGGACGACAGAGGATGAGGTGGCTGGATGGCATCACTGACTTGATGGACGTGAGTTTGAGTGAACTCTGGGAGATGGTGATGGACAGGGAGGCCTGGCATGCTGTGATTCATGGGGTCACAGAGAGTCAGACACGACTGAGTGACTGAACTGAACTGAACTCAGGACACATTTAAAGAGTTTGTCTTTATCCTCAGACATAAAACTTGGGCAGAAGCCATGGTGGAAAATACTGAATATTGAAGTAATTTGTGGGTGATTAAAGGATTTACCCAACAAATGATAAATGGAAATCCAGATATTTGAGTGAATGCAATAAAATTAATAATAAAAAAGCATGTGAATTGCATTTAAAAGAGTGTTTTCTCAATAGGGAAATCAAAAATAATTAACCAACTAAAAAAAAAAAAAAGACTATAGTGGCTTCATTTCATGTTCTTAGATGCTTTGGGAATAATCAAGAAATTGCACTCAGATTCCTAAAACTGTCTCAAAGGGGAGAAACATTCATAAATTCTTCTGACTCAGTCAGACTACTAACCACATGGCAGAAGAAGAAGTCATTCCTTGTTTTTGGTGAGTGGATTGCTGATTACTAGATTAGCTCCAGTGACAATTCTTGATTTCTGTCTTCAGTTTAAAATTATGGATGACTTTAGTCACTGATGCCAGACCCAATACATTAGTCATGAATATTAATACTCTCTTGTCATAACCGATTTATGGAGAAATTATGTATTTTACTACTCTGTTATTGTATTCTTTGCAAATAGTAAACAACCTTTTCTTCTATTTGTTATTAACTCTATACTGGGATTCTAAAACCATAAACATTCTGAAGGGAGTGTAGGTATTTCTGGAAATCTCCACGTAAAATGCTGTTAATGCAAAGATACTGATTGCAGGCCAGAGTTTTTGATACTAAAGGACCGTCTATGCCTCAGGTGGTAACAGTTTCTGACAGAACTTTCAGTTATACAATAACACGATATTATTATCATTATCATGGCTCCATAGAGTTTTATTTGTGCTATATATATATTTGTTGCCTCTTTCTGTTAATATCACATAAGAGACAGTGTTGGTCAGAGTGTAAATTTTAAAAGAAGGCTCTGAGGTAAGGAGCTGGACTTTTAATGTTTACTTGGTAGAGGATTTTAGGAAGCAAAAATGAGGGATAAGTGTTATGGTCTTCTTGACAGACCGGAACCTGGGGACAGGAGTTGAAGAAAAGAAGGCGAAGAAAAGAAGGACGTGGGGGACCCAAGTCTCTAGTGGAACAAGGGTGCTTTAATCATGGTGGCGTGAGCTTATATATTGCTATACAAGGAAGCTTTAGGCAGAAAAATAAAGTTGAGCAAAAACACCGAAACCAAATGCATAACCACAGTAACTAGGGGAATAACAATCATCACAGGCCAGAAGACAATCCATGTGTTGGAAATAGGAACATGACTAAGTAGTTTTACAGAAAAGTAAAATGTTATTGAAAGGAATCCATGTATGCATTCCATCTCATGACCTCAGTCCTGAGAGATGTATGCAGGCCTGCTCATTCCTGTTTTCCAGGAACTGATAAGGAACAGAAGGCCCTTGAGAAACAGAAAACAACATATAGGATTCCTTAAAATTAAAAGTTCTTTGGCAGATAAGGAATGTGAGACTCCCCTGATTAGGGAGACAGCTAACAAAGTATGCAATAAAGAAAAATTACTGCCGCATGCAACTAAATTTCAATTACTTAAGATAGTTTAGCTTCCTGCATTAAAGAGGGCTAGAAAAGCTTGAGTTTTTATCCATTGAGTCCTGTCACTTATTAGTTTAATATTTCTCTTAACACAGTAGATCTCAGGCCCTTACAAACTGCTGTGGGTGGGGTCCAAGCAAAATCCCTTTGCCCTCAGGAAATGAAGTCAAACACTAGAGATGGAAAGCAACCAGCATGTCAGAAAACACTCTATCTTGGCTTGTAGGTCAAGTCAGAAAGAAAAAGACAGTGTCAGTCAAGCAATCATGTCTGACTCTTTGCGACACCATGGATTATAACTCACCAGGCTCTTCTCTCCATGGAATTCTCCAGGTATGAATACTGGAGTGCACTGCCATTCCCTTCTCCAGGGCATCTCCCCATCCAGGAATTGACCCAGGGTCTCCCACATTGCAGGCAGATTCTTTACGGTCTGAGTCAACAGAGAAGCCCAGGTCAATTCAGAGGTGACCTCAAACACAAAGCATGGAAGACAGCTGTGTCTGCTACAGTGATATTTGCAATAGTAAGTTGATGGAAAAGGCAAAATAATACAGAATAAACTTTTAAAAACATTTTCTGAGAAGCTGCCATTGGTTCCTCTTTCACTCCTTCTCTGGGTCATTCTTCGTCAATATTATGCTGAGGAATCACATCGACATCTTTAGAATTTGCCTTCAATGTCACAGTTCCTTCACTGGCCCCCAACACACCCATAGGCAGAAGGACCTTGGGATCCCAAAAAGGCCAACCTCTTCTGCTCTTTGTCTCTAGAGGCATTCAGGAAAAACCAGCTCCTATACAGAGATGAAGCTGTTAATTTATTCTTTCCTATTTGCAGGTATTCTCTCCTTACACAGATGTCAGTAAATTCTGCTAACATAAGTGTGTGGGCTACACTGACCTGGCCCTTTCAAACCCATGCAACAGGAAGGAGCCTTTTGCTCTTCTCTGGTTTCCAAATAGACTTTTTGATTCTGGGTACAATGTCCTCCACACCAAAATGATTGGATGTCTTTGACCCTATCACCTTTGTATCAAATTTAACTTTATATAGATGATGAGGCTGAAGGCTTGGAAGCATTATACATATAGTGGAGCAAAACTGAGTCTAAAATCAATACCAATAAGAGTCAAGAAATATCAATCCTTGGAAGATTTCTTAATCTAGTACATGCATTATAGTTTTAGTATTTGTGAATTTGCCACACCTTAAACACTTCATAATCTAGCCTAGGGTATTGCCTTTTCACTCTCATTAATCTAAATGCCTTAAGAGCAGCTTTCTTCTTGATCTCTTGTGTTTTGTGTTACAAACTGCACACAATGGAATTGAATAGGAGGAATTATTTTTTGAAGGATGAGAAGAAGAGGGCAGAAGGCCTCCCTACACCTCTCCACAGCTCCCAGGTATATAGCACAAGTAAAAAAACTGTGTTACTCAGCTCAAAGAATTTCTGCATGTTTGAGAATCTAGCGTCATGGGATATCATTATAACAAAGTGGTTCAGTTTTAAATAATCTTCATGGATTATAAAAAGCCACATAATAGTGGTTTAGTGATAGGCACTGAATCCCACATTTGGTGAGGATAATATTGGGCATCTTAAGTTAGAAATTTTTGGCATTGCTAAGGAGGATTTTGCCAAGTGCACTATTTGTCAAATTCCAAAGATGTAATTGGAAAAGATTTAGACTGATTTTATGCCCTTTACTAATGCAACATAATTGCAGAGGTAGTGCTCCCTGATTGAGAAAATATGATGTATTTTACAAAATAAGGAAAGGGAAGATAAGGACTTTTGGCCTTATTAGCTGTATTGAATGAGAAAGTGTTGTTGTTCTTTTATACTTTTAAATTAATGTGTGTAAATATTTCTGCCTATGTTAACTCACCTAAAGACTGCTGACCCTGACCTACTTTAAGACCCATTCAAGATTCTTCTTCTTTTTTATCCTCCTTAGTTTTTTTGTCTGCCCTTTGAAAGAGAATATTCTCAATCTGACCAACTATGTATCTCAGTTGAAACTGTTTGCAAAGTTTTAGAATACATAGCTAAGACTGGGTGTTTGAGTTTGCATAAGATAATAATTAATGGGTTTTACATACATTCAATTGCCAAGTCCTGGTGAAACTCTGAAGTTTGTGCTTCTATCAGAGAAGAGTCAGTCTTATTGCTCCATTTTCCTGTTTCTTTTTCCAGCTGGTGGTTTGATACTTGGGTAGGGGTGATGTGGGGAGAATCAGATGAAAGTATATAATAATAATAATAAGATGAGAGCTTGTTGTTACGTAGAGAAGTGAATATTCCTCTGATTATACATGAGGGGCCCTCTAATCATGAATAAACCATCCTGCTCTTTAATCAATCACATGAAGACCCAGACACATAAGGTTGAGTGTCAGTTTCACAATTAGGAAGCCAAACCGCTCCAAGTCATAAATATGCCCATGAATGGAAAGCTTGTCTTGTTTCAATACCATAGGACTTTATCTCAAACTGCTTTAATAAAGGTAATTTAAAAAAAAATCAACTCAGTTGAGTTTCAGAATTCCAAAGATTTGTAAAGTACAACATAATTTGGATGAAAAGGTTTGCCACAATACACAAGCTTCTGTGGAAAAATTCTTTTCTTTGAGTATAACTCTTGTAGCTAAAGGCCCTAGATTTTTCCCTCTGTCTTGTTTGGTTGCTGTTAATGAATGTTTGTTTTTTACCTTTTTTGTAAATAATTTGTTAATATTGTGAGTAGATTTTTAGAAAGAATGAATTGTATGAGGCAGATTTAATCTTCCAAATTAAGCAAATTTAGATTCTGATTTTCTTGAAATTTCTATTTGCTTAGTGACATCCAGAAGTTCTAGCTTTTAACTTGCTGTTGCTCAGTCCCTAAGTCATGTTCTAGTCTTTGCAACCCCAAGGACTGTAGCAGGGCTCCTCTGTCCTTCACTGTCTCCCATAGTTTGCTCAGATTCACCTACATTGAGTAGGTGATGCCATCTAACCACCTTATCTTTTGCTCCCCCTTCTCTTTTGGCATTCAATCCTTCCCAGCATCAGGATCTTTCCCAATGAGTTGGCTCTTTGCATCAGGTGGCCAAAATATTGGAGCTTCAGTTTCAGAACCATGAGATTAAAATTTTTCTTTTAATACCAAGTTCTTGAGCAGTCTGTGACTGATTTTTATATGGATGAGCTAAAGATTCAATTTCACCATTTTCTATGGAGATAATCAATTTAGTACAATTTTTTACAAAAAGGATATTGGAATGAAAATAATGTTTGAATATGTGGAGTTACACTAAAGAGAAGTAAATAAAAGTCTATTAAATGAGTTAGTAATAGTTTTCTTCAGATACTGGGACTGAAGTTCCAAGGGAAAGAAAGTAAGTACTGTTACTTTGTATTATGATTGTTTCTAAAATTTGATATATTTTTTTTTTTTTTTACCAATTATATGTATTTCAACTGAAAAATATTTTTGAAAAAAAAAATCAGGTTTCCCACTCTGGCCAAATGTTTATAATGATAGTTTGTTAACAGAGCTATAAAGGGACCGTGTGTATTTTGTAATGAGAATCAGTACATGACACAAAAAGTAAAATGACTATTATATATGTTAGGTTATGCTGGTGGTGGTGGTGGTTTAGTTGTGTCTGACTCTTTGCAACTACATAGACTGTAGTCTGCCAGGCTCCTCTGTCCATGGGATTTCCCAGGCAAGGAGAGTGGAGTGGGTTGCCATTTTCTTCTCCAGGGGATCTTCCAGGATCAAACCACCTCTCCTGCATTGCAGGCAGATTCTGTACCACTGATCCACCAGTGAAGTCCATCTTACCTTATAATGGTTTCTAAATTTGGTTCCAGGTTCAATGATGGAGGTGAGTCTTGTTTTAAATCATTCCATTTAAAATAATTAGATTCATCTTACACATAATGGCTCTGCATACTAAACTTTTATCAGATGGTATCTTCTGAACCCCAACATCTATTCTTACGGCTCTTCCCACAGTTATTTCCCTTGATGGCCTGGATGGACAAACAAAATCAAACAGTGCCTGGTGAATTCATCCTCATGAGAATCACAGACCGGCCTGAGCTGCAGGCTGCCTTCTTTGTGCTGTTCCTCACCATCTATGCAGTGTCGGCAGTGGGAAACTTGGGCATGGTTGTTCTCACCAAGGTGGACTCCAAGCTACAGACACCCATGTACTTCTTTCTCAGAAACCTGGCTTTCATCGATCTTGGCTATTCCACATCTGTGGGACCCAAAATGCTGGTAGCTTTCGTAACTGATCAAAACACAATCTCCTATCATTGGTGTGCTACGCAGCTGACTTTCTTCATCTTGTTCATCATCAGTGAACTTTTCATCCTGTCGGCAATGGCCTATGACCGTTTCGTAGCCATCTGCAACCCTCTACTCTACACAGTAGTTATGTCACCAAAAGTATGCTGGGTGCTGGTCACAGTCCCCTATGTTTACAGTGCCTCCGTTTCTCTAATAACTACCATCCAGATATTTATTTCATCCTTCTGTGGCTATAACATCATCAGTCATTTCTACTGTGACAGTCTCCCCTTGCTAACTTTGCTGTGCTCAAGCACATGGGAAATCGAGCTGTTCATACTGATCTGTTCCGTGTTTAATTTGGTTTCATCTTTTCTGATAGTGCTTGTATCTTACATACTGATCCTTAAGGCCATCCTAAAAATGAACACTGCACAGGGCAGGCAGAAGGCTTTCTCCACCTGTGGGTCTCATCTGACAGTGGTGGCTGTACTATATGCCACTCTAGCCTTTATGAATATGCAGCCCAGGTCCAGCCACTCTTTTGATACTGACAAAATGGCCTCTGTATTTTTCACTTTGGTCATACCCATGCTGAACCCTATGATCTACAGCTTGAGGAACAAGGAAGTAAAAGGTGCTCTGCATAGAATGTGGGAAAATCTCTGCAAAATTCCTATATAAAAGTAAATATAGAAGGCATGCATGATAAATTAGATTATGGACAACTGTTTATTTTCTGTGACAAATTACTCAAAAGCAGTAATATGTGAAAATCATGCAAACTAGAAATGGTTTTTCTTGTGTCAACTGTAGATGTTCAAGTTGTGATCATTCTGTGTCAACTTTGGTTTAACCTCAAGTTTCAGTGCAAGAAACTCAAGTCCAGATCACTGTTCTCACTTTGCCAAGTGTTTATGTTTTAATTGAAGGGAAGCCTTTTTTTTTTTTTTTTTTTTACTACATCCATCATTAAATATTTTTTAAAGACATTCTTGTGTCTTTTAATAAAATGCTTTTCTTTGTGTGTGTGTGTGTATTACATAACATTTAAATACTAGTGACCATCATACTGGCTAAGTAGAAGATGGCAGTTAATGTTCTTTTGCTGGCGAGTACAGCAATGAGCAATACATCAAAAATATTTGCCTTAATGAAACATTAGCCATATCCCCTTTATGGTTGCTGCCATCTCAAATTTCTGTCAAATTATGAAACAAATATTTTTAAGCTTGGAGAAATAGAAATAAAATGGCAGTTATTCTCAAATGGATATGTGTTAAATAAAAATTCAAAAAATAAAATTCAAGCTAAAATATTAGAAATGAGAAGTGAATTTTACCAGGTTGATGGCTATAATGTCAGCATACAAAAATAGTTATTAGTTATTTTGTAGACTATTTTTGTAAAGTAGCCTGCTTCATTTTATTCTTTGAAGCCAAATTTGCCTTTTACTCCAGGTTCTTTTGACTTACTGTTTTTGCATTTAATCCCCAGTGATGAATAGAACATCTTTTTTTTTTTTTTTTTTTGGTGTTAGAATCAATTACATTCTTTGGAGCCAAAGATGGAGAAGCTGTTTACAGTTAGCAAAAACAAGACCTGGAACTGACTGTGACTCAGATCATCAGCTCTCATAGCAAAATCCAGGCTTAAACTAAAGAAAGTGGGGAAAACCACTAGGCCAGCCAGGTATCAGTTCAATTCAGTCCCTAAGTCATGTCTGACTCTCTGCAACCCCATGCATTGCAGAACGCCAGGGCTCCTTGTCCATTACCAACTCCCGGAGCTTGCTCAAGCTCATGTTCATCAAGTCCGTGATGCCATCCATCTCATCTTCTGTCATCCCCTTCTCCTCCTTCCTTCAGTCTTTGCCAGAATCAGGGTCTTCTCCAGTCAGTTCTTTGCATCAGGTGGCCAAAGTATTAGAGTTTCAGCTTCAGCATCAGTCCTTTCAATGAATATTCAGGACTGATTTCTTTTAGGATGGACTGGTTGGTTCTCCTTGCAATCCAAGAGACTCTCAAGTGTCTTCTCCAACTCCACAGTTCAAAAGCATCAATTCTTCCATGCTCAGCTTTCTTTATAGTCCAACTCTCATATCCATACATGACTACTGGAAAAGCCATAGCTTTGACTAGATGGACCTTTGTTGGCAAAGTGATGTCTCTGCTTTTTAACATGCTGTCTAGGTTGGTCATAACTTTTCTTCCAAGGAGCAAGCGTCTTTTAATTTCATGGCCATAGTCACCATCTGCAGTGATTTTGGAGCCCCCCAAAAATTAAGTCTCTCACTGTTTCCATTGTTTCCCTATCTATTTGCCATGAAATGATGGGACCAGATGCCATGATCTTAGTTTTCTGAATGTTCATTTTTAAGGTATGACTTAAATCAAATCCTCTGTAAATATGCAGGGGAGATAACTAATAGATTCAAGGCATTAGATCTAGTAAACAATGTGCCTGAAGAACTATGGGCGGAGTTCTATAATATTGTACATGGCAAATAGAAGGGGAAAAGGTGGATGTAGTGAAAGATTTCCTCTTCTTGGGCTCTAAGATAACTGTGGATGGTGACTGCAGCCATGAAATCAGAAGATGATTGCTTCTTGGCAGGAAAGCTATGATAAACCGAGATAGTGTGTTGAAAAGCAGAGACATAACTCTGCCAACAAAGGTCCGTATAGTTAAGGCTATGGTCTTCCCAGTGTTCATGTATGGTTGTAAGAGTTGAATCATAAAAGAAGAAAAAACGCCAAAGAATTGAGGCCTTAGAACTGTGGTGCTGGAGAAGACTCCTGAGAGTCCCTTGGACGGAAAGGAGATCAAGCCACTCAATCTTAAGGCAAATCAACTGAATACTCATTGTAAGGACTGATGCTGAAGCTGAAGCTCCAGTATTTCAGTCATCTGATGCATATAGATGACTCAGTGGAAAAGTCCCTGATGCTGTAAAAGACTGAGGGCAGAAGAAGAGGGCATTGGAAGATGAGAGATAGCTGGATGGCATCACTGATGCAATGGACATAATCTTGAGTAAACTTTGGTAGATGGTGAAGGACAAGGGAGGCCTGGCGTGCTGCAGTCCATGGGGTTGCAAAGAGTCAGTCACAATGGGTGACTGAACAACAAAAAACATCTTTATTATGTTTTTTGATGAATGCTACACATTTAGTTTGATACTATAGGCTTTTCCTCTTTGAATAGTGAAAAAAAAATATAACCCTTGGAAAGGGAGTTAATATTATTAAGAAACTCCACCTTTTAAGATTTTCATGATTATACTTGGACTCTTAATGAAGATATGAAATATGATATTTGATATCATATGATATAAAATGGTATATAAATATGATATAGAGTTGATATAAATGGAATTTATTTCAAAATTTTAACACCAAATAATGACAGATTCTCACAGTGTTTTCCAAATATGTCTGAATTAAAGGCATTATATCAATGTGTTTATAGTCCTTATAATTTATCTGCTTCTAATATACGAGTTTCCCAGATTTATCCATATATTGCAAGGATCAATGCCATTTGAAAGTCATCATTTTTTATTTTTTGCTAGAGGTGAGGTCAAAATAAAATATTAAAGCATCCATTTCACTACATTGTGACTTCATCACCCTATAATATCTAATTCTGGTTAGAGGACTCTCACTCCCTCCCACCTACAAATCTTTGAGACTGTCAAATCATCCCTTAAATGACTAACTGCACATCTAATGGAGATTGGAATGAAAAAGAAAATCTGTACAGATACAGATTTACGCACAGGACAGTCCTTTCAAAATTATGAAATGGGAATGTATATTTTGTTTAAAATTAAGGTTATTTTCCATTCTTTATTTATTTAGTAGCTCTTTCCAAAACTCACTTTATTCTTTCTCAAAAAATTACTTTGATGTTTAACTATAAGCATTTAAACATATATTTTTGATCTCTCTTTGTAGATTACATTTACTGTCATGCATTTATTGTTGAAAGGTATAGTTGCTGGCACCAGCGGAGGCGGTGGGGGAGAAGGATTAGAAATGATTTAGCTTCTCTAACCTCCGTCCTTAGTGTGCACAGTGAAGGTCCGAGGTTCACCCTTGTCCATGGTGTTTTGTATATCTTTTCAGGTGATTATTGGCCATTTGTTTATCTTCTGTGAGACATTTCTGTTCACATCCTTTGTCTGCTTTTAATTTGGGTGTTTTTTCTATTGTTGAATTATAAAAGTGTTTTGTATATTCAATGTATTAGACACATCAGACGTATGATTCCCAACTTTTTCCATTGTGAGGGTCATGTTTTTTAATACTTTGAGAATGTCCTTTGACAGACAAAACTTTGTTTTAATTTTCATTTATATAAAGTCAAATTATTTATTTTTGTTTTTTTGTACTGTTTATGTGTCATGTCTAAGACACCTGTCAGGAGCTAAAGTGACTTGGGAGAGAGAAAACTGAGCTGCCAATTAAATTAACAAACCATAAACATAAGATTTAAGATTGTAACCACTTATTACAATGATAATCTCACCATAGCTCATGAAGGTTAATCATTATTTTTATATTTATTCTCAGTTTATATTTCCCGAATGGCCTGGCTGGACAAACACAATCTGATGATACTGAATGAATTCATCCTTGTAGGAATCACCGATCTCCCTGAGCTACAGGCGCCTTTGTTTGGACTCTTCCTCATTGTTTACATGGTCTCAGTGGGGTATAACCTGGGCTTGATCATTCTCACCATGATAGACTCCAGGCTACACACACCCCTGTGCTTTTTCCTCATACATCTGGCTTTTACTGATCTTGGTTACTCAACAGCTGTAGGACCCAAAATGCTAGTAAATCTTGCCATAGATCAGCATACAGTCTCTTATCATTGGTGTGCTACCCAACTCTCTTTCTTCAGTAGGTTTATCACCAGTGAAATTTTCATTCTGTCTGCTATGGCCTATGACCGCTACGTGGCCATCTTTAACCCTCTGCTCTACACAAGCATCATGTCACAAAGATTATGTCACACACTAGTGGCCATTCCCTATCTATACAGCCTCTTTTTGTCTCTGCTAACCATCATAAAAATTTTTATTTCATCTTTTTGTGGTCATGATGTCATTAAGCATTTCTGTGATAATCTGCCCTTGATATCTTTGCTCTGTTCAGACACACGTGAAATTAAATGGATAATTCTGATCTTTTCAATTTTTAATTTGGTTTCATCTCTTCTGATAGTTCTTGTGTCCTATATCTTGATCCTTGTCACCATCTTTAGGATGAACTCTGCGGAAAGAAGACACAAGGCTTTCTCCACCTCTGGATCTCATTTGACAGTGACAGTCATATTCTATGGTATTCTCTTCTTTATGTACATGCAGCCCAAATCAAGTGATTCCTTTGATATTGATAAAATGACATCTTTATTTTATACTTTATTAATACGCATGCTGAGAAACGGCAAAGGCACCCCCACTCCAGTACTCTTGCCTGGAAAATCCTATGGATGGGAGAGCCTGGTAGGCTGCAGTCCAAGGGGTCGCTGAGGGTCGGACACAACTGAGCAATTTCACTTTCACTTTTCACTTTCATGAATTGGAGAAGGAAATGGCAACCCACTCCAGTGTTCTTGCCTGGAGAATCCCAGGGACGGGGGAGCCTGGTGGGCTGCCGTCTATGGGGTCGCACAGAGTCAGACACGACTGGAGTGAATTAGCAGCAATCAGATCAGATCAGATCACATCAGTTGCTCAGTCGTGTCCGACTCTGTGTGACCCCATGAATCGCAGCATGACAGGCCTCCCTGTCCATCACCGACTCCCGAGTTCACTCAGACTCATATCCATCTAGTCAGTGATGCCATCTAGCCATCTCATCCTCTGTCGTCCCCTTCTCCTCTTGCCCCCAATCCCTCCCAGCATCAGAGTCTTTTCCAAAGAGTCAACTCTTCCCATGAGGTGCCCAAAGTACTGGAGTTTCAGCTTTAGCATCATTCCTTCCAAAAAATCCCAGGGCTGATCTCCTTAAGAATGGACTGGTTGGATCTTCTTGCAGTCCAAGGGACTCTCAAGAGTCTTCTCCAACACCACAGTTCAAAAGCATCATTTCTTCCGCACTAAGCCTTCTTCACACTCCAACTCTCACATCCATGCATGACCACTGGAAAAACCATAGCCTTGACTAGATGAACCTTTGTTGGCAAAGTAATGTCTCTGCTTTTCAATATGCTATCTAGATTGGTCATAACTTTCCTTCCAACGAGTAAGCATCTTTTAATTTCATGGCTGCAGTCACCATCTGCAGTGATTTTGGGGCCCCCAAAAATAAAGTTTGACACTGTTTCCACTGTTTCCCCATCTATTTCCCATGAAGTGATAGGACTGGATGCCATGATCTTCATTTTCTGAATGTTGAGCTTTAATCCAACTTTTTCACTCTCCACTTTCACTCTCATCAAGAGGCTTTTGAGTTCCTCTTCACTTTCTGCCATAAGGGTGGTGTCATCTGCATATCCGAGGTTCTTGATATTTCTCCCAGCAATCTTGGTTCCAGCTTGTGTTTCTTCCAGTCCAGAGTTTCTCATGATGTACTCTGCATAGAAGTTAAATAAACAGGGTGAAAATATACAGCCTTGATGTACTCCTTTTCCTATTTGGAAGCAGTTTGTTTTTCCATGTCCAGTTCTAACTGTTGCTTCCTGACCTGCATACAAATTTCTCAAGAGGCAGATCATGTGGCCTGGTATTCCCATCTCTTGAAGAATTTTCTACAGTTTATTGTGATCCACACAGTCAAAGGCTTTGGCATAGTCAATAAAGCAGAAATAGATGTTTTTCTGGAACTCTCTTGTTTTTTCCATGATCCAGCGGATGTTGGCAATTTGATCTCTGGTTCCTCTGCCTTTTCTAAAACCAACTTGAATATCAGGAATTTCACGGTTCACATATTGCTGAAGCCTGACTTGGAGAATTTTGAGCATTACTTTGCTAGCTTGTGAGATGAGTGCAATTGTGTGGTAGTTTGAGCATTCTTTGGCATTGCCTTTCTTTGGGATTGGAATGAAAACTGACCTTTTCCAGTCCTGTGGCCACTGCTGAGTTTTCCAAATTTGCTGGCATATTGAGTACAGCACTTTCACAGCATCATCTTTCAGGATTTGGAATAGCTCAACTGGAATTCCATCACCTCCACTAGCTTTGTTCATAGTGATGCTTTCTAAGGCCCACTTGACTTCACATTCCAGGATGTCTGGCATAAGGTCAGTGATCACACCATCGTGATTATCTGGGTCATGAAGATCTTTTTTGTACAGTTCTTCTGTGTATTCTTGCCATCTCTTCTTAATATCTTCTGCTTCTGTTAGGTCCATACCATTTCTGTCTTTTATTGAGTCTGTCTTTGCATGAAATGTTCCTTTGATATCTCTGATTTTCTTGAAGATATCTCTAATCTTTCCTATTCTGTTGTTTTCCTCTATTTCTTTGCATTGATCACTGAAGAAGGCTTTCTTATCTCTTCTTGCTAATCTTTGGAACTCGGCATTCACATGCTTATATCTTTCCTTTTCTCCTTTGCTTTTTGCTTCTCTTCTTTTCACAGCTATTTGTAAGGCCTCCCCAGACGGCCATTTTGATTTTTTGCATTTCTTTTCCATGGGGATGGTCTTGATCCCTGTTTCCTTTACAATGTCACAAACCTCATTCCATAGTTCATCAGGCACTCCATCTATCAGATCTAGGCCCTTAAATCTATTTCTCACTTCCACTGTATAATCATAAGGGATTTGATTTAGGTCATACCTGAATGGTATAGTGGTTTTTCCCTACTTTCTTCAACTTAAGTCTGAATTTGGCAATAAGGAGTTCATGGTCTGAGCCACAGTCAGCTCCTGGTTGTTTTTGCTGACTGTATAGAGCTTCTCCATCTTTGGCTGCAAAGAATATAAACAATGTGATTTCGGTGTTGACCATCTGGTGATGTCCATGCATACAGTCTTCTCTTGTGTTGTTGGAAGAGGGTGTTTGCTATGACCAGTACATTTTCTTGGCAAAACTCTATTAGTCTTTGTCCTGCTTCATTCCATATTCCATGGCCAAATTTACCTGTTACTCCAGGTGTTTCTTGACTTCCTACTTTTGCATTCCAGTCCCCTATAATGAAAAGGACATCTTTTTTGGGTGTTAGTTCTAAAAGGTCTTCTGGTCTTCATAGAACCATTCAACTTCAGCTTCTTCAGCATTACTGGTTAGGGCATAGACTTGGATTACTGTGATAATGAATGGTTTGCCTTGGAAACGAACAGAGATCATTCTGTCATTTTTGAGATTGCATCCAAGTACTGCATTTCGGATACTTTGGTTGATCATGATGGCTACTCCATTTCTTCTGAGGGATTCTTGCCTGCAGTAGTAGATATAATGGTCATCTGAGTTAAATTCACCCATTCCAGTCCATTTCAGTTCACTGATTCCTAGAATGTCGACATTCACTCTTGCCATCTCTTATTTGGCCACTTCCAATTTGCCTTGATTCATGGACCTGACATTCCAGGTTCCTATGCAATATTGCTCTTTACAGCATCGGACCTTGCTTCTATCACCAGTCACATCCACAGCTGGGTATTGTTTTTGCTTTGGCTCCATCCCTTCATTCTTTCTGGAGTTATATCTCCACGATCTCCAGTAGCATATTGGGCACCTACTGACCTGGGGAGTTTCTCTTTCAGTATCCTATCATTCTGCCTTTTCATACTGTTCATGGGGTTCTCAAGGCAAGAATACTGAAGTGGTTAGCAGCAATATCCATGCTGAATCCAGGGATCTACAGTTTGAGGAACAAAGAGGTAAAAATTCCCTGTCTATAAACTGGAAAATATGTGCAAATATACTATTTAAAATTTACTCTAGGATATGTTAACAATGGGCAATGTATTAGTGAATGTATACCATTATTGGTGTTGTTTAAGCTTTGTAAATTTACCTCTATTGGATGAAGAAGAATTGATGTATGAGAATCATAGAAATAAAGAAAACTATTCATTACTCTGAAACAAAATATATCATTAACAGATGACTAATCCCTGCTCAGATATTCATCCATGCCTAGTTTCAGGCCCTCATCTGCCATTCCTGTGTGTTCTTATGTGTGGCCTATTATGTGTCTCTTCCTTAAAACACTAATTTTTATAAACCAAATAATGTATAGTACATTCACAGTTTTTCTGTAGTGCTAGCAGAGTAAAAGTTACAAAAAAGAATGGCTGATAAATATTACATAAATGATTCATTTAAGAAATTAAACATGCATTGGCTTTTTAACAACCAAGACTCATTCTTCATGAGGCTTAGAGAAAATACAGAAAATTTGCAGAATGAAAAGTAAGCTATATAGTATGATTGATGTTGTTGAGCAATATTGAAATGAAAAAAGAGGACATAGCCAGGATGCGGCCTAAATTTTGATTAAAGTTGTCAGGTAGCCTTGTGTAAGAATGATGCTTAAATAAACACTTGAGAAGTTGAGTGAATGGAATATGTGTATATTTAGGGGAAGTCTGCTCCCAGTCAAAAAATGAGCAGAAGATCTAAATAGACATTTCTTCAAAAATACATACAAATGGCCAATAAGCATATAAAAAGATGCACAACTTTGATAATTATTAGAGAAATGCAAATCAAAACTACAGTAAGATATCACTTCCCACTGTTCAGAATGACTATTATTTTAAAAGTCTACAAATAGTATATGCCAGAGAGGGTATGAAGAAGAGGAAATCCCCCTCCACTGTTGGTGGAAATATAATTTGGTGCTGCCACTATGGGGTCGCAAGAGTCGGGCACAACTTAGACTGAATCGCCATCACCGCTATGGAAAACAGTATGGAGGTTCCTGTACGAGCTAAAGTTTCCATATGATCCAGCAATCCCACTTCTGAGCACACATATGGAGAACAGCAATTCAAAAAAATACATGAACCTCAAGGTTCATAGAAGCGCTATTAACAATAGAAGCGCTATTAACAATAGAAGCACTGTTAACAATAGAAGCACTATTAACAGTAGCCAAGACATGGAAGACACCTGCCCGCTGAGGGATGGACAGATAAAGATGTGGTGTGTGTACATGATGAAATACTGTTGTCATAAAAATAGAGTGAAATAATGCCACTTATATCAATATTGATAAATTTAGAGTGTATCATACTAAGTGATGTCAGGAAGAGGAAGACAAATACCACATGATATCACTTACATGTGGAATCTAAAAGCAATGCTACAAACTAGCTTAGCAACAGAACAGAAATAAACTCCTAGAGGCATGGGAAAAAAGCTAATGGTTACCAAAGTGGAAAGTTGGGGGAGGGATCAATGTGGAATTTGGAAATAGATAAAGACTAGAACGCAATGGCACCCCACTCCAGCACTCTTGCCTGGAGAATCCCATGGATGGAGAAGCCTGGTGGGCTGCAGTCCATGAGGTCGCTGGGAGTCAGACACGACTGAGCAACTTCACTTTCATGAATCGGAGAAGGCAATGGCACCCCACTCCAGTGTTCTTGCCTGGAGAATCCCAGGGACGGGGGAGCCTGGTGGGCTGCTGTCTATGGGGTTGCACAGAGTCAGACACAACTGAAGTGACTTAGCAGCAGTATATATATACATATATACATATATATATATATATCCATTATGGTTTATTACAGGATATTAAATATAGCTCCCTGTCCTATATATGTATCGGAGAAGGCAATGGCACCTCACTCCAGTACTCTTGCCTGGAAAATCCCATGGACAGAGGAGCCTGGTAGGCTGCAGTCCATGGGGTTGCTAAGAGTCAGACACGACTGAGTGACTTCACTTTCACTTTTCACTTTCATGCGTTGGAGAAGGAAATGGCAACCCACTCCAGTGTTCTTGCCTGGAGAATCCCAGGGACGGGGGAGCCTGGTGAGCTGCCATCTTTGGGGTCGCACAGAGTTGGACACGACTGAAGTGACTTAGCAGCAGCATATATATATATATATATATATATATATATAATCTACCTGATGCATTGTTACTTTCACTTTATTTAATTACTTACATAATGTCTAGAGAGACACTTTTTCCTTTAAAGGACTTCAGTATTTGCTTTTGAAGACCTTCAAATGATTAGATGAAGCCCACTTATATTTTGAGGAGCATTTGGCTGTACTGAAAGTCTATTCATTTAAAAGTTAATAAAAATTTAAAAAAGAATAATTTTCACAGTGACACTAGACTGATATTTAGCTAAACAAATGGGCACCACAGCCTAGCCAAATGGGTACAGAAATTAACCATGAAAGCAGAAAAAAAGGGAATATTAATAAAGGGTAAAAAATAGGAAACCAATGTATGTAACTTATTTACAGGTACATACAAACTGCTCTGGATTATTAATAAATACACTTCATTACTTGCATTCTGTGATATTTTAATGCTTCAGGGACAGTCAAGAAATTGCTTGGCAACTCCTCAGGGAAAGTCAGAGAGGGAGAGAAAAATGCATAAATTGTTCTCACTATTTGTGTTGCAAAGCACATGAGAAAGTCAAACAGAGGTTTCATTACAGGTAAATAGCATATTTCATGTGGTGCCTTATTTTAACATAGATGGATAGCTTTGGTGGCATTTGCAAGATGGCAGTTTTATTCTATGACAAATCACAGCAAAACATGAGGATATTTGGCTCTTTTCCATGTACAACTTTCTACTGATAGTGTATGAGCAGAATAGAACTGCATCCCTTTTCCTGCCTATAACTGTTCAAATATTTTCACAAATACTAAGGAGCATCTTTGAAATGTCAGTGTCATATTATTTAATATTTGGAGGCCTGGTGTGCTGCAGTCCATTGGGTCACAGAGACTGACATGACTTAGGGACTGAACAATAGCAACAAATGTTTTCTATAAATTAATTGTATGAATAAAAAAGGACACAACTGTGGGACAAGAAAACCTGAAGATTCAGTAATTAAAAAAAAAAATTAAGTCAGAATTACAAAGCTGCTGGTGGTCAATTTCTAGTTTGGTGTTCTTCCAAGTCCTTAGTCAGTTAGTGACTCTGGGATCTTATTGCCTTCTCAAAATATTGTGTTTTTAATGAATAATTAAATCAATATATTCATGGGAGTGTTTCTGATGTTTTGATGAGCAAAAGCAGGGTTTTACATCTTGCATTGTGATGTGAAAAGAAAGTTTTGGAGGCTAGGGATTTCGAGTACCCAGTGTTACGGTGAATCTGCAATCCAGCAAGTTCAGTTTCCAGTGGAATTGGACAAAAAACACATAATTTTTTAGAGTATAGTTCTAAAAATAATAATCAGAAGGTCAGCACAGGTAGTAAACTATGAAGTGACTTAGCAGCAGTAGCAGTAAACTACAGAAAAGTAGTTTCATACATTTCATACAATTCTAAAGCTGGTGAAACAAACAAAAAAATTCTCTTCAATGCCCCCTCTCCCTGCCCCACCTTATCTTACAGGTAAATCAGCATTTACCAGTGTAGTTTTTTTTTTTTTTTTTTTTGGCTGTAGCCTTTCATAAGCAAATAAACAAAGATTTATGTCACTTCATGGTTTCCTATTTGTAGTACCATATTTCTGATATAAGAAATCATGTATATGGTAATAGGTTAGGACATCAGAGGTTCAAAACCTTATAAGCAATGTATTTGATGAGATAAATGTGGATTTCCAATAAACACAAACATAATCTAATTTTATGAATATTATATTTTTATTTACTTTCTAGAGTTCACAGAAAATCCTGATACTTGTTTTTCTTGTAATAGTATCAATTCTATTTCTTATTCTTTTTTTTTTTTTTTAGTAAAGCATTAGTACATTTTAAAAAAATGACATTTTTTCCCCTTGCTATTGCTTTTCTTTTTTCTTTTTTTTGGGGGGTGGGGGGGGTTCCAAAATCACTGCAGATGGTGACTGCAGCCATGAAATTAAAAGATGCTTACTCCTTGGAAGGAAAGTTATGACCAACCTAGACAGCATATTCAAAATCAAAGACATTACTTTGCCAACAAAGGTCCATCTAGTCAAGGCTATGGTTTTTCCTGTGGTCATATATGGATGTGAGAGTCGGACTGTGAAGAAGGCTGAGCACCGAAGAACTGATGCTTTTGAACTGTGGTGTTGGAGAAGACTCTTGAGAGTCCCTTGGACTGCAAGGAGATCCAACCAGTCCATTCTGAAGATCAGCCCTGGGATTTCTTTGGAAGAAATGATGCTAAAGCTGAAACTCCAGTACTTTGGCCACCTCATGAGAAGAGTTGACTCATTGGAAAAGACTCTGATGCTGGGAGGGAATGGGGGCAGGAGGAGAAGGGGACGACAGAGGATGAGATGGCTAGATGGCATCACTGACTCGATGGATGTGAGTCTGAGTGAACTCCGGGAGTTGGTGATGGACAGGAAGGCCTGGCCTGCTGTGATTCATGGGGTCGCAAAGAGTCAGACACGACTGAGCGACTGAACTGAACTGATTGCTTTTCTTTTAGTTGTTGAAACTCCACTGTGTCTGAGTCATTGTAACCCCATGGACTGCAGCATGCCAGGTCTCCCTGTCCTTCACCATCTACTGGATCCTGCTCAACCTTATGTCCATTGAGTCGGTGATGCCATCCAACCATCTCATCCTCTGTCATCCCCTTTTCCTCCCACCTTCGATCTTTCCCAGCATCAGGGTCTTTTCTAATGAGTCAGCTCTTCACATGAGGTGGCCAAAGTATTGGAGCTTCAGCTTCAGCATCAGTCCTTCCAATGAATATTCAGGATTTATTTCCTTTAAGACTGACTGTCTGGATCTACTTGCAGTCCAAGGGATGCTCAAGAGTCTTCTCCAACACCACAGTTCAAAAGCATCAGTTCTTCAGTGCTCAGCCTTTTTTATGGTCCAACTTTCACATATATGCATCACTACTGGAAAACCATAGCTTTGACTATACAGTCCTTTGTTGGCAAAGGACACCTTGTTCCATGTCTGGTTCCAACTGTTACTTCTTGCATACGGGTTTCTCAGGAGGCAGGTTAGGTAGTCTAGTATTACCATCTCTTTAAGAATTTTCCCCAGTTTTTTGTGATCCACAGTCAAAGGCTTTGGCACAGTCAATGAAGCAGAAGTAGATGTTCTTATGTAATTCTCTTGCTTTTTCTATGATCCAGTGGATGTTGGCAATTTGATCTCTGGTTCCTCTGCCTTTTCTAAATTCAGTTTAAACATTTGGAAGTTCTCGGTTCATGTAACGTTGAATCCTAGCTTGGAGAATTTTGAGCATTTCTTTGCTTGCATGTGAGATGAGTGCAATTGTGTGGTAGTTTGAACATTCTTAGGCACTGCCTTTCTTTGGTATTAGAATCAAAACTGACCTTTTCCAGTCCTGCAGCCACTACTGAGTTTTGCAAATTTGCTGCCATATTGAGTGATCACACCATTTTGGTTATCTGGGTCATTAAGTTTTTTTTTTTTTTAATTTTTAAATTTTTTTGGTTCTTGTGTGTATTCTTGCTAGCTCTTCTTAATATTTTCTGCTTCTGTTTGGTCCATAACATTTATGTCCTTTATTGCGCCCATATTTGCATGAAATATTCCCTTGGTATCTGTAATTTTCTTGAAAAGATCTCTAGCCTTTCCCATTCTATTGTTTTCCTCTATTTCTTTGCATTGATCACTTAGGAAGGCTCTCTTATCTGTCCTTACTATTCTCTGGAACTCTGTATTCAGATGCTGTATCTTTCCTTTTCTCCTCTGTCTTTAGCTTCTCGTCTATTCTTAGCTATTTGTAAGGCCTCTTCAGACAACCATTTTGCCTTTTTGCATTTCTTTTTCTTTGAGATGGTTTTGATCACCACATACTGTACAGTGTTGCAAACCTCGGTCAATTCTTTTCCATTAAAAATCTACATTCTAGTCTGGTATCATTCTGTTTTCTGAGTAATATTCATGATAAGAATGATGTTTTCTGAGGACTATTCATATGTATCTTTAATTCACTGTACTTATACCTCTGCATTTAATGTCGTATGGATGCTATTTGCAGCCTTAATATGAAAGCAGACAAAAAACATTCTGGAAATGTATGATACATATAAATATAGATAGACAGATACAGATGTATGCTTGTATATCCTTTTTTAACTTTTTTCAGTATGTGACATGGACGTGAGTCTGAGTGAACTCTGGGAGTTGGTGATGGACAGGGAGGCCTGGCATGCTGTGGTACTTGGGGTTGCAGAGTCAGACACGACTGAGCAACTGAACTGACTGACTGACTGATTGTGTAATATATAATAATTTAAAAACTTTTCTTTTTCTCTAGAGAACCCTTTTATCCCAAGGAAGTATTTATGAAACTTCATTATCTAAAACCAACTTTAGTTACATCACAGTCTTTCAAGATGCTCAGTTTCCTCATTGTGACCTCGGTTTCTCCTTGGCTAAATATACTGTCCATGTTACAAATAATTCAGTATATGTCAGTTTTAATGAAAATGTAGTTGGGGAGGAAGAAAAATGTTACATTTTAAGTAAATATATATTACACATTTTAAGTTATATAGAAAATTAAAATACCTAGAGCAAGAGCTCACTGATGGTCCCAGTTGCAGTCATGCAGAGGGGTCATGGGGGGAGTGGAGACACTGAGGACTGTTTCCTGGGTAACACAGTCCCCAGTCTATTCACCATCATACACCCAAGAAGGAAGTCACACAAAAATAATTTATATATGCATGTGTAAGGAGAATCCAATTCAGGTAGCGTGGTTTCTCCACTAAGAAATTAAAAGCAAATGCACACAAAAATTCTATGTATTAGACATTGAAGGGTATTTTCAGATAACATAAATGGAATTAAATGTTTAAATCTCATATATCTTCCCAACAACCTGGCAGGAAAGAAATTGAAATAACCTACCATATTTGCCAGAGTACTCGTTTGCATATACAAAACGTATAGCTGTAACAGAGATTATATGAACCCATGTATGTTATATGAAATGTTTCCCTGTAAAAAAAAAAAAAGACAAAAACAAAAACAAAAAAACAGTGTGGTATGATATGTTAGAACTCCCTTATTTTTAAACCTCTGTTCAATATTGGTCAAATGTATTAATTTTATCGTCTTGCACCCCCTATAGACATAAAAGCTTTCAGATAAACTTATTTTAACATAAAGGCTTCTAGATCTTTCCACACATAATTGCAATTTGGGTTTCATTTTTTATGAGGTAAGGTTTAGCATGTGTAGTATGTAATATTATGTGACTTTAATTTTGTAAATATAATGGTGTGATGGTCATTATACAAAAAGATGACAGAAAAGCTTACCTTCACCTATAAAACAGCACCTAAAATTTATAAAATGTTTTAGACATGTTTCCTTCATCTATATTTATATCAATCCATATCTATATCCACACATCTACTAACTCAGGTCAGTCTTGGCCCTTTGGCATTTTGGGCTGTATAATTCCTTGTTGCTACATCAAACACTTTGTGATCCCACAGATTTTATCCACAGAAAATTTATCCAGAATTTTCCTGACAAGAATACTGGAGTGGGTTGCCATTTCCTCCTCCAGGGTATCTTCCAACCCAGCGATTGAACGCATGTCTTCTGAGTCTTCTGCATTGCAAGCAGATTCTTTACTCACTAAGCCATTGGAGAAGCCCCCTTGTTGTTTGGGGGGCAGCCCTAATATACTAGGATAAATACCAGTCTCACTGTGATCTCGAGTGCTGACAGTGCTGACAGTACCTCCAGTGCTGTCAACCAAAATGCCTCAAAATACTGTTACATGTTCTTTGAGGGGTTGATCTTCACCAGTGAAAAACTACAGGTCTCTCTCTTTCTCCAGATATATATTTACCTCTCTTTTTTATTTCTATTTATATTTGTATGTTTTATTTATAGGATGCAGAATTTTTTCTTTGTGTTTAAAATATAATTTACATTTATTTTATTTATGTCATGTATGTAAACTAAAAGAAATCACTAAAGTTCATTAATGATATCATTGACTATACAATGTCTCTATAAAAATAGGTTTTCTGATTAAATGGAAACACACAATGGAACAGTGCTGAGCGAATTCATCCTCATGGGAATCACAGACCGCCCTGAGCTTCAGGCTCCATTGTTTGGGCTCTTCCTCATCATCTACATGATCTCAGCAGTGGGCAACTTGGGCATGGTCATCCTCACTAAGGTGGACTCCAGGTTACGGACACCCATGTACTTCTTTCTCAGGCACCTGGCTCTTACTGATCTGGGTTATTCAACATCTGTAGGACCCCAAATGTTGGTAAATTTTGTTGTGGATCAGAATAAAATTTCCTATCATTTGTGTGCCACACAGCTGGCTTTCTTCATCGTGTTCATTATTAGTGAGCTTTTTATTCTGGCCACAATGTCCTATGACCGCTATGTGGCCATCTGTCACCCCCTGCTTTACACAGTCATCATGTCACAAAGGGTGTGTTGGGCACTGGTGGCAATCCCCTACCTCTATAGCACATTAGTTTCTCTTCTAGTCACTGTAAACATTTTTAATTCATCCTTCTGTGGCTATAACATCATCAGTCATTTCTATTGTGACAGTCTCCCCATATTATCACTGCTCTGTTCAAACACACATGAAATTGAATTAATTATCCTGGTCTTATCAGGATTTAATTTGATTTTCTCTCTTCTAATAGTCCTTGTGTCTTACCTCCTCATCCTCGCAGCTATTGTCAGGATGAACTCTACTGAAGGTAGGCGGAAGGCTTTTTCTACCTGTGGATCCCACCTGACAGTGGTCACCGTATTCTATGGGACTTTGATATTTATGTATGTGCAACCAGAGTCCAGTCATTCCTTTGACACTGATAAAGTGGCATCTATATTTTACACCCTTGTTATTCCTATGTTGAATCCCTTGATCTATAGCTTAAGAAACAAAGATGTAAAATATGCACTACAAAGGACATGGAAAAAACTTTGCAATATCTTTCCTTAAAAGCCACTGTCAATGTCATTCCTACAACCTAGGTTGGCTACTTTCCACCTTGTGGTGGGTGCTTTCAGAGGGAAAAGCAAATACATATAAGATCATCATGAATTTGGAGTATTCTATTTGATAGTCACACTCCTAAGTGATATAAACACATTGGCAAAAAGAAAAAGGCAAAACCTTTGCCATCTCTGAGAAGTGATGAAATATAGGCATAACAATTAAGTATATTTTAGAGGACACTAGAATAGACCATCAGAGCAATCAAGGACTGTGTGTATGCTATGTGAGGGTAAGGAAGAGTAGTAGGTACAGAAGGGAAATTTAAATGACTTAATTGCCACAACTTGATCATAATATGTTTCTGTGTGAGCTATGGAAGTTTTTCCCCAACTTATATGTGTTAGTTTCTTGCGTTTGTACTTTTGTATCTGTCTTTATTCAAATGTGGGGAATTCTTGCCCATTATTTCCTTAAATAAACTCTTTTAGTGGTGTCATCTAAGTCCCTGAGTATCTCTTCACTTACTATTATTACTATTAGTATTATTATTATTCACTCCTCATACTCAATACTTTAAAATGACTTGAGTTTAATTCCCTGATTATTAACTTCTGATTGTTCTAATCTGCTGGTGAAACCAGGTAGTAAAATTTTAATTCAATTGTTGTTTTCGGCTTTTGAGTTTTTGATTTGGTTCTCTTTAAATTACTTTCTACCTGTGTCTGTGTCCTCAGTTTGTTTATATATGGGAGAGTTATGTTTATTTGAATTGATCTATTTTCCTTGTTTCCTTGTGATGTTTCTGTGTGTTTCTTTGTGATGCCCTGTGATCTTTTGTTAAAAATTTGGCATTTGAAAAAAGCAAGCACTTCTCCCATGATCTGTGGTATGGACTCTCAAATCAGACTGGCATAAAAACTCAAAAGTCCTGTCTCTATCTCTGTCTACACAGGAACACTCACAGAGGCAGATATGTGATATGTGTATCACGTAGAATTTGTTCACAACATATTAACATGTCAAACTCAAGGCTTTTTATTGGCGTATATGTTTTAGTAGTGTTCATGATAGCTGAGGATGAAAAAACAACAACATATGCATTAATAAAGAAAAGATCCACAACTTTCTTTATGTATTTTTTACTGTAATGAATAAAGAAAAAAAATCACATCATGGTATATGACAAATAATCAGCAAATTACATTAAACAATGCAATTTGCTGCTCAATAATAATATGTAGACATAGTAAAACATGTGCACAAAATATGACAATACTGCAAAATATATTGATCATGCAAGGCTTACATGAAGCACAGTAGAATCTGTGAATTGAGACAGAAAAATGAGAATGGGTATTGCATGTGGTAGTGAAAATGTTGAATTCAACGTTTCAGTACATTGAAATGTAATGAAAACAAAGCAAATGAAAGAGAGTTCTGTAATAAAATGATGCTGATGTTGTATGGAATGAGAATGTAAAATAGAAGTAGCTAATTCCTCTCCCTAGAGTTTTAAAATGAAAAAATAAAAAGGAAACATGATCTTATCTAGACACATCATATTATTATATTTAGTGCATTTAAACATTTTAAATAAGACAATGACTTAATACATCTCCATTATGCTATCCACTTAAGGAGATCACTGAGGAGCTACAGGAATGCTGAAGGGCTTGTACTATGGATAAAATATATCTTAATCCAAATCCTTATGAGGTCGTATTAGGGTGAACCATAGGAACAGAATTAATACAAACCTAAGTATGGGCTGCTGCCTATGGGGTCGCACAGAGTTGGACTTGACTGAAGCAACTTAGCAGCAGCAGCAGCAAGTATGAGGAAAAGGAAAATGAAATGCACACAAATAAGTCTGACTAGGCTACTGGGAAACACAAATTGCTCAAGACTACTAATAGCCACATCTCCTCCCTTGTTTCTGTTAAGATTTCAAATGCTTCAGGGATGATCAAGAAATTGCTTGGCATCTCCTTAGAGATCAGTCTCAGAGGGCAGAAAAGAATCCATAAATTGTTCACAATATGTATTTTATGAAGCACATGCGAAAGCTAAGAAGAGTTTTCATTACAGGTAAACAGATAGTATATTTTGTGTGGTGCCATATTTTACCAATATCTAGATTGTCTGATGATTTGCAATATAGCACTGATTCTATACCCCTTGTAGGCATCAAGTTGGTCATGGTGGGAGCACTGAGGACTCTTACCTGGAAACACAATATCTATTCATCATCATACCCCTGAAAAAAAGTTTAGTCACACAAACAGAATTTGTATGTACATGTGTAAAAACAATCTGTTTTAGGTAACTTGCTGTATCCATTAAGAAATGAAAAATAAATATCAGGAAAATCCTATTTAGCTGACATACGAAGATATTTCCATGGAATATTACAGGTTCCATGAATATACTGAAAGATTTCATTCTTAATTATCTTCCCAACAATCTTGCAAGAAATAGTTGATTTTGCTGATGGATATAAAGACATTAGGGGCTTCTCCTATGGCTCAGTGGTAAAAAATCCACCCGCACTGCAGGAGACAAGGGTTCAGTCCCTGGGAGGAAGGCATAGAAACCCACTCCAGGATTCTTGCTTGGATAACCCTGTGGACAGAGCAGGCAGGTGGGCTAAGGTGCATGGGGTTGGGAAGAGTCAGACACAATTCAAGTGACTGAGCAGGCATGCATGCATAAAGAGATTAAGATAGCTTGTATTTGCCAAAGTACTACTTTGTATGTACCAAAAACGTACATATAATGGATTATACCATCTATGCACACTTCTCAAAATGTTTCCTGATACGAAAGCCGATTATGTTTAACATGATCTGATAGAATTTCTTTAACTTCAGATCTCTTTCCAATATTAGGCAAGTGTGTTCATCATTTCATCCTGTGCATTCAGTAGACATAAAGTCTTTCACATAAATATGTTTTAAAGTGAGGGCTTCTAAACATTCCCACCCATAAAGAAGCTAAAGTGTATATCATTTCTTTTCCTTTCTGTTTTTTATTTACCTTTGTATGGATCTATGTGTGTGTGCTAAGTCACTTCAGTTGTGTTTGACTCTTGGCTACCCTATGGACTGTAGCTATGTGCACACACATGATCAGGGTTCACCAATCTTAGTTCTCTGACATTTTGGGCTGTATAATCCTTATTTGGAGAAGGCAATGGCACCCCACTCCAGTACTCTTGCCTGGAAAATCCCATGGATGGAGGAGCCTGGTAGGCTGCAGTCCATGGGGTCGCTAAGAGTTGGACACGACTGAGCGACTTCACTTTCACTTTTCACTGTCATGCATTGGAGAAGGAAATGGCAACCCATCCCAGTGTTCTTGCCTGGATAATCCCAGGGATGGCGGAGCCTGATGGGCTGCCGTCTATGGGGTGCACAGAGTTGGACATGACTGAGGTGACTTAGCAGCAGCAGCAGCAATCCTTATTTATTGGATCTGCCCTAATCTAGTAGGATGTTCAGAAGCCTCACTAAATCTTAACTATTAGAAGCCAGTAGTATTCGTCCTGCAGTGATGAAAACCAAGATTGTTCAAAGCATTATCAAATATTATTTGGAGGACAAATTTTCCCCTTTGGGAAGCTACACATCTCTCCCTATCTCCACATGTATTTCTATCTTCATTTCTGTTAATATTTCTATACATCTATGCTTTATTTCCAGGCAGAGGGCATAGAGTATTAAGCTTAAAATGTAAATGTAGATATATAAAACACCAAAAATTTACCTAAATGTACTACATGACTATGCTGATATCTCTGTCAAGAGTAGATTTTCCAATAAGCCCAGATGGGAAAACACAACAGAACAGTGCTGAGTGAATTCATCCTCATGGGAATCACAGACTGCCCTGAGCTGCAGGCTCCACTGTTTGGGCTCTTCCTCATCATTTATGTGATCTCAGTGGTGGGCAATTTGGGCATCGTCATCCTCACCAAGAGGGACTCCAGGATACAGACACCCATGTACTTCTTTCTCAGGCATCTGGCTTTCACCGATTGGTTATTCAACAACCATGGGCCCCAAAATGTTAGTAAATTTTGTGGCAGATCAAAATAAAATCTCCTATCACTTTTGTGCCACACAGCTCAGTTTCTTTCTCGTGTTCATTATTAGTGAGCTTTTTATTCTGGCAGCAATGTCCTATGACCGCTATGTGGGCATCTGTAACCCTCTGCTCTACCCAGTGGTCATGTCGCAAAGGGTATGTCAAGTGCTGGTGGCAATGCCATATTTCTATAGCATATTTGAATCTCTTCTTATCACTGTAAAGATATTTGACTCATCATTCTGTGGCTATAATGTCATCAGACATTTCTACTGTGACAGTCTTCCCTTGTTATCTTTGCTCTGCTCAAATGCAAGTGAAATTGGACTGATTATTCTTATCTCAGCAGGTTTTAATTTGATTTTCTCTCCTCTGATAGTTCTTGTGTCTTTCCTTCTTATTCTTGCATCCATTCTTAGGATGAGCTCTGCTGAAAGCAGGCAAAAGGCTTTTTCTACCTGTGGGTCTCACCTGACGGTGGTCACAGTGATCTATGGGACTTTAATATTCATGTATGTGCAACCAGAGTCCAACCATTCATTTGACACAGATAAAATGGCATCTATATTTTACACTGTCATTATCCCTATGCTAAATCCCTTGATCTACAGTTTGAGGAACAAAGATGTAAAATGTGCCCTACAAAGTACATGGAACAGAATATGCAATTCTTTCTCTTAAGTCTTGTGTACAATATGAATCATATAATTTAGGTGATGGGCTTCAAACTGTTCTCTGTGTGTCTCTGAAAAGAATAAAAAGTATGGAAATGTTCAGCACATATTTAGAAATTGCCTTCTAAGGGCTAGTCATACTTCTATGTGCTATATATACTTTAGCACCCAAAGGGAGAAAATATCTGCCTTTCTTGAGGGGAAGAGATGAATTACAAATATAATTAAGTAAATAGCACCATACCTTAGAATGAGTTAGGACACTCTAAGGACAAGTAAAGACAGTCAAGTGAAAAAGAATAGCATATATAAAAAGATTCAAATGATTATTGTTATCCCCAACTATTAGAATAAATTTCCTAGTGTCTACATGTGTTTGTGCATATACATGTGGTTTTATGTAAGCACATGCTTATGCTTTTATTCACTATACTTCTCTAAGGCATGTATTAAAATTAAACTTATGGTGGTTTCTAGGAGGCTCAGTGTAATAAAATGATTTGAATTCATCATTCATCTGAATTAATTCAGAGGCTCCCTTATCACGTGGAAGAGTTTAGGATCCTGCTCTGTCCTCATCAGTTAAGTTGCTTTTATATATGAGCCCTAGAAAGTCTTTAGACTCAGAACACTTAGCAATTCAGTAACTCACAGCATCTTATTTATCTAAATCAGACTGTTTCTCTGTAAATTCAAGTTCAGTCACTCAGTCATGTCCAACTCTTTGCTACCCCATAGGCTGCAGCACACCAGGCTTCCCTGTCCCTCATCAACTCCAGGAGATTGCTCAAACTCATGTCCATCACACCAGTGAGCCATACACCAACCTCATGCTCTGACGTCTCCTTCTCCTGCTTTCAATCTTTCTAAGCAGGAGGGTCTTTTCCAATGAGTCAGTTCTTCACATCAGGTGGCCAAAGTATTCTCTGAACCAGATACATTTTCTTAATTGTCTTTAATAATATTCTGTATTTGAAAGTTGCTAATAGAGTGGGCCTTAAATATTCTCACCTCAGAAAAAGGAATGATAATCATGTAATGTGAAAATGTTCAGTTCAGTTCGGTCGCTCAGTCATGTCTGACTCTTTACAACCCCATGAATTGCAGCACACCAGGCCTCCCTGTTAGCTAGTGCTAAATTATAGCCATATTGAGCTATATAAATGCATCAAATCAACATGTTGTTGATTTTAAATTTAAACCATATTAACTGTCAATTATGTCACAATAAAGCCAGAGGGAAAAAATTTTAATTTCTTGAGATTCTCCCATGGAAGCTTTGAGTTATATTTTTATATTTTATTGGGATCTTGATTTCTAACTGCTTTTTGATCAAACTAAATAGTTATATTTCCTTATCTGTCTGAAAAACAAAAATATTTCTTATTTAAAATTTGTGTTTTAATTATTTTTGTACTTTTGCATAAGAGGTCTACTCTATGCTGAACTAGCTTTGTGCTTTTGTTATAGGATAACCTTCTTCAGTATTGGTTCATAAGAGTGTGTAAAAAATCTTTTACTACTTATCCATGCATATATGTGTACCATATTGCATATTTTATTGCAAAATATTTTATTATATTCTATTGTTTGATTGCCATGGTTTGATCATCTCTTTGTAGCAAACAAAAGGCAAAATTCCATGATTTGGTCAATATTTCTAGGAAAAATGTAATTAGATATGTAACAATTTGTTTATATATAATATGCATACAAATATCTTCCCTGGTGGTTCAGACAGTAAAGCATCTGCCTGCAACATGGGAGACCTGGATTCAATCCCTGGGTCGGGAAGATCTCCTGGAGAAGAAAATAGCAACCCACTCCAGTACCCTTGCCTGGAAAATTCCATGGACTGAAGAGTCTGGTGGGTTACAGTCCAGGGGGTCTCAAAGAGTTGGACACAACTGAGCGACTTCACTTTCACTTTCATCCTCTTCAAAATTATGACTTTTTTGTTTAATTTTGTATTTTTAACATTTATGAAATTTTATTTACATCATAGACAGACTGCACTGTTCTTTGTTCACCATCCTTAAAAACTCAAAAACACTTTTACTAATTCAAGAAAAAGGCAAGTAGGACTCTTCCTTCCCATGATATTGACATTTTAATGGAGGTGGCATTCAATATGGCAAAGAAAAAAAATAAACAGTCCAGATTGGAAGGAAGGAATTTAAATTGTATTTATTAGTATATGATAAGATTGTACAGGTAGAAATATAAGCTATTAAAAAAAAAAAGCATTGCATTAAAAGGTGAATTTAGGATGGTCAAGGAAAGATCAGTACACACAATAATTTTTATTTCTATATGCTACAAATGAAATATTAGAAATGAAATTGTTAAATGTTGTTGTTATTGTTCAGTCGATAAATCACGTCTGACTCTTTGCGACCCTATGGACTGCAGGTCGCCAGGCTGTTCTATCCCTCATCAACTACTGGAGATTGCAAAGTTCATGTCCATTGTATTGATGATTCCATCCAATCATCTTATTCTCTGTCACCCTCTTCTCCTTCTGCCTTCAATTTTTCCCAGCATCAGGGTCTTTTTCAATGAGTCGACTCTTCACATCAGCTGGCCAGAGTTTTGGAGCTTCATATTCAGCATCAGTCCTTCCAATGAATATTCAGGGTTGATTTTCTTTAGGATTGCCTGATTTGATCTTCTTACAGTCCAAGGGACTCTCAAGAGTCTTCTCTAACACCACAATGCAAAGGCATCAATTCTTAGGCTTTCTGCCTTCTTTATGGTCCAACTCTCACATCCATACCTGACTACTGGAAAGATCATAGCCTTGTTAAATTGTTAAATACCTGTTATAAATTCATCATAATTATGAATTCCTTAAAGATATATACAAAACATGAAAGCCTGTATGGTAAAAATTAGAAAATATTCCTGAAAGATATTAATTGAGACAAAAACAAATGAGATCTTACCATATTTATTTACTGATTTATTCAATATTAGATCAGTCAGTGCAGTTAGTCGCTCAGTCATGTCTGACTCTTTGTGACCCCATGAATCACAGCATGCCAGGCCTCCCTGTCCATCACCAACTCCTGGAGTTCACTCAGACTCACGTCCATAGAGTCGGTGATGCCATCCAGCCATCTCACCCTCTGTCGTCCCCTTCTCCTTCTGCCCCCAATCCCTCCCAGCATCAGGGTCTTTTCCAATGAGTCAACTCTTCACATGAGGTGGCCAAAGTACTGGAGTTTCAGCTTTAGCATCATTCCTTCCAAAGAACACCCAGGGATGATCTCCTTCAGAATGGACTGGTTGGATCTTCTTGCAGTCCAAGGGACTCTCAAGAGTCTTCTCCAACACCACAGTTCAAAAGCATCAATTCTTTGGCACTCAGCCTTCTTCACAGTCCAACTCTCACATCCATACATGACCACTGGAAAAACCATAGCCTTGACTAGACAGACCTTCGTTTGGCAAAGCAGTGTTTCTGATTTTGAATATTCTATCTAGGTCGGCCATAACTTTTCATTGAAGAGTAAACGTCTTTTAATTTCATGGCCGCAGTCACCATCTGCAATGACTTTGAAGCTGTCCCCCAAAAGTCTGACAATGTTCCCACTGTTTCCCCATCTATTTCCCATGAAGTGATGGGACCGGATGCCATGATCTTCGTTTTCTGAATGTTGAGCTTTAAGCCAACTTTTTCACTCTTCATTTTCACTTTCATCCAGGGGCTTTTTAGTTCCTCTTCACTTCTGCCATAAGGGTGGTGTCATCTGCATATCTGAGGTTATTGATATTTCTCCCCGCAATCTTGATTCCAGCTTGTGTTTCTTCCAGCCCAGCATTTCTCATGATGTACGCTGCATAGAAGTTAAATAAGGGTGACAATATGCAACCTTGACAGACTCTTTTTCCTATTTGGAACCAGTCTGTTGTTCCATGTCCAGTTCTAACTGTTGCTTCCTGACCTGCATACAAATTTCTCAAGAGGCAGGTCAGGTGGTCTGGTGTTCCCATCTCTTTCAGAATTTTCCACAGTTTATTGTGATCCACACAGTCAAAGACTTTGGCATAGTCAATAAAGCAGAAATAGATGTTTTTCTGGAACTCTCTTGCTTTTTATATGACCCAGCAGATGTTGGCAATTTGATCTGTGGTTCCTCTGCCTTTTCTAAAACCAGCATGAACATCTGGAAGTTCATGGTTCACATATTGCTGAAGCCTGGCTTGGAGAATTTTGAGCATTACTTTACTAGCGTGTGAGATGAGTGCAACTGTGTGGTAGTTTGAGCATTCTTTGGCATTGCCTTTCTTTGGGATTGGAATGAAAACTACTTTTCCAGTCATATGGCCACTGCTGAGTTTTCCAAATGTGCTGGCATATTGAGTGCAGCACTTTCACAGCATCATCTTTCAGGATTTGGAATAGCTCAACTGGAATTCTATCACCTCCACTATCTTTGTTTGTAGTGATGGTTTCTAACATCCATGTGACTTCACATTCCAGGATATCTGGCTCTGGGTCAATGATCACACCATCATGATTGTCTGGGTCATTAAGATCTTTTTTGTACAGTTCTTCTGTGTATTCTTGCCACCTCTTCTTAATATCTTCTGCTTCTGTTAGGTCCATACCATTTGTGTCCTTTATCAAGCCCATCTTTGCATGAAATGTCCCCTTGGTATCTCTAATTTTCTTGAAGAGATCTCTAGTCTTTCCCATTCTGCTTTTTTCTTCTATTTCTTTGCATTAATCGCTGAAGAAGGCTTTCTTATCTCTTCTTGCTATTATTTGGAACTCTGCATTCAGATGCTTATATAGTTCCTTTTCTTCTTTTCTTTTCTCTTCTCTTCTTTTCACAGCTATTTGTAAGGCCTCCCCAGACAGCCATTTTGCTTTTGTTGCATTTCTTTTCCATGGGGATGGTCTTGACCCCTGTCTCCTGTACAATGTCTTGAACCTAAATCCATAGTTCATCAGGCACTCTATCTATCAGATCTAGGCCCTTAAATCTATTTCTCACTTCCACTGTATAATCATAAGGGATTTGATTTAGGTCATACCTGACTGGTCTAGTGGTTTTCCCTACTTTCTTCAATTTAAGTCTGAATTTGGCAATAGGAGTTCATGATCTGCGCCACAGTCAGATCCTGGTCTTGTTTTTGTTGACTCTATAGAGCTTCTCCATCTTTGGCTGCAAAGAATATGATCAATCTGATTTTGGTGTTGACCATCTGGTGATGTCCGTGTGTAGAGTCTTCCCTTGTGTTGTTGGAAGAGGGTGTTTGCTATGACCAGTGCATTTTCTTGGCAAAACTCTGTTCATCTTTGCCCTGCTTCATTCTGTATTCCAAGACCAAATTTGCGTGTTACTCTAGGTGTTTCTTGACTTCTTACTTTTGCATTCCGGTCCCCTATAATGAAAAGGACATCTTTTTGGGGTGTTAGTTCTAAAAGGTCTTGTAGGTCTTCATAGAACCATTCAACTTCAGCTTTTTCAGCATTACTGGTTGGGGCATAGACTTGGATTACTGTGATATTGAATGGTTTGCCTTGGAAACTAACAGAGATCATATTGTCGTTTTTGAGATTGCAATCCAAGATTGCATTTCGAACTCTTGTTCACCATGATGGCTACTCCATTTCTTCTGAGAGATTCCTGCCCGCAGTAGTAGACTTAATGGTCGTCTGAGTTAAATTCACCCATTCCAGTCCATTTTAGTTCGCTGATTCCTAGAATGTCGACGTTTACTCTTGCCATCTCTTGTTTGACCACTTCCAATTTGCCTTGATTCATGGACTTAACATTCCAGGTTCCTGTGCAATATTGCTCTTTACAGCATTGGCCCCTTCTTCTATTACCAGTCACATCCACAGCTGGGTATTGTTTTTTCTTTGGCTCCATTGCTTCATTCTTTCTGGAGTTATTTCTCCACTGATCTCCAGTAGCATATTGGGCACCTACTGACCTGGGGAGTTCCTCTTTCAGTATCCTATCATTCTGCCTTTTCATACTGTTCATGGGGTTCTCAAGGCAAGAAGACTGAAGTGGTTTGCCATTCCCTTCTCCAGTGGACCACATTCTGTCAAATCTCTCCACCATGACCCGCCTGTCTTGGGTTGCCCCACGGGCATGGCTTAGTTTCATTGAGTTAGATAAGGCTATGGCCCAGTGTGATTAGATTGACTCATTTTCTGTGAGTATGGTTTCAGTGTTTCTGCCCTCTGATGCACTCTGATGCAAATTTGGCCTTAGAATATGGAATGAAGCCCTCAATATTAGGTAAATATGACAATTTCTCAAGTCAAACACAAGTAAAATTTAAGCAGAAATTCTTTTTTGCTAGGAATTGAGAAGCCAAAACCAAAATACATAAAGGAGCTAAAATAAAACTATATGAAGTAAAAATCTAGAATAGCTGAACTTTAAAAAGAGGAATAAACTTGTATTATGAACATTAAGACATGGAGTAATGATATCCGGTCTTATTCCAAAGCTACAATTATTATTGTTTTTTAATTCTGCTCCTGATATAAAAATTGGTAATATATATCAATGAAAAGATATTGATAGATCAGAAATAGACTCATATGTATATGAACAATAAATGTTCCACAAGAAAAAGAGGAAAAAAAAGAAAAAAGCCATTTTGAGGAGAAAGGATAGATGTCTCAACTTCTCCTTTCATCTTGTTTATGTCCTGAGACCTTGTAACCAGGGGGTGTTCCCTCCGGTTTCTGCTGACTGAAGATGCTGGTTGTCAGGCTTGCATCAGGCCAGTGGCTGGGGCCAGAGTCATGAAGTGACAGGCAGCATTCCCTTGTCCAACCATATCAGTTCTCAGGGGAGTTAGTCTTAAGAACGAGTTCCAGTCCATAATGGAACTTTGTCACTTTTATCTTCATTGCTGAAAAATATCCAGTTCTGGAAAAATCCAGTCACAGTATTGCCTACTTGTCACTGTTTTGTAGTTCTGTGGCTGGAGGCACACAAAGGACTTTACTTTCTTAGGCTCTATTTGGAAGGAACTCTGGACTATGGGGAAGGAAGCTGCATATTTGCCCTTCTTTTAGAATGTCTCTTGCTTCCATAGACAAGTCATGTCATCATTGTTTAGCCACTAAGTGTGTCCAACTCTTTCCTGACCCCATGGACTATAGGCCTGCCAGGCTCCTTCTGTTAATGGGATTTCCCAAGCAAGAATACTGGAGTGGGTTGCCATTTCTTTCTCCAGGAGATCTTCCTGACCCAGGGTTTAAACCTGCGTCTTTTGCATCAGCAGGTAGGTTCTTTACCACTGAGTCACCAGGGAAGTCTACAGATAATGACATACAAAGGCCTATTATTAATAGTTTTGAGTTAATAAAAAGGCTTGGGCCTTCCCAGGGGCCTCAGTGGTAAAGAAGCCTCTTGCCAATGCAGGAGATCTGAGTTTGATCTCTGGGTCCAGAAGATCCCCTGGAGAAGAAAATGGCAGCCCACTCCAGTATTCTTGCCTGGAAAATCTCATGGCGAGAGGAGCCTGGCAGACTACAGTCCATGAGGTTGCAAAAAGTGGAAAACCACTTAGTGACTAAACAAACAAATGGATGAATAAGCAAAGTATGATTCTTAAGCACTACTCATTGAGTGCACTTATGTGCTAAATTGGATATATATTTTTAAAACATGAGTTTGAATACTCCAACTTTATCTTTAGGTATTACTTTAATATTGCATTTGACCTGCAATGAGCTTTCAGTACAAAATTGATTGCTGAGGTAAAGCAGTGAAGGTTAAAACAAATCACATACCTCATTGGATGACATTCAAATTTAGAGTCAACGTTCTAAAAAATCCTATCCTAGACACTTAAACCAAAACATGAGTAGTTGGAAAATCATCAGATTACCAGATTATTGTTAAATTAAAGAAAAGAAGACATCTCAAATTAATGAATTCACATCTTTCTATGAATGGAAATGTGCAAGCATCTGGGCTCATTGAAATTGTTGCTTTTATATTCCCAGAAAAGTGAAGGTGAAACTGTTAACTGCTTCAGTAGTGTCCAAGTGTAAGGAAAAAAAAAAAAAGAAAACAAAAAACTAATGAAATTCATAGAAATTTCAAAGAAAGAAATGAAAACATCCCTATTTGCAAAAGATATGCTTTCTAATAAAAAAAAATTTCCACAGAACTGAGGAAAATAAAACAATCTGGAAAACATGAGTTCACAAAGGAGACAAGATATGTGATTAACAAAAATTATATAAATGTATTTATCTCTATATATAGGTATTAATAAAACAAGACCATTTACAGTCACTTCATATCTAATGAAAAAGTATGTAAAAACTAACAAAGCCTGCACAGGATCTGTATGCTGAAAAGTACAAATCCCAATTTTAAAAATCAAAAGAGATTTGAATAATTTAGTAGATATATTTAGCTCAGATCAGTATACATAAGATAAAATTCTTCCAAAATTGATCCATAGATTTAATGCAAACCTAAATAAAATCTCAGCAAGATTTAGTGCAGAGGTGATTTTATACTGAATTTTATTGAAAGGTTAAGGAGAGAACATAGATGAAAACACATTTTAAAATTTAGTATAACTAGGAAAAAGCACTCCTTCATGTTAGGGTTAATAATATAACCATAAAATCAAGATTTTGATATTGGTAGAAACACAAACATATAAATTAATGGAACAGAATTGACAACACAGAAATAGATTTTTATAAATAGTTCAACTATTTTTTCATAAAGTTGCAAAGGTAATTCAAAAGAAGGGGTGTAGCCTTTTAAAATCATTGTGCTGAGCTAATTAGGGATATAGAGGAAAAAATAAACAAGCAAATAAATAATGTTGACCTAATATAATAATTAACTCAAAATGAAGAACAACTTAACTGTAAAAATGCTAAACTATGAAACATTTAGGGCTTCCCTGGTGGCTCAGTGGTAAAGAAACTGCCTGTAGTGCAGGAGACTCCAGGTTGGGAAGATTCCCTGGAGAAGGAAATGGCAATCCACTCAGTATTCTTGCCCGGAGAATTCCATGGACAAAGGAGACTGGCAGGTTACAGTCCATGGGTTCAAAATAGAGTTGGACATGACTTAGCAACTAAACAACAGCCACAAATAAAATATTCAGGTAAAACAATAGGGGGAAATCCATATTTAGGATCTAGGCCTGGTGAAGACTTCATAGCATGCATATGTGCTCAGTCCCTCAGCTGTGTCCAACTTTCTGAGACCCCATAGATTGTAGCCCACCAGATTCCTGTGTCCATGAGATTTTCCAGGCAAGAATTCTGGATTGGGTTATCATTTCCTTCTCTGGGGCTCTTTCTGACCCTGGAATAGAACCTGTGTCTCCTACCAGGTAAGCAGATTCTTTACCACTGGGCCACCTAAGAAGCCCATCTTTAATTCTGTATTTTTCAATAATTAAATAAGACAATGTTTAAACATTTCTATACCATCATTCATTTGAGAAGACCACTGTGGACTTGCATACTTAATGGGCCTGCCCTAGAGATAGGTTTAATTAAAAGACTTGCATACTACAAAAGGAAAATTAGCCAAGAATAAAAAAAAACAGGAAAGAAAAAATTGCCCTAGAAAATTGGAAAGACAATCTCCAGATATTTTGTTGTAGTCTTAGGACTTTAGGGATGATCAGCACATTCTTTGACATCTCCTCAGGGAGAGTATCCAAAGGTGAAAGAGATCCATAAATTGTTCCACTTGGCCATGTAAGAGCCACATGAGGGAGTCATGACAGAGACTTCATTACAGGTAAAATGATGGAGTATTTCATGTGATGTCTTGTTTCCAATATGCTGACAGCATTTCAGTGACAGGTTCAAAGTCTCACATTAATTCACTGGCAGTGCCTGAGTGAAATGAGACCATTTCTGGTTCAATTCTCTCAGGAATAGGACTCCTCTTATCTTTTCATATTAATTTTTTGAAAATATTCACATATTTACGGACTAAACCCTGAAAAGCATTTGTGAAACATCATTGTGATACCCATTTGTATTAATAATGATATTTCTAGTGGAAGGCAAAACTAAGAGTAAATAAAGCAAAACTAAAGATGCATGAGGGCTTCCGTGATGGCCCACCTGGTAAAGAATCTGCCTGCAATAGCCCTGGTTCCTTCCCTGGGTCAGGGAGACCCCCTGGAGAAAGAAATGGCAACCCACGGCAGCATTTTTGCCAGAGAAACCCCTTGGACAAATAAGCCTGGCGGGCTACAGTCCTGGGGTTACAAGAGTCAGACATGCTTTAGCAACTGAAACACCACCACTGCCAAAAACACATGAATATTTAGAAATTGGCAAAATTAGAAGCCTCATGTATTCAGTCTCTTATTGTAATGTTCTTCTAAATTTTTAGTCATTTACTACTCTGGGTATTTTTTTATAACTGTTTCAATATAATTTAATATTTAATGATTATGTACATCAGTATATAAATATGATTATTTCTGGATCTCTTGATGAGACAGAAGAGCATTTCTACCTTACAATGGGATGTGGAAATTGCTATTTGGTTATTAGCAGGCTTTTAAGTATAGTTTTATGGCAATTGTGCAATATTCAGCATGTCCTTCAATTTCAAGTGGAATCTGATTGCAAATTGGATAAAATTATCTCACAGGGCACATCTGATAATTGACAATCAGATTTTTAAAAATTGACAATCAGATTTTTTAAAAAGTGTTAAACTCTGAGATAGCTATTTGGGTCTATCCATAGAATGATAAAGCTGTGACAAAACAACCAAAAATGCTTCTATCATTTCTGACCTTTACAGGAAACTTGGAAATTACAAAGTCTGATTTTTTTTTTTTAGCTTTTCATAATTGCAAAACAAAGACAAGAAAACAAGATTTATACTACTTCTTATTATTACATTTACTGAAGATATTTTGCCACAATAACTGTTGACTGATATACATTTCATGTTTCTAATATTAGAAAATTGTTTGCATCAAGTCCAGGTAGACTATCAGGAGGTCTTAAAATTGTAAACAATATTTTAAGTAAGCAAAATGCTAATTTCATGTAAATACTTTCATATTTAATGTTATAAATTTTTCAAATAGTGAAATAATATGTAAATTTAAAAATTAATTTTATTACAGAGCACTCAGAGACTGCAGTCATTGAAAATTTATAGTACATATACACAATGGAGTATTACTCAGCCATTAAAAAGAATACATTTGAATCAGTTCTAATGAGGTGGATGAAACTGGAGCCTATTATACAGAGTGAAGTAAGCCAGAAGGAAAAACATAAATACAGTATACTAACGCATATATATGGAATTTAGAAAGATGGTAACAATAACCCTGTGTACGAGACAGCAAAAGAGACACTGATGTATAGAACAGTCTTATGGACTCTGTGGGAGAGGGAGAGGGTGGGAAGATTTGGGAGAATGGCAATGAAACATGTAAAATATCATGTAGGAAACGAGTTGCCAGTCCAGGTTTGATGCACGATGCTGGATGCTTGGGGCTGGTGCATTGGGACGGCCCAGAGGGATGGTATGGGGAGGGAGGAGGGAGGAGGGTTCGGGATGGGGAACACATGTATACCTGTGGTGGATTCATTTTGATATTTGGCAAAACTAATACAATTATGTAAAGTTTAAAAATAAAATAAAATTAGAAAAAAAAAAGAAAATTTATTGTAACCAATTTTATTGATATTTTTTAAAGGAGCTGCTTAGGCTGACAATATTTTGCACCGAATAATCTTTTTACCTTGATCTGCCATTTACCTCTTACTCTTGTGAGTTAGTTGCTTAGATATACCTGACTCTTTGAGACCACTGGCTCTTCTGTCCATGAAATTCTCCAGGAAAGAAGGCTGGAGTGGGTAGCCATTCCATTTTCCAAGGTATCTTCCCAACCCAGAGATCAAATTCAGGTCTCCTGCATTGCAGATTCTTTATCGTCTGAGCCACCAGGGAAGCCCATCTCTTATTCAGGTACATTCGTACTACGTATATTATTATTATATTCAGATACACTTTTATTTGATTTTATAAAATGTTGATTTGTGTTTTGTATTATATTATCATTTGGTGGAGTTTTGTGGCCTTAAAATACACAAAAGTTAAGTAACAGCCCTATTCCATGTATATTCTTTTATTCATGTCTACAGTATTGTGTGGGGCTTCCCTGGTGGCTCAGTGGTAAAGAATCCACCTGTCAATGCAGGACCTATCCCTGGGTCAGGAAATGGCAAACCCACTTCACTAATCTTGTCTGGGAATTCCCATGGACAGAGGATCCTGGCAGAATACAGTCCATGGGGTCACAAAGAGTCAGAAAGGAATTAGTGACTAAACAATAGCATAGCATTGTGTGACACAGTAACCTTGCACTTTTTTTTTTTTTTTAAGTACAGCATCTTATTTTCCAAAAGGAGTTTTTAATGAATCTTCATTATGTGGAAAAAAAATGCCAATGACTACTCTTTCTTTCAGTTTGTTTAGATCTCCTCGCATTCTCCTGGGCTCATGCATGACAACGTATATTTGAATTGGTACATACAAATTAATATATGCCAATAGTAGTGAAAATGCTCCTAGGGAAAGATTATATTTTAGGAAAATTTGCATCATAATGAACTTTCATTTTTGCTAACATAGTAAATAAAACTAGAGCATAAAGAATCCACTTTATGGGCTTTAGAGGTCCAATTTTAGTCCTGCAGAGGGGAATAGTGAAGGGCTTGGACTAACTTAAATATGCTCCATTCTACTCGACCTAATCCTAACCTATTGATCATTATATCATAGCCTTGACAAATAAGATAATGTCACAGTGCAGAAGAACTGATGCAAAATACATAAAGAAACTCTCTTTGAGCTAAGTTATTGTCACCATGTAATATATATATATATATTTTTTTTTTACCTGAATTCCAGGTAAGCCTAAACACATTGAATCCTTTAATCATTTTTCTCTCCCAACCACCCTGTAAAGAAATATCAGTTTTGCATAAGAAAATAAAGATTTTCAGATAAATTATTTGCCCAAAGTAATCATCTGTATATAACATAAAAGAAAATATAGCAGAGGTTATATCTATATACTGGAGAAGGAAATGGCAACCCACTCCAGTACACTTGCCTGGAAAATCCCATGAATGGAGGAGCCTAGTAGTCTCAAGTGTGTTCTGCACATTTTTGGAATCTATGGCTTTACATTTTTATCATAATTCTCATACAATTGAATAATATAATTTTAATATGTATTAAGTGATATGATTAAGTGATATTATCAAATATAATTTATAAATATCACAATCTGATTGCAATTATATAAATGACTAGTAGAAAACTTTAAATATGTATCATATAAGTTTATATATATAAATTTATATATGAAACACTTTTAATTTTTATTTCATTTCTAATGTACTTCTATGCATATGTTTCTGTATCTTTATCTATGTATCTATAGGTATCCACACCTATACGTGTATCTATATATTTATATGGGGCTTCCCAGGTGGCCCCAGTGGTAAAGAATCTGCCTGCCAAGGCAGGAGACGTAAGAGACACAGGTTCAATCCCTGGGTCAGGAAGAATCCCTGGAGAGGGCATGGCAATCCACTTCCATATTCTTGTCTGGAGAATCCCATGGACAGAGGATATTTATCTACCTCTGTATTTATGTCTAGGTATACCATCTATACCACTCTTGTTTTTCAGCTTTAGCACTACCGAGATTTTGGACTGATAAGGGGTGTTATGAGATGTTTAGAAACATAACTGACCATGGACCATTATATGCAAGTACCACTCACCTTCCAGCTGCAATAACAAATGTCTTTCAGATGTTGACAGCTGTTATTTGCTTAGTAAAATAACTCTTATTTGAGAACTAATGAATATCCCAGACTCTGTCTCTATCTTTATTTATGCATATTATTATACATAGGATATGGGATTTTAAAATATATCCTGTTTTGGGAAGTTAGGATGTATTTTACGTATACAAGCTTCACATATGAAAAATCTGCCAGGTGATAATACATGAAATCCACTTACTATGCTTGATGTCTCCACACAGAATACATATCCTGATAAAGCTGCATGAAAACACAAAATCTAACTGTGCCAAATGAATTCATCCTCATGGGAATCACAGACCGCCCTGAGCTGCAGGCTCCATTATTTGGGCTCTTCCTCATCATCTATGTGACCTCAGCGGTGGGCAACCTGGGCATGGTCATCCTCACTAAGGTGGACTCCAGGCTACAGACACCCATGTACTTCCTTCTCAGACACCTGGCTCTTACTGATCTTGGCTATTCAACAGCTGTAGGACCCAAAATGTTGGCAAATTTTATTTTGAGTCAAAATTCAATCTCCTATTACATGTGTGCCACACAGCTGGCTTTCTTCATCATGTTCATTATAAGTGAATTTTTTATTCTGGCAGTAATGTCCTATGACCGCTATGTGGCCATCTGTCAACCCCTGCTTTACACAGTCATCATGTCACAAAGGGTGTGTTGGATACTGGTGGCAATCCCCTACATCTATAGCACATTCGTGTCTCTTATAATCACTGTAAAGATTTTTAATTTATCCTTCTGTGGCTACAATGTCATCAAACATTTCTACTGTGACTGTCTCCCCTTGATATCTTTGGTCTGTTCAAATACGCAAGAAATTGAGCTGATCATTCTGATCTTCGCAGGTGTTAATGTGATCCTCTCCCTTCCAATAATTCTTATGTCTTATTTGCTCATCCTTGTAGCCATTCTCAGGATGAACTCTGCTGAAGGTAGGCACAAGGCTTTTTCTACCTGTGGATCCCACCTGACGGTGGTCACAGTGTTCTTTGGAGCTTTGATATTTATGTATGCGCAACCAGAGTCCAGACACTCCTTTGACACTGATAAAACGGCATCTATATTTTACACCCTTGTTATCCCCATGTTAAATCCCTTGATCTACAGTTTGAGGAACAAAGATGTAAAATATGCACTACAAAATGTGTGGAATAAGCTTTGTAACATTTCCTCTTAAAGCCTACATACAATACAATGCCTATCATTTAGATTCTGGGCTTCAAACATTTCTCTGTGTGTCTTTAAATGGACTAGTGAACACAAATAAGTTCAATATACTTTTAGAGATTGGCTTTTATGTGCCAGTAACACATTTATGTGCTGTACCTACACTAGCACACAAAGTAAGGAAAATATCTGCCTTCTTTGAGTGAGAGAGATTAATCATAAATATAATTAAGTAAATGTCATTATACAGGAGAATTGATTAGGAAACTACAGAGTATTCAAGCAGGTAAGGAGAATGGGTATGCTGTGTGTGAGAAAGGAAGAATCAGTTCAGTCGCTCAGTCGTCCAACTCTGCAACCCCATGAACCACAGCATGCCAGGCCTCTCTGTCCATCACCAACTCCTGGAGTCCACCCAAACCCATGTCTATTGAGTCAGTGATGTCATCCAACCATCTCATCCTCTTTTGTCCCCTTCTCTCCTGCCCTCAATCTTTCCCAGCATCGGGGTCTTTTCCAATGAGAAAGGAAGAATAGTAGATATAAAAAGTGAGTTTAAATGTTTATTGCTTTTCTCAACTACTAGAATAAACTTCCCCATGACTATGTGTGCGTTTGGGCATGTGCATATGTTTTTGTGTAAGAACATCTATCTGTTTGAGCCTCCATACACTTCTAAGGCATATGAAAAATTAAACTTTCCTGGAAAAGGACATGGCAACTCACTCCAGTATTCTTGCCGGAAAATTCCATGGACAGAGGAGCCTGGTGGGCTACATTCCATGGGGTCACAAAGAATTGGGCATGACTGAGAACACAACACAAAAGTTAAACATGTTGTGGTTTCAAGGAGGCTCAGTGTAGCATAATGATTTGACCTCAGCAATTATCTGAACTTTCCCAGATGTTTCCATACCGCATGGAGGAGGTTAGTGTCCAGCTCTGTTCTCATCAGTGAAGTTACTTTCATACATGAGCCCTAGAAAGCCTATTAACTCAGCACACTTTGCAATTCAGTAACCTACAAAATCAGCACAATATTTTATTTCAATCAGTTCATTTTCTATACCAGTGGACATTCCAATTAAGATCAATTTCCTTGATTATAGTTAGCAATCTTTACTGTATATCTGAAGGTTAAGAGAGCAATATTTAAATGCTTTCATCACAAAAAGAAAGTAATATGATGGAGGTATTGTTGGTGGTGTTTAATCGCTAAGTCATGTTTAAGTATTTGCAACCCCATAAATCACAGCACTCTAGGCTTCTCTGCATGCCACTATATCCCATCTTTATCGTTTAGTTGGTAAGTCATGTCCGACTATTTGGGACCCCGTGGACTATAGCCAGCCAGGCTCCACTCCATGGGATTTCCCAGGCAAGAATACTGAAGTGGGTTGCCATTTCCTTCTCCAGGAGATATTCCTGACCCAGGGATTAAACCTGCATCTCCTGCATTGGCAGGAAGATTCTTTACTACTGAGCCACCAGAGAATCCCAGAATTTGCTCAAATTCATGTCCATTGTCAGTGATGCTATCTAATCATCTTATCCTCTGCCACTCCTTTCTCCTTCTACTGATGGAGCTATTACTTCATGCTAAGTTGTAATCATGCTGCAGTGTGTAAGAGTATCAAATAACACATTATACAACACAAACTTACACAATGCTGTAAGTCAATTATATCTCAGTGATGCAGAAAAAATAAATCTCTTGAGGTCTTCCATGGACACTTTTAATTTTGTATGTATAATTTTTGGGAATTTTGATTCCTAACTGCTTCTTCTTGTTTAATGTTGTTATTCAGTTGATAGGTCATGTCCGACTTTTTGAGACCCAACAGACTGCTGCCTACCAAGCTTTCTTGTCCTTTGCCATCCCCCTGAGTTTGAGCAGACTCATATCCTTTGAGTCATTAATTTAACTAACCACTTCATTCTCCACCACCCCTTTCTCCTCTTGTCCTCAATGTTTCTCAGCATCAGGATCTTTTCCAATAAGATTACTCTTCCCATTAGGGGGCCAAAGTAATGGAGCTTCAGCTTCAGCATCAGTCCTACCAATGAATATTCAGGGTTGATTCCCTTTAGGATTGACTGGTTTGGTCTCCTTGCTGTCCAAGGGACACTCAAGAGTCTTCTCCAGCACTACAATATGAAAGCATCAATTCTTCAGCACTCAGCCTTCCTATGGTACAACTCCTACATCTGTATGACCACTGGAAAATCTATAGCTTTGACTATATGGACCTTTGTTTCATGAGGTTGTTACATTTCCTGACCTCTGTGAAGATCAAGAATATTTCTTGTTTAATATTTGTGCATCTTTACATAAGTGGTCTTTTCTATACTGAATTAGGCTTGCTGTCTCTTTCATGGGGTGACTTTCCTCAATATTGGTTCATAAGAGCTTATGATATATTTTTATTAAGACCAATTTGATAATTCTTCTTATAAGAAGCAAACGAAGGTAATTCCATGATTTATTCTATACTATGTTTCCAGTGAAAGTGTAGTAAGATAAGTACCACTATATAAATATTATGTCTTGTGAACTCTCCTAACCCTTCTAAATTTCCACTTTCTTTGGTTATATTTAGTGTTTTTAACACTCATGAAAGTTTATTAGCATCATAGTTTAAACACTTTTTTTACCATCACGGATTAAATTCTTTATGTAGTCAAGAACACGTGTATACCTGTGGTGGATTCATGTTGATATGTGGCAAAACCAATACAATATTGTAAAGTTAAAAAATAAAATAAAATTAAAAAAATTAAATACAAATTAAAATAATTTATTGGAATAAAAAGTAATTATAGATACTTTTTCAAGTGAGGTAAAATGTAAGGAATTTATATAGTTGATTTTTTTAAATGACTAAGAAAAATATGTACTGAATATAAACATTCCAAATATAAATGCAGAGAAATTTTGGTTTTTGGAAAATGTATGTTGGACAAAGATACGGTAAAATGATGATTAAATATTGATAGCTTCTGAGAACATGAAAATGTTTAAATTAATATTTTTGGATATGTAGTTTGCTAAATTATCTTCAGTGAATATGTGTGACTTTTATAACAGAAAAAAAGTAGAAGAATCTAATGTCTGGATTTGAAAAAAATAAACTGTGACTATATCTATCCCAATAACCTATTTCTAAAATAAATCTTGCTGTACATTGTATAGTCCCTCCAAAGATGAACCAGAAAGAGAACAAAATATGTAGAGATTAACAAAGTTTGCTAATATATATTTTTTTCCATTTTAAATGTTGTTCTTCAGTCACTAAGTTATGTCTGACTCTTTGTGACCCATGAACTACAGCACATCAAGCTTCTCTGTCCTTCACTATCTCTTGGAGTTTTTTCAAGTTCATGTCCATTGAGTCAGTGATGCCATCCAACCATCTCATCCTCTGTCACCCTCTTCTCCTCCTGTCCTTAAAATTTCCCAGCATTAAGATCTTTTCCAATGAGTCAGCTCTTTGTATCAGGTGGCCAAAGTATTGGAGCTTCAACTTCAACATCAGTCCTTTTAATGAATATTCAGAATTAAGTTCCTTTGTCTTTAGTCTTCCCATATATTTAGTGACTTGCCTATAATTGCTGCTTTTGGTTCAGCCTAGCGTATAAACAGCATCAGAAATTGTATTAGTTTTTTGGCCTCCAAAATCACTACATATGGTGACTGCAGCCATGAAATTAAAAGACACTTACTCCTTGGAAGGAAAGTTATGACCAACCTAGACACCATATTAAAAAGCAGAGACATTACTTTGCCAACAAACGTCCGTCTAGTCAAGGCTATTGTTTTTCCAGTGCTCATGTATGGATGTGAGAGTTGGACTGTGAAGAAAGCTGAGCACCGAAGAATTGATGCTTTTGAACTGTGGTGTTGGAGAAGACTCTTGAGAGTCCCTTGGACTGCAAGGAGATCCAACCAGTCCATTCTGAAGGAGATCAGCCCTGGGATTTCTTTGGAAGGAATGATGCTAAAGCTGAAACTCCAGTACTTTGGCCACCTCATACGAAGAGTTGACTCATTGGAAAAGACTCTGATGCTGGGAGGGATTGGGGACAGGAGGAGAATGGGACAACAGAGGATGAGATGGCTGGATGGCATCACTGACTCGATGGATGTGAGTCTGAGTGAACTCCAGGAGTTGGTAATGGATAGGGAGGCCTGGCGTGCTGCGATTCATGGGTTGCAAAGAGTCGGACATGACTTAGTGACTGAACTGAACTGAGTATATGAACATTTGTGTGATCAGTTGCTCAGTTGTGTCTGAGTCTTTATGACCCCATAGACTAGCCCACCAGCCTCCTCTATCCATGAAATTCTCCAGGAAAGAATACTGCAATGAGTTGCCGTTTCCTACTCCATGGGATCTTTCCAACCCAGGAATCGAACCCAGTTCTCTTCTGTCTGGTGCATTGGCAGGCAGATTCTTTACCACTAGGCCATCTGCAGAGCCCATATAAGCAATTAAGCTTACTCATTTCTTGTATCTTAATTAGGCTAGTTATGACTCCCATCTACATGTACAATTACTAAATAAAATATATATGGTTTAGTCTTGTTAATCTTATGTCAATCTAATTATTAATCCAGACAAGAGCCACTGTGGAAAGAAGACGTCTTTCTTCCACTTGAGCTATTGATTTATTTATTTATTTTTGTGTGGTCATCAAAGCCCAGAAACAGCAGAAATGTTCATCCATTTGAGGTCAAAAGAACCTAGAAGAGTAGGGGAAAACTTTCATCACCAAAAATGCAATCACTTTTAAGTGAAAGTTCATAGTAGAAAAGTGGAAAGAACACACAAGTCTTTCAATAAGTGAATATTTAAACAAATTATCATCAATATCATGGAATATTACTCAACAACGTAGGGAATAGATGATCTATACACACAAAAGTGCCAAAGAATCTCAAGAGATTTATGTTGAAAGAAAATTCCAATCCCTACTTTTTATATGAAAAAATGTAGAAATAGAAAAGCTTAGTGATGGCCAAGGGTTGGGAATGGTAGAAAAGAGGTGTGGTTATAAAAGACAGGCACAGGGAGTATGTGATGACACAGGTGCTTATTGGAATGGGGTTACAGACTGGAATAACTAAAATGGTAATTTATGCAGTGAAGAAAAAGAAAAAAAAAGCAGAAGTTGTAAACAGCCATGTGATAGAAACTCACGATGAAATAAGAAGTGCTGCGGTGTGCTTAGTCGCTCAGTCATGTCCAATTCTTTGCAACCCCATGAATTGTCGACAAGCAGGTTCCTCTGTCCATGGGATTCTCCAGGCAAGAATACTGGAGTGGGTTGCCATTTCCTTCTCCAGAAATAAGAAGTAACAGTAAGTAAGTAATTTCTGTCTCAGAGAGATAATTAAAAACAATCACATGGGCAACAAAGCAAGGGGGTGACATCTCATATCAGCATAACATTATTTTAATTTCCTAAATATATTAAATACTATAATAAAACAATGTTGAAAATTTCTCCAAAGTCACACATTTGAGGAGAACCTGTAGAAATACTGACTCTTAGTGGACATGCCCTATCGATGCAAGATTTAATCAAGAGTCTTGTGTGCTACAAAAGGAAAGTTAACCAAGAGTTAACAAATATATAAATGTATGTATATATATGCAAAGAAAGAAGGGGGGTGGGAGGAAGGAATTCAGGAAGTAAGAAAGAAAAGAAAAATGTCCCAGTCAATTAAAAGACAGTCTCTAGACTTGTTGTTTTGCTCTCAGTACTCTAGGGATAATCAACAAATTGCTTGGCATCTCCTCAGGGAGAATCTCAAAAAGTGAAAGAAATTCATAAATTCTTCTCACTTAGCCATGTCAGAAATACAGGTGAGGGTCATGAGAGATGCTTCATTACAGGTAAAATAACAGGATATTTCATGTTTTGCCCCATTTTCAATATCAACAGTGTTTCAGTGACATATTCAAAGTTCCAGTTTAGCTCAGTGGCAAAGCCCAAGCAAAATGAGACCGCTTTTGATACCATTTTCTTTGTTTTCCACTACTCCATAATTCCTGAACAGGAATAGGACCTCTCTTCTTGTCTCTTCATATTAATTTGTTGAATGTTACTCCATAGGATGACAGAAAAATGCTGAAAAGCACATTTGAAACATCACCATGATATTTATTTTATATAAACAACAATATCTCTAATGGAGGGCAAAGTAGAGAGCAAATGACACATAACAAAAGAGACGTGAATTTTTAGAAATTGGGAAAATTCAAAAGCTGGAGGTAAAAAACTCCTTTAAAAACTCCTTCTGAATTCTTATTTAGTGCTCCACATGCTTTTGTGTGACCTCCCCTCAACATCATTTAACATTTAATGATTATTTAAATAAATGTAAAAGTCTAATTCTTTCCAGATCACTTGATGAGGCAAAATGGAATTCTCACCTCACACTGAGATGTAGAAAACATTATTTGCATATTAAGAGACTTCTAAGTAGCCAGTTTTATGATAATGGTACAATGATCAACATATTCTTTGATGTCAAGTGAGATCTGACGGAAAATATATAATTATCTCATGAGGTACAGCTTTAAAAAAATAACAATTGATAGTCAACAAAGATGTTAAATTCTGAGAAAACTATTTGGTTCTTGTAGAATGCTAAAACATGAGAGAAAAACAAAAAAAATTCTATCTTTTCTTATATTTACAGGAAAATTGAAATTTGCTGTTTGTATTTTCTCACTTTCATAATTGCAAAGCAAAGCAAAGAAACAAAGACAAGTTTCATACTACTTCTTATTAAATATATTGAAGATATTTCTCTAAACATATTCTCTAGTGATGCACATTTCAATATTTCTGATATAAGAAAAGTGTATGCATCAAGGCAAGACTGGTGATTAGGAGGTCATAAAATTGTAAGCAGTATTTTTAGTGAATTAAATCAGATTTCATGTAATCATTTTCACATGTAATGTTATAAAATTGTGCTTTTATTCCTTTTCTTATAGAGATCCTTTAGCTATTACTGTCACTGTAATTTTTATTGTAATCTGTATCATTTCTATTTCTTTAAAGAAACATTCAGGCTCACAATATTTTAAATTTAATAATTATCTACCTTAAACTGCCATCCACTTCTTACACTGGTATATTCTTGATATGTATATTATTAAGGTCTTTCAGATATATTTTTATTTGATTATATAAAAATAACTATGTTTTGTATTATAGTTGAAGGAATTTCTTTGGCTTGAGATGTAAAATTTAAAATAATATGCAAGGATCCATGTATAGCCATTCTATAGTGTATTTCATCCCATCATTCTCGAACATTATTACTTAACATAGGAATTTTGAACTTTTTTTTTATCATACTGTGGCCCGTTGTGCTCAGTTGCTAAGTTCCAGGTGACTGCGACCCCATGGACTATAGCCTGCCAGGCTTCTCTGTCCATGGGATTTTCCATGGCAAGAATACTGGAATGTGTTGCCATTTCCTTTCCATGGGATCTTTCTGATCCGGGGATTGAACTCATGTCTCCTGCATTGGCAGGCAAATTCTGTAATCCTGAGTCACCAGGGAAGTCCCCTTTTAAAGTTTCAGTTCAGTCGCTCAGTCGTGTCCGACTCTTTGCAACCCCATGAACCGCAACACGCCAGGCCTCCCTGTCCATCACCAACTCCCAGAATTCACCCAGACTCACATCCATCGAGTCAGTGATGCCATCCAGCCATCTCATCCTCTGTCATCCCATTCTCCTCCTGCCCCCAATCCCTCCCAGCATCAGAGTCTTTCCAATGAGTCAACTCTTCGCATAAGGTGGCCAAAGTACTAGAGTTTCAGCTTTAGCATCATTCCTTCCAAAGAAATCCCAGGGCTGATCTCCTTCAGAATGGACTGGTTGGATCTCCTTGCAGTCCAAGGGACTCTCAAGAGTCTTCTCCAACACCACAGTTCAAAAGCATCAATTCTTCGGTGCTCAGCTTTCTTCACAGTCCAACTCTCACATCCATACATGAGCACCTGAAAAACCATAGCCTTCACTAGACGGACCTTTGTTTGGCAAAGTAATGTCTCTGCTTTTGAATATGCTATCTAGGTTGGTCATAACTTTCCTTCCAAGGAGTAAGCGTTTAGCATCACTTTATTCAAAGCAAGTTATTATGATATTCAAGATATGAAAATGATGCTAATTACTTCTCTTTCTTCCAATTTGCTCAAATTCCCTCATATTACCCTGGGTTCTTGCATAATAAAGTACATTTATATTCTTACAAGTTATAGAAGTCCATTATAGTGAAAATGCCCCTTGGGTCAGATTAATATTTTAAGGAAATATAGATCAAAATAAAATTTTATTTACATTTTGCTAAGATAACTAAGAAATTTAGAAGATAAAAAAATTCAAGCACTCTGATGGCCCAAAATTATTTCTGCAGAAGGGGCAAGGCTTGGAGTAAATTGCATGTATTCCATTGTACATTATATAATCCTCACCTGTTAATCATATTGCCTTGACAAAGAAGGTATGTCACAGTGCAGATGAATTTACATACATAAAGATCTCTTTGAGCTAAGCTGTTGACTTCATTTTGTATATTTTATATATATACATATACATTTATGTACTTGATTTCCAGGTAACATAAAGAATTTAATTATTTAATCCTCTTTCCCACCTGACAATCCTGTAACCATATTGGCTTTGTGTATGAAAATAAACTTCCAGATAAGTTGAATTATTTGCCCAAACTAGCCCTTTTTATATACCATAAAGAAATTTAGAACAGAGATTCTAGGTATCTATCATCTATCTATTTTTCTATCTACGTATTATATGTCTTATATATTTCTTCACAGAAATACAGATAAATCTCATTGCAATCTGCTACAGTTTTCTTATTTATATAGCTGTCTAATATGTCTGAAGTGTGTTAACTGTTTCAGCCTATATCAACTGTGCAAAGAACTCTGTCTTGGAGTAGCAAGTTCTACACATTTTCTGAATTCTGATTTTAAAATTTTATTATGGATAGTATTTAATAGCATCATAATTTATTATATAATTGGCATATGTATTGTCATATTATTAAATTTAATTTATACGTGTCACTATATAATTGCAATTATATAAATGACTAGACAGAAATTATAGAAAGTTTACAAGAACAGCACGATAATAGTTTATATATGTAGCCCTCAAATTTATGTCTTAACTTTTTTCTTGTCATATCTATGTCTGTATCTATTGTATTTCTTGTCTGTATCTATACATCTATGTATGTACATATGTATCTGTCTATTTATCTATCATCTATCTATAACATCCTGGTTTTTCAACTTTAGTACTATTGAGATTTTAGACAGATATGGTGCTTTATAGGATGTTTAGCGACATCACTGACCTCTAACCATCATATGCCAATAGCTTCCACATTCCAGTTGTAACAATTAACATGTCTTCTCAATTATGACAAATGTCCTTTGGTTAGTAAAATAATTTCCAGTTGAGAAACAGCAACTATCTCTGTCTCTATCACTATTTATATATTTTATTATACTTAGGAAAATTAAAGTGTTAGTTGCTCAGTCATGTTTGACTCTTTGCAACCCCATGGACTGTAGCCTGCCAGGCTCCTCTGTCCTTGGGATTCTCTGGGCCAGAATACTGGAGTGAGTTGCTATTCCCTTCTCCAGGGGATTTTCCCGATTCAGGGATTGAACCCAGATCTCCTGAACTGCAGGCAGATTCTTTACTATCTGAGCCACGAGATGAGTTTATTTCAAATATCCTAAATTGGAAAGTTTAATCTGTTTATACCAGCTTTGCATAGTGAAACTCTTCCAGATAATGATACATAGAACCTATTGACTATGTTGATGTTTCTACCCAGAACAGGTTCTTTAATAAACCTGAATGGAAACACACAATGGAACAGTGCTAAATGAATTCATCCTTATGGGAATTACCAACTGCCCTGAGCTGCAGGCTCCATTGTTTGGGCTCTTCCTCATCATCTATGTGATCTCAGTGGTGGGCAACTTAGGTATGATCATCCTCACCAAGATGGACTCCAAGCTTCAGACATTCATGTACTTCTTTCTTAGACACCTTGCTTTTACAGATCTTGGTTATTCAACAACTGTGGGACCCAAAATGTTGGTAAATTTTATTGAGGATCAAAATATAATCTCCTATTACTTTTGTGCTATGCAGCTAGCTTTCTTTCTTGTATTTATTGTTAGTGAAATTTTTATTCTGTCAGCAATGTCTTATGACCGCTATGTGGCCATCTGTAACCCTCTTCTCTACCCAGTCATCATGTCACAAAGAGTGTGCTGGGTGCTGGTAGCGATCCCCTGTGTCTACAGCACATTTGTGTCTCTTCTCGTCACCGTAAAATTATTTAATTTATCTTTCTGTGGCTACAGAGTCATCAGTCATTTCTACTGTGATAGTCTTCCTTTGTTATCTTTGCTCTGCTCAAATACACATGAAGTAGAAATGATTATTCTGATTTTAGCTGGGTTTGATTTGATTTTGTCTCTTCTGATAGTTCTTGTGTCGTACCTTCTCATTCTTGTATCCATTCTCAGGATGAGCTCTGCTGAAGGCAGGCACAAGGCTTTCTCTACCTGTGGATCCCACTTGACTGTGATCATAGTGTTCTATGGGACTTTACTATTTATGTATGTGCAACCAGAGTCCAGCCATTCCTTTGACACTGATAAAGTGGCTTCCATATTTTATACTCTCATTATCCCTATGTTGAATCCATTAATCTATAGCTTGAGGAATAAAGATGTAAAATGTGCACTACATAGGGTGTGGAAAAAATCATGCAACCTTTTTTATTAACATGCAATACTGGTTATGGACTGGTTATGGACTCTAAATTTTGTTCTATGTGCCTCCAAATTAAGTAGTGAGTATAAATATGTTCAACAATTATTTATATATTATATTATATATACTAGGCACTTCCAATTGCTGCAAAGAGATTAATGAAAAAAATAGTGAAAAAATTTGCCTTGAGCATAAAAGACCAATTTTGTATATAAACTAAGTAAATGTTAGGAGAATGTGTTAGGTAGATATAGACAAAGAAATGACTGTCCAGGTTCCTGAATGTTTTCTCATCTTTTAGAATAAAATTATGGCATGTTGTGTGTGTCTGTGAATTCTTTATTTTCTTTTGATTTTGCCTTCATACTTTTCCACAGTATGTTTAATCTGTGTATTTGAAGCCATCAATCACATTTATTTTCTCAAATACCCTTATTCTTTAACACTGAGATCCCACATTTTTTTTATCATCAATTCCTCTAATTCCTTATAAGAATCTATTTACCTATTAACTGAAACTATGTTGCAATTCAGCAATTCATAAGTCTGACTGAAGCCTGATTTTGTCTCAATTCATACATTTTGTTGAAATCAGAGGACATTTAAATGAAGATAAAATTTGGGATCCCTCAGTAGCTCCCAGATTGGTACTTCTTATTCTCTCAAGTGGTAATTCTTTCTCATAACTGGTAGTTTCATTGAAGGGATAGTAAAATAATTTTGTCTTTTTGAATAAAAATATTTATCCATGTTTAAAAGTAATGTTCTACTTTTTGTATTCTTGAGTAAGAGAAACACTGATGAATTAATTGTGTTGGTTCTCTTTCCTTGGGTTGATGTTTCCAATTTTTATCAACACTGTTTATGCAGTAAGTTTTAATTGACTTTCAGTATTTAACTGCACAATTCATTATTCTACTTGTGGAAAGCAAAGGGAAACAATATCATTGTTGGCACTATGCCATAATTCTAAGGCCTAATACATGGCAGGGAGGCAATTATCTTGCTTTTTATAAGTGATTTCTACATTTTCCCATGTGCTACCTTTTACTCTACTTAATAATCCTGCAACTTTACTGAGGCTATTAGTCTACAATATATGCTTTGTTTAGTATCTTGCAATAAAATTATTTGTTTATCCCATGAAGCGTTAATAAAACATCTTCACTGGAATACAATTTTTAAACAACATGACACAAAACAACCAAGATCTCCTTTAATATGAGTATGGATAAAAAAAGATGGTATATCCAAAAAATGGATGATAGCCTTTTAAAAACATGTGCTGACATTATTGGGAGTACAGAGACAAAAATAAACAAATTAACAAATAATGCTGACCCAAACCTTATAAAGATGTATTCAAAATGAAAAAAAAAATTAGGTTTAAAATGCTAAACCATAAAACATTCAGATAAAGCAATAAGGGAAAATCTATATCCAAGACCAAGGGCTAGTTAAAAGTTTGTATGACATCAAAACATAATCTAGATAATACAATCAAAAAATAATCAGAAGACCTAGTCATTTCTCAAAATAAGGCATACAGATGGTCAAAAGACACATGAAAATATGTTCAGAGTTGCTGATTATTAGAAAAATGCAAATCAAAACTTCAATGAGATATTACCTCACATCAGCTAGAATGGCTATCCTCAAAATATCCACAAACAATAAATGTTGGAAGGGTGTGAAGAGAAAGGAACCCTCCTAAAATATTGGTGGGAATATAAATTCATACAGAAACTATGGAGGACAGTATGGAGGTTACATAAAAGATAAAAATAGAGCTACCATATGACCCTGGAGTCCCACTCCTAGGCATATATATGGATAAAAATATGATTTAAAATATATACACAGCAAAATGTCATTGCAGCACTGTTTAAAGTAGTCAAGACATGGAAGCAACATAAATGTCCAAAAACAGTGGGGTAAATAAAAAAGATATAGCACATATATACAATGGAATACTACTCAGTCATTAAAAAGATCAAATAAAGCCATTTGCAAGAACATGAATGGGCTTAGGGATTGTTCACTTCAGTTCAGTCACTCAGTCATGTCCAACTCTTTGTGATCCCATGGACTGAAGCACACCAGGCTTCCCTGTCCATCACCAACTCCTGGAGCTTACTCAAACTCATGTCCATCAAGTCAATGATGTCATCCAACCATCTCATTTTCTGTCATCTCCTTCTCCTCCTGCCTTCAATCTTTCCCAGCATCACAGTCTTTTCCAGTGAGTCAGTTCTTCGCATCAGGTGGCCAAAATATTGAAGTTTTAGCTTCAGCATCAGTCCTTCAAATGAATATTCACGATTGATTTCCTTTAGGATTGGCTGGTTTGATCTCCTTGCAGTCCAAGGGACTTTCAAGAGTCTTTCTCAACACCACAGTTCAAAAGCATCAATTTTTCAGTGCTCAGGTTTCTTTATAGTCCAACTCTCACATCCATACATGACTACTGGAAAAACCATAGCTATAACTAGATGTACACCGTTGGCAAAGTAATGTTGCTTGCTTTTTAATATGCTGTCTAAGTTAGTTATAGCTTTTCTTCCAAGAAGCAAGCATCTTTTAATTTCTTGGCTGCAGTCATCATCTGCAGTGATTTTGGAGCCCAAGAAAATAGTCTCTCACTGTTTCCATTGCTTCTCCATCTATTTGCCATGAGTGATGGGACCGGATGCCATGATCTTAGTTTTCTGAATGCTGAGTTTTAAGTAAGCTTTTTCACTCTCCTCTTTCATTTTCATCATGAGTCTCTTTAATTCCTCTAAACTTTCTGCCATAAGGGTGGTGTCATCTCCATATCTGAGGTTATCAATATGTGTCCTGGCAGTCTTGATTCCAGCTTGTACTTCTTTCAGCCCAGCATTTGGCATGATGTACCCTGCATATAAGTTAAATTAGCAGGGTGATATACTCCTTTCCCAATTTGGAACCAGTCTGTTGTTCCATGTCCAGTTCTAATTGTTACTTCTTGACCTGCATCCAGATTTCTCACGAGGCAGGTCAGGTGGTCTGGTATGCCCATCTTGATAATTTTCCACAGTTTGTTCTGATCTACCCAGTCAAAGGCTTTGGTGAATCAATAAAGCAGAAGTAGATGTTTTTCTGGGAATTCTCTTGCTTTTTTATGATCTAACAGATGTTGACAATTTGATCTCTGGTTCCTTTGCTTTTGCTAAACCTGGCTTGAACATCTGGAAATTCATGGTTCACATACTGTTGAAGCCTGGCTTGAAGGATTTTGAGCATTACTTTGCTACCTTGTGAAATGAGTGCAATTGTGTGGTAATTTGAACATTCTTTGGCATTACCTTTCTTTGGGATTGGAATGAAAATTGACCTTTTCCAGTCCTGTGGCCACTACTGAGTTTTCCAAATTTGCTGACTTATTGAGTTCAGCACTTTCACAGCATCATCTTTTAGGATTTGAAATAGCTCAACTGGAATTTCATCATCTCCACTAGCTTTGATCATAGTGAGGCTTCCTGAGGTCCACTTGACTTCACATTCCAGGATTTCTGGCTCTATGTGAGTGATCACACCATTGTGGCTATCTGGATCATGAAGATCTTTTTTGTATAGTTTTTCTGTGTATTTTTGCTACCTCTTCTTAATATCTTCTGCTTCTGTTAGGTCCATACTATTTTAGTCCTTCATTGTGCCCATCTTTGCATGAAATGTTCTCTTGGTATCTCTCTGATCCAAAGTGAAAGTGAAAGTTGCTCAGTTGTGTCCATCTCTTTGCGACCCCATGGACTATCCAGACCATGAAATTCTCCAGGCCACAATACTGGAATGGGTAGCCTTTCCCTACTCCAAGGGATCTTCCCAATCCAGGGATGGAAACCTGCATTGCAGGTGGGTTCTTTACCAGCTGAGTCACAACAGAAGCCCACGAATACTGGAGTGGGTGGAGTGGGTAGCCTATCACTTTTCCAGTGGATCTTGCCGACCCAGGAATTGAACCAGAGTCTCCTGCATTGCAGACCAATTCTTTACCAACTGAACTATCAGGGAAGCCCCAATAAATGTACAATTCTTTCCAGATCCCTTGATGAGGCAAAATCGGGGTTTCCAACACAGATTGAGATGTGGAAATAATTAATTGGATATTAACAGATTTTAAAGTACAAAGTAATTGGATAGTAACAGATTTTTAAGCTTTATAGTTTTATTATTATTTAATTTCACAATACAACCTGTTACATAATTGGCATATGTATTAAGTCATATTCAGTTCAGTTCAGTTGCTCAGTCGTGTCTGACTCTTTGCGACTCCATTAATTGCAGCACGCCAGGCCTCCCTGTCCATCATCATCTCCCGGAGTTCACTCAAACTCACATCCATTGAGTCAGTGATGCCATCCAGCCATCTCATCCTCTGTCGTTCCCTTGTCCTCCTGCCCGCAATCCCTCCCAGCATTAGAGTCTTTTCCAGTGAGTCAACTCTTCACATGAGGTGGCCAAAGTACTGGAGTTTCAGCTTAACATCATTTTTTCAAAGAACACCCAGAGCTGATCTCCTCCAGAATGGACTGGTTGGACTTCCTTGCAGTCCAAGGGACTCTCAAGAGTCTTCTCCAATACCACAGTTCAAAAGCATCAATTCTTCGGTGCTCAGCTTTCTTCACAGTCCAACTCTCGCATCCATACATAGCCACTAGAAAAACCATAGCCTTGGCTAGATAGACCTAATTAGCAAACGCCATTTATACATGTCCCTATGTGATTGCAGTTATGTAAATGACTAATAGAAGGCTTAGAAGAATAGCACAAAAATAGTTATACATGTAACCCAAAATTTTTGTTTTAGCTTTCTTCCTTTGCATATCAAAGTTTATGTATCTGTATCTATATATTTATCTAGCTCTATCTATTCAACTATGTATGTATCTATTTATCTAACTAACCATACTGGTTTTTAAATCTTATAACTCTTCAGATATTGGGCTGATAAAGGGTATTATAAGATGTTGAGAATCATAATTGACCTCTAACCATTGCTGGCAAGTAGCACCCAACTCCTAGTTGTGACAACCAACATGACTCCTAGACATTGACAAATGTTCTTCAGTTAGTAAAATAATGTTCAGTTGAGAACTAATAAACATTTCTGACTCTTTATCTATCTGTGTATACATTATTATATGAAGAATGTGGGTTTATTTTTAAATATCCTATTTTGAGACATTAAGATGCATTTTATTTAGACTAGCTTTGCATTTAAAAATCTTTCAGGTAATAATACATGAGATCTTCTTGCTATGCTCATATCTCTATCCAGAATAAGTTTGTGATAAACATGAATGGACAAATACAGTATAACGGTGTTGAGTGAATTCATCCTTATGGGAATCAGACTGACCCAAGCTGTAGGCTCCATTGTTCTTGGTTCTTCCTCATCATCTACGTGATCTCAGTGGTGGGCAACTTGGGCATGATCATCCTTACCAAGCCAGACTTCAGGCTACAAACCCCATGTACTTTTTTCCCTGGACACCTGGCTTTTACTGAACTTGGTTGCTCTACAGCTATAGGACCTCAAATGCTAGGAAATTTTGTTTTGGATCAATATACAGTCTCTTATTATTCTTGTGCTATACAGCTAGCTTTCTTTCTTGTGTTCATTATTAGTGAACATTTTATTCTGTCAGCAATGTCCTATGACCACCATGTGGTACATGTAACCCCCTGCTCTACCCAGCTATCATGTCACCAAGGGTATGTCGGGTGTTGGACAATCCCGTACCTCTATTGTGCATTTGTGTCTCCTGTCATCACTGTAAAGACATTTAGTTTACCATTCTGTGGTTATAATGTCATCAGACATTTCTACTGTGACAGTTTCCCTTTGCTATCTTTGCTCTGCTCAAATACACATGAAGTAGGAATAATTATTCAAATTATAGCTGGTTTTGATTTGATTTCATCCCTTCTGATAGTTCTTATATCTTACCTTCTTATTCTTCCATCCACTCTCAGGATAAGCTCTTCTGAAGGCAGGCACAAGGCTTTTTCTACCTGTGAGTCTCACCTGGTGGTGGTCACAGTGTTCCATGGGGCTTTAATATTCATGTACATGCAGCCAGAGTCTAACAATTCATTTGACACAGATAAAATGGCATCTATGGTTTATACTCTCGTTCAGTTCAGTCGCTCAGTCGTGTCCGACTCTTTGCGACCCCATGAATTGCAGCATGCCAGGCTTCTGTCAATAACCTCAGATATGCAGATGACACCACCCTTATGGCAGAAAGTGAAGAGGAACTAAAAAGTCTCTTGGTGAAAGTGAAAATGGAGAGTGAAAAATTTGGCCTAAAGCTCAACATTCAGAAAACAAAGATCATGGCATCCAGTCCCATCACTTCATGGGAAATAGATGGGGAAACAGTGGACAGGGAGGCCTGGTGTGCTGTGATTCATGTGGTCACAAAGACTCAAACACGACTGAGCGACTGAACTGAACTGAACTGAGGCTTCCCTGTTGATCACCGACTCCTGGAGTTCACTCAAACTCATGTCCATCGAGTTGGTGATGCCATCCAGCCATCTCATCCTCTGTCATCCCCTTCTCCTCCTGCCCCCAATCCCTCCCAGCATCAGAGTCTTTTCCAATGAGTCAACTCTTCGCATGAGGTGGCCAAAGTACTGGAGTTTCAGCTTTAGCATCATTCCTTCCAAAGAACACCCAGGGCTGATCTCCTTTAGAATGGACTGATTGGATCTCCTTGCAGTGCAAGGCACTCTCAAGAGTCTTCTCCAACACCACAGTTCAAAAGCATCAATTCTGTGGCGCTAAGCTTTCTTCACAGTCCAACTCTCACATCCATACATGACCACTGGAAAAACCATAGCCTTGACTAGACGGAACCTTGTTGTCAAAGTAATGTCTCTGCTTTTCAATATGCCATCTAGGTTGGTCATAACTTTCCTTCCAAGGAGTAAGCGTCTTTTAATTTCATGGCTGCAGTCACCACACTCTCATTATCCTTATGCTAAATCCCTTGATCTACAGTTTGAGGAAAAAAGATGCAAAACATGCCCTACAAAGTACATAGAAAAGACTGCTCAATTTTCTCTCTTAAGGCTTCCATACTATATGAATCCTATAATTTAGGTGATGGGCTTCAAACTGTTATCTGTGTGTCTCTAGAAGGAATAAAACATATGGAAATGTTCAACACATATTTAGAAAATGCCTTCTAAAGTGAAAGTGAAGTCGCTCAGTCGTGTCTGACTCTTTGTGACCCCGTGGACTGTAGCCCAGCAGGCTCCTCCGTCCATGGGATTCTCCAGGCAAGAATACTGGAGTGCATTGCCATTTCCTTCTCCAGGGGATCTTCCCCACCCAGGGATCGAACCCAGGTCTCCCGCATTGTGGGCAGATGCTTTAACCTCTGAGCCACAGTGCTAGTCATATTTCTATGTGCTATACATACATTAGCACCCAAAAGGGGAAAATATCTGCCTTTCCTGAGGGGAAGTGATGAATTACATATATAATTAAGTAAATAGCCCCATGCCTTAGAATGAGTTAGGACACTGTAAGGGCAAGTAAAGAGAGTCGAGTGAGGAAGAATGGTGTATATAAAAGGATTCAAATGATTATTGTTATTCCCAACTATTAGAATAAATTTCCTAGTGTCTACATGTGTTTGTACATATACATGTGGTTTTATGTAAGTGCATACTTCTGCTTCTTTATTCACTATACTTTTCTAAGGCATGTATTAAAATTAAACTTATGGTGGTTTCTAGGAGGCTCAGTGTAATACAATGATTTGAATTCATCAGTCATCTCAATTGATACAGATGCTCCCTTATCAAGTGGAAGATTTTAGGATCCTGCTCTGTTCTCATCAGGGAAGTTGCTTTTATATATGAGCCCTAGAAAGCCTTTAGACTCAGAACACTTAGCAGTTCAATAACTCACAACATCTTATTTATCTAAGTCACACCATTTCTCTGTATATTCAATTTCAGTCACTCAGTCATGTCCTACTCTTTGCTATCCCATGGGCTGCAGCACACCAGGCTTCCCTGTCCATCACCAACTCTGGGAGATTGCTCAGACTCATGTCCATACACCAGTGATGCCATCCAACCACCTCATGCTCTGCTGTTCCCTTCTCCTCCTCCCTTCAGTCTTTGCCAGCAGGAAGGTCTTTTCCAAAGGATCAGTTCTTCACATCAGGTGGCCAAAGTATTCTCTGTACCAGATATATTTTTAAGTTGTCTTTAACAATATTCAATAGTTGGAAGTTGCTAAAAGAGTGGGCCTTAAATATTCTCACCTCACAAAAAAAAATGATAATCATGTAATATGGAAATTTTAGCTAGTGCTAAATTGTAGCCATATTAAACTATATAAATGAGTCAAATCAACATGTTGTAGACTTTAAATTTGCACCATATTAACTGTCAATTTTGTCACAATATAACCAGCAGGAAAAAAGGTAAATTTTTTGAGAGTCTCCCATGGAAGCTTTGAGTTACATTTTTATATTTTATTAGGATCTTGTTACCTAACTGCTTTTTGATCAAAACAATAGTTATATTTCCTTATCTGTCTGAAAAACAAAAAAGTTTCTTATTTAAAATTTGTGTTCTAATTATTTTTGTACTTTTGCATCAGAAGTCTACTCTATGCTGAACTAACTTTCTGCATTTGTTATGGGATAACCTTCTTCAATATTGGTTCATAATAATATGTAAAAAAATTACTATATATGCATGCATATATGTGTACTGTATTGTACATTGTATTGTGATGTATATTATTATAGTTTATAATTTTTATTCCATTGTTTGATTGCCATGGTTTGATCAAATCTTTGTAGCAAACAAAAGACAAAATTGCATAATTTGGTCAACATTTCTAGGAAGACTGTAATAAGATATGTAATAATTATATATATAATATGCACACAAATGCCCCCTTAGTCCTTTTAAACTGTCATTTTTTTGTTTAATTTAGTATTTTTAAAATTTATGAAATTTTATTTACATTGTAGAGAGACTGCACTGTTCTTTGTTCACCATCATTAAAAACTCAAAGACATTCTTCCTAATTCAAGAAAAAGGCAAATAGGACTCTTCTTTCCCATGATATTGACATTTTAATGGAGGTTGTATTCAACCAAAAGGAAAAAAAAAAAGTCCAGATTGGAAAGAAGGAATAAAGTGCTTTTATTACTACATGATGAAGATGGGCGAGTGGAAATATCAGTTCAGTTCAGTCACTCAGTCATGTCCGACTCGTTGCGACCCCATGAATCACAGAACGCCAGGCCTCCCTGTCCATCACCAACTCCCAGAGTTCACTCAGACTCACGTCCATCGAGTCAGTGATGCCATCCAGCCATCTCATCCTCTGTCGTCCCCTTTGCCTCCTGCCCCCAATCCCTCCCAGCATCAGAGTCTTTTCCAATGAGTCAACTCTTCGCATGAGGAGGCCAAAGTATTGGAGTTTCAGCTTTAGCATCATTCCTTCCAAAGAAATCCCAGGGCTGATCTCCTTCAGAATGGACTGGTTGGATCTCTTTGCAGTCCAAGGGACTCTCAAGAATCTTCTCTAACACCACAGTTCAAAAGCATCAATTCTTGACATTCAGCCTTCTTCACAGTCCAACTCTCACATCCATACATGACCACAGGAAAAAGCATAGCCTTGACTAGATGGACCTTTGTTGGCAAAGTAATGTCTCTGCTTTTGAATATGCTATATAGGCTGGTCATAACTTTCTTTCCAAGGAGTAAGCGTCCTTTAATTTCATGGCTGCAATCACCATCTGTAGTGATTTTGGAGCCCAGAAAAATAAAGTCTGACACTGTTTCCACTGTTTCCCCATCTATTTGCCATGAAGTGATGGGACCGGATGCCATGATCTTTGTTTTCTGAATGTTGAGCTTTAAGCCAACTTTTTCACTCTCCACTTACACTTTCATCAAGAGGATTTTGAGTTCCTCTTCACTTTCTGCCATAAGGGTGATGTCATCTGCATATCTGAGGTTATTGATATTTCTCCCGGGAATCTTGATTAAAGCCTGTGTTTCTTTCAGTCCAGCGTTTTTCATGATGTACACTGAATATAATTTAAATAAACAGGGTGACAATATACATTCTTGACGTACTCCTTTTCATATTTGGAACCAGTCTGTTATTCCATGTCCACTTCTAACTGTTGCTTCCTGACCTGCATACAAATTTCTCAAGAGGCAAATCAGGTGGCCTGGTATTCCCATCTCTTGAAGATTTTTCCACAGTTTATCGTGATCCAAACAGTCAAAGGCTTTGGCATAGTCAATAAAGCAGAAATAGATGCTTTTCTGGAACTCTCTTGCTTTTTCCATGATCCAGTGGATGTTGGCAATTTGATCTCCGGTTCCTCTGCCTTTTCTAAAACCAGCTTGAACATCTGGAAGTTCACTGTTCACATATTGCTGAAGCCTGGCTTGGAGAATTTTGAGCATTACTTTGCTAGCATGTGAGACGAGTGCAATTGTGTGGTAGTTTGAGCATTCTTTGGCATTGCCTTTCTTTGGGATTGGAATGAAAACTGACCTTTTCCAGTCCTGTGGTCACTGCTGAGTTTTCCAAATTTGCCAACATATTGAGTGCAGCACTTTCACAGCATCATTTTTTAGCATTTGGAATAGCTCAACTGGAATTCCATCACCTCCACTAGCTTTGTTAATAGTGATGCTTTCTAAGGCCCACTTGACTTCACATTCCAGGATGTCTGGCTCTAGGTCAGTGATCACATTCGTGATTATCTGGGTCATGAAGATCTTTTTTGTACAGTTCTTCTGTGTATTCTTGCCATCTCTTCTTAATATCTTCTGCTTCTTTTAGGTCCATATTTCTGTCCTTTATCGAGCTCATCTTTGTATGAAATGTTCCTTTGGTATCTCTGATTTTCTTGAAGGGATCCCTAGTCTTTCTCATTCTGTTGTTTTCCTCTATTTCTTTGCATTGATCACCAAAGAAGGCTTTCTATCTCTTCTTGGTATTCTTTGCAACTCTGCATTCAGATGCTTATATCCTTCCTTTGCTCCTTTGCTTTTCACTTCTCTTCTTTTCACAGCTATTTGTAAGGCCTCCCCAGAAAGCCATTGCGCTTTTTTGCATTTCTTTTCCATGGGGATGGTCTTGATCCCTGTTCCTGTACAGTGTCACGAACCTCATTCCATAGTTCATCAGGCACTGTATCTATCAGATCTAGGCCCTTAAATCTATTTCTCACTTCTACTGTATGATCATACGGGATTTGATTTAGCTCATACCTGACTGGTCTAGTGGTTTTCCCTACTGTCTTCAATTTAAGTCTGATTTTGGCAATAAGGAGTTCATGGTCTGAGCCACAGTCAGCTCCTGGTCTTGTTTTTGCTGACTGCATAGAGCTTCTCCATCTTTGGCTGCAAAGAATATAATCAATCTGATTTCGGTGTTGACCATCTGGTGATGTCCATGTGTAGTGTCTTCTCTTGTGTTGTTGGAAGAGGGTGTTTGCTATGACCAATGCATTTTCTTGGCAAAACTCTCTTAGTCTTTGCCCTGCTTCATTCCATATTCCAAGGCCAATTTGCCTGTTACTCTAGGAGTTTCTTGACTTCCTACTTTTGCATTCCAGTCCCCTATAATGAAAAGGACATCTTTTTTGGGTGTTAGTTCTAAAAGGTCTTGTAGGTCTTCAGAGAACCATTTAACTTCAGCTTCTTCAGCATTACTGGTTGGGGCATAGACTTGGACTACTGTGATATTGAATGGTTTGCCTTGGAAACGAACAGAGATCATTCTGTAGTTTTTTACATTGCATCCAAGTACTGCATTTCAGACTCTTTTGTTGACCATGATGGCTACTCCATTTCTTCTGAGGCATTCCTGCCCGCAGTAGTAGATATAATGGTCATCTGAGTTAAATTCACCCATTCCAGTCCATTTCAGTTCGCTGATTCCTAGAATGTCGACATTCACTCTTGCCATCGCTTGTTTGACCACTTCCAATTTGCCTTGATTCATGGACCTGACATTCCAGGTTCCTATGCAATATTGCTGTTTTCAGCATCGGACCTTGCTTCTATCACCAGTCACATCCAGAGCTGGGTATTTTTTTTGCTTTGGCTCCATCCCTTCATTCTTTCTGGAGTTATTTCTCCACTGATCTCCAGTAGCATATTGGGCACCTACTGACCTGGGGCGTTCCTCTTTCAGTATCCTACCATTTTGCTTTTTCGTACTGTTCATGGGGTTCTCAAGGCAAGAATACTGAAGTGGTTTGCCATTCCCTTTTCCAGTGGACCACATTCTGTCAGACCTCTCCAACTTGACCCGCCCGTCTTGGGTTGCCCCACGGGCATGGCTTAGTTTCATTGAGTTAGGCAAGGCTGTGGTCCTAGTGTGATCAGATTGACTAGTTTTCTGTGATTATGGTTTCAGTGTGTCTGTCCTCTGATGCCCTCTTGCAACACCTACCGTCTTACTTGGGTTTCTCTTACCTTGGGCCTGGGGTATCTCTTCACGGCTACTCCAGCAAAGCGCAGCCGCTGCTCCTTACCTTGGATGAGGTGTATCTCCTCACCGCCTCCCTTCCTGACCTTCAACATGGGAAAACTCCTCTAAAAAGCATTGAATTAGAACATGAGTTTAGGATGGTTTCAAGGAGAGATCAGTACATACAATAATTTTTATTTCTATATACTACAAATGAAAAATTAGAAATGAAATTGTTAAATGTTGTTTTTATTGTTCAGTTGACAAGTCTTGTCTGACTCATTGTGACCCTATGGACTATAGGACCCCAGGCCATTCTCTCCCCCATCATCTCCCGGAGTTTGCCAAGTTTATGTCTATTGAATTGGTGATGCCATCCAACCATCTTATCCTCTTCACCCACTTCTCTTTCTGCCTTCAATTTTTCCCAGCATCAGGGTCTTTTCCAGTGAGTCGGCTCTTCACATCATGTAGTCGAAATATTGGAGCTTCATCTTCAGCATCAGTCCTTCAAATGAACACCCAGAACTGATCTCCTTTAGGATTGATTGGTTGGATCTCCTTGCCGTCCATGGTACTCTCAAGAGTCTTCTCTAACACTGCAATGCAAAGGCTTCAATTCGAGGCTCTCTGACTTCTTTATGGTCCAACTCTCACATCCAGAAATGGCTACTGGAAAGATCATAGCCTTGTTAAAATTTTAAATACCTGCTATAAATTCATCATAATTATGAAATGCTTAGATAAATAAAAAAATATGTAAGCATATATGGTAAAAATTAGAAAATATTCCTGAAAGATATTAGTGGAAACATAAACAAATGAGATCTTACCATATTTATTTACTGATTTATTCAATATTAGGTAAATATAACAATTTCTGAAATCAAACACAATTAAAATCTAAGCAGAAATTCTTTTTTGATGGGAACTGAAGCTAAAACCAAAATACTTAAAGGAGCTAAAATCAAACTGTAGAGAGAAAAAGATCTAGAATAGCTGAACTAACTTTAAAATAAGGAATAAACTTGTAATTTGAACATTAAGACAAGTGCTAATGATATCCAGTCCTATTCCAAAGCTACAGTTATTCATTTTAAAAGTCTGCTCTTGATATAAAAATTGGCACTATATATCAGTGAAAAGATATTGATAGATCAGAAATAGGCTCATGTGTATATTAACAATAAATAATCTACAAGGCAAAAGAAAGAAAAAAAGCTAGTTTGAGGAGTAAGCACAGACTTTTCAACTTCTCCTTTCATCTTGTTTATGTCCTGAGACCTTGTAACCAATGAGACATTCCCTCTGGTTTCTGCTGGCTGAAGATGCTGGTTGCCAGGCTTGCATCAAGGCAAGCCAGCTGGCCTTGATCACAATAAACTGTGGAAAATTCTGACAGTGGTGGGAACAACAGACCACTTGACCTACCTCGTGAGGAATGTGGATGCAACAGATTAGAACTGGACATGGAACAACAGACTGGTTCCAAGTAGGAAAAGGAGCACATCAAGGCTGTATATTGTCACCCTGTTTATTTAACTTATATGCAGAGTACATAATGCGAAATGCTGGGCTGGAGGAAGTACAAGCTGGAATCAAGATGGCCGGGAGAAATATCAATAACCTCAGATATGCAGATGACACCACCCTTATGGCAGAAAGTGAAGAGGAACTCAAAAGCCTCTTGATGAAAATGAAAGTGGAGAGTGAAAAAGTTGGATTAAAGCTCAACATTCAGAAAACTAGGATCATGGCATCTGGCCCCATCACTTCATGGTAAATAGATGGGGAAACAGTGGAAACAGTGTCTGACTTTATTTTGGGGGGCTGCAAAATCACTGCAGATGGTGACTGCAGCCATGAAATTAAAAGACACTTACTCCTTGGAAGGAAAGTTATGACCAATCTAGATAGCATATTGAAAAGCAGAGACATTACTTTGCCAACAAAGGCCCGTCTAGTCAAGGCTATGGTTTTTCTAAAAAAGAAAGAATCTCCATCTTGCACTTTCAATGAGCTTTGGATTATGTGCCCTGTAGCCATGGGAATAACATACCTATGGCTGAACTGGCCTCCTGGACTGATAAACACCAGATTCCATATCAGTATTTCCCATCACCAAAAAGAATGTAATAATCCCCTATGTAGTCAATCACCTTTGTAAACTTTATGGCACCTATTGGTGTGGGCTTCAATGTAAAACCAGCTGACTCTTCTGATTATGAATCATGGCTGTAACCTGATTGCATCTCCCTTTAATACTTCCCAGACTATGTTTAAGGAATTTGGGGATGTGGGCTTGAGTGGTACTGTTGGGAAGCACAGTGCAAAATAGCCTTGAAGGAGAAGGTCCTTGGAAAAATGGCAGAGGGCCAGAAGTACCCAGATTTGTGTACTGATAGCTGAAAAACATCTCCTAAATTTGGCCTTGGAATACGGAATGAAGCAGGGCAAAGACTAATAGTTTTGCCAAGAAAATGCATTGGTCATAAAAAACACCCTCTTCCAACAACACAAGAGAAGACTCTATACATGGACATCACCAGATGGTCAACACCGAAATCAGATTGATTATATTCTTTGCAGCCAAAGATGGAGAAGCTCTATACAGTCAGCAAAAACAAGACCAGGAGCTGACTGTGGCTCAGACCATGAACTCCTTATTGCCAAATTCAGACTTAAATTGAAGAAAGTAGGGAAACCACTAGACCATTCAGGTATGACCTAAATCAAATCCCTTATGATTATACAGTGGAAATGAGAAATAGATTTAAGGGCCTAGATCTGATAGATACAGTGCCTGATGAACTATGGAATGAGGTTCATGACATTATACAGGAGACAGGGATCAAGACCATTCCCATAGAAAACAAAAGCAAAAAAAGCAAAATGGCTGTTTGGGGAGGCCTTACAAATAGATGTGAAAAGAAGAGAAGTGAAAAGCAAAGGAGCAAAGGAAAGATATAAGCATCTGAATGCAGAGTTGCAAAGAATACCAAGAAGAGATAAGAAAGCCTTCTTTGGTGATCAATGCAAAGAAATAGAGGAAAACAACAGAATGAGAAAGACTAGGGATCTCTTCAAGAAAATCAGAGATACCAAAGGAACATTTCATGCAAAGATGAGCTCGATAAAGGACAAAAATGGTATGGACCTAAAAGAAGCAGAAGATATTAAGAAGAGATGGCAAGAATACACAGAAGAACTGTACAAAAAAGATCTTCATGATCCAGATAATCACGATGGTGTGATCATTGACCTAGAGCCAGACATCCTGGAATGTGAAGTCAAGTGGGCCTTAGAAAGCATCACTATGAACAAAGCTAGTGGAGGTGATGGAATTCCAGTTGGGCTATGCCAAATGCTGAAAAATGATGCTGTGAAAGTGCTGCACTCACTATGTCAGCAAATTTGGAAAACTCAGCAGTGGCCACAGGACTGGAAAAGGTCAGTTTTCATTCCAATCCCAAAGAAAGGCAATGCCAAAGAATGCTCAAACTACCACACAATTGCACTCGTCTTACATGCTAGCAAAGTAATGCTCAAAATTCTCCAAGCCAGGCTTCAGCAATATGTGAACAGTGAACTTCCTGATGTTCAAGCTGGTTTTAGAAAAGGCAGGGGAATCAGAGATCAAATTGCCAACATCCACTGGATCATGGAAAAAGCAAGAGAGTTCCAGAAAAACATCTATTTCTGCTTTATTGACAATGCCAAAGCCTTTGACTGTGTGGAAAAATCTTCAAGAGATGGGAATACCAGGCCACCTGATCTTCCTCTTGAGAAATTTGTATGCAGGTCAGGAAGCAACAGTTAGAAGTGGACATGGAACAACAGACTAGTTCCAAATAGGAAAAGGAGTTCATCAAGAATGTATATTGTCACCCTGTTTATTTAACTTATATACAGAGTACATCATGAAAAACGCTGGACTGGAAGAAACACAAGCTGGATCAAGATGTTGGGAGAAATATCAATAACCTCAGATATGCAGATGTCACCACCCTTATGGCAGAAAGTGAAGAGGAACTCAAAATCCTCTTGATGAAAGTGTAAGTGGAGAGTGAAAAAGTTGGCTTAAAGCTCAACCTTCAGAAAACAAAGATCATGGCATCCGGTCCCATCACTTCATGGCAAATAGGTGGGAAACAGTGGAAACAGTATCAGACTTTATTTTTCTGGGCTCCAAAATCACTACAGATGGTGACTGCAGCCATGAAAATAAAAGACGCTTACTCCTTGGAAGGAAAGTTATGACCAACCTAGATAGCATATTCAAAAGCAGAGACATTACTTTGCCAACAAAGGTTCATCTAGTCAAGGCTATGGTTTTTCCTGTGGTCATGTATGGATATGAGAGTTGGACTGTGAAGAAGGCTGAGGGCCGAAGAATTGATGCTTTTGAACTGTGGTGTTAGAGAAGACTCTTGAGAGTCCCTTGGACTGCAAAGAGATCCAACCAGTCCATTCTGAAGGAGATCAGCCCTGGGATTTCTTTGGAAGGATTGATGCTATAGCTGAAACTCCAAGACTTTGGCCACCTCATGCGAAGAGTTGACTTATTGGAAAAGACTCTGATGCTGGGAGGGATTGGGGGCAGGAGGAGAAGGGGACAACAGTGGATGAGATGGCTGGATGGCATCACTGACTCGATGGACGTGAGTCTGAGTGAACTCCTGGAGTTGGTGATGGACAGGGAGGCCTGACGTGCTGCGATTCATTGGGTCTCAAAGAGTCGGACAGGACTGAGTGACAGATCTGATCTGATCTGACCTTTAGTTATACTCTGTGCCAAGATTTAATAATTAAATATTAAGGATGTTGCTTGAGAAAATGGGTCATGGGATAAACACATGGGTGATTTAGAATGCGCTGTCCTTGAAGTATCTATTACTGATTATGTCTTAACCCCATACGTGGTCTGCTGGCCTTATACTCTAAGCTCTTTGTTCCTGCTTCTATAAAAAGGCTCGACTGCAGAAATAAACTTGTCAGTCCTTGCAAGAGACTGTCCAAGTGTTGTTCTTTCAGGTCGTTGTTTCCAAGTCCCAAGGAGAAAATCCCTGACAGGTGGCACGAGAACAAGGACTTGAAAGGAAGGCTGAACAAAGCAATGAGCCCTTCAGAAAGAGGTAAGCAGGATGGGACAACATAGCAGTAAGATTTCTTTCATTTCTATCATGCCTCATTTTTTGAAACAAAATGGTGTTAATGTTTCAAGAGATCAGTTGAACAACTGTTATCATATACTATTGGAATATAATCCATGGTTCCCGGAGGATGGGACGCTTTATATTGGTGTATGGAAAAGGGTTAAGAATAATGTTTTGCGAGCATATCAGCAAGGAGTCCGCATTCCTCCTCAGTGTTGGGTTACCTGGTCACTCATACGGGCTGTCATAGAACAAATTGAAGGACATAACGTTGATTTAGAGGTAGAGACTGTTCGGTCTTTGCACGAACACGAACTTGATGAACAAGACATGCAAGGTGCTTTGAAATGCAAAAATGTCATGCTCAATCAAACACAAACCCTGGAAAAACAACTTGAGAATATATCTATTAAGGATGTGTCAAAACCAAAACTGCTTAAGGCAGAAGTCATTTCGTTCAGCGGACAGCCCAAATCTGAGGTTTTTCCTTCTGCTCCGTCTGTAACTGCAGTCACTAACCTTGCTCATACTAACCGCCTCACTCCTCCTCGGGAGTTGCCTGCTTGCGCTTTCACTTTCCCAATACAATTTGATCAACCTGCCCAGGGTCAAAATACTTGGGCTGGTATAGATTTTGGTATGTTGTCTAGCTCTAAGAAAGCATGTACTCTGTATGGACCTACTTCTCCTTATCATGTAGAATTACTCAGAGGATGGGCTGACCATTGGATGCTATATGATTTTTTTTCAAGTAGCAAAGATGGTTTTAAATCCTCAACAATTACTACAGTGGCAAATGTGGGTTGGTGATGAGGCCCAACAAATGATGATTGACCAGCAATCTCGTGGTAACCCCGCCAATTTAACTTATGATATACTTACTGGAACAGGGACCATGGCTGATATAACTGCACAATTAGCTAATATTACCCCTCAGATGTTGCATTTCATTAAAGAAACTTCCTGAAGGGCATGGGCAAAGGTTGATAGTGCTAACTCTGATGGTTCATTTGTTAAAATTATTCAAGGACATGAGGAGGAATATTCTCAATTTATAGGAAAATTAAAGGATGCAGTTGAAAAATCTATTAAGGATGTGACTTTACAAAATATTATTTTAAAACAACTTGCTTTTGAAAATGCTAATGAGGAATGTTGATCTGTACTTAGAGCAATTTGAGAGACTGGCTCTCTTATGGAGTATTTGAAAGCTTGTAGGGATATCAGATCTATGTCCCATAGAGCAAAATTGGCAGCATTGGAAACTTTTAATGTACAGAAAGCTGCTAATGCCAAATGTTTTAACTGCGGGAAGGCTGGCCATATGAAAAAACAATGCCGCCTGCCAACACAGGCCGGAAAAAATAATACTACTTCTACCAAGAAGAGACCCCCAGGAGTATGTCCAAGATGTAAAAAGGGGTTTCATTGGCTGAATGAATGTCATTCCAAATTTGATAAGGATGGAAACACATTGACCCCTGGTGCACAACAAAAACAACAGGGAAACTGATAAAGGGGCCGTCCTGTAGCCCTGCTACTAAAGGAGGACCCAGCGTTATGATGCTACAAGCAGCTACATCTAAGAGTGCTTGTATTGATATACCTAGTCCTTATGACATGGAATTAATAGAATTATACAACCCCCACAAAATTCCCACTGGATATTATGGCCCGATTCCATCCGGGATGGTGAGACTGATTTTGGGACATAGTAGTTGAACAATGAAAGGTTTAGTGGTATTGACCGGTATTGTGGACAAAGATTATGAAGGGGAAATACATGTTATGGTAAATGTTGTGAAAATGGGAAATGTATACTTACAAAAAGGGAAACGTTTTGCACAATTATTACTTTTACCATATGTCAAACCAATGAAGGCATCTGATAAAGTTCGGCAGGGAGGTTTTGGTAGTACCAACCTTACTGCTGCACTATCCACCTTATTAAAGGAACATCAGAAACCCATGCTCACTTTACACATATGGGGAAAAAATTTCACAGGCATGCTAGATACCAGAGCTGACACTTCAATCATTATAGCTGAAGAATGGCCCCTTGATTGGGGTAAGGTTGTGGCTCCTTCTAGACTACTAGGAGTGGGTGAAGCTGATACCACACAAACTTTTGTCAGTGCATCCTATTTACAAGTGTATGGCCCTGATCAATTTGTAGCTTATATCAAACTATATATTACCAATATCCCTATCAATTTATGGGTACGGGATTTTCTTGAACAAACGAAAGCCACAATTTCTTTAAATGAACCTTTTTAGTGGGGGCCATTGAGTTAACACTGCTGCCTCTTGATTGGGAATCTGATACCCCAGTATGGACACCTCAATGGCCTCTAACTAAAGAAAAATTGGCAGCTCTTACACAGTTAGTAAATTAACAATTACAAAAAGCCCATATAGAACCTTTATTTTCCCTGTGGAATTCCCCTGTTTTTGTAATAAAAAACAAATCAGGAAAATGGCAAGTGTTGATAGATTTAAGAAATGTTAATAATACCATGTTACCTATGGGGCCCTTACAACCCAGATTGCCCTCCCCTTCTATGGTACCAAAAGAATGGTCTGTAATTATCATTGACTTACAAGACTGCTTTTTTACTATACCTCTGCACCCTAAAGATAGAAAATATTTTGCCTTTTCAGTTCCTTCTATAAATCACATGGTTCCTGTTAAAAGATTTCAATGGAAGGTGCTACCTCAGGGAATGATGAACTCTCCTATCATTTGCCAATATCTCATATCTGTTTTATTACAACCCCTTAGAGATAAATACCCAACTGCTTTCATAATTCACTACATGGATGATATACTTCTCTCCATGAAATCTGAACTCTGTTTACAACAGTTATATAATGAAGTTGCTACTACTCTTCAAAACCATGGCCTGCTTGTTGTGCCAGATAAAATTCAATTGAAAGCACCCTTTAATTATTTAGGACATGTTATGGAAGAATCTAAACTCAAACCTCAAAAAACTCAAATTTCTGTGCAGTCTCTGCACACACTGAATGATTTTCAAAAATTGCTAGGAGATATTAATTGGCTGCGGCCATCTGTCAGCATCCCCACCTATTCCTTACAAAATCTATTTAAAATTTTAGAGGGATCCCCTGACCCTAATAGCCCTAGGCAGCTAACTAAAGAGGCCAAAGACGAACTGGCCTTAGTGGAGAAACGCATTCAACAATCTTTCTTAACTCGGCTAGATTATGATCAACTGTTTTTTTAATATATATTCCCCACTGAACATTTGCCCACTGCAATTATAGCTCGGCATAGCCCAATAGAATGGATATATTTACATACTAAACAGTCTAAAAAAATCGTATCGTATATTGAGAAAATAGGGCAATTAATCGTGTTGGGGAGAAGCCGTGTACAAACTTTGACTGGACTTGATCCATATGCAATACACATCCCATTGACAAAAAAGGAATTGCAAATTGCCTTACAGTATAACCTGACAATGCAAATAGCATTAAGTGATTTTCAAAATGTTATCTCATTTCATTTGCTGAAAGGAAAATTATGGGACTTTCTACAATGTACTAAATTCATTATAACTAATATCATTGCATCCTAGCCTATTTCCAATGCACCCACCTATTTCATTGATGGCAACAAGAAAGGCATAGCAGGGATTGTCGGCCCTGATATCAAAGAGAAATTACCCACTACCTATTCTTCAGTACAAAGAGTTGAATTGTATGCTTTATATGCTCTTTTGTCTCTTCAACCATTACCCTTCAACGTATGTACTGATTCCAAATACCTTGCTTCCCTTTTTCCCGATTTTGTTACTGCCCTTTTACACAACATAGATGAAGAATTATATACTCTTCTTTCACAGACTCAAGCCTTAATCCACTCACGTATTGCTGGGGTCCAGCCCCAGCTGATCCAGGGTATTCGAAGGAGAGATGGCTTCGGCAACCTATTTATTTATTTATCAAAGATATAAAGAGTAATAGAATGAGGATAGCTCAGTAGGAAAATTCAGTGGAGAAAAGAAGCTGAGTAGCTTGGTTTATGCAGAAAATCAATATAACCCATGACACCAGGTTAGCTCTGACCACAGAGGCCGCAGGCGCCCTCTCAAATAGCGGAAGGTGCCCCACCTTAGACACCTTCTCGAGTGGGTCTTAGAAGCCCAGGCAAATAAATGGTCGCAGAGGATATCCGCGCTCCAGATGGAGACTCAGCTGGAAGTTAAGGGGAAGAATGACGTGGGGAGACCAAGCATTGGTGAGCAAGGCCCGTAGCTTTATTTTCAATAGGGGCTTATATACCCTAAGTTACACATAGAGGATAATAGGGGATGCAAAGTCAGCAGTCTTTGATCCTTATCAAAAACCAGGGTTTCTTTCCTGCAAATTTATCGTATACAAATGGTTTAGGTGATTTACATCATCTTCTGGCCAGAAGGCTTATTAACATTTTATGACTCTTGACAAAGACTTATCAACAAAGACTTATTTTCTCTAAGAGTAATTATTTTAAGGTTTGGCGCCATTTTCTGAAGATAAAATTGCATTCCTATAGGGCGGATGTGTAATGGGTTTACAACAAAGGAAACAATTTATTACCTTAAGGGTCTAAAGTTTCTAACACCAAGGCCACTACTTATTTTTTCTACATACCAACTATTAATTAATACACATTCAAGGATACAATTCAGGGGATGTGAAAACTTGGCAACAAACATTGGCTCATCAATGAAATCTTTTACTAGTTTTATTCTGACAGTTTCTAACTCTCTGAGAGGCTCTAAGCTATTTGAATACCTTAAGCTTCCCATGCCTCTCGAGGCTGGGAGACTGTAAACAATCGTATGCATAGTTATAGGAGTCCGGGTAAACTTGTCAGGCGAGTTAGAGAGCCATCTGAGGGGTTTGGATTTTAACACTCCTAGTTGCCCAGAAACTTTATTAATTGGAGCTGTAAATTAACTCTTTGACAGAGAGAGCGAGATGGTGGTGGGGGACAGCCCCCAATAAAGTCAGAGGTGAGAGCACAAAGCAATAAAGTAGGCAGACTCTGGTTTTTTTAGGGGTAGATGCTCGAGAATATCCAGGGGGACTCCTGAGGCTCGATCCCGCCTTTGCATATGCCGAGCCTCCTTCCTCATGACCTTTGTCACGAGTGGAATGTCTCTCGCTGGCTCCTGGCATCTCCCCCTTTTTTATTTCTTAAAACAGACAGATGTAGCTCAGTCGCAAGCCTCTGAATGCTCTGCCAAAGAATCCTGACAATACAATTAAGAATGATTATGAGAAGCAGAATTAAAGCAGCCACTGCAGCATAGCTAAGGACGTTAGAATATTCTTTCCTGAGATGTAGTTAGAGAAAGTATGGAAGAAATCATTTGCTGTTCTAGCAGCAGTAAAATCTAATCGGGAGTGTTCCATGGTTGCTATTTGATTATGAAGTTTCCCTAAGTCTAAGCCAATGTCAGAGCTGTTCCAGATACCTGAAATATGGTTTTTAATTTTTTCCCAGTCAAAATCTGTCTCATTTACTTTCAGGGGTGTTACACATATCCACCGATAGTCAGCATGACAGGACAATGCCATTTTCACCTTTAAAACCTGCAATTCAGTCCCAATATGTATTATTGCTTCCTCTAGGTCATCTACCCTCATTTATAATTTTCTGTCTATAGCTTCCTGTGTTGCCAATGCTAAAGAAACATTTTTGGACATAGAATCAACATATTGAGCAGTATGTACTTGTTGAGTCAATGATATTGCTGCCACAGTAACAGAAGTAATTGCACTTATCAAAGCTGCTATTCCCAAGATAAGTAAGCCCACAAACCATTGTGTTCACATTAAATCCTGCAGTTGTAATACAGCAAGAGCATAATTCAATAAGTGGTTACATCATAAGGTGGATGTTGTAACATTACAAAGGAGAAAACATTATATTGAGGGTTTAAACAAGATGAACCAGGGAGCAGCTGTAGGCATCGGCCGGGGGAGCAGTGTCCCCAGCAGCAGGAGGCAGAACGCGAAGGGCAGGCTGTGGGCCGCAGCACCTATGGCGGGCAGAGGGGCAGGGTTCGAGGACTTGGGCTAGCTGCCGCCGTTTGGGCTTGGGGCGTTTCCCTCTCGCTGCCGAGGCCGCGGCCTGCTGGTCTGGATGGCACTCCATGGGCACGCTTTCCTCTCTGGCCCTCACTCGCCACACAGACTTCTTTGCTGTAGGTCGCAGGGTGCAGCGAGGAGGGTGTGATGTGCTGCTGGTGGTGCTGAGGCGAGAGCTGGCTGGGGGAGGGGGAGCGAGCGAGTGCGCGCACCGGGAACCTGGTCTTTGGGGAATGTGACATGACAAATTTTTCTGAGATCCAAATCGGAGAATCTGCATTCTGTAGAAATATACAAGCATACCCTCTCCCACAAGTTAGCAACACATCTGGCCTTTTTCACTCTCCAGTAAGGAGGTCTTTTTACTCGATCAGGGGCCGAATTGTAGCCTGTAATTCAGGCATCTAGTGTCTCATCATTGTAGTCTGCCCCTGTGTTTATGTTTAAGTGATTAATTACAATTTGGACATAACTTTTGTCTAGCTGTTTCCCTAGGGATATGAAATTTATACCTTAAACCAGCTGCATTTTGATGGTGAATTTTGTGAGAATTTTTGGCCTTATCAATCTTTTTATGTAAGTTTAAAACAATTACTTTAGTCAATGCATCTGCCAAAGCATTTCCGTCATATAAAGTGCCGGGCAAGTTGGAATGGGCTCTATGTCCCACAAAATATTTTTTATCTCTGTGTTTAATCTCCTTTTGTAAATCAGATAACAAGGAGAAGATAGTAGTTTTATTTTTTGGAATATTAGCAGTTTCAATATGAGGAAACAACCCTACAGTATATCTGGAGTCAGTCAAAAGATTAAAGGTGTGGTCTCCTAAATGTTGAAAAGCCTAAATAACTGCTCGTAACTCAGTCTTGACATTTTATTCCCTTGAATTAAAAGATCCTTTAAAGGCCTTGGAGCTGTAACTTCCTGCACCCAAAAGGCTAGACCACTAGATCTAAATGCTTTGTGGCTCTTACCTGATAATAAGGTAAAAGCAAAAGCTGTGTTACTCTTTGACCTTTATTAATTTGTACAGTTTTGGTAGGTGGTGAGATCAAGACTTTAATTTTTCCAATATAATCAGAATCTACTACACCATGCACCACCGAAATTTCTTTCTTTTCTTTTCTTTTTTTTTTGAAAAGAAAGCGAGCTATGCCCCAGGACAAATCTTACAATGTCCAAAGGTAGGGGGCCAGCCACTCCCGTTGGAATTGGAGTAAGCGGCACATCAGGGGTTAATATTGCTGCTAAATCCCCTTGCCTTTTCACTTTTCTCCTAGCCTGGGTGAGACCCCCCTGAGGGGGTTTTCTCTAAGGAACACGCTCTGCATATCTGTACTAAAAGCTCCTTTGTTTAAAAAACTTTTTATCTTCCTCAGGCTTAGGCAACGCTTTGAGAAGTTTTGGGGGCAAAGTGGGGAATTCCTGGGCCCTGGGAAGCACAAACAGAGGCGGTGGCAATCACCTTAAATCAGAAAGTGGTGGATAAGTTTTTTTAAAGGTTTGCGCAGAGGGGGAGGGAGCTCGCCAGGGCGCTCGGCCGCAGCGTCCTGTAAGCCCTCTCCTTCCTCGGGAGGTAGAGCAGTCTCCCTCCTTTTTTTTTTTCCTAATGGCAGAAATTATGATCTGTGCAGAAAGTGGAGACTCACCACCATCCACCGCTATAGCCTCTCCCATAGGCTATCTAACAGCCTCATGATGAAGGTCCAGGACATGTCTAATCATATTCCACAGTCAATAAACATTTGTCTATTCTTAGATGCAGAGAAACCCATTTTTTTTTTTTAATTTTAGAAAATATTTTTATTTATTTTGTACCCTCTTTACCCTATCTAAAGTGCAGAGGGGACTAGAAAAGAAGCCTCAAGGTGAGGATCAAATTCACCCTTGGGACTAGAGAAAACCCTTTTCTGGGAAACTCCTAGCAGAGGCCCCTTACCCCTACATGGAGTAGGAGGCATGGGGGGATGGGAGCATCCCGTATTTCTCCTCTCCTGTTCCGGAGATCCTTTAACTGTTTGGTGACTAAATCTTATGGACTGTCTGATCAGGGATGTTTCCCTCAAGCTCCTAGGAGCTGATGGTCTGATTAGGGATGTTTTTCTTAAACTTTTAGGAGCATCTTTAGCTAAAAAAGACCAATCCTCATCAGAATGGTATTGAGCTGCTGTTTCCTCTAAATCTTTCTCATCTTGAGGGGAGAGCTGATCTTTCTTCTCATCCCTATCTTCTACATGCTCATTGTCAGTCATAGCGGCTAGCCATTTGTTTAGCTGCCAATAGCTAGGTATAGCCTCTTCATTTTCACCTTCCTTTATAACAGGTACCTTTTCAGATTCATGAGCTGGATCTAAAGCATCTCTAATCATAATCCATAGAGGAAAGGTGTAAGTAGGAATTTTTTCCAAGCCTTGTTGAGCAAGGCTTGTTGAGCACAATAAGCTCTTAGCTGTTTCCCTACTTTTTCCCAGATATCTAGGTTAACAGTGCCCTGTTGTAGAAACCAAGGGCAGTGTTCTTGTACAAATGTAAAAAATGATTGAATGGTAGATATTTTAACTTTGATTCCTCTTTTACTTAATAACTGTAAAATTACTCCTATAAAGAGCCGTCTTTCATTTGATTCAGTGTTACCCATGTCAGAAAATTAAGTATAATAGAAGATTTTGCTTTTAGCTATCAAAAGATCAGGCTTTTCTTTGGCCTTTTAACTTCAGAAACTGTTTTCTCTCTCTAAGTCTAACTCTTTAACACTTTCAACACTTCCCACTCCTCTCGCCCTGTCTATTCTACAGGGGGGTCCGTGGCACCCTGAGTGGGGTCCTAGCCATCCCAAACACTGGAAGAACAGTAGGGCTGATGACCCAGATTGTCCCGAGGGAGGAACAGTAGGATGATGACCCAAACTGTTCCAAGGGATGAGCAGTAGGGCTGATGACCCAAAGAGTTCCGTGGGAGAACAAGAGGACTGATGACCCAGTTGTTCCGAGAAGGGGGAGCAATAGGGCTGATGACCCTAATTGCTTTGGGGAGCTTACCTTCGAAACACCTGTCTCGGGCGCCACCTGCCAGGGTCCAGCCCCGGCTGATCCAGGATATTCGAAGGAGAGATGGCTTCGGCGACCTATTTATTTATTTATCAAAGATATAAAGAGTAATAGAATGAGGATAGCTCAGTAGGAAAATTCAGTGGAGAAAAGAAGCTGAGCAGCTTGTTTTATGTGAAAAATCAATATAACCCGTGACACCAGGTTAGCTCTGACCACGGAGGCTGCAGGCGCCCTCTCAAATAGCGGAAGGTGCCCCACCTTAGACACCTTCTCGAGTGGGTCTTAGAAGCCCAGGCAAATAAATGGTCGCAGAGGATATCTGCGCTCCAGATGGAGACTCAGCTGGAAGTTAAGGGGAAGAATGACATGGGGAGACCAAGCATTGGTGAGCAAGGCCCATAGCTTTATTTTCAACAGGGGCTTATATACCCTAAGTTACTCATAGAGGATAATAGGGGATGCAAAGTCAGCAGTCTTTGATTCTTATCAAAAACCAGGGTTTCTTTCCTGCAAATTTATCATATACAAATGGTTTAGGTGATTTACATCATCTTCTGGCCAGAAGGCTTATTAACATTTTATGACTCTTGACAAAGACTTATCAACAAAGACTTATTTTCTCTAAGAGTAATTATTTTAAGGTTTGGCACCATTTTCCGAAGATAAAATTGCATTCCTATAGGGCGGATGTGTAATGGGTTTACAACAAAGGAAAGAATTTATTACCTTAAGGGTCTAAAATTACTAACACCAAGGCCACTACTTATTTTTTCTACATACCAACTATTAATTAATACACATTCAAGGATACAATTCAGGGGATGTGAAAACTTGGCAGCAAGCATTGGCTCATCAATGAAATCTTTTACTAGTTTTATTCTGACAGTTTCTAACTCTCTGAGAGGCTCTAAGCTATTTGAATACCTTAAGCTTCCCATGCCTCTCGAGGCTGGGAGACTGTAAACAATCGTATACATAGCTGTAGGAGTCTGGTTAAACTTGTCAGGCGAGTTAGAGAGCCATCTGAGGGGTTTGGATTTAAACACTCCTAGTTGCCCAGGAACTTTATTAATTGGAGCTGTAAATTAACTCTTTGACAGAGAGAGCGAGATGGTGGTGGGGGACAGCCCCCAGTAAAGTCAGAGGTGAGAGCACAAAGCAATAAAGTAGGCAGACTCTGGTTTTTTTAGGGGTAGATGCTCGAGAATATCCAGGGGGACTCCTGAGGCTCGATCCCACCTTTGCATATGCCGAGCCTCCTTCCTCATGACCTTTGTCACGAGTGGAATGTCTCTCGCCGGCTCCTGGCAAAGTATGGAACCTTTCTTCATTGCACATATACGTGCTCATTCAGGTTTACCTGGCCCTCTGGTTGCAGGAAATGATGCCATTGACAGGCTCTTAGCTCCTGTCTTTAAGTCTGCCAGTGACGAACATGCTAATCTTCATACCAATGCTAACAGATTGCACTCTAAATACCGTATTCCTCTCACTGAAGCAAGGTGTATTATTAAAACGTGTGATGTCTGCACCCCTCTGCACTTAAGAACTATGATTTCAGGAGTTAACCCCCGGGGGCAACAGCCTAATTCCCTTTGGCAGTCTGACTTCACTCACTGCTCCCTAGGAAAGTTTTCTTTGCTTTTTGTCTCAGTAGATACATTTTCAGGCTTTTTCTGGGAAGTACCTGTCTCTTCAGAATCCAGCTAGCACGCCATTTCTGCACTCTTACTCACCTTCCCCATTATGGGGATTCCTTCAGTCTTGAAAACAGACAATGGACCTGCATTTACCTCACACTAGTTTTGTTCATTTTTATCAGAATGGAACATAACACACATTACTGGAATACCCTATAATCCCCAGGGTCAAGCCATTATTGAAAGAGCCCACTGCACCCTAAAAACTCATTTATTAAAACAGGAAGGGGGAATTTGGAAGAGGAGATACACTTCTTATCCTATGAACCCTCAGTTATTATTATCTTTAACTCTTTATTCCCTAAATTTTTTAAGCTTAACAAAAAATAATTGACACTCGTGCAGATAGACATTTTGCAGAAGACAAAAACAGCAAATTAGAAATCAATACACCAAAACAGTATAAGCAATTTAATCAGTGGCAGCCAGGAATCTTACAACTCCTAGGCAAGGGTTATGGTCTTCTCGTTGCAGATGGAGAGGAAATCTGGGTTCCCTTTCACCACACCCATTACCGAGAAGGACCCCAAGACTGGAATCCCTCGGCAAGTGACAAAGCTTACGCGAAGGGTCTCGTCAATGACTTTGGAGGAGCCAATGAGAAAACGCCATCATCTGAATCCTTACCCGACGTGGGCTCAAGTGAAAAACATGACTCTTCAGGTTGAGCAGACACTGAAAAACACTGGAACTCCTATGACTCCAGATAAGCTGTTTCTGGCAATGTTAGTTGTTCTTTCCTGTTCTTCTGGGGTAAGTGCAGAATATGTTTATTGGGCATGCATACCCAACCCACCACTTCTCCCCATAGTGGATTGGGTAGATAAAGCCCCTATGATCTTTACCAATGATAGCATGCTTTTTCCAAGTCCCTGGTCCACAAAGCGACCAATCCATGAAGAAGATGATGGAAAGCCAATCAACATTTCCATTGGATTCAAAACCTTGCCTATTTGTTTCAGATCTCACCCCCTTTGCATGACTATCTTCCCACAGTGGTGGGCATACTCTGCCAACAATGGGACTGCTTTGTGTCTGGGAATGTTCGCTATGGCATCTTTCTTACTTAATGGCTCCAAGCGACATTATCCAGGCCAGATAGCCAACTATTCGAACTTGTTTTTTCAACCAGAGGAACCTTCATGTCATACTGTATCTTGGAGAAGAAAACATGAGATACAATCGTTACACTGGTCTGGCTGTCAAGGCCAATTTGGGAAAATTTCTATAATTCAGCAAAATCATACCAATCATACATTAAAATTTGTCGACTGGGGACCTCACAGGTTATTTGTAAACTGTTCTGAAGAGCAGGAGGAACATCATAACTGCTCCTGGTTTAATAGATCAAGCATTGGAGGCTTTCATAAATCTAAGACAATTTTCTGGACTGATAAGGACATATTGCTGAATTGGTTTAATGGGGGCTTATCACCCCCACAACCCAGGATCGTCGTCCCCATTGTGGGGCCAGAGCAATGGCACATTTGTAAATTCCAGCAGCCTTAGAGCAATTCGCTAGTGTTTATGGGACTGTGGGTGTGTTTCATCCTTCTAATTATACCTTCCTATACAATAGTACTGGCTATGTTCAATCATGTGTTCACCTTCCGTACTTGTTTATTGTAGGGCATTTTGATATTGACTTATCGGCCAAGATTGTCAATTGTACTGCATGTGCATTGTATACCTGCCTTAATCACACCATTTCATATCACAATGCTAGTATTGCGCTAGTTAAACCAAGATCTGAGTTATGGCTGCCCGTAAACTTAACGGAACCTTGGACTAATTCTGTATTTCTTTCTGTATTGTTGAAAACTGGACTTAGGCAATCTAAGCGCATCATTGGGTGGATTATTGCAGGCATCCTAAGCCTTATTGCCATTGTGACTGTAGGAACGTTGTCTGGTATGGGTTTACATAATTCTATACAAAATCATGATTTTATCACTGCATGGCACAAAGACTCTCATGATCTTTAGACTCGACAAGCTCAAATAGATCAGCAATTACAAACATGAATTAATGAGTTACAAACTGTGGTAATCCACTTAGGAGATCAAGTGCAGTAACTGACTTTCCAAACACGTATACATTGTCACTGGAATTTTACTTCTTTGTGTCTGACTAACATACCCTACAATAGCACTGAGTATCCTTGGGATAAAGTTAAAGCACATTTGCAGGATCTCACAGATAACTCAAGTTTAGACATCAATCTGTTGAAACAACAAATTGCTAATTTTCAAGTTAAAGTACCTAAGGAATTGTACAGCACTCAATTTTATGATATTTTAACTAAAACCCTATCATCTCTACACCCTAGAACTTGGTTTTCAGGAAGCAACGTTGTTATATATGTATTAATCACCCTGCTTTTTCTGTCATTGCTTATAGGATACAGATGTCTCTACTCAAGACTCTGTGCCTCCCATAACGGAGTCCAACTAGCAGCTGCCGTGCTTAAATTGAAAACAAAAGGAGGATATGTTGGGAAGCGCAGTGCAAAATAGCCTTGAAGGAGAAGGTCCTTGAGAAAATGGCAGAGGGCCAGAAGTACCCAGGCTTTGCGTTCTGATAGCTGAAAAACATCTCCCGCCTTTAGCTATGCTAGGCACCAAGATTTAATAATTAAACATTAAGGATGTTGCTTGAGAAAATGGGTCATGGGATAAACACATGGGTCATTTAGAATGCGCTGTCCTTGAAATATCTTTCTGCTGGCCGTATACTCTAAGATCTTTGTTCCTGCTTCTATAAAAGGGATCGACTGCAGAAATAAACTTGTCAGTCCTTGCAAGAGACTGTCCGAGTGTTGTTCTTTCAGGTTCATCGTTTCCAAGTTCCGGGGAGAAAATCCCCGACAGGTACAGTTAAGGTATATAAGCTTTTCACAAAAGTTGGTTGGGGTCCCTGGCTAAAGAGGAAACTCTGCCTCAGACCCACCGGTGTAATAAACTGCACTCCACTATTCACACTGTCCTTCTGAGTGAGTTTGTTTCCTGGAGCATTTGGTTATAACAATAGAACTCTATCATGTTTCAATATTTTAATTATCTGTAGAATGTAGGCTAAATCTGAAAAGAATAAATAGAAAGACACTAATTTAACTTACCAAAGACAGAAAAGTTTAGGATATCAGTTTATGTAGGATACTCATATATATATTTTCATGGTTTCTTACTGTCTTATTGGAAATGAAATCAGTTAATGTTTCTTCAGAGATTCAGATTGATCAACACTTTAATGACAGATAACTGAAGATCTTTCCAGGTTAAAAAATGCCCCAATAAAACTTAATACAAAGCAAACATATTGGAAAAAAGAAACAACGGTTTTATGTCTTTAATTCTCTCCTCAAAGAGAACAAATTGGAAAGAAAGGGCAGGTACACATATATACATATGCAGGTTTTTGTTTTAGTGAGGTCAGCTTCCTGTAGTGGAAATGCTGATTATACTAAAGCAACAAGAACAACACAATTACACTTTGAATTGCATCCTAGTTTCTCAAGGGATCTTCTCAGGGTACTTCAGTGGAACTGTTTATTGTTGTTGTTTATTTGTTTTAAGATGTGCAATATAAAAAAAATTACAAAGGGTGGAAAGGGACAAAGCCAAAGGTTAAAAAATACTAGAATAATTGATTATAAATAACTTCCATAACATGGAAAGAATTTCATTAATATATAATATGGACTGAACCTACCCTTAGTGAGGAAAAATTGCATAAGTAAAATTGGCTTCACAAGGCTATTGTGTCTAGAAGCTTCTTAGGAAGTGACATCTTACCACCTATACTATATAATTCTGTTTAGAGTCTGATTCTGCATTTGATATCACAGGTAGAATGAACATGTGTTACTCCTATCTGGAGTGATGTTTAGCTTCAGTAGTCTCATTTATTTCACAAATATTTCTTGAACGAAAAAGTCAAGATGGACATTGTGTTAGGCACAAATATCCAGGGATTATCAAAATCAAACAGGTAAGCAAACATGGTTGGCTATCCATTACTAACAAATGGAAGACAAGTTATAACTCCATGCTCCTCAAAATTATTTTAAAAGATAACACACTGAAATGCTAAACATAAATGTAAAATATTCTATAACATTTGCAGGTTACAAAAAATGAATGAAATGATCAGGCTCAAAAGGAAGAAAAAGAAGTAAATCAGAAGTAAAAATAGGTGCTGACATCATGGCTCTCCTACAGGCTTTACAGAACTTTTTAACTTCATAATTGAGACTAAGTTTAAAAAATGCAAAGCCTTTGAGAATAAGAGAAACATAATATCCCATTAAAATCTATATATAAACCCATTACCTTTAAAAACTGACATTTTCATTATCAGTGTTAATTAAATAAAATTGCTTATCCACAAAAATCATAAATAACCTTATCTATCATGGTCGGATATCTGGTTAGGAAAAAATCCTCATGTAGAATCAACTGTCACAGCCTTTCCTCACATGGGTTAAAGTTTGGATTTTGCTGTCTGCAAAAGTGAGGCTCCTTCAAGCTAGAAATTAACATACAGCATACTGAGTTGGTAGCACTGAGGGATCCCTAACAGAGGCAGTCTTCCAGGAATATCACAGAGAAGTCCTGTTTAATGTATATTCACCATCCAATTGCAAATCAAAATGAGAAAGAACATCTTCAAATTTCTGAGACACAAACTGAGAGCAAAATAAAGGGGCTGTTATTTCAACCCACTAAACTTTTGAGTAGTTTGTTTTGTAGCATCTTTATCAGAACAATAAAAATTGATTGATGAAAACCATTGATTAAGTTGACTTGATTGAAGGTAATAAATTTGAACTTCTGTCCATCAAAATACAGAAAGAAAGTAGATAACAGGGGGAATTTTACTGAAACATGAAACCAATAAAGGACAATATCCAAAACATGCAAAGAACTCCCATTGCTTGCAAAAGCAATACTTTCTAAAGAATTTAATATAATCTATATCAAGCTATGTCAGCTATAAGTTCCATAGGCATGACCAGAACAAAATAATAACCAAGTATTTGAAAATATATCAATCAGTTCAGTTCCAGTTCCATTCAGTCACTCAGTCATGTCCAACTCTTTGTGACCCATGGACCGCAGCATGCCAGGCCTCCCTGCCCATCACCAACTCCTGGAGTTTACCCAAACTCATGTCCATTGAGTCAGTGATGCCATTCAACCATCTCATCCTCTGTCGTCCGCTTCTCCTCCTGCCTTCAATCTTTCCCAGCATCAGAGTCTTTTCAAATGAGTCAACTCTTCACATCAGGTGGCCAAAGTAGTGGAGTTTCAGCTTCAGCATCAGTCCTTCTGGTGAATATTCAGGACTTATTTCCTTTAGGATGGACTGGATGGATCTCCTTGCAGTCCAAGGGACTCTCAAGGGTCTTCTCCAACACCATAGTTCAAAAGCATCAATTCTTCGGTGCTCAGCTTTCTTTATAGTCCAACTCTCACATCCATACATGACTACTGGAAAAACCATAGCTTTGACTAGATGGACCTTTGTTGGCAAAATAATGTCTCTGCTTTTTAATATGCTGTCTAAGTTGGTCATAACTTTCCTTCCAAAGAGCAAGCATCTTTTAATTTCATGGCTGCAATCACCATCTGCAGTGATTTTTGAGCCCCCCAAAATAAAGTCAGCCACTGTTTCCCAATTTATTTGCCAATAAAAATACTAGAGTAACTAGAAAAATACATTGAAATTTTATACATGAATATTAACATAAATATGAGCTATATGTTAAGGGAATGTAAAGACAAGACAGGAAATGTCGACAGATAATTGTCTTGGATTGCAAACTAGCCCCCATACATGGAGAGCAAATAGAGGCAGCAGAAAGAGCTGACCACTCCAGATGGAAGGTGTAAGGTTTAATAAACAAGGGAAATCAACAAATGAGCTTGTTTTGGGAGACCAAATTTTTTGTAAATCGCCACCCATACCTGCCAGAATCTTAAAATTTATGGAGAGACCTTAACTGGATTCAGTCATATATTCAGTCCAGATTATCTCAACAACACCTTCCTCTCTCAGGGCAGTGTCCCTAAACAATGCCTGTTATAGGAATGCTGGGCAGAACATATATTCCCAGGATGAGGGGTGGTGAGGAACATCCACTATCTGGGTCCAGCTCACCATCAATGCACAATCATATCCTCTGGAATAACTCCTCAAACAAGCTGGAAACTATAAACATCTGTTTAAATGAAATTTCTGCTTCTGTATAGGTAAAGATAAGTTAGTATCTTTACGGTAGAAAGGTAGAAAACGCTAAATTGCTATGGGGCAATGGTCCAACTAACTTTAATGTTACATAATTTTTAGAATTCTAATTTAAGGCTTCAGTGACTGTAAAAATACTTATTTTTATATAAACTCTAATTTCTACTTGAGATATTTTTCAAAACAAGTGAGAAACTCCAGTCATTCCCCTCCCCCCCCCCCACACACACACACCCCGGGGAGTATTTGCCTAATCCGAAATATATTACTGGGTCATTTATCCAGATTGGGAATCTCCGATGGGAAAGTGAAAAACTGTAAAGAATGTGTTAACCAACACTAATATGAAAAATATGAAATTAAAAGAAATTCAAAGCTGTGTCAGGTTATTTCCATGAAGCATTTTTGAAACTGTAAATGGTTTAGAGATGTAGACTAAACCTATGAAAGACAAAGTTAATTATATTTCAGTTGTATCTGTTCATTAGAAATAGAATTCTATCAGTATGTATTGATTATCAAACTTATATGAAAAGTATAAAGAGTCAATCAAGAATAGCTAAATCCTTCTGAAAAAGAAGACCAAGGGACATGTTCCAGTTCACACAGATTACTAAGACACAGTGGCTGGAGTGTTTGATAGACTCTAATATTGGCACAGGGATAGATCAATAGAATTCCAGAGTAACACTGAATGAGAATTGTTTTCCAGATACGTATGAATCCCTAAATTAGGAAGAATTGATACAAAACCGAAAATAGCTGCTCTTTTTGATAAATGGTGCTGAATATTTGTGTATTTGTATATAAAAGCAAGGGAAAACATAACCTTTTTAGAAGATGATATATCTCATTAGACTCAGGGTAGAAAATACTAACTGTAAAGAAAAAAATATATATAAATTTACCCTACACTGAAATTTTACATGTTTTTGTTGTCAAAATGGGCTTCCCTCATAGCTCAGTTAGTAAAAAATCCTCCTGCAGTGAAGAGACCCTGGTTCCATTCCTGGGTCAGGAAGATCCCCTGGAGAAGGGAAAGGCTACCCACTCCAGTATTCTGGCCTGGAGAATTCCATGGACTGTCCATGGGATCGCAAAGAGTCGGACATGACTGAGCAATTGTGCAACTTTCACTTGTTGTCAGAAGAGCAAATAAAGACAAGACAAACCTTGATGGGAGAGTATATTTCTGATAGATGCAACTAACAGGAAGTTGGGGTCCGATCACATCACTCCATGGCAAACAAATTTGGAAAAAAGTAAAAACAGTGGCAGATTTGTTTTTCTTGGGCTCCAAAATCACTGTGGTACGGGACTGCAGCCACCAAATTAAAAGACACTTGACCCTTGAAAGAAAATCTATGACAAAACTAGACAGCATATGAAAAAGCAGAGACATTACTTTGCCAACAAAGGTCCATATAGTCAAAGTTATAGCTTTTCCAGTAATCATGTACAGATGTGAGAGTTGGAACATAAAGAAGGCTGGGTGCTGAATAACTTACCCTTTTGAATTGTGGTGCTGGAGAAGACTGTTGAGAGTTCCTTGGATAGCAAGGAGATCAAATCAGTGACTCCTAAAGGAAATCAGTCCAGCTGTGAAGAGCTGACTCATTTTAAAAGACCCTGATATTGGAAGGATGGCATGCCCCCTGCAAAATGTATGGGCAAAGACAACCACTTTTACAATATTTTGTAATTATTTTTCATAGGAAAGGTAAAAATTGCTTTTCCTGCTTTAAATCTTGTCATCCTTGCTAGCATATTGACTATGTCTTCATTGTCAAGTATGAACTAGTGAATGTAAGCTTATTTAACTATTTTAAACACTTTCTCATTTGTTTTAAAAATCCCAATCTGTATCTTTCTGATATCAGTCATTAATAAAGACTCTAAAAATACAGAAAACTGTCCATAGTATAACTAATTTTTATTTTCAAAATTTATTGAAATATTATCCACAGGAACTTTAGTAACAGATAATCATTTCTAAAATGATGGGGAGTTTTGAAGTTACATAATCAAGTAAACCATCATTGCAGAATAGAAACTCTCATCCAGCAGTAACACCCATCATATGATTTAAAGATTGCTAGAGTATATTCTTTTCTTCTTCTTTTTTTTTTTAATCTTGAAAGAATATGAAGTAGGTTCTAAAAATCAGAGTTGAATGGGAAGGGTGCTGAAAGGGTGCTGAATTATATCTACTCTCAAATTCCACATATGTGTCTATCTTTATACTAGGCCTTTTTTGAGGAAGACAACATTACTGCAAACTGAGAATTACAATAGTGTCATTTTCCAACAACCCAACTTTTTTGTAGAGGTCATGGATGTCCAAGAACAGGAAGAAAATTAAGAAAAACACTACTAGTTAAAAAATCGCATTTGGAATCATAGTCTCCATTTTTGCTAATATAGGGATTTACCAATATTTAAAATTTTAATACAAGCTTTAAGAGGAAAAGAAAATGCCATGTATAAAATTATCTTATTTTCTGAGTTAATACATTTAGGTATTTTATAAAAATATTTCATTCTTTATATCTCCAATAGTATACACACATTCACAAATTTTGTTTTCCAAATTTCAGAGGAGATGTATATAATTCTATGAATTGATAAAATAAATTTATTAAAATCATTTTATTAAAAGTGATTCAGTTCAGTTCAGTTAGCCGCTCGGTCGTGTCCTACTCTTTGCAACCCCATGAATCACAGAACGCCAGGCCTCCCTGTCCATCACCAACTCCCGGAGTTCACTCACTCACGTCCATCGAGTCAGTTATGCCATCCAGCCATCTCATCCTCCGTCATCCCCTTCTCCTCCTGCCCCCAATCCCTCCCAGCATCAGAGTCTTTTCCAAGGAGTCAACTCTTCGCATGAGGTGGCCTAAGTACTGGAGTTTCAGCTTTAGCATCATTCCTTCCAAAGAAATCCCAGGGCTAATCTCCTTCAGAATAGACTGTTTGGATCTCCTTGCAGTTCAAGGGACTCTCAAGAGTCTTCTCCAACACCACAGTTCAAAAGCATCAATTCTCTGGCACTCAGCCTTCTTCACAGTCCAACTCTCACATCCATACATGACCACAGGAAAAACCATAGCCTTGACTAGACAGACCTTTGTTGGCGAAGTAATGTCTCTGCTTTTGAATATGCTATCTAGGTTGGTCATAACTTTCCTTCCAAGGAGTAAATGTCTTCTAATTTCATGGCTGCAGTCACCATCTGCAGTGATTTTGGAGCCCAGAAAAATAAAGTCTGACACTGTTTCCACTGTTTCCCCATCTATTTACCATGAAGTGATGGGACCGGATGCCATGATCTTCGTTTTCTGAATGTTGACCTTTAAGCCAACTTTTTCATTCTCCACTTTCACTTTCATCAAGAGGTTTTTCAGTTCCTCTTCACTTTCTGCCATAAGGGTGGTATCACCTGCATATCTGAGGTTATTGATATTTCTCCCGGCAATCTTGATTCCAGCTTGTGTTTCTTCCAGCCCAGCATTTCTCATGATGTATTCTGCATATAAGTTAAATAAACAGGGTGACAATATACAGCCTTGATGAACTTCTTTTCCTATTTGGAACCAGTCTGTTGTTCCATGTCCAGTTCTAACTGTTGCTTCCTGACCTTCATACAGACTTCTCAAGAGGCAGGTCGGGTGGTCTGGTATTCCCATCTCTTGAAGAATTTTCCACAGTTTATTGTGATCCACAAAGTTATAGGCTTTGGCATAGTCAATAAAGCAGAAATAGATGCTTTTCTGGAACTCTCTTGCTTTTTCCATGATCCAGTGGATGTTGGCAATTTGATCTCTGGTTCCTCTGCCTTTTCTAAAACCAGCTTGAACATCAGGAAGTTCATGGTTCACATATTGCTGAAGCCTGGCTTGGAGAATTTTGAGCATTACTTTACTAGCATGCGAGATGAATGCAATTGTGCGGTAGTTTGAGCATTCTTTGGCATTGCCTTTTTTTGGGATTGGAAAGAAAACTGACCTTTTCCAGTCCTGTGGCTACTGCTGAGTTTTCCAAATTTGCTGGCATATTGAGTACAGCACTTTCACAGCATCAGCTTTCAAGATTTGAAATAGCTCTACTGGAATTTCATCACCTCCACTAGCCTTGTTCATAGTGATGCTTTCTAAGGCCCACTTGACTTCACATTTCAAGATTTCTGGCTCTAGGTCAGTGATCACATCATTGTGATTATCTGGGTCATGAAGATCTTTTTTTACAGTTCTTTTGTGCATTCTTGCCACCTCTTCTTAATATCTTCTGCTTCTGTTAGGTCCATACCATTTCTGTCCTTTATTGAGCACGTCTTTGCATGAAATGTTCCCTTGGTATCTCTAATTTTCTTGAAGAGATCTCTAGCCTTTCCCATTCTCTTGTTTTCCTCTATTTCTTTGCATTGATCGCTGAAGAAGGCTTTCTTACCTCTTCTTGCTATTCCTTGAAACTCTCCATTCAGATGCTTACGTCTTTCCTTTTCTCCTTTGCTTTTCAATTCTCTTCCTTTCACAGCTATTTTTAAGGCCTCCCAGACAACGATTTTGCTTTTTTACATTTCTTTTCCATGGGGATGGTCTTGATCCCTGTCTCCTGTACAATGTCACGAACCTCAATCCATAGTTCATCAGGCACTCTATCTATCAGATCTAGGCCCTTAAATCTATTTCTCACTTCCACTGTATAATCATAAGGGATTTGATTTAGGTCATACCTGAATGGTCTAGTGGTTTTCCCTAGTTTCTTCAATTTAAGTCTGAATTTGGCAATAAGGAGTTCATGATCTGAGCCACAGTCAGCTCCCGGTCTTGTTTTTTCTGACTGTATAGAGCTTCTCCACCTTTGGCTGCAAAGAATATAATCATTCTGATTTCGGTGTTGACCATCTGGTGATGTCCATGTGTAGAGTCTTCTCTTGTGTTATTGGAAGAGGGTGTTTGTTATGACCAGTGCATTTTCTTGGCAAAACTCTATTAGTCTTTGCCTTGCTTCATTCTGTATTCCAAGGCCAAATTTGCCTGTTACTCCAGGTGTTTCTTGACTTTACTTTTGCATTCCAGTCCCTTATAATGAAAAGGACATCTTTTTTGGGTGTTAGTTCTAAAAGGTCTTGTAGGTCTTCATAGAACCATTCAACTTCAGCTTCTTCAGTGTCACTGGTTGGGGCATAGACTTGGATTACTGTGATATTGAACGGTTTGCCTTGGAAATGAACAAAGATCATTCTGTCCTTTTTGACATTGCATCCAAGTGCTGCATTTCAGACTCTTTTGTTTCTTTTGTTGACCATGATGGCTACTCCATTTCTTCTGAGGCATTCCTGCCCGCAGTAGTAGATATAATGGTCATCTGAGTTAAATTCACCCATTCCAGTCCATTTCAGTTCGCTGATTCCTAGAATGTCAACATTCACTCTTGCCATCGCTTGTTTGACCACTTTCAATTTGCCTTGATTCATGGACCTGACATTCCAGGTTCCTATGCAATATTGCTCTTTACAGCATCGGACCTTGCTTCTATCACCAGTCACATCCACAGCTGGGTATTTTTTTTTTTTTTTTGGCTTTGGCTCCATCCCTTCATTCTTTCTGGAGTTATTTCTCCACTGATCTCCAGTAGCATATTGAGCACCTACTGACCTGGGGAGTTCCTCTTTCAGTGTCCTAACATTTTGCCTTTTCATACTTTTCATGGGGTTCTCAAGGCAAGAATACTGAAGTGGTTTGCCATTCCCTTCTCCAGTGGACCACATTTTAGTACAGATATTAACAACGAGTTTTCAGTTTGGCTTTTTAAAAATTGACTTATGCATAAAATCACTTCTGATTTCTCATAGTCTCATTTCTCATGTGAAAAAGACTATATAGAATGAAATAATTTGTCATATACTTAGAAGTTCTAGAATTCATTGAATTCATGTGGATGTTGGTAAGGGAAGAATTGACTGATTGACTGCTATTGGGCTAAATAACATGAAATTAGCATGACCAATGTTTTATTTCTATGGCCCTTCTCACAGCAGCCTTTCCCTCTTTGTTTCTCAGACTGTAAATCAGTGGGTTTAACATGGGAATCACTAGTGTATAGAACACTGAAACCAGTGTTCTCTTGTTCTACAGAATACTAGGAACTTGGCTGAATGTAATTAAAATTCAGGGTTCTGCAGAATATGGTCACAGCGGTCAGGTGAGAGGCACAGGTGGAGAAGGGTTTCTGTCTGCCTGCTGCTGAGTGGATCCTCAGGATAGCAACAGCAATGAAGGTGTAGGAAATGATCACAATCAAAAAGGTGGCCATGGCAATGACTCCAGAGGAGGTTAGCAGCAACAGCTCGTTCATGGAGGTATCAGAACATGACAACTTTAGCAGTGGCAGGACATCACAGAAGAAGTGACTGATGACATTGGACCTGCAGAAAGGCAATCTCCCAAAGCTTATGGTGTGGGTCATTGAGTTAATCATTCCACCAATGAGTGATCCAGTGACTAGTCCTACAGACTTCCTCTTAGACATGGCTGAAGCATAAAGCAAAGGGTTGACAATGGTCACATAATGGTCATAAGCCATCACGAACAGCAAGAAGCCTTCTGTGGTGATGAACACCCCAAAAAACAAATGCTGCACTATGCAGGCAGGGAAGGAGATGGTTTGCCTCACAACTAGGAAGCCGATCAGCAATTTTGGTGCAATAACAGATGAATAACAGGCATCCACAGATGAAAGGCAGCTGAGGAAAAAGTACATGGGCATGTGGAGCTTGGGGGTGATTTGGATTAGGAAGATCATGCCCAGATTCCCCACAAAAGTAACAGCATAAATCACCAGGAACAACACAAATAAAACAACTTTCAGTTCAGCATTGTCTATCAGTCCCAAAAGAATAAATTCAATAACAACCGTAAAATTCTTTGCAGCCATTTAACTCCTTAATCTTGAAATCTGTAAGTAAAACAGATGTGGGTATTAGAATGTACACAGGAGAATCTGGTGTTTAATATTAAAGACTCAGAAAAATATGTATAGGCTTCTGTCCTTGGAAAAATAAATTATTTTGCCAAACCAAGCTTGATTAGACTGTTTTATTTTATTTTATTTTTCATTTAGTGCTAGTTATAATTCTACTCCATAAGCAAATATATGAAAATTCATTTTGGCTCTCAAAAATCTAGTTCTGTCTCCAAATGCCTGCCTCTATGAGAAAGTGATACTGGCTTGAGGGATACTGATGGAAAATATAAGGAATTCACAAAATTAAACTTAATCCTTGTTGATCTATAAAAGCACTATGATATAGCCAGATAAAAGCAAAGCTGTGAGATGGAGTCCTGACCTCCAAAGATGCCATGAGGCTCTTTAAGGTGCATAAATCTCTGGCCTCTTATGACGCTTTCTTATAATAAGCATCACAGAGAGAGACCCTCAGTGAAGTCACACAAGGGTGAGACTCAGAACATAGAAAATGACGTCTTGTCTAAATGGAGCAGTTAAAAGATGTTGTACATTACATGGGGCTTTTTAGCTACATCTGTTGTTATATAAATTTCTATACATAATATTTAACTATTATAAACTTTCACATATAAACTTATATATATATATATATATATATATATATATATATATATACACACACACACGCACACACACATATACACATACATGGAGAAGGCAATGGCATCCCACTCCAGTACTCTTGCCTGAAGAATCCCATGGACGGAAGAGCCTGGTAGGCTGCAGTCTATGGGGTCGCTCAGAGTCGGACACGACTGAGCAACTTCACTTTCACGCATTGGAGAAGGAAATGGCAACCCACTCCAGTGTTCTTGCCTGGAGAATCCCAGGGACGCGGGAGCCTGGTGGGCTGCCATCTATGGGGTCGCACAGAGTCGGACACAACTGAAGTGACTTAGCAGTAGCAGCAGCATGCACATACATAGAAAAGATAAAATGTAAACTGTGGAATAACACAATCTTTTATTATTCTGGAATGTTTTTTGTAGTCTTTATATAATTCTATATATAAAATTGAAGTGTTGCTCAGTTATGTCTGACTCTTTGTGATCCCATGAACCGTAGCCTACCATATTCTTCTGTCCATGGGATTTTTCCAGGCAAGAGTACTGGAGTGGGTTGCCATTTTCTTCTCCAGAGGATCTTCCCAACTCAAGGATCGAACCTGGGTCTCCCACATTGTAGGCAGATGTATATATTTATACTTATATATGTGTATGCTGTGCTGTGCTTAGTCTTTCAGTTGTACCCAACTCTTTGCGAGCTCAGGGACTGTTGCCCACCAGTCTCCTCTGTCCTTTGCATTCTCCAAGCAAGAATACTGGAGTGGGTAGTCATTCTCTTCTCAACCCAGGGATTGAATCCGGGTCTCTCTCTCTCTCTCTCTGTATGTGTGTGTGTGTGTGTGTGTGTGTGTGTGTGTGTGTGTGTGTATTGATTAATATATATATATATATAAAACACTAATATATATATATTAGTAAAACAGCACTTTGAAATGAAAGTCACTCAGTCAAGCCTGACTCTTTGCGAGCCCAGGGAATGTATCCTGCCAGTCTCCTCTGTCCTTGGAATTCTCCAGGCAGGAATACTGGAGGGGGTACCCCATTTTCTTCTTGACCAGGGATTGAATCTGGGTCTCCTGCATTGCAGGAAGATTCTTCAGTTTGAGCCACCAGGGACCACTATGGTTTTCTAAATCCCGTTTCTATTCTTTAGGTAGTTTGGTTACTTAGGGCTTTTAGTCTGTTGTACCAGGCTTCTATGCTACGTGAGTGCTCTGTCATTTCTGGCACTTTTCAACCCCATGGACTGTAGCCCACCAGGCTCCTCTGTCCATGGAATTTTCCAGACAAGAATACTGGAGGGAGTTGTCATTTCCTCCTCCAAGGGCTCTTATGGATTCAGGGATGGAACCTGTGTTTCTATTGCCTTCTACATTGGCAGGCAGATTCTTTACCACCATACCACCTAGGAAGCCCCACTATGCTTAAATAAAATCAATACATCCATAAGAGGATAGGGCTCTCCATATATTTTTAGATATAAAGAAATAAACACAATGATAAAATTTGGTTTATTTATGTCAATTCTATTAATTTCTTGTAATAAATATTTCAACTGCCACAAAAGTGAAATAGCTGGCATCAGCCCAACCTACAATTAAAATATGTTGCTATCATTTATTGATTTATTGACCTTGGGAAAGTCATTTATCTTCTTTCATACTAGTATAATCACACCTACATCACATGATTACTGAAAATAAGAGATAATATGGGAAAAATGCTAGGTTTTGCTTTGAGTTAATAATAAGTGCACAAATTATAAGATAGATGATAAATAGGAAGGTGGGGAGAAAAGTAAGTAGATAAGCAATATATTGACAGAGAATTGCAATGTAAGCAAATTTAATGGGCATGCAGATGAGAAAAAAGGTACAAGAGTAAATCTATTAACATTTCCCAAATTTGAAATCTTTAGTTCATTCCATTTAAAATGGGGGAACATGTGTATACCTGTGGCAGATTCATGTTGATATATGGCAAAACCAACACAATATTGTAAAGTTAAAAAATAAAATTAAATTAAAATTAAAAAAAAAAACAATGAAATAGAAATGGATGTTTTAATGTTTTCTTTCATAAATTTGTAGCTTAGAAGTTTTCACAATTGCTAATACATTACTCAGAAACTATCAAAACATTTGCCAAAATGCATGAGTTCTTCAAACTGTAATGTTAAATCTAGATACTTCAAAACAAAATATAACGTTAGTTCATCACATCTGAGCTATCTAGTTCAGTAATTAGTAACTTTATGTGAATGTTTAAATAGAAATTAAACATGATAAAAATATGTAAAATTCTACAGTCTGATTTAGTCTCAAGTGCTCAATAGTCATATATGACTATATAGCCACTATATTGAACAGTGCTAATTACAGAACATTTCAATCACTGCAGAAAGAGTTGTATTGATTAGAGCTCTCATCTAACTCTCTAACTCATCTTTCTAAAATATCAATTAAATAGCATTGTCTCAAGGAAAGATACTTTACAGGTAGTTTTCATTGTAAGCATAATTAAAAAGGATTTCCAAATGGAATTTAGAAATTAAATTATATTACTTACCAGGCATGCCTATCCCTGTAAAACATAAGACAATATTATGAATAAAAGTAGATGATACAGGTGGAGTTGATAGAGTGAAGTTGTTTAAATGACCTCTAATATTCCTAAAACTCATGATTCTATCAGATTTAAAACAATCTTTCTAAGTGATCTATTAAAATATGGGAAAAAATTAAAAAACAAAAGAAAGAAGTCAATTATTGTAAGATAAATTTAACTTACCAAAAGAAAATATTTTAAAATTTCAGCTTTAGAAACTTCATATTGTTTTCCATGTTTTCTTTTTTTAAACTTTATTAAAAACAATAATTAAAAGTATATGATGAAGATGATATCTCCAAGTAAAACAACTGAAGGCAAATCATCATTAATACACAATAAATAGAGTAACAAAGTAACAAATTTTTAACATTTTTTATTTTTGCTCTAAAAGAACAAATTTGAATAGAAGGGACAACTGAATATATATATATACAGGCACTTTATATATCAGCTTCTAATGAGTTCTACTACAGCTTAAATGTTACAAAGTTAACAAATGAAACCTTGGGAAACATAGTTCTTAAGGGACTTTACATTTTACCCTGATTCATAAATGTCCCTAAAGTGTGTAATTAACTAAAACACTATAAAGACTTTTTAAACCCATCAAGCTTGGAGGATTCTTGAATTCAGTAAAATTTAAAAAGAAAAATAATTGAAAAGAATTTGCTCCACAGAACAGAGATTTACCTAAATGATAAATGGTAAGGTGTCACTAGGCTTGTTATGCAGATATGCAAGATAAGGAAACTGAAAACACAGTTAATTTTAAAGATTCTTTAAAAGCATCGTACACAGAAAGAGAATAAAAAAGTGAATTTCTGGTGGTTATATTGTCGATCTCTATTTTCAGTTTGACTTGGAAACTGAGTTCAAAAGAATCCTTCTAGAACTCTGGTGAAAATTCAAGGCTTACATTCATCAAACTAATATTTACTGAAGAACAACATATTCTAGGCATCATTTACAAACAGAGATAAATGGTTTATCAAAAATGGTTCAATCTTCATTTTTAGAAAGATTGGAGAATAAGTATACTCCCAAAGACACTTAGATTATATAGAAATCTATAATTAAAATAGAACATTGAATTTAAAATCGATAATTTAAATTAAAAAAATGGGTAATCACCATGGGGAGAAATGAGAGAATGCTCAGATTAGACAAGTAGGAAAATTGGCAGCATGCATTTCCCGAGGGCTTTTATCAATCTCTGTAACAAGAATATTGGATTTTAATAACTCCATTGCTAAAAATAACTGGAAAATTTGAGACAGACATGTAACAAAAGTTTTCAGATATTTGACAACTGGTGGCCCATGACAGAAGGATTGTGATTACTGGCCCCTGACATGGAATGATGGTGGGGCACATGAAGAACATGATAGTCATGTACAGAGGAAGACACTGAGTCAGGTCAGGAAGGGCTACAGTGCCTGGAATATGCAGGGCTGAGCACTGGAGTGGAGACATCTAAGCAAAATGATTTCACACCAGCATGAAGTTGGCTTGCAATATTTCCAATGATTTCTAAATTGCAGCTATTAAGATTGTATAAAGCCAAGCCAAGAATGGGCTTCCCTCATAGCGCAGTTGGTAAAGAATTGGCCTACAATGCAGGAAACCTGGGTTCAATTCCTGGGTTGGGAAGATCCCCTGAAGAAGGTAACAGCAACCCACTCCAGTATTCTTGCCTGGAGAATCCCATGGGCAGAGGAGCCTGGTAGGCTACAGTCCATTGGAGTCACAAGAGTCGGACACAATTTAGCAGCTAAAGAGAAAGTCAAGAACAGCTACTAGGAAAAGAAGGAACTGCAAGAAATTTGTACCTTGAAAGCTACCAGTTCTCATAGGGTTGGGATACATTCAAATTTGTCAAATCTTATTGAAGAATGTCATTGAACATCTAGGGCTTTCAGTAAAGACAGCTCCACTATACTCCATCTAACAGAACTCAACATTAACCCTCAAAAGGATTAAACAGGTGAGCAAGCAAATAAACTGACTGGCAAAACAAATCCCAACACTTTGAAGATAGAGAAAAATAAAAAACTATGGACTCAACTGAAAAACGTTCTCAATGTCCAGCATCCAAAGAAATATCTGCAAGTTGGAGAGAAAATGTTATCCATTACCATGAGAAATATGTCATCATTTCTAGATCCAGGAATAACAGAGATGAGAGAATAAGTGGTGAAAGGTTTAGTCCCTCAGTCGTGCCCAACTCTTTGCAACCCCATAGGCTGTAGCTCGCCAGGCTCCTCTGTCCATGGAATTTTCCGGGTAGGAATACTGGAATGGGTGGCCATTTCCTTCTTCAGGAGACCTTCCCAACCCAGGGATCACGTGTCTCCTGCATTGCAGGGAGATTCATTACCATCCGAGCCACCAGGGAAGCCCCAGAATAGGTAAACAAGGACTTTAAAAACAGTAGCAAATATTTTAAGAATTCAAAGGCAAATATAAATATGAAAATTAGAACTAAGAGTTATAATAGAAAACCAAATTGAGTCACTAGGATTCAGTAGAGTATCAAGAATGAACATTTTACTCTGTATTTGTTAAAAGCAGATTAGACATTGAAAAAATAACTTAGTGAAAAAGACACAAAAGAATAGAACTCTCTGCATTTAAGTACTAAGAGATAAATAGAAATCACTAAAAAGTTAGACACTTGACAGGCCTAAGAAAAATACATCATATATTGAAAAAAAAGAAGAAGAAACACTGACTTTGTGAAAAATAATGCACACTAAAAGAAAATGAACAAACATTTAACAACACTGGGAAAATAGCAAACAATAATTTTATATGAGACAAAAACACAACCTAGAAATTTAAAGAAATACACATTTTCCTTATGTGCTTCTGGCAATCACCAGGTAAATTTTGATAAGATACCACATCACAGTTAAAAACTTTGAGAAAAAAAGAAATAGCCAATCTTGAAAGTACTCCAGACAGAAAATTAAGCAAATTATGAAAGGCATTAGACATTCATTAATGGAACAAGTGAGGTTCTCATTTTACAAATTCTATTTTGAGAAGGGCTTGATCTTGCAACAAATGAATACCCTGTAAATAGCCCACAGTGTTTCTGAGCTGAACAACAAAAAAGATGGAATTGGGACAAACATAGTCAAAGGGAAAAAATTAGAGAGAGATGAATTCTAGGAAGGAGAAAGCCAGGGAAGGGGAGATTAATATCCTGTGTAAAAACATTGTCCAGTTCACTGATCCTGAACCATGAAAGTGTGGTGCAGACTCCACATGCTAGACAGAGCTAAAAATATGAAGTAATATTAGTATTACAACCCATGAGACAGAGTTTGAGTCAAAGCATGTCAGTTTTCTGCTAAAAGGAAAAAGAACAAATAAAATCAACTCCCTTAAGATAAGGACACCAATATTCAGACATAGCAGGATATTACAGTATCCAAGATACAATAAAAAATTTCTTGACACATAAATGTGCAAGAAAATTAGGACAAGCCTTGAAAGGGCAGCAGAAATTGGTTCTTTCTTCTTTTTCTCCCTTCTCAGTCTTTAGATAGTTCTGCATAGTTTGAGTGGTGGCTTTAACTTTTCAGTCTCCCCTTCCCACTTCATTCCCAAATCTCTTTGATATTTGAGTGGCTTCCCTGGTAGCTCAGTGGTAAAGAATCTCACCTGCAAGGCAGGAGACACAGGAAATTCAGGGGTTTGGGAAGATCCCCTGGAGGAAGGAATGGCAATTCTCTCCAGTATTCTTGCCTGGAGAATCCCATGGACAGAGGAGCCTGGCCACTACAGTCCATGGGATCGCAGAGAGTCCAATAGGGCTGAAGCCACTGAGCACACAGGAGAGGGTGGGAGAGGGTTTCCTGCCCTCCCTAGTGGTAGCACAATTCTTTGTATTACTGCAGGACCCTGGGCCAAATAACTAATAAAACAGTAAAATGTATAGAAGAAATCTGAATAAGTAGTTTTATCTAGCACAGATATAAAAGTTCAAAAAAATATATTGATCAGAAAGAAAAACAACAAAATTAAAATGAACCAAAGGGTAGATGCTTCAGAAGGAAGTGTATGGAAGAATCATATTTTATACAGAAAAGTGTTTATTATTATTAGTCTTCAAGCAAAAAAATCACAATGAAATAATTTTCACTAATTTCTATTTCAAAATTTTAAAACTTCTACATGAAATATTGGCACAGATACTCAGAAAATGGGACTCTCATGGATATTTGTTGGTAATGTAAAAGGCTACAATAAGCTTGGAAGGCTTAAAATTTCTTATAAGCTTAAACATTCATTTATCCTGTGATCCAGTAATTTCACACTTAGATCTAACCGCGAGAAATTAACTCATCCTTCCGCAAACATATTTAAATGGAAATGTTTACACTAAGCTTTTTATAATAACTCAAAACACTAATATTCATCAATGACTAAAGAATGGTGTCACATGCATGTATTGGAATTTAATGTAGCTATAAAAATCACAGCATAGATAAATTTCAAAATCACTATATGAAGTGAAAGATACCATATTAACAGTGTGTATTGCATAACTCTACTTACATGAAACTCAGGAACGGGGAAAATAAGTTTATGGGAAGAAACCAGAGTAGCGGTTGCTGGAGGTGGGAGGATTTTGTTTGAGGTGTTGCCGAGGTCCAGCCCCGGCTGATCCACGGTATTTGAAGGGGAGATGGCGTCGGTGACTATTTACATATTCATCAAAGATATAAAGAGTAATAGAATGAGGATAGCTCAGTAGGAAAATTCAGTGGAGAAAAGAGGCTGAGTAGCTTGGTTTACTCGGAAAATCAATATAACCTGTGACACCAGGTTAGCTCTGACCATGGAGGCTGCAGGCGCCCTCTCGAATAGCAGAAAGTGCCCCACCTTAGACACCTTCTTTAGTGGGTCTTAGAAGCCCAGGCAAATAAATGGTCGCAGAGGACCTCTGCACTCCAGATGGAGACTCAGCTGGAAATTGAGGAGAAAAATAACATGGGGAGACCAAGCTTTGGTGAACGAGGCCCGTAGCTTTATTTTCAACAGGGGTTTTTATACCCTAAGTTACTCATTGAGGATAACAGGGGATGCAAAGTCAGCAGTCTTTGATCCTTATCAAAAACCAGGGTTTCTTTCCTGCAAATTTATTGTATACAAATGGTTTAGGTGATTTACATTATTTTCTGGCCAGAAGGCCTATTAACATTTTATGACTCTTGACAAAGGTTTATCAACCGTAAGACTTATTTTCTCTAAGAGTAATTATTCTAAGGTTTGGCGCCATCTTCCGAAGGTGTTAGATAAAATTGCATTCCTATAGGGCAGAGGCGTAATGGGTTTACAACAAAGGAAGAATTTATTACCTTAAGGGTCTAAAGTTGCTAACACTAAAGCCACTACTTATTTTTTCTACATACCAACTATATTAATTAATACACATTCAAGGATACAATTCAGGGGATGTGGAAACTTGGCAGCAAGCATTGGCTCATCAATGAAATTCTTTACTAGTTTATTCTGACAGTTTCTAACTCTCTGAGAGGCTCTAAGCTATTTGAATATCTTAAGCTTCCCGTGCCTCTCGAGGCTGGGAGACTGTAAACAATCGTATGCATAGCTGTAGGAGTCCGGGTAAACTTGTCAGGCAAGTTAGAGAGCTATCTGAGGGGTTTGGATTTAAACACTCCTAATTGCCCAGGAACTTTATTAATTGGAGCTGTAAGTTAACTCTTTGACAGAGAGAGCGAGATGGTGGTGGGGGACAGCCCCCAGTAAAGTCAGAGGTGAGAGCACAAAGCAATAAAGTAGGCAGACTCTGGTTTTTTTAGGGGTAGATGCTCAAGAATATCCAGGGGGACTCCTGAGGCTCGATCCCGCCTTTGTGTATGCCGAGCCTCCTTCCTCATGACCTTTGTCACGAGTGGAATGCCTCTCGCCGGCTCCCGGCAAGGTGTAAAGGGGAGAGGAACATTTCTACAATGGAAATGGTCTAGATAAAGGATATAAAGCATCAGAAAAATTTCTGTGGGACTGAAAGTGTTCTATGTATTGATTTAGGTATTAGGAACAAATAAAACAGTTTTCAGAACTTATCCATTTGTACAATTTAGATCCATCTTTAACTGTATATCAATTTCCCTCAATTATTGTATGTACAGAAGTCATGGAGGAAGAGGGCACAGGTAAAATGTTATGAGAGGGAATATAATATTTTATATTAGATTTTATTCTTGATGAGGTTGTACTGAACATTATCCAAGCATGGTTGAATCTCAGCTCAGGCAACACTGTGGTTGAGATGATCATCACAGTAAGATACTGCATCTCAGTGATTGTTATGGTTGGTCATATGGAAGGACAAGACAAGAATATATTATCCATTTAAATTTCAAATCGTCTAGTTATCAATTATATGGCTTTGGTCAAATTATCTGGTTCTCCGAAACTTGATGTCCTCTGAATATGGAAATAAAACCTATCTCACATAGATTAAATGATATATTTTTAACCCAGTGTTCACTACGTATTTTTACTTGAGTAACACATTTAAAGAAAAAAAAAAGTATGTGATGATAACGCCATTTAAAATTTATCATGGGTTTTGTAATTGTTCCAGTTTTACTGGAATAAAGCTGATTGAAGAATTTTTCATTGCTACTTCAATCATTGACTCTGTGTGAGAGGATACGTATTTTTACAGAGCTCTCCGTGAACTGCACAGATCATTTATGCTGTTTGGTTTCTTTCCTTGAATTATCCCTTACACTTTTTTTTTTTTCTTTCAATTGGGAATATGCAGAACATTCTGAATAATTAGCAGTCACCACAGGCAGTTTTTAATAAATGTTCAGATGATTTAGGTGTAATCATCTGAATAAATTATACTACTTCCTCTGGGATCATCACAGAGGAAGAGAAAAGGTATATATTCTCCTTACCCAAACAAAAAATAATTTTGGAGAAGAAAATCCAATTCTTCATTAAAGGTGAGTGGATAGAAGTTGTCGATTTTGATTATCACCTGGGTGTTGGTCATTTCCTAACTTTTCTGGGCTCTGACCATGGACTCTAATGACTCTTAATGGTCACTGAGCACTAATTCTTTACATGACAAAAATATTATTGTCTCCCTTTTTATCTGGAGTAGTATGACATTTTTAAAGTATTAGATCCTATGAATTGACTAGAAGTAATATATCCACTTGATTTCTGAAATGTGAAAGTGCATTTGGATATTTCATGGGATGAAAAAGTTAGAACTATCTGAAAAAATCATCACTGATCTCATCTATTAGAATCTATTAAGATTAAGATTCATCTAGATAAGATATAGGATGCCCAGTTACATCTGAATTTTAGATAAAAGAATTTTTGGTAGATGTCTTTTGTACTATTTGATCATTATTATTTATATAAACATATACAATATAATATTTAAAAGAATGCATTAAATTATGTATTATATATTATAATATATATTTTTAAAATTTGCAATATTTTAAGTGAAAACAATTTTAATATAATGATATAAGTCTTTACGGCACTTTCCTGGTGGCTCATATGCTAAAGAATCTGCCTACAATGCAGGAGGGTTTGATCTCAGAGTTGGGAAGATCCTCTGGAGAAGGAAATGGCTACCCACTCCAGTATTCTTTCCTGGAGAATTCCACAGACAAAGGAGCCTGGCAGCCTATAGTCCTTGGGCTCGCAAAAAGTTGGACACAACTAAGTGACTAATCAAGTCCTTATATATGAACTTTTACATTTTTTAGTTGTCTGCTTTTTTCCCCTACTGGTTGCTTACTACTTAATTTGTGTTTTTTGTTTGCTTGTTTGTTTTCAGGAAAGGCTTTACAAACTGGAAAAAATAGACTGGCAAATAAATAGAATGATTTAAGAGTTACTGAGAAAGCTCTGATCCTCAGATAACTCCTAACTGCTATCATTATGTCTGAAGATTGAAAAGTCAGTCATTCTTTTGCACAATTTTTGCATTTTTTATGCCTTAATTCCCTAAATGGAAGTGCATAAAATGCTTCATCAAAATGACTGGAGATATTCTTTCCTGAAATAGAAGAATGGACAGGATATCAATACCTCTTTAATATTCTAGCAGCTGCTATTTCTATAAATAGTAAAAGTGAGGTTGTTGGATCATATGGGGAAATTTTAATCAACAGGTATAAAATTAAAATTTTGCAAGATGAATAGGATAAAGATATGCTGTACACCATTGTGTACACAGTTAATAATACTGTATTGTACACGTCAAAGTATTTTAATCGGGTAAATTCTCATACTAAAATGAGCAGGCTAAAAGAATCAAGACATCTTCAGAGGGAGGTAGTCACTGACACTGAAAATGGAGATCAACTCATTAAACACTAAAATAATTCTTGGCAAACACTGAAGATTTCAAAGGGTACTGGAATTTTGGATTGTCTTAACTCAGTTATGACCAACCTGGACAGCATATTAAAAATCAGAAATATTACTTTGCCAACAAAGGTCCATCTAGTCAATGCTATCATTTTTCCAGCAGTCATGTATGGATGTGAGAGTTGGACTATAAAGAAAGCTGAGCACCGAAGAATAGATGCTTTTGAAGTGTGGTGTTGGAGAAGACTCTTGAGAGTCCCTTGGACTGCAAGGAGATCCAACCAGTCCATCCTAAAGGAGACTAGTCCTAAGTGTTCATTGGAAGGACTGATGTTGAAGCTGAAACTCCAACACTTTGGCCACCTGATGTGAAAAGCTGACTCATTTGAAAAGACCCTGATGCTGGGAAAGATTGAAGGCAGGAGGAGAAGGGGTTGACAGAGGATGAGATGGTTGGATGGCATCACCGACTCAATGGACATGAGTTTGAGTAAACTCCGGGAGTTGGAATGGATAGGGAGGCCTGGTGAGCTGCAGTCCATGGGATCACAGAGTCGGACAGGACTGAGTGACTGAACTGAACTAAACCCAGTGTGTCTCCCATTCTGCAGGAAAACCTTGAGAGTAGAGTCTGAAACACTGGGTTCTTATTTGTAAAAAGAGAAGGGGCCTTAAAGCAGAATGGGATTCAGTGGGGACTCTGCAGATGACATCATCTAGGAGAAAGGGGTAGAAATGGCTCAGCAATCTCCAGTATTGCATCCCTAGTCTTTGAATCAAACTGGCTGAATCAAACTGGCTAAATCAGTACTAAAACTACAAAGTGCCACTGAGTGGACTCAGACTCCAGCTAACCTTCCGGTTGGCTTTGTAGGGGAGCAATATTTGACCCCACAGCCCCTCAGCCCCCCAGAATGTCTCTTTGGCATGTGGATTATTTCCAGCTGAAAACAATCAAGATCCAGAAGACTCCAGAAGAATTTTTGATCTTCCCTCTGATTGTCTAAAAAATACTAGATAAAGGGCTTGTTGACATCTGCAGAGAAAGTCGGCTAGGTGTAGTCAGGCAAATGCAGGCAAAGCCTAGAGATCCAAGTCCACTCTGTACCACTGTCTCTACCAGACCCAGCAGATACCAATTTATTAAGCATTTGTTTTTCCATCTCCATGCGAATTTCTTCCTGCTCCTTTGAAGTCCCAAACCACTACCCTCAACATCGTCTTTTGTTTCTAGATGAAGACAGTATTTAAGGTATAGACTTTGGCCATTTTGATGAGCTACTCAGTTTCCCTGAGTTCCTTCCTTGTATACATGTCCTACAACTTTTATTTGATTTCTTCCTGCAAATCTGTCTGATGGCAATTTGATTCTCAGACCCACCAACCAGCCAAAAGAACTTAGGAAGGTGGTAGAAGAGAATTCTTTCCTCTCTGATAGCTCTGATGAAATAAAAATGCACATTCTAAGGCAAGTCAGAGAAGTGTGTACATAATTTTTGTTTCCCTTCCTTTGACATCCCCTCTCCCCTCTACTGTGTACTGTGTATCTCTATTATGCTTCAACCAAACTTCCCATCCGCAGAAATGTCTACTGAAAAACAGACACATTCTCCTAGCATCAGCAAGATAAATCCTTATGAAATAACCTTCCTTCTTGTAAAGGGCTCACCATGATGAACCCTGACACACCACTAACTGTACATGTAGATCTGGTTTGTTTACACTGTAAAAAATACATCATTCAATGAACAGCTCTTTGTCTCAGAAAATTACTTGACTGTGCTTTGACCTTTAAAAGATAGAACAATTCCAGAACTTTCTGATAGGCTGTTTCTGGGTTATAATCCTTAGTTTGGTTCAAATAAGATCTTCTACTTAATTCTTAGATCAACTGATAAATTTTTTCATCTACAGATTCCACAAGTTTCACCTGATACGAGTTCCTGCCTTGGCCCATTTGGATTTCTCAGGCAAAAGTTGAGCATTTTATTACTTTTAATAAATCTATCCTATATTTTCTCTGATTGAGATTTTTGAACTCGAATTACTCCTCCAATTGAAAGTCATGCTTACAGAGTTCCAGATTTTGTTGAAGGAGAAACTGAAAGAAAGGGAATCCAGATGGATTAAGCTAAGAGAAGTTCTAATTGTTTTTACTGATTGGTGATTTAGTCGCTAAGTATTTGACTCTTTGTGACACCATGGACTGTAGCCTACCAGGCTCCTCTGTCCATGGGATTTTCCAGACTAGAATGCTGGAGTGGGTTGCCATTTTCTCCTCCAGAGCATCTTCTCCACCCAGGGATCAAACCTGGGTCTTCTGCATTGCAGGCAGATTCTTTGCCAATTGAGCCACCAGGGAAGCCTATGTAAATTTTATGAAATGCAGAAGGCAGCACTTAACTGTGAAACATTTTAAAAATTATGGTGCTATGCTTTGTATTGTACAATATATACTATATTGTGCAATTTGAGAAGTCCAAAAGAATTCTCAGATGAAAGTGGAAGTGTATTAAAGAAAAATGTGATATCCTGTATAGATGAAATAAAGTCTATATTTCTATGTTAATACCTATATGGTAATTTAAATCAACGGATATTTTCCAAACATCACTGACTCTATTTAATCTGTAGTAACAGTGCATGTGATTTCCCAGGATTTCCACTTTTTGAAAAGTAGAAGATTCTGTCCTTTATTTTAGTTTCAAAATAAGATATGGAAATTACTTTTCTATCCCTTGTCATGAAGTAAAATATCTATTCACTCTAAAAATATTATACTTAATTAAATTACATCATGGGAAAACTAACCTATTTCTTTCCAGAAAAGCTAACTGGACTAAATAGACCAGCAGAATTGATCATCACTGACTGAATTCATTATGATGGGGATCACAAAGCAGCCTGAGCTTCATTCTCCCCTTTTCGGAGCCTTCCTCATCATCTACACAATCACAGTGGTGGGAAATCTGGGCATAATCATCTTAACTCAAGTGGATTCCCGGCTGCACACACCTATGTACTTTTTTATCAAACACCTGGCTTTCATTGATCTTGGTAATTCTACTGTTATTTGTCCCAAGATGCTGCTGAATTTTGTTGTGGATCAAAATACCATTTCCTATTATGCATATGCCACACAGTTGGCTTTCTTCCTTATGTTCATTATCAGGGAATTTTTTATCTTGTCAGCCATGGCCTATGACCGCTACATGGCTATCTGCAACCCTCTGCTGTACAATGTTATCATGTCCCAGAGATTTTGTCATATGCTGGTAGGCATTCCATACCTCTACAGTACCTTTCAGGCACTCCTGTTTACTATTAAGATTTTTACATTGACTTTTTGTGGCTCTAATGTCATCAGTCATTTCTACTGTGATGATGTTCCCTTGTTACTTATGCTCTGCTCAAACGCACAAGAAATAGAATTGTTGATCATACTGTTTTCAGCATTTAATTTGATCTCTTCCCTCCTGGTCATCCTAATGTCCTACATACTGATCCTGACAGTAATATTTCAAATGCGTTCTGCAGAGGGCAGGAAAAAAGCTTTCTCCACATGTGGTTCTCACCTGATGGTGGTGGTAGTGTTCTATGGGTCTCTACTATTTATGTATATGCAGCCCAACTCCACTCACTCCTTTGATACAGATAAAATGGCCTCTGTGTTTTATACTTTAGTGATTCCCATGCTTAACCCCTTCATCTACAGCTTAAGGAACAAAGAAGTAAACAGTGCCTTCCAAATGGTCTTAAAGAATAAGTGCAACTGTTGTATCTAACATCCAATAATGAAATAAGAAATAGTATTTCCATCAGCAGATGAATGGATAAGAAAGCTGTGGTACATACACACAGTGGAGTATTACTCAGCAATTAAAAAGAATACATTTGAATCAATTCTAATGAGGTGGATAAACTGGAGCCTATTATACAAAGTGAAGTAAGCCAGAAAGAAAAACACCAATACAGTATACTAAGGCATATATATGGAATTTACAAAGATGGTAATGACAACCCTGTATGCAAGACAGTAAAACAGACACAGATGTATAGAACAGTCTTTTGGACTCTGTGGGAAAGGGAGGGGGGATGATATGGGAGAATGGCATTAAAACATGTACACTATCATATAAGAAATGAATCACCAGTCCAGGTTCGAGGCAGGATACAGGAAGCCTGGGGCTGGTGCACTGGGATGACCCAGAGGGATGGTATGGGGAGGGAGATGGGAGGTGGATTCAGGATGGGGAACGCGTGTACACCTGTGGTGGACGCATGTTGATGTATGGCAAAACCAATACAATATTGTAAAGTAAAAAATAATAATAATAAATAAATAAAAGAAATAGTATTTTAATAAACTATGATTAAGGCATATGTCACTTGATGTTTCTAAAAAATATATATCATTCTTCTTGGCTCCAAAGCAAAAGCTCATTAAAATACACAGAGAAATAGATTGTTTCCTTTGTATTCAGTCCAGTTAAGTTTCATACTTTAAATCTCAACAAAATCTCACTCTCTTCCCCACATTCCTTGCTGTTGATTCAATGTTTCCTTTAATGATTTCACAGAACCCTGAATCTATCCCAAAGGAAGCTTTTATTAAACTCTACCTAGTAAACTCTGTGGCTGTTTCTGTGAAGTTTTTTGCTTGTTTTCTAGGAAGGTGTCCTTTCAGCCATTTTGCATTGTATTTCCTGAACGTAAACGACTGTGTGCAGATCGAGTGAGTCTCTTCCATACAGCAGACATTCGCATCATGATTAAAAAAATCATTCTACTCATCTCAACCTTTGGGAAATTTCATCCATTTTCATTTAAGGTAATTACATTACAAGATTTCCTGGACTGTGAGCTAAACAACCCGAGATCACACAGAACAGGAAGACATCAGTGTTTCAAAAAGCCAGAGAGTGGAATCCTCGTTCCACACCTGAGCATCCAGTAGAGATCTCAGAGGTATAATAAAAGCTACTTTAGACTCACGTAGTTTGAAAACAAGTCTTGAAAGGAGCTAGTTGATCCTTGTTTAAAACATTCTTTTAGAAAGACAACAGGAAATTGCAGCACTTATTATTCTGTATTTCTTCACAGTATTAACATCTAGTCACAAATACTAGATGAATGTGAAAGCAGGAACATGTGACCCCCACCCAGGAGATAATTAAAACAGATTCTGAAATGTCAGTGAAGATATAATTAACAGACAAGGACTTTAAAATGTATTATAAATATGTTCCATATACCAAATCATTTAATAAAAACACTAAACTTAGGAACAAAATATTTATTGAGCGAGCATAACAGCATATTGTGTACTGAAAAAGAAATGATGGCTACACTTAAACACATCGCAATAATGGTACTCAAAGAGAAAAGCTAAAACACTGAATAAACACCACAAAAATAGTTTCAATGATCTGTAGAACAATAGCAACCTAAATACTGTATATTTTAGTGTAGGAAAGTGGAAAGAAGAGATTACATATGATTGAAAAATCAAAGTGAGAAATGTTGGCCAAATTTTTTTCCAAACATTAAAAAAGATAATCCTAAAATATAAAGAGCTAAAATAATTCTAAGCAGGATAAACAGAAAGGAAATTACACCAAAGTATGTCATGTCAAGTTTCTGAAAACTGAAGATAAAAACATTAATAACATAGAAATGAAAGATACAGATGAAGATGAACAGATAAATAAAAGAGCTATCACTGATCTTTTTGCAGAAACAATATGTCATAAAACATTGTTTTTTGTCAACGTACAATTTTATATTCTTCAAAAACATTCTTGGTTAACGAATGCTATGTTATCAAATATTGCATAATCTTTTTCTACAAAGTCACTTTTCATTTACTCATACACTGTGTGCATGTGTAACATATCTAATATGTGCATTAAATTGTGTAACTGAGATGCTGACAAAAGTATATTTATGTTTTCCAATGTTTAGTGATATTGCATAGTTTGTTCAATTAGACCAGGGAATGAAATACTTTTGACTTTTCCTAATGAGACATTTGGAGAATAACTAACAGATATCCAAGGCACTCTCCCTAAGGTAATTATGTTCAATGTTTGGGTTTTTTTTTTTTTAATCTTTGAATCAGATCAAAATTTTAACAAAATGAGTCTCAAAGGGATAGAAAAACACTTAAAGACAATTCTGCAATAGACAAGGAGGATTGAAACAGTAGGAAGTCGATGCAAATTCTCCAGTAAGGTAAGTAGAAAACACTGGTCTGCAAGTTTCTCAGGGCATACAGCTCAAACTCAATCATCACCAAAGATCGTGAAGGCATTATGCTCTGCGAAACTGTTTCTTCCCTTTCAGTATACTTTTCTGATCAACAAGATTAACGTGTGGGACAGACCTTTTGTATGGACTCTGATGCAATGCATTTAGACTATCTTAGCTTTCCAAATGAACTTAAAGCTCTCCCATCTATTTTAACAAGGATCTTTCTCTACCCTTGATTACTGGATGCCTCCCTTTCTCCATTTTTCATTTCCTGTGTACTCAGAAGGACCATGATAGAACAGAAGAATGCCATGTTTGTCAGAATATATTCTGAAGAAAGTTAATTTTATTTGAATCCTAACTCTGCCAGTTATTGTCTGGGCAATCTTGATTAAGCTATTTTATTCTTGACATGTAAATGGATTATGCTCATATAACTGACCCTTGAACAACACGTTTTGGACTATATGGATCCACTTATATGCAGATTTTTTTTTTTTTCCCTCAGCAACACACCACTATGTTTACCAGTGATGGTTGGCCAAATATACAGATAGAGTATCCCCAGTGGATAAGGAAGGTGGACTATGAGACTTTAGTGAGGGGGACCAGCCCCGGCTGATCCAGGGTATTCGAAGGAGAGACGGCGTCGGCGAGGGTCAGGATACGATAGTTTCAATTAGATATTAATTAGAGATATAAAGAGTAATAGAATAAGGATAGCTCAGTAGGAAAATTCAGTGGAGAAAAGAGGCTGAGTAGCTTGGTTTACGCGGGGGACCAATAAAACTTCAAGACAAGAAGCTTGCACCACTTACGTAGGCCGCAGGCGTCCTTCCGTTCTCCCGAAGGAGAGGAGACACTGAGGCCTCCCCGGTCGGATCTTAGAAGCCCAGGCATAATTAGTAAGCATGGTGGGTTCCGCGCTCCAGATGGAGACTCAGCCAGAGTGAGAGAGAGAGCGACATGGGGAGACCAGTATTTCGAGAAACTGATCCCAATTCTTTATTTTCCAGAGTCTGTTTTTATACACTAAGATGTTATACAAAAGTCACGTGGGGACAGCAGTCCTGACTTTTATTAAAGTCAGGTGCTTCACACAAATGTATACAGAGGTCTTAGGGGTGTTACATCATCTTCTGGCCAGGGGGGCCTGCTGACAATTTACGACCCTCTCCTTGTGACAGCGGTCAGTCAATCAGGACACTTATTTCTCCAGGGCTGATTATTCTTAAAACAGACGCCACCCAAGTAAAGTTACACTCCTACAGGGTGAGGGTGTAGTGGGTTTTAGTTAAGGAAAGAATTTACTTAGCCTAAGGTCTAACGTGATTAATATCAAAGGTCAATTCTATATATTCATTAATGTGTGTAAGGGCAGGGGATGTGGAGACTTAGCAACAAACATTGGCTCAACAAATGAAAAACCCTTCACCAACACAATTTCTAATTAGCCCATTATACTTATACTAATAGTTTTCTAACTTTTCTAAGGAACCTGTTTTTAGAAGGTTTAAAGCATCTTGTGCCTCTCAAGGTTGGGAGGCTGTGAGCAATCACATGTGGCCGGACAAGCCTGTCAGGCAGGCTAGAGAACCTTCAGAGGAGTTTGTAGGTTAAAACACTCTTGTCACACCCAAGAGTTTTTATTGACTGGAGCTCTAGGTTAACTCCTTCTCCGAAAGAGGTGGTGGGGGACAGCCCCCCGTAAAGTCAGAGGTGTAGGTAAGAGCACAAAGTAGTAAAGTAGGCAGGCTCTGGTAATGGGGGTAGATGCTCGAGGAGTTCCAGGGGGACTCCTGAGGCTCGATCCCGCCTTTGCGTATGTCGAGCCTCCTTCCTCATGACCTTTGTCATGGGCGGAGTACCTCACTCTGGCCCCCAACACTTTAGCATCTGTAGATTTTGTTATTTTCAGTGGATGCTGGAACCAATTCCCCACAAGTACCCGGGACAACTGTGCTATTTATTTTCTAGAGTTATTGTGTGGGTCATGTGAATTAATACATGCAAAGTTCCTGGCAAATTATAAGTTCCATATCAGTGCTTGGTATTCATTTGCATTCTTCTTTCCAGTGGATCTATTTACATGGATCTCCATAAATAACCAGATTCATAAATAATCAGAATGATCAACCCTTTATTTTTCAGAAGAGGGATGTGTGATTGGAAGACCATTAGAAGTGATTCAGTTGTCAGAAACAATCAATATGGCAAATGAAGATTAAGATATTAATAGCAAAATTTGAAAATTAAGACATTATAGCATTGGATTTTGTATTGGATAAACAAGCTGAGCTTATAATAAATAAGAAACATTGAAATTTATGTTTAATTATCAGATTTTCTACTCACCACATCATTCATCAGTCTACCAACAGAGAATCTTTTTATTATTCCTTGCAACTTTGAACAGATAAGACAGTTGTCAATAATATAAGGTTTATTGCCTGAGTATAGATGTTTGTTTTAAAAATTATCTGAACATTTTTAAAAAGTTCAAATATAATAGACAGATCTTTTGATATATTTAAAAGACCATGTGAAAACAAGTAGGCCATAGAAGCTGTATCAAAGCAATCATTTCAAAATGTCTTGTCCCTTTAAAGCAAAATTTCCCAAAGTTTCAATGAATGTGCTTTGTGTTGGTCTCAGCCTGTTGACAGTGATTCTATCAGTAAGGACTTCCTGTGGGCACTCAAGTGGGCCCTATTATTTGCGGTGAGCTACACAGACATTTCCATGGTCAGAGCCAGTGCTGTGGCCGGAAGAGCACTTGTGATTCTTTTATGATTGCAAGAGGCATCTCAGCAACAAGTATCAGGTAACTTTGAAAAACAAGCCTTGTTACATTCTGGAGGGTACATGGCACACCCAGGGCCACACAGAGAGGTTAAGGAGAGAAAGAGAGAAAGAATGAGAGTAAGAGAGGACAGCATGGTTCTGGCTTTCTTGTGATCAAGGATGGGGTGTCTACGTTAAATTTTTATTGGTTAATTTAAAACATAAGAGCAGGAATTATAAAATTCAGAAGGGGAAAACTAGGGTCAATCAAGCTGGCAGTTACTTATATCATTCAGGGCTTTCTAAAAAGGAAATTTCATAGGACAACCCAGCTATTTATCTAAGTGTTTAGCTAGAAATATATTTATTTGAGATTTATATCTTTGAAGTCTATTGTCTCAGCAATGAAAAGGTTAATATCAGAACTTACATAACAATTTAAAAAGCTGATCATTATGCACTTACATTGCAATGTGAATATAGGTAGGTGTAATCTTGACCTGATGGGAAGATTAATCTGTATTTATAATTTTAGACAAAGAAAATGACTCACATATCATGTATTAAATTCTCCTAGATGATAGCATTGCAAATACAAAGTATTGATTTTATACCCAGGTAACCAGGATGGACCCCATGGAGAAACACAATCATACTGCCATGCACAAGGTGACTGAGTTTGTTCTTACGGGGATCACAGACAGTCCTGAGCTGCAGGCGCCTCTCTTTGGAATCTTCCTGGTCATCTACTTGGTCACAGTGACAGGAAATCTGGGTATGGTTATCCTGACCCATTTGGACTCCAAGCTACATACTCCCATGTACTTTTTCCTTAGACATTTGTCAATTACTGATCTTGGTTACTCCACTGTCATTGGCCCAAAAATGATGGTCAACTTTGTGGTGCACAAAAATACAATTTCCTACAATTGGTGTGCCACCCAACTGGCATTCTTTGAGACTTTCATTATCACTGAACTCTTCATTCTATCAGCAATGGCCTATGACCGCTATGTAGCCATCTGCAAACCTCTTCTCTACGTGGTCATCATGGCACAGAAAGTGTGTTGGGCGCTGGTACTTACTCCCTACCTCTACAGCACCTTTGTGTCACTATTTCTCACCCTTAAGTTATTTAAATTGTCCTTCTGTGGCTCTAATGTCATCAGTTATTTTTACTGTGACTGTGTCCCTCTGATATCGCTGCTCTGTTCTGACACACATGAGTTAGAATTGATTATCTTGATCTTTTCAGGCTGCAATTTGCTGTGTTCCCTCTTGATTGTTCTTGTATCCTACATGTTCATTCTGGTGACCATTCTCAGAATGAACTCAAGCAAGGGGAGGTACAAAGCCTTCTCCACCTGTAGTTCACATCTGACAGCGGTGGTCGTGTTCTACGGGACATTACTGTTTATGTACCTGCAACCCAAGTCCAGCCATACTTTTGCTGTTGATAAAATGGCCTCTGTCTTTTACACTCTGGTGATCCCTATGCTCAATCCATTGATCTATGGCCTAAGGAACAAAGAAGTAAAAGATGCTCTGAGGAGAACTTTAATTAATCGATGCAAAATTCCCAACTAATATTTTAATACAAGTTGCAAATGTAGGTCCAAAATCTTTGTATAATGCTCTATCAGTTCAATGAAAGCATCAAAAATAAAAATGTTTTACCACATTGTTTCATCTTTTTCAGGATAAAATGCTTCCTTTCATATCTCCCGTACTCTTCTCCACTTCACCTGAATAAACATGGTGTCAGATGATTAAGTCTCAAGTGATTTTCAAGATCATATTGGAACCTATTTTATTTAGAAAGAAGGCAAATCATGCCAAATTTTTGGTCAAATTCAGACTTTCAGAGGTTAAAAAAGTATTTATTAGTCAAAATAGAGTACAATGGACCAAAAATTAGTGATATATATGTTAAAGCAGGCATTGTACTAAAGGTAAAGAATATTAAACCATGAATAATGTGTAGACTAGACAAGAGGCAAGAAAGTGAATAAGCTTATGATTATAACTGAACAAGTTATTTCAAGAACATATGCAATACAGAAAATAAAGTATGCCTCTCAGAATTAAACTTTCTGTCAGGTTGAGTTAATATTTTCTATCTCAGGGATACAGTGGGGATTTTGGAAGATATTTAAATTAAGAAACATGAGAAGCCTACTGGCTAACTCTGAGTCTCCCTTGACAGAGTCACATGCTATACTTAGTTTTGGTTTATGCTAGCTTCCTGATAACCATGTTTATTTAGGATTAGCAGATTCAAGAAAAATGAGTTATCTGGTCACTTTCTTGTTGTTGTTGTTGGTTTTCAGTCACTAAGTTGTGTCTGACTCTTTGACACTCCATGGGCTGCAACACACCATACCTCCCTATCCCTCACTGTCTCCCAGAGTTTGCCCAAGTTCATGTCCATTGAGTCAGTAATGCTATCCTACCATCTCATTTTCTGCCACCCTCTTCTCTTTTTGCACTCAAACTTTCCCAGCATCAGGGTCTTTTCCATTGAGTCTGCTCTTCACATCAGGTGGCCAAAGTATTGGAGCTTCAGCCTCAGCATCAGTCCTTCCATTGAATATTCAGGGTTGATTTCCTTTAGGATTGACAGGTTTGATCTCCTTGCAGACCAAGGGACACTCAAAGGTCTTTTCCAGCACTACAATATGAAAGAATCAATTCTTTGGTGCTCAGCCTTCTTTATGGTCCAACTCTCACATCCATACATGCCTACTAGAAAAACCACAGCTTTGACTATACAGCCCTTTATCAGTAAAGTGACGTCTTTGATTTTTAATCCACTATCTAGGTTGGTCATAGTTTTTCTTCCAAGGAGTAAAAATCTTTTAATTTCATGGCTGAAGTCACTGTTTGCAGTGATTCTGGAGCCCAACAAGAGAAAATCTGTCACTGTTTCTACTTTTTCTTCTAGTTGCCACAAAGTGATGGGACTGGAGGCCATGATCTTTGTTTTTTGAATATTGAGTTTTAAACCAGCTTTTTCACCCTCCTCTTTCACCCTCATCAAGAGGCTCTTTAATTCTTCTTTCTGCCATTAGAGTGGTGTCATCTGCTTATCTTAGCTGAGGTTGTTGATATTTCTCCCAGCAATCTTGATTCCAGCTTGTAACATCCAGCTTGGCATTTCACATGATGTGCTCTGCATAGAAGTTAAATACAGAGGATGGCAATATGCAGCCTTGTCGTACTTCTTCCCCAACATTGATCCAGTCAGTTGTTCCACATAAGGTTCTAACTGTTGCTTGTTAAATCTTATACAGGTTTCTAAGAAGACTGGTCAGGTGGTCTGGCATTATCATCTCTTTAAAAATTGTCCACAGTTTGTTGCGATCCACACAGTCAAAGGCTTTCAGTTAATCAATGAAGCAGAAAGAGATGTTTTTTTTCCTGGAATTTCCCTTGGTAATTTGATGTTTTGTTTCTCTGCCTTTTCTAAATCCAGCTTGTAATCTGAACGTTCTTGATTCAAGTACTGCTGAAGCCTAGCTTGAAGGATTGTGTGTATACAGTCATTTACTAAAGTGACATAAGTATTTTGCAAATCCATAGCAATGATAACCTAGGTTAGAGACGATTGGTACACTCTAGGGTTAACTGACCTTTCATCGTGTATTTTGCTTTCTTGATCAGCTTGTATACGCAGATCCAGTAATTTGCATAAACTCTGTGCTAGCAAAATGTTTCATCCTTTGTACTTACTCAGGGCTTCCCTGGTAGCTCATGGTAGAGAATCTGCCAGCAACGCGGGAGAACTGGGTTCGGTCTCTGGGTGGGGAAAATCCCCTGGAGAAGGGAATGGCTATCCACTCTAGTATTCCTGCCTGGAGAGTTTCATGGACAGAGGAGCCTGGCGGGCTACAGTCTATAGCATACAAAAGAGTCAAACATGACTGAGTGACTAACACACAGGAAATGAACTGATTCCTTATACATTAGTTTTTTGAATAGACAATTTTTAGATTTTTAAAAGGTTATAAACACTACCCCAGTCATTTTGATTCAGTCTAGCATTCAAAGTGAAAATTTTGGGGAATTAAATCAAAATATGAACCAGAGTCTCTTTATCTTCAGTTCAGTTCGGTTCAGTCACTCAGTCATGTCCAACTCTGCGACCCCATGAATCGCAGCACACCAGGCCTCCCTGTCCATCACCAACTCCTGGAGTTCATTCAAACTCATGTTCATCGAGTTGGTGATGCCATCCAGACATCTCATCCTCTGTCCTCCCCTTCTCCTCCTGCCCCCAATCCCTCCCACCATCAGGGTCTTTTCCAATGAGTCAACTCTTCACATGAGGTGGCCAAAGTATTGAAGTTTCAGCATCAGTCCTTCCAGTGACCCAGGACTGATCTCCTTTAGGATGGACAGGTTGGACCTCCTTGCAGTCCAAGGGACTCTCAAGAGTCTTCTCCAACACTGCAATTTAAAAGCCCTAATTCTTCAGTGGTCAGCTTTCTTCACAGTCCAACTCTTACATCCATACCTGACCACTTGAAAAACCATAGCCTTGACTAGACAGACCTTTGCTTGCAAAATAATATCTTTGCTCTTTATCTTAGAGGAATGTATTTTATTTATTTGCCTCTTCTTTAATGTACTGCCATTTACTTTTTTAAAGAAAGTGTTACCACAAAAGGAAAAAAAAAAAAAAAAATCCCTGTGAGATGGTAGATATGTTAATTAGGTGATTATGATAATATTTCAGCTTTATACATGTGTATCAGAATATCATATTTGCACACTGGAAATATATACAAATTTTATTTATTAATTTTAACATTATAAAGATAAAATTTTAACTTTTTAAAATGAATCAATGTAATAAAATATAACAAATTAAATTAAAAAGCACACAATTGCATTCTCCAAGAACATCAATTTTACTTGCTATGGTACCTTTGGATCCTGTCTGTAAGTATACTTATTGTCATGAATAAATTTTATTTTTTAGAGCAACACTTTATATTGTACTGTAGACATTTTTGGTCACATATTTTCCCCAAAGTATATCATTTCCTTTACTTTTCACAATCCATAAGTGAAGTTAAATAATATTGAAAGCATCTTTAGTTTCATCCGCATAGGAAAGCATTAAAAAAACCATGATACATCATATTCCCTACAATTTACTTTCCTAATTTGAGAAAGCATCACATTATTCTTCTTAGTTAATAGAAGTTCCTTTTTAAATTTTTTATTGAAAATTAATACAGTGATACATGGCAATGAATAAAATGATACATGATGCAATACTATTATGATGATATTAAATTAATGCCTTGAATTGACTTCAGCAGGGCAGACTTCAAGAAGCAAGATTTCTACAGCAATACCCTCAGAATAATTATGTTTGTCAGATTATGACACTTTATCACAGCATACAACTGTGGAGTACACACTGATTTCTTTTTATTTGGATATTCTTCGACTGATGGACCTAGTTGTTGGCAGATTTTAATTTCTTTGCCACTATAAAAAGTGCTGTAACAAATAGCTTTGTACTTACAACATGATACACTATTGCTTTTTGTTTATAAAATAGATGCATAAGGATTCTTCCACATTCTAACTGTGTTATTGGTAAATTGTTTACCTATTTGCATAATAATTTAAAATAAAAAATAAAATGCTAATAAAAAGTACTATACTTTTTATAGAGTGTGGAGCAATTCACTGTAAAGAGACATTGAGGAACATTTCAGGATGGTGGAAATTCTCTCTTATTGGGAGCAGTAATAGCATGTCATCATTTTTCAAGGTTAGCATACATACTTCACATTTTTTTATATTCTATTGTGCCTAAAATATACATTATTAATGTCTTTAAAATGGAATATGACTTTTTCAATACTATTTTTGCTTTTTTTAGACACTTTTCTAGAATTTTTATATAATCCTATAGACAAAGATTTAAAGGATATATAAAAGTCTATTAAATATCTATCTATAACTCATTACATAAACTTCCAAACTGTATACATAGTTTGCAGTATTTCTCTATACTGATAATACTGTCATGACAATATTAACTTAATACCTTGAACTGACTTCATCAGAACAGACTTCAAGAAGCAAGCTTTCTACAGCAAGACCCTCAGAATAATTGTTTTTCAGACTGTGACACTTTGTCATTATTGGGCCAGGCAGAACCTCTTCTCTTATTTATTTATTTTTTCTTCCAAGTTGTTGTGGGCAGAATTGTGTCCCATCAAAATTGGTATGTTGAAGGCTCAATCCACAGTATCTCAGAATCTAGTGTATTCAGCAAAAAGGCTTTTTAAAGAAGTAATTAGTTAAAACAAGTTATTAAAGTGAGCCGTAATCCAATATCATAAGTGTCCTCATAAGAAGAGGCTAAAACACATAGAGAGACACCAGACACTTCGATGTACCCAAACCGAGTGACAGTCACATGAAGATACAGCAAGAAGGGGGCCATCTATGCAAGGAAAGAAGCCAAGGAGAGAGGCCCCAGAAGAAATCAAATCTGCTAACCTCTTACTCATAGCCTTTATTTATTTAAGATTTTTTGATATGCGTGCTTATTTGCTCAGTTGTGTCTGCCTCTTTGTGACCCTTCGGACGGTAGCCCTCCAGGCTCCTCTGTCTGTGGGATATTTTAGGCAAGAATTCTGCAGTGGGTTGCCATTTTCCTCCTCCAAGAATCTTCTGACCCAGAGATTGAACTCGTACTGGCAAGAGATTCCTTGCCTGCTGAGCCATCGCGGAAGCCCTCTTTGATATGAACTGCTGGTAAAGTCCTCACTGAACTCGTCACAGCGTTGCTTCTGTCTCATGGTTTGCTTTTTTTGGACCATAGGCATGTGGGATCTCAGCTCCCCGACCGTGGATCAAACCACACCCTCTGTGTGAAGCCTTAACCAGTGGACCATTAGGGAAGTCCCTTGATCATGGGCTTTTAGACTCCAGAACTGAGAACACGTATTTCTTTTATTTAAACAAACCTGTTTTTGGTATTTGTTATAGCTGCTCAAGCAAATGAATACATGTTTCATCTTTATTCATTTACCCCATGAGGTGGGCTTCCCAGTGGCTCACTTGTAAAGAATCCGCCTGTAATACAGGAGACACAAGTTTGATCCCTAGGTTGGGAAGATCCCCTGGAGAAGGAAATGGCAACCCAACCCACTCCAGTATTCTTTCTTGGGAAACCCCATGGACACAGGAGCCTGGCAGGTTACAGTCCATGAGGTCACAAAAGAGTTGGACATGACTTAGTAACTAAACAACAACAAAACCTTACTAGATAACCATCCCAAAGTATTTAATGTGAATCTACTCCAACTTCCAGCTTTAAATTCAGGGCCTAAAGGGGAAAATAATATCACACACACACAAAAAATTGTTGTTGCAAAGAGAACTTAAGCCCCAAAGCTGGTAATTTCTCCAGGGCATTTTTCTTTCTACATGATTCTCTTAGTCTTTAAATGCATGAAAATATATGTCTAAAATATTTAGTGTTTAAAAAAAAATTGTGTGAAAGGAAATTTATAGACATTAAATAAAACTGTAGTTTCAAATATTATATTTGTTCCTTGCCTAGAATTTATCTTCTACATTTTTCACCTGAAATACATTTATAAAGAAAGGATTAAAATAATATTTTTAATATAGAATATTTTTTGGAGGACATAGCTTCACCTTTAATATCCAATTTATCCTATTCTTGAAATAATGACTGTGCTAAATTGCATTCTTTGAAGTAAAAGTAGGAAACAAAGAGAAATAGTGTCATATAAAAACAAAATGTGTAAATGGAATTTGTTTTTATTTCATTGTTAGTCCATTTGTTTCTAGCTCTTCTGTTTGCATTTTTGTGGTAATGAGTCGTTGAATGCAACAAAGTTACTTTGATAGATACATTTTAATCAGATGTCATGGAGTTGAATTCATTTCAATAATATAGGTCATACTGCCACCAAAAAAAGAACAAGAAGAAGACTGAAGAGAGGTCTGGTTGAATTCCTAGGGGGAGATCTTATCAAACAGCAAATCCCAGATGGCATCTTCCCAAAGGATGCAGAAGACAATTTGTGGATATTAGAATCACCTGGGTTTTAGTTAGGTTCTCAAAGGTTTATAGAGCCCCACCAACTCTCACTGACACAGCCACGTAGAAATTCTAAGAGGCTGAAACAGATGTGCCTTAGAGGTGGGTAGAAAATATTTATCTTATTTTGGTATAATGGCCTTGCCATGGCAGATGCATGTTGATGTATGGCAAAACCAATACAATATTATAAAGTAAATAATAATAATAATTTAAAAATTTTTAAAAATAAATAAATAAAATGGCCTTCAAAAGATTGAAATCTACCCTTCAAAGTGCACCACGTCACTTTCATTTTGGAAGGCATCAGACATTATGTATGATCAAATAGTGCAATACTTAAGTAAATATATATAATTATTATTATTACTCCTCTTTAGTCATAAGCATTTTTGCTAATTTAAAGATAATTCCCCTCTCTTTTAGCCTTCCTGCTACTCATTAGTGCTCATAAGAAGATTGAAAATGCCGAGAGTATGATCAGGAATGACATTTTTCAATACCACAGGTTCAAGTTTCGTAACCTCATTTGAGGTTACATTCATTTGCAGTTTCTGGTAGCATGGGGCAACTGCTGCAAATGATGTGCAATCTTTTTTCAGATAATAAGGTACCTCTCACCAATCTATGTATTTGAAGAATCAATATGAATATGGACACAAAATGCCAGAGATCTTAATACAATCCAAATTCCCTACTTTGACACATTATCTTCTGCCAGAAATGCTGTAACCCTCCTTAACTTATTCTTAAAATTTTACTCCTCCCTTCAAATTTCTACCCCTACCAATCATACAATTTCTATCCTTTCCAATAATATAATTAATTGTCTTTATAACAACAAGAATAATCTTTTTTTTAATTTAAACCTGACCTTATTATTCACCTACATTAAAACCTATCAGTTTTACAATTTACTAGAAAAAAATTCAAATATTTATTGTGACCTAAATTATCTGATTTTACTGATTTTATTTTCAGATTTTCAACCTATCCTGGTATAAGCTAGTAAGACAAGAAAAATAATGTGAACCTGATTGTGAAATGTATTGAAAATGAAGCTAAAGATACTTCAATTATTCTAAAAACCAAAGCTTAGATTGCATGAATTAATAAATCAAAAATTTGTGATACTGCCATTTGCCTACCAGCTAATCTGAGAATCATGACACAGCGACCACTAAGGATAACAGTCAATGACTGTGGTAATGACCCAGGGAAGTCTAGACCTAAGAAAGAAAAAGAGGGGGTGCTTAGGATGGCAAAGTATTATATAAATTGCCAAATACTTCGATGTGGAACCTTGAATAAGAAAACTTGAGGATGAATAGAATGCTTGTGATCTAAAATAGTTGTTTTTTGAAATGTAATTTAACAATTTAAGATCAAGTATATAACCCGTGAGGCATTGGACTTCAGCAGAAATACAGGAGCTGATAAAACTTGGAAGTTTTGTTTGGGCTGATAGTTGATATGTTTGCCAAGGGAGACAATGGAGACACTGACAATTGTAGACAAAACATTAAACATTGTAAACATGGAGAAGACAAAAAAAAAAAAAAGAGGCATGCTGGGGACAGGGGGAACACAGAAGCAATATTCTGGGGCTCAGTGTCTGAGGGAAAAAAAAAGCTAGAATCTCAAAATAGAGGGTTGTCCACAGTGTATAAGGATGGAGGTTGATTGAGGAACATATTAGGAATTTTTCTTACAACCTTTAACAAATAATTTTGAAATAAAAGAAAAAAAAATATAGTATACCTATCAAGGTAGGCATTTTCTTAAGTACCTATAAGAATAAACACAAGAAATGTGTCCCAGACTTAAATATTAACTTGCCTGAATGTTTTATAAATGTCTCATAAGAACCTAAAACTTAATATGTTCAAAATATCACTTTGATCACTTCATTTTAAATCATATCTTTTAATATTTGAAAAATGTCATGGCCAATAGCCTAACTGTGAAAAGATCACAAAAGTCTTTCCTATTCCTTCAGTTCAGTCATTCAGTTGTGTCTGACTCTTTCTGACCCCATGGACTGCAGCATGCCAGGCCTCCCTGTCCATCACCAACTCCTGGAGTTTACCAAAACTCATGTGCATTGAGTCGGTGATGCCATCCAATGATCTCATCCTCTGTCGTCCCCTACTCCTCCTGCCTTGAATCTTTCCCAGCATCAGGGTCTTTTCCAATGAGTCAATTCTTCCCATCTGGTGGCCAAAGTATTGGAGCTTCAGTTTCAGTCCTTTAAATGAATATTCAGGACTGATTTCCTTTAGGATGGACTGGTTGGATCTCCTTGCAGTACAAGGAACCCTTAATGATCTTCAACAACACAGTTCAAAAGCATCAATTCTTCAGCACTCAGCTTTTTTAATACTCCAACTCTCACATCCATACACGACTACTGGAAAAACTGTAACCTTGACTAGACGGACTTTTGTTGGCAAAATAATGTCTCTGCTTTTTAATATGCAGTCTAGGTTGGTCATAACTTTCCTTCCAAGGAGTAACAGTCCTTTAATTTCATGTCTGCTATCACCATCTGCAGTGACTTTGGAGCTCAAAAAAATAGTCAGTCACTGTTTCTACTGTTTCCCCATCTATTTGCCACTGGAATGCAAAAGTAGAAAGTCAAGAAACACCTGGGATAACAGGAAAATTTGGCCTTGGAATATGGAATGAAGCAGGGCAAATGCTAATTGAGTTTTGCCAAGAGAACCCACTGGTCATAGCAAACACCCTCTTTCAACAATGCAAGGCATGACTCTCTACATGGACATCACCAGATGGTCAACACTGAAATCAGATTGATTATATTCTTTGCAGCCAAAGATGGAGAAGCTCTATACAGTCAGCAAAAACAAGACTGGGAGCTGACTGGGGCTCAGATCATGAACTCCTTATTGCCAAACTCAGACTTAAATTGAAGAAAGTAGGGAAAACACTAGACCATTAAGGTATGGCCTAAATCAAATTCCCTATGATTTTGGAAAGTGAGAAATAGATTTAAGGGATTAGATCTGATTGATAGAGTGCCTGATGAACTATGGACAGAGGTTCACGACATTTTACAGGAGACAGAGATCAAGACCATCCCCATGGAAAAGAAATGCAAAAAAAGCGAAATGGCTGTCTGGGGAGGCCTTACAAATAGCTGTGAAAAGAAGAGAAGCGAAAAGCAAAGGAGAAAAGGAAAGATATAAGCATCTGAATGCAGAGTTCCAAAGAATAACAAGGAGAGAAAAGAAAGCCTTCCTCAGAGATCAGTGCAAAGAAATAGAGGAAAACAACAGAATGGGAAAGTTTAGAGATCTCTTCAAGAAAATTAGAGATATCAAGGGAACATTTCATGCAAAGATGGGCTCGATAAAGGACAGAAATGGTATGGACCTAACAAAAGAAGAAGATATCAAGAAAAAGTAGCAAGAATACACAGAAGAATTGTACAAAAAAGATCTTCACAATCCAGATAATCACGATGGTGTGACCACACTCACCTACAGCCAGACATTCTGGAATGTGAAGTCAAGTGGGCCTTAGAAAGCATCTCTACAAACAAAGCTGGTGGAGGTGATAGAATTCCAGTTGAGCTATTTCAAATCCTGAAAGATGATGCTGTGAAAGTGCTGCACTCAATATGCCAGCAAATTTGGAAAACTCAGTCCAGGCCACAGGACTGGAAAAGGTCAGTTTTCATTCCAATCCCAAAGAAAGGCAATGCCAAAAAATGCTCAAACTACCTCACAATTGCACTCATCTCACACACTAGTAAAGTAATGCTCAAAATTCTCCAAGCCAGGCTTCAGCAATATGTGAACTGTCAACTTCCTGATGTTCAAACTGGTTTTAGGAAAGCAGGGGAACCAGAGGTCAAATTGCTAACATCCACTGGATCATGGCAAAAGCAAGACAGTTCCAGAAAAACATCTGTTTCTGCTTTCTTGACTATGCTAAAGCCTTTGACTGTGTGGATCACAATAAACTATGGAAAATTCTGAAAGAGATGGGATTACCATACCACCTGACCTGCCTCTTGAGAAACCTATATGCAGGTCAGGAAACAACAGTTAGAACTGGACATGGAACAACAGACTGGTTCCAAATAGGAAAAGGAGTACGTCAAGGCTGCATATTGTCACCCTGCTTATTTAACTTATATGCAGAGTACATCATGAGAAATGCTGGGCTGGAGGAAGCACAAGCTGGAATCAAGATTGCCAAGAGAAATATCAATAACCTCAGATATGCAGATGACACCACCCTTATGGCAGAAAGTGAAGAGGAACTCAAAAGCCTCTTGATGAAAGTGAAAGTGGAGAGTGAAAAAGTTGGCTTAAAGCTCAACATTCAGAAAATGAAGATCATGGCATCTGGTCCCATCAATTCATGGGAAATAGATGGGGAAACAGTGTCAGACTTTATTTTTCTGGGCTCCAGAATCACTGAAGATGGTGATTGCAACCATAAAATTAAAAGACGCTTACTCCTTGGAAGGAAAGTTATGACCAACCCAGATAGCATATTCAAAAGCAGAGACATTATGTTGCCAATCAAGGTTCATCTAGTCAAGGCTATGGTTTTTCCAGTCGTCATGTATGGATGTGAAATTTGGACTGTGAAGAAAGCTGAGCATTGAAGAATTGATGCTTTTGAACTGTGATGTTGGAGAAACTCTTGAGAGTCCCTTGGACTGCAAGGAGATCCAACTAGTCCATTCTAAAGGAGATCAGTGCTAGATGTTAATTGGAAGGACTGATGCTAAAGTTGAAACTCCAATACTTTGGCTACCTCATGTGAAGAGTTGACTCTTTGGGAAAGACTCTGATGCTGGGAGTGATGGGGGCAGGAGGAGAAGGGGATGACAGAAGATGAGATGGTTGGATGGCATCACTGATTCAATGGACATGAGTTTGAGTGAACTCCGGGAGTTGGTGATGGACAGGGGGGCCTGGCATGCTGTGATTCATGGGGTCACAGAGTCGGACATGACTGAGTGACTGAATTGAACTGAACTGAACTGAACTGAACTGATGGGACCATATGCCATGATCTTATTTTTCTGAATGTTGAGCTTTAAGCCAACTTTTTCACTCTCCTCTTTCACTTTATCAAGAGGCTCTTTAGTTCTTTCTACCATTATGGTGGTGTCATCTGTCTGTCTGAGGTTATTGATATTTCTCCTGGCAATCTTACTTCCAGCTTCATCCAACCCAGCGTTTATCATGATGTACTCTGCACCTAAGTTAAATAAGCAGAGTGACAATATACAACCTTGATGTACTCCTTTTCCTATGTGGAACCAGTCTGTTGTTCCATGTCCAGTTTAACTGTTTCTTTCTAACCTGCATACAGATTTCTCAAGAGGCAGGTCAGATGGTCTGGTATTTGAATTTCTTGAAGAATTTTCCACAGTTTGTTTTGATCCACACAGTAAAAAAGGCTTTGGCATAGGCAATAAAGCAGAAGTAAATATTTTTCTGGAACTCTCTTGCTTTTTTGATGATCCAGGGGATGTTGGCAATTTGATCTCTGGTTTCTATCTTTACTAAAACCAGCTTGAACATCTGGAAGTACATGGTTCAGGTACTGTTGAACTTTCTAGCTGCAGCACTGGAATGGTGGCTGCATGGCATGGAGCAGCTTTGAGGACATACCCCACATCCAAGGTCAGAGAAACTCCAGAAAGATGGAAGGAGGTGCAAATTCAGGTTTCGAATCAAACTCCATTCCCTCCAGAGATGCTCAGAGGGCTCAAACAAACCTTGTGTGCACCAGGACCCAAAGACCCCACAGAGACTGAGACAGAACTGTGTTTAAGTGTCTCCTGTGGAGGTAAGGGTCAGCAGTGGATTGCCACAGGGACAGGGGCTCTGGGTGCAGCAGATTAAGGTATGGTATAAGCCCTCTTGGAGGAGGTCACCAGTAACCCTATCAGAGAGCTTCCAGAACTTGCACAGGACTGGGGAAAAGACTCGTGGTGGGCACAAACAGAACCTTGTCCACCAGGACCCAGGAGAAAGGAGCAGTGATCTCACAAGAGACTGACCCAGACTTACCTGTGAGTGTCCAGGAGTCTCCAGCAGAGGTGTGGGTCGGTGGTGGCCAGCTGCAGGATTGGGGGCACTGAGTGTAGCAGTGTCTGCATGGGATCTTTTGAAGGAGGTCACCATTATCTTCATTACCTGCACCACAGCTTGACCCCAGGTAAATAGCAGGGAGGGAACACAGCTCTACCCATAAACAGAAAACTGGATTAAAGATTTACTAAGCCTGGCCCCACCCATCAGAACAAGACTCAGTTTTCCCCTCAGCCATTCTTTCCCATCAGGAAGCTTCCATAAACCTCTTATCCTTCTCCATCAGAGGGCAGACAGGCTGAAAACCACAGTTACAGAAAAGTAACCAATCTAATCACATGGACCACAGCTTTGTCTAACTCAATGAAACTATGAGCTATGCCCTATAGGGCCACCCAAGACAAACGGGTCATGGTGGAAAGTTCTGACAAAACGTGGTCCACTGGAGAAGGGAATGGCAAACCACTTCAGTATTCTTGCCTTGAGAACCCTATGAACAGTATGAAAAGGCAAAAAGATAGGACACTGAAAGATGAATGCCCCAAGTCAGTAGATGCCCAATATGCTACTGGAGATCAGTGGAGAAATAACTCCAGAAAGAATGAAGGGATGGAGCCAAAGCAAAAACAATATCCAGTTGTGGATGTGACAGGTGATATAAGCAAAGCCTGATGCTGTAAAGAGCAATATTGCATAGGAATCTGGAATGTTAGGTCCATGAATTAAGGCAAATTGGAAGTGGTCAAACAGGAGATGGCAAGAGTGAACATTGACATTTTAGCAATGAGTGAAGTGAAAGGGACTAGAACGGGTGAATTTAACTCAGATGAACATTATATCCACTACTGTGGGCAAGAATCCCTTAGAAGAAATGGAGTAGCCATGATAGTCAACAAAAGAGTCCAAAATGCAGTACCTGGATGCAATCTCAAAAATGACAGAATGATCTCTGTTCATTTCTAAGGCAAACCATTCAATATCAAGGTAATCCAAGTCTATGCCCCAACCAGTAATGCTGAAGAAGCTGAATTTGAATGGTTCTATGAAGACCTACAAAACCTTTTATAACTAACAGCCAAAAAAAGATGTCCTTTTTATTATAGGGGACTGGAATGAAAAAGTAGGAAGTCAAGAAACACCTGGAGTTAGAGGCAAATTTGGCCTTCGAGTACAGAATGAAGAAGGGCAAAGGCTAATAGAGTTTTGCCAAGAGAATGCACTGCTTATTGCAAACACTCTCTTCCAACAACACACAAGAAGACTCTACACATGGACATCACCAGATGGCTAACACTGAAATCAGATTGATTATATTCTTTGCAGCCAAAGATGGAGAAGCTCTATACAGTCAGCACAAAGAAGACCTGGAGCTGACTGTGGCTCAGATCATGAGCTCCTTATTGCCAAATTCAGACTTAAGTTGAAGAAAGTAGAGAACACCACTAGGCCGTTCAGGTATGACCTAAATCAAATCACTTTCCTGTTCCCAATGTAACACAAATTATATCACAGATATTATCTTTTTTCTTCTTACAATTGTTAAATTTACCTCTTCTCTCTATTGCCAAGTTTTCTACTTTGGCTCATTAATCTTCTTCCAGAAATCCTGTAATACTGCTTAGTTCATTGCTAAAATTTTATGCCCCTCTTCAATTTTCTACTCCCTTCCCACATATATTTTCTACCCCCTGCCAACCTATAATTTCTACCCCTTTCCAATCATATAATTCATTATCTTTGTAACTGCAAGATTAATCTTTTTTTTAATATAAATGTAAAGAAGACCTTGTTACCCACCTACCCAAAAACCTATCAGTGTTTTACAATTTACTTAGAAAAAAATCCAAATATTTATCATGACCTACATTATCTGATTTTACTAATACTCACTATTATTCAGTGACTCTAGCCTTAAAGGAAACACTAGCCATTACACAAACAAACAAAAACAAAAAAGATTTTCTATCTCAGGACAGCATCTTTAGGAAACACACTTTTCTTATAATCGTGAATGTATCTCTTAAAGATGCCTGGAATCCTGGGATATTCCTCCTCTGATTTATTCAGTACTTGATTACTTCTCATTCTTAGGTTTTAGTTGAAATTTCACCCACATAAAGGAATTCTCTTAACAACATCTAAGAAGTAATTCTCCCAGGTTATTTTGATAAATCATTTTTGTTTAATTTACTTATGGTACATAAAACAATCTACAGTTATCTTGTTTATGTGTTTTATTCTAGCCCTGTGTTTCTTTCTCATTACTGGAATAGTAGGTCCAGAGGCTCACAGGACTTCAGACTGGGACTGAATTATACCACTGGCTTTCCTGGCTTTATACCTTGTAGGCAGGAGATTGTGGAATTTCTCAGCCTCCATAAATAGGGAACTAAACTCCTCAAGATAAACCTCCTTTACATATATATATATATAGGCTTCCCTCATAGTTCAGTTGGTAAAGAATCTTCCTGCAATGCAGGAGACCCAGGTTTGATTCCTGGGTCAGGAAGATCCCCTGGAAATGGAAATGGCAACCCAGTCCAGTATTCTTGCCTGGAGAATCCCATGGGCAAAGGAGCCTGGCAGGCTAAAGTCCATGGGGTCACAAGAATCGGACACGACACAGTGACTAAACCAACCAACCAACCAACCAGGTCCAGAGGTAAGGGGCAAATAAAGTAACTGAAACTTTAATATCTCTTGCAACAAGTAGGAAACAAATAAGATTATATTGTTGTTGTCCAGCTCTTTGTGACCCCATGAACTGCAGCATGCCAGGCTTCCCTCTCCTTCATTATCTCCCAGAATTTGCTTAAACTCATGTCCATTGAATCAGTGATGCCATCCAACCATCTCATCCTCTGTCACCCCCTCTTCCCCCTTCCCTCAATATTTCCCAGCATAAGGTTCTTTACCAATGAGTCAACTCTTTGCATCAGATGGCCAAAGTATTGGAGCTTCAGCATCAGCCCTTTCAACGAATATTCAGAGTTGATTTCTTTAAGATTGACTGGTTTGATCTCCTTGCTGTCCAAGGGACTCTTACAAGTCTTCTCCAGCACCACAGTTTGAAAGCGCCAATTCTTGGACAATCAGCCTTCTAGTATGACTCAAAGTGTTAAGAGAAAGAATGATTTGGAGTCAGAAACGACTAATATAAAATACTCAAAACTGTTTGGTGTTATTACCACCTTATTTCTTCATTTGTTTTATATCACTGCTTCATTTTTTATTTCATTGCAGAATTATTTTTTTAATCTTCTTTAGGAGAAGAGATATCAAATCTCTTCTTTAGAAGAAGAGATATCAATAACTTTTATTTGTCAGGCAATTATGATATATATCTTTTAAAAATCACTTTACTGAGTTATGTTTGACATAAAAGAGCTGTATGTGGTTAATGCATACAATTTGATGAATTTGAAGATAAGTATATATTAGTGATGCAGTTACCAAAAATCTATGCTGTAAACATATCCACCATTCCCAAAAGTATCATCTTGCCCATTTTATTATGATTATTTTATACATATACATAATTAAATTTTCATTCGAGGGTAGATCTTATGTTAAATGATGAAATAGTGTTGATTCTTTGTATCTAAATTTTACCTTTTCATATAAGAGACTGTGATAGAACATTTAAAGCCACAGACCATTACTGAGGACAATTAAAAGTGAGAAGGGACTATAATTGGCTTACTTAGTAATAGGAAGCTATCCTTCAAGCAGATATTTATAGGAAAATATTATATCATAATTCATGCTGATTCTTTGGCAACTATATACAATGTAATTTTCAGAGAAGCCTTATGAAAATAAAATGTTTAGCATTATTACAGCAATAAAAATTATCTAAAGTGTAAAAATGACAGAATTTGCAATTTCAGTCTACATTGACTAAATGTTAGTACAAGGATGGAATAAAGAAAAAAGGGCAGAATGGTGATTGGATCAGTGGTACAGTGGTGAAGAATCCACCTACCAATGCAAGAGACATTGGTTTGATCCGTGGATCAGGAAGATCCTCTGGAGGAAGAAATAGCAACCCACTCTAGTATTCTTGCCTGGAAAATCACAGGGACAGAGGAGACTGACAATCTACAGTCCATGGGGTTACAAAAAAAGAGTTGGACATGATTTAGCAACTAAATAATATTTTAAAATGACTAGATTATGCATTATTCAGAAGAAGCAAATATTTTCAAATTAGAGATCACAAAGAACATTGAATTATTTGGACACATACAATTACTCAGGGTTTCTCACACTCAGTGCAGAAGATATTAATATGATGGCATGGTATGAATCATGGCTTTAAATATTTTCAAGCTAATAAGATATCCATAACTTAATAAAATTCAATGGATTGGATCTTTGAAATATTCATAATGTTGGATCATCTATTTAATTTGCCACACTTGAATATTCTCTTTAATAGATGATTTCAAATTTGATTTAATACCTAGAAACATGAGTTCAATAAATTCTTTGAGGAAATCTCATCCAAGGGGTGCTTTTGCCATCTATTGACAGTCCTAGAAGATAATTCCTTAATTTCTAACCAAGTCTCTTTTTCTTCCATATAGATGACTTTCCAAACTCATACATGGCTAACAGAAATTTCACCCAAGTCACTGAGTTTATTCTCATAGGAGTCTCAGAACGTCCAGACCTCCAGATCCCACTCTTCTTTGTCTTCCTGGTCATCTATGGACTGACCGTGACAGGGAACCTAAGCATCATCACCCTCACCAGTGTGGACTCTAGACTTCAGACTCCCATGTATTTCTTCCTCAGGCACTTGGCCATCATCAATCTTGGCAATTCAACTGTCATTGCCCCTAAAATGCTGATCAGCATTTTAGTAAAAAAGCACACCACCTCCTTCTATGAATGTGCCACCCAACTAGGCGGGTTCTTGGTTTTCATTGTAGCTGAAATTTTCATGTTAGCTGTGATGGCCTATGATCGCTATGAGGCCATTTGTAACCCCCTGCTCTACATGGTGGTGGTGTCTCGACAGGCCTGCTTTCTGCTAGTTTCCCTCACATACTTCTATAGCTTTTCCACAGCTGTTGTAGTTTCATGTAGTGTATTTTCTGTGTCTTATTGCTCTTCCAATGTAATCAACCATTTTTACTGTGATACCGTCCCTCTGTTAGCATTGTCTTGCTCTGATGCTTCCTTTCCAGAAACAGTAGTATTCATATCTGCATCTACAAACTTGATGTTTTCCATAACTGTAGTTGTAGCATCTTATTTCAACATCATTTTGTCCATTCTAAGGATACACTCATCGGAAGGAAGGAAAAGAGCCTTCTCCACATGCGCTTCACATATGACAGCTGTGTCAATCTTCTATGGAACTCTGCTCTTTATGTATTTGCAGCCTCGAAATAACCATTCACTGGATACTGATAAATTGACCTCCGTGTTTTACACACTGGTGATTCCCATGCTGAATCCCATGATTTACAGCCTGAGAAACAAGGAAGTGAAGGCTGCCTTGAGGAAATTTCTGACCAATTATTAATGTAGTGTTAGAACTTTATAGGTCACTGAAGAGATGGTTAAGATAGGCTACCACTGTGTGGAATATAGTCTGAACAACATTAGAAGCTAAAGGAATGGATGATTTTCCGATTTTACAATTTCTGTTTTGAGAAAAGGTCCTAGTCCACATCTTTCAAACAGAAATCTTAAATACAAACCCTTTTTTCTAATCTAAAAAGTGAAAAATTTGAGACAACAGCCACAGAAATTTTGGGGATAAACAGCTAGTGAACGTCAGATCCATATTATTTGTACAAAATCTGTGCAATTCACTGGTCTCGAGGCATGTAGGTGTGGAGACTTTAGTATCCCAGGAAAGGCTGTGTGTGTGTGTGTGTGTGCATGCATGTGCCCAGTCATGTCTGACACTCTGAGACCCCATGGACTGTAGCCCACCAGGCTCCTCTGTCTGTTGAATTTTCCAGGCAAGAATATTCAAATGGGTTGCCATTTCTTCCTCCAGGAGATCTTCCTGATCCAGGGATAAAACCCACATCTCCTGAGTCTCCTGCAGGTGCATTCTTTACCACTGAACTACCCAGGAATCTCAGACAAGGCTAAAAATATAAAGACATATTTATGTAACCACTCATGAGACAGAGTTTGTAGTCTCACACAACCTTGTTAATTTTTTCTAAAATAAAAAAGGAAAGGAACAAATAAAATAAACTCTCTTAAGATTATAACAATATTTAAAAATGTTCACAATATGATGTCCCCATGTCCAACGTAGACTCCAAGTCCCCTGAACATCAATGTTTTCAAGAAAATTAGCATAATCCTTGAAGTGACAACAGAGAGTGATTCCATGTGCTCCTGCTCCCTTCTCAGGCTTCAGTGTCAGTCTGTGTATCTTAGGTTGGGAATTTTTCAGCTTTAGGTCCTCTCCTACCCACTTCACCATCTTCATCCCAATCTGTTTTGTACACATAGAACTGTTTGGTTGGAGAGACTGTTCTGTCTTCTTCAGTGGTAGCAAAACTCTTCTTTGTAAAACTGCAAGATCGTGGGTCAAAGTGCTAAAGAGAAAAATCAAAAAGTAAAACTTCTCAAAACAATTTGATAGAGTAATTTTATCAATCACAATTATAAAAATTCTAAAATTCAATGAAAAGAAAAATCTTAATTAAAATGAACAAAATTTAGACACTTAAGATGGAGATATACGAATGAACAATAAGTATATAGAAAAGTGTTCAGTACTATTAATCATCAAGTAAGTGAAAATCAAATTCAGAATATTATTTTTTATCCCAGTTTCAATTTATAAATCTTTTTTTTTTTTTTAGATTTTGACTGCAAATATTGGCAAGTATGTGGGGAAAGTATGAATTCTCATACATGGTTTTAGGTAATGAAAATGCAACAGTTAGCTTAGAAATCTGCAGTTTGTTATAAAGTTAAATACATAGTTATCTATGTTCCAGTAACTTCCCTCATAGATCTATCGCTAGGGAAATTAATACCTCTATACACATACACGACTGAGAGACTGATCTGATCTGATCTGATACACATCATTTTAAGTCACTTTAGTTGCACCCGACTCTTTGCGACACTATGGACTCCTCTGTCCATGGAATTCACTAGGCAAGAATACTGGAGCGGGTTGCATGCCCTCTTCTAGAGGATCTTTCCAACCCAGGGGTGGAAACTGCATCTCATCTCATGTCTCCTTCATTGGCAGGTAGGTTCTTCACCCCCCGGGAAGCCCCACATATATGCACATATACGGTTATATAGGAGTGTTAACACTAGACTTATTACAACAAGCCAAAATTCAATAAGAGGACGGTTAAAGATGGGATATATGCATGTAGTCAATTATTATGTATCTGTATAAATGCAGCACAGATAAATTTCAGTATCACTATGCTGAGTGAAAGACTGCTTATTTGAGACTATTTATTGTGTGATTCCACTTATATGAAATTCAGAAACAGGGAAAATAAGCTTATAGCAGCAATAAGTAGAAGTTGGGGGATGTTGTTCATCATTATAATGGGAGTAGCCTAGGGTGTAGGGATATTTTGGGGGCATTTAAAATATCAGGGACCATTTTTGGTGTTGATAATGTTCTATATCTTGACTAGCTATTAGGATCAAATATATCAAATATAGATTCATTTCGATATTTGGCAAAACTAATACACTATTGTAAAGTTTAAAAATAAAATAAAATTAAAAAAAAAAAAAGTATAATGATTTATTAAGAGCTATAAGAAAGTCATGAACCCGACCTAACTCCTAACTGCTATCACCAGGACTGAAGATTGAAAAGTCAGTCTTCCCACTGCATACTTTTTGTGTTCTGTCTACTCTAAATATTAGTCCTCAATGGAAGGATATAAAATGTTGCACTAGGATATTTAAAAAATGCCCAGAAATACCTTTTCCCAAAGAAGAAGAATCGGCAGTGTATCCCTATATATTTAAGATACTGAAGCAATTATTTTGGATAAATAAACAGAAGTTGTCATTTGAATCACATGGGGAATTAATTGCTAATTAACAAATATAGTTTCATTTACATAAGATTGAAAAAGATATAGAGATCCACTGTACAATATAGTAACTTAAATTAACAATACTGCATAATTGACCCATAAATCATTTAATGGGGCAGATGACATACTATATATCCTTAAAGCAGAAAATTAAAATCAAAATTAAAAAAAGAATGGGCAAGGTAAAAGAATCTGGAATTTCAGAAAGAGGTAATTACTGACATTGATCATGGAGATACCCTCAGTAAGCATTTGAGTAATCCTAGCACAGCTGAAGACTTCAGAGTCGTAGGACTGATACCAGAAATCTGAATTCCTTTGCTTAATCCAATGTGTCTCTCTTTGTCCAATGAAACCCATGAGAGCAGACCAGGCAACACCTGGTCCTTATCTGTGTGTGAGGAAGGAGCCTGAAAGCAGAGTGGGACTCGGCAGAGAAACAGCCATCTCCTTCTCCAGGGGATCTTCCAGGGATCGAACCTGGGTCTCCTGCATTGCATGCAGACTCTTTACCACCTGGGCCACCACGGAAACCCAGAGAAACAGCAGAAAATACTATGTAGGAAAGAGGAATAGATCTGGCTCAGCAACCTTCAGGATCACCTTTCTTTCTCAACCCCACTCCTTGGACTGGACTAGATTCCTGGTTTGATAAATCAGAACCTCTGCAGCATCAGAGAGAATAACAGCTAAGAATAAAAGATTTATATTCTAGGTTGTGTGCTCTTAGTGCAACTGGTCCTTTTGAATATCAGCAGGGAAACAGAAAGACTGAGATGAAAATTTAGAGTTCAAAAAGCCTGGTCTGATGTGATATGAATAGAAAAAATGATATGTATCTGATTGTGGAATGCATTGAAAACAAGGCTAAAGCTTTTTTCAATTATTCTAAAATATCTCAGATTACATGCTACCCAAAAGTTTTAATGACTGCTATCTGCCTATCAGCTAATATGAATCATGACATGGAGACCAGAAGGATACAATAGTCCATGACAGTGTTAATGCAAGCTTGACCTCAGGAGGCAGGTGAGGGGATGCTTAGAATGGCAAATACCATGAAAATTGGCAAAAAAAAAAAAAAAAAAATACAATGTGGAACTTTGACAGAGAAAATTAGAGGATGGATACAATGTTTGTGCTTTACAGTGGCTGCTTTTTCACATTTATTTTTTTTCCATTTAGGAAAGCTATATAAGCTGGAGCACACTAGATTTCAGCAGAAGTAGAGGAGCTGATGTAATTTGGAAACATGATTTCAGGAAAGCCCACCCCAAGAATTGCCCTTGTCATCTAATGACAATCCATGAAAGTAATTACTTGGAAGTCCACATATTCTTTTCTTCCCCAAATAGATTAGTTTCAAAACTGTTACATGGCTAATGGAAATTTCACCCAAGTCATTGAGTTTATTCTCATAGGAGTCTCAGAACGCCCAGACCTCCAGATCCCACTCTTCTTTGTCTTCCTGGTCATCTATGGACTGACCGTGACAGGGAACCTAAGCATCATCACCCTCACCAGTGTGGACTCTCAGCTTCAGACCCCCATGTATTTCTTCCTCAGGCACTTGGCCATGATCAATCTTGGCAATTCAACTGTCATTGCCCCTAAAATGCTGATAAACTTCTTAGTAAAGAAACACACCACCTCCTTCTATGAATGTGCCATTCAGCTAGGCGGGTTCTTGGTTTTCATTGTAGCCGAAATTTTCATGTTAGCTGTGATGGCCTATGACCACTATGTGGCCATTTGTAACCCCCTGCTCTACATGGTGGTGGTGTCTCGGCGGGTTTGCTTTCTGCTAGTTTCTCTCACATACCTCTACAGCTTTTCCACATCGATTGTGACTTCCTTTTCTGTATTTTCAATGGCTTATTGCTCTTTCAATGTAATCAATCATTTTTACTGTGATATTGTCCCTCTCTTAGCATTGTCCTGCTCCAATACTTCCTTTCCAGAAACAGTAGTCTTCATATCTGCATCTACAAACTTGATGTTTTCCATAACTGTAGTTGTAACATCTTATTTCAACATCATTTTGTCCATTCTAAGGATATGTTCATCGGAAGGAAGGAAAAGAGCCTTCTCCACATGCGCTTCACATATGACAGCGGTGTCAGTCTTCTATGGCACTCTGCTTTTCATGTATTTACAGCCTCGAAATAACCATTCATTAGAAACTGATAAAATGGCTTCAGCGTTTTATACACTGGTGATTCCCATGCTGAACCCCATGATCTACAGCCTGAGGAACAAGGACATGAAGGCTGCCTTGAAGAGATTTCTGACAAATTCATGCTGTTGATGTCTTTTTGAACTCTATAGGTCAATGAAGAGATGGTTAAGATAGGCTGCCATTGGGTGGAGAAGATTCTTACAGCATTAAAAGCCAAATGAATAGGTTATTTTCCCATTCTGCAATTTCTATTTTGAGGAAAGGTCCTAGTTTGCACAATTCAAATAGAAATCTTGAATACAACCCAGGTTTTCTGATCTAAAGAATAAAAATGTTTGAGTCAATAGTCACAGAATTTGGGGGCTGAATTGAAGGAAAAAAAGAGCCAATGAAAGTCAGATCCTTATTCTTTGTATGAATTTTCCAGTTCACTTATCCTGATGCATGTGGCTGTGGGGGACAATTCCAGTACCCCAGACAATGCTAAAATATGAACTAATATTTATGAAATCATTCATGAGGCAGAGTCTATAGTTTAACACAAACCTTGTTAATTTTATAAAAGAAAAAATAAGATCAACTCACTTAAGAAGATGACAATATTCAGATATCTTCAGAGCAGAGTGTCACCACGTCCAAAATAGACTCCAGATTTCCTAACACACCAGTATATTCAATGCGACAAAATTAGAGTAATGTTTGAAGTGATAGGGTTTCCTTGGTGGCTCAGATGGTAAAGAATATATGTCAAAACCAATACAATATTGTAAAGTTAAAAAATAAAATAAATAAAAAAAATAAAAAGTGAAAAAAAAAATCTGCCTGCAATGTGAGACATCCGAGTTTGATCCCTGGGTTGGGAAGATCCCCTGAAGGAGGACAGAGCAATCCACTCCAGTATTCTTGGGGCTTCCCTGGTGTCTCAGAGGGTAAACTGTCTGCCTGCAATGCGGGAGACCCAGGTTCGATCTCTGGGTCAGGAAGATCCCCTGGAGAAGGAAATGGCAACCCACTCCAGTCTTCTTGCCTGGAGAATCCCATGGATGGAGGAGCCTGGTAGGCTACAGTCCATAGGATCGCAAAGAGTTAGATAAACTGAGTGACTTCACTTTCTTTCTTTTGAAGTGATGACAGAGAGAGATTCCTAGTTTTCCTGCTTCCTTTCCTGTCTTCAGAATGTTTCTCTATGTGCCTTGGCTTGCAGTTTTATCAGTTTTATGGCCTCTCCTACCCACTTAATTTCCTGTATCCAAAACTGCTTTGTTTGGAACTTTTTGGTGGGAGGGGGTTTTCTGCCCTTCTTACTGGCTGCACAACTCTGAATTGTATCACTGTAGCAACTTAAGACAGAACTAAATAGAAACATCAGAAGCAAGAGAGTCTAGGAAAAAAAAAAATCTGAAAAAGTAGTTTTATCTAGCAAACTTTTAGTATTCAAAAAATCAATAAAAAGAAGAAAACAATTAAAATGGGCCAATTTTAGAACTGTAAGAGGTGGGTATATGAATAACCAAGTATATAGAAAAGTGTCCACTTTCACTAGCCACCAAGTAAATGAAAATTCAACTCACAATGAGATTATTTTATACCAATTCCATTTATAAGTTATTTTTAAAATGTCTACATCAAATATTGCCAAGGCGATGGGGCAAATAGAATTCCCATACATGGCTTTGGTAATGTAAAATATTACCATAAGTTCAGAAAGTTAGCAGGTTCTTATAAAGTTAAGAATGCAGATGTTTAATGTTACAGTAATGGCATCTGGTCCCATCACTTCATGGGAAATAGATGGGGAAACAGTGGAAACAGTGTCAGACGTTATTTTTTGGGGCTCCAAAATCACTGCATATGGTGACTGCAGCCATGAAATTAAAAGACACTTACTCCTTGGAAGGAAAGTTATGACCAACCTAGATAGCATATTCAAAAGCAGAGATATTACTTTGCCAGCAAAGGTCCGTCTAGTCAAGGCTATGGTTTTTCTCATGTATGGATGTGTGAGTTGGACTGTGAAGAAAGCTGAGTGCTGAAGAATTGATGCTTTTGAATTGTGGTGTTGGAGAAGACTCTTGAGAGTCCCTTGGACTGCAAGGAGATCCAACCAGTCCATTCTGAAGGAGATCAGCCCTGGGATTTCTTTGGAAGGAATGATGCTAAAGCTGAAACTCCAGTACTTTGGCCACCTCATGCAAAGAGTTGACTCATTGGAAAAGACTCTGATGCTGGGAGGGATTGGGGGCAGGAGGAGAAGGGGACAACAGAGGATGAGATGGCTAGATGGCATCACAGACTCGATGGACGTGAGTCTGAGTGAACTCCGGGAGTTGGTGATGGACAGGGAGGCCTGGTGTGCTGCGATTCATGGGGTCACAAAGAGCTGGACACGACTGAGCGACTGAACTGAACTGAACTGAATTACCTCTTAGATCTATAACTAGTAAAAATAATACATATATACACACATATGCTTTTATAAGGGTGTTTATACAAGAAATTTCATAATAAACCGAAACTCAAATATCTATTGGTAAGAGAACAAGTAAGATGGGATATATGTATGTAGAGGACTGTATGTATCCATATAAACTCAGCACAGCTGAATTTCAAAACAATTAAGCTGAATGCAAGATACAGACTAAGAATATTTATTGTGTGGTTTCACTTATGTGAAATTCAGAAACAGGGAAAATGAGATTAGGGATAGAAACCAGAGCAGCATTTGGAAGTTAAGGTCTGAGGGAAATTGCCTTTATGATGGGAGTAGCCAAGAAGCGGGTGTTATAAAGTATCAGGGAAATGTCTGTGGTGTTGAAATGTTATCTTGATTCAGGTATTAGGAACAAATGGCACATTTTCCAAAACTTACCCATTTGTATAATTTAATGCCATCTTTTACTGTATGCAAATTTTCCTTAATTCTAAAGCAAAAGGAATTCATAGAAGAAGAGAACATAGGTTAAATGTTATGAGAGGGAATGTATTTCCTTATATTAGATTTTATCTTCTATGAGACTATGTGAACATCATGCAAAAGTGGTAGATCTCAGCTCAGGAAACACTATGATTTAGACAACTATTATTGCAACACATTGCATTACAATAATTGTTATGTGTTCGTCATATGAAAAGAAAATGCATGTATATCACTCATTTAAAGACAAGGCTTTAATTTCAAATCTTCTAGTCATCAATTACACATCTTTGGTCAAATCACATAGTTTATCTGAGATTAGTGTCCTCTGAATCTGGGAATAGTAATATACACCTCATTTAGGTTAAATGGTATATTTTTAATGCAGCGCCTATGACATTTTTACTGGAATAATAAACTTAAATAAATGATATGCAATGGTGGTGATTAATTTGCAATTCTATCATGACTATTGAAACTGTTCCAATTTTGCTGCAATAAAGCACGTTAGTCTTTTTCATTGTTGTTCTGATCATTGACTCTGTGTCAGCAATTGAGAACTTTTGTCGCGTGGGTCTCCGTGGAACTGTAAAGATCATTATGCTGATTTCTTCCTTTCTTTAAATTATTCCTTACAATTGTTCACTAGAGACTAGGCCAGATATCCCTGAGGATAGGTAGGCATGCAAGCAATTGTTTTTAAATCTCTCTTTAGATTTAAGAGAAATCATTTGTATAACTCACATGCTAGTAATACTTTCTCAGGAAACATCACAAAGAGATACAAAAAGTGTAAATTCTCCCTATTCAAAGAAAAGTCAGAGAAATTTGAGAGGAGAAAATCCAATTCTTCATTAACGTGAGTAGACAGAAATTGTTGATTTTGATTATCACCTTGACATTGGTAATTTCCCTTGTTTCTTAGATTCTGACTATGAACACTTTTATAGACACTGACAGATATTCTTTAACCACAAAAACTCCATTATTATTATTTTTTGTTGTTGTTAAATTGTTTCCCTGGAATACTGTGGTAGTGTCAGGGCATTACCTATGAATTGACTAGAAGTCATGTATCTATTTTATTTATGAAAGCTGAAAGTCAGATGTGGATATTTTAAGTGCAGAGGAAGTAAGATATATCTGAAAAAATCATGAGAAATCTAATCTACTAAAATCCAGTAAGATTAGAATTTCCAGATAAAATATAAGATATTCAGTTGCATTTAAATTTCAGATCAATTACAAATACTTTTTAGTACCTGTCTCATATAATATTTGAATTTTCTATAAATATATCCAATGCAATATTTGAAAAATACTTTAAGATATGTGTTACCCATGAAACATTTTATAAACTGAAAATAATCTTAATACAAGGATATGTATATTCTTCTATATGAGAATCAGTTCCCACACATGAACTTGGAGAACTTTTAGTTGATTGTTTCCCCTAATGGTTGCTTACTTTTTTTTTTTTCTTTCAGGAATGACTTTACTAACTGATTGAGTAAACTAGTAAATGAATAGAATACTTTTTTAAAAGTTAAGGAGAAAGCCATGAACCTTAAGTAGTTCCTAATTCTTATCACCAGGTCTGAAGATTGAAATATCAGTTATATCTTTGCACATTTTTTATATCCTGTGTGCTCTAATGATTAGCCCTAAATAGAAGCATATAAATGTTGCATCAGAATGGTCAAAAGTGACCAAAGATATCCTTTGCAAAATAAGAATGGGCAGAGTATCACTATTTCCTTAAGATTCTTATAGCAATTCTTTTTGATAAGTACCCAGAAGTTGTAAGTTGGACCATATGAGGAATTGCTAGTCAACAGATATCAAATTTTAGTAATAGAAGATGAATAATTTCTAGAGAGGAGCAGCATTGTGCCTATAATTAAGAATGCTAGTCTATTCAAACTTAAATCTTTTAATGGAACAGATCTCATGTTATATATTCTTAAGGAGAAAATTAAATTAAAAATGAATGGATAAGGTAAAATAATCTGGAAATTTAGAAGAAAATAATAAAAGACACTGAAAATGAAGATATCCTCAATAAACGCTAGACTAATCCTTAGCAGAACTGAAGACTTCAAACTGGTAATATTCGTAGCAGATGTCTGAATTCCTTTGCCTAATTTGGTGTGTCTCACATTCTACAAGAAAAACCATGATAGCAGGCCAGGCAATACTTGGTTCTTCTCTGTGAAAGAGGAAAGGGCCTGAAAGCTGAGTGGGACACAAGAGAGAAACAGCAGACAGTGTCATCTAGGAAAAAGCAGTAGAACTGGCTCCACAAAGCCCACAGTCACCTTCCATCCTTAAACTCATTTTTGCATCAGACCAGTTTCTTGATTTCAGAGAAGGCAATGGCACCCGACTCCAGTACTCTTGCCTGGAAAATCCCATGGACGGCAGAGCCTGGTAGGCTGGAGTCCATGGGGTCACAAAGAGTCAGACACAACTGAGCGACTTCACTTTCAAATTTCACTTTCATACATTGGAGAAGGAAATGGCAACCCACTCCAGTGTTCTTGCCTGGAGAATCCAAGGGACAGGGGAGCCTGGTGGGTCGCACAGAGTTGGACACGAGTGAAGCGACTTAGCAGCAGCAGCAGCAGTTTCTTGATTTAACAAGACAGAAACTCTGTAGTATCTTAATAAGGAAATAAAACCTAGGAAGAAATGTTTATTTTCTAGGATGCTCTTAGTTCAACTGGCATTTTTGAATATCGGCAAGGACACAGAGGGAAAGAGAAAAAAATGTAGGGCTGAGTGTATGCTGAGTGAGGTGATGTGAGTAGAAAGGCGACACAGACCCTGAATGTCAAATGCATTGAATATGAGGCTAAAGCTTATTCTTCAATTATTCTAAAAGTAATCTCAGATTACAAATTTGACTACTCAAAAAGTATTAAAGACTGTTATTTGTCTATCAGCCAAACTGAGAGAATCGTGACATGGAGATCAAAAGGATACAGTCATCAATGACACCATTAATTAAAGCTTGACCTAAGGAAGTTGGAGTGCATAGAATGGCAAAATATTATTGACACTGGCAAATAATAAAATGTGGAAGTTTGAAAGAGAAATTTAGAGGGTGGGTACAATATTTGTGATTTAAAGTGGTTCCTTTAAAATTTTTATTTTTGCCATTTAAAAAGTGTACATAGCCAGCAACACACTAAATTTCAGCAGAAATAGAGGAGCTGGTATAATTTGGAGGCATGATTCCAGGAAATCTCACCCTAGGCATTGCCTGTGCCATCTAATGGCAATCCTGCTGCTGCTGCTAAGTCCCTTCAGTCGTGTCCAACTCTGTGCGATCCCATAGACAACAGCCCACCAGGCCCTGCCGTCCCTAGGATTCTCCAGGCAAGAAAACTGGAGTGGGTTGCCATTTCCTCCTCCAATTCATGAAAGTGAAAAGTGAAAGTGAAGTCTCTCAGTCGTGTCTGACTCTGAGCGACCCCATGGACTGCAGCCTACCAGGCTCCTCCATCCATGGGATTTTCCAGGCAAGAGTAATGGAGTGGGTTGCCATTGCCTTCTCTGAATGGCAATCCTAGGAAATACAATTTTTAAAAACTGTAACCATTTCTCCTTTCTTGCTCAAACAGATGACTCTCCAAACTCTACCATGGCTCATGAAAATTTCACCCGAGTCATTGAATTTATTCTCACAGGAGTCTCAGAACGCCCAGACCTCCAGATCCCACTCTTCTTTGTCTTCCTGGTCATCTATGGACTGACCGTGACAGGGAACCTAAGCATCATCACCCTCACCAGTGTGGACTCTCGGCTTCAGACCCCCATGTATTTCTTCCTCAGGCACTTGGCTATCATCAATCTTGGCAATTCAACTGTCATTGCCCCTAAAATGCTGATCAATTTCTTAGTAAAGAAACACACCACCTCCTTCTATGAATGTGCCACCCAACTAGGCATGTTCTTGGTTTTCATTGTAGCTGAAATTTTCATTTTAGCTGTGATGGCCTATGACCGCTATGTGGCCATTTGTAACCCCCTGCTCTACCTGGCGGTTGTATCTCGGCGGGTTTGCTTTCTGCTAGTTTCTCTCACATACCTCTACAGCTTTTCCACAGCTATTGTGGCTTCGTCTTCTGTATTCTCTATGTCTTATTGCTCTTCCAATGTAATCAATCATTTTTACTGTGATATCGTCCCTCTGATAGCATTGTCTTGCTCTGATACTTCCTTTCCAGAAACAGTAGTATTTGTATCTGCATCTACAAATTTGGTGTTTTCCATAATTACCGTTGTAGCATCTTATTTCAACATTGTTCTGTCCATTCTAAGGATACGTTCATCAGAAGGAAGAAAAAGAGCCTTCTCCACATGCACTTCCCATATGACAGCTGTGTCAGTCTTCTATGGAACTCTGCTTTTCATGTATTTGCAGCCTCAAACTAACCATTCTATGGGTGCTGATAAAATGGCTTCAGTGTTTTATACACTGGTGATCCCCATGCTGAATCCTATGATCTACAGCCTGAGGAACAAGGACGTGAAGGCTGCCTTAAAGAGATTTCTGACAAATTCATGCTGTTCTTTTAAGCTGATATAATTTTTAACTCTAAGGTAAATGAGGAGATGGTTAAGAAAGGTGCATTGTGTGGAGGAGATTCTGAACAGCATTAGAAGCTAACGGAATAAGTGTTTTTCCCATTTTATTTATTTTGAGGCAAGGCTCTAGTCTGCATCATACAAATAGAAATCTTAAAAATAACCTAGTTTTTTTTTTTTTTTTCTGATCTAAAGAACAAAAAGTCAGAATTTAGACAATAGTCTCAGAAATTTGGCAATGAATTTCAGAAAGGAAACAGTGTATGAAAATGAGATCCTCATTCTTTGTAAAAGCTGTCCAGTTCACTTATCCTGAGCCAAGTTCATTTATCCTACTGACCCAGGTAGGTTACTGGAAGATCTAAGTTGTCCCAGACCAAAACAAACAAACAACAACATCAATGAACTAATATTTATGATATCACCCATAAGGCAGAGTTTGTAGTTTTCCAAAACCTTGTTAATTTCCTGCTCTAATTAAAAAAGAACAAATAAATCAACCCTCTTAAGACAATATTCATGTATTCACAGCACAATATAACCATGTTCAAGATAGATTCTAAGTTCCTAACAAACCAATATAGTCAATAGAAGAAAATTAGAGTAATCCTTGAAGTGACAGCAGAGAGTGGCTCTCAGTTCTCCTGCTCTTGCTCAGCCTTCAGATCTTCAGAGCATTCGTCTGTACCTTCGTTTGAGACTTTGTAAACATCATGGCCTCTTCTACCCACTTCATCTCCTGCATTCCAATCTGTTTTGTACTTGTGGAATTCTTCTTGTGGGAGATAACTTTTTGGTCTCCTAATGATAGCAAAAATCTCTTTGGTAATACAATAAGATATTGGGACATAGAACAAAACAGAAATATCAAAATATAAAATATCAGGGAGAAAATATGCAAAAATTGTTTTATCTAGCACATGGAACAAAGAAGGCAATGACACCCCACTCCAGTACTCTTGCCTGGAAAATCCCAGGGATGGAGGAGCCTGGTAGGCTGCAGTCCATGGGGTCGCTAGGAGTCAGACATGACTGAGCGACTTCACTTTCCCTTTTCACTTTCATGCATTGGAGAAGGAAATGGCAACCCACTCCAATGTTCTTGCCTGGAGAATCCCAGGGACGGGGGAGCCTGCTGGGCTGCCGTCTCTGGGGTCGCACAGAGTCAGACACAACTGAAGTGACTTAGCATAGCATAGCATAGCACACGTAAAATTCAAAAAATCAAGTAAAATTTAAATTTCAATGGGCAAAGTTTAGACAACGTAAGATGTAGATTTGAACACAGACTGGTTCCAAATAGGGAAAGGAGTACATCAAAGCTGAATACTGTCACCCTGCTTATTTAACTTATGTGCAGAGTACATCATGAGAACCGCTGGGCTGGAAGAAGCACAAGCTGGAATCAAGATTGCCGGGAGAAATATCAATAACCTCAGATATGCAGATGACAACACCCTTATGGCAGAAAGTGAAGAGGAACTAAAGAGCCTCTTGATGAAAGTGAAAGAGGAGAGTGAAAGGGTCAACTTAAAGCTCAACAGTCAGAAAACTAAGATCATGGCATCCGGTGCCATCACTTCATGGCAAATAGATGGGAAAGAATGGAAACAGAGACAGACTTATTTTGGGGGGCCTCCAAAATCACTGCAGATGGTGACTGAAGCTATGAAATTAAAATACGCTTGCTCCTTGGATTGAACCCAGGTCTCCCACATTGCAGGCAGATTCTTTACTGTCTGAGCCACCAGGGAATATAGTTATTTTATCCCAGTGTCCATTTATATATATATATGTGTGTATGTATTAATTTTTACATCAAATATTGGTAAGAATATGGTGAAAATGAAATTCTCATGCACAGCTTTTGCTAATGTAAAATGCTACAATAAGTTTGGTAATCTTGCAGTTTCTTGTAAAGTTAAATATACAGTGACCTATATCCTAGTTATTCTAAGATCCCTAACTAGGAGAAAGTAATGGATATATACTCACACATACACTTATATAAGACTCTTTATGCTAGACGTTTTAATAGCACAGCACAAACACAATATCCATCAATGTTTGAAGAGTTGTGGCACTCACATGCAGTGGGATGTCATATAGTTATAAAATCACACATGGATAAATTTCAAAATCACTATGCTGAGTGAAAGATACCAGAGTGAGAATATTGTGTGATTCCATGTGCATGAAATTCAAAAACAGGATAATAAGTTTAGGGATAGAAAACAGAGTAGTATTTGCTAGAGTTGTGAGAATGTTTGTGGAGTTAAATGAGGGAAATTTCCATTATTCCTGGAAGGGTGGAGGGGTTATAAAGCACTGGAGAAGTTTCTGTGGTGCTGAAAACATTCTATATTTTGATTTAGGTATTAGGAACAAATGACACATTTTCCAAAACTTGCCCATCCATGCAGTTTAGATCCATCTTTAGCTGTTTATGATTTTTGCTCAATTCTAATACATAAGGCTGAGGGTATAGGTAAAATGTTATGAGAGAGCATGTACTGTCTTATGTTAAATTTTACCTTCCATGATGTTGTACTGGGCATTATCCAAGTGTATTGGTGTCTCAGCTCAGGAAGCACTATAGTTTAAACACACACTGCATTTCAATAATTGTTATGGGTTTGTCATATTAAAGGTCAGAGTATGTATACCACTCACTTAAAGATGAGGCTTTAATTTCATCATGGCTTTGGTCATATTACATAATTTATCTGAGCTTGGTTTTCCTCTGTTTATTGTTATATTCCATATTTATATCATATAAGTTAAATGATATATTTTCACCCCAGTGCCAACTACATATTTTTTTTTACTGGAATTATAAATTTAAAAAATTCTATGCAATGATGATTCGTTTACAATTATATCATGACTTTTGGAACTGTTTCTGTTTTGCTGAGTTAAAGCCCATACAGTAGCATTTTCATTGTTACTATAATCATTGAGTCTGTGTAAATGAATGAGCACATAAAACAGGCTGTAGGTCTCAATGGAACTGTGCAGATCATTTATGCTGTTTTCTTCCTTTCCTAAAATTGCCCCTTACACTTTTTCACTAGGAAATACGCAGAATATCTTGGATAATTAGCAGAAACTACAGGCAATTTTTTAATCTCTCAGATAATTTAAACAAAAATGTCTGAATAAATACCATACTACTTCCTCAAGGAACATCAGAAGGAGAGAAGAAAAGTGTAAATTCTCTTTACTCAGAGAAAAGTAAGAGAAACTTGAGAGCAGAAAACTGCAATTACTCTTTAAATGTGAGTAGATAAACATTGCTGTTGATTTTGATGATCACCTAATGTTGGTAATTCACCTTGATTCTTAGATTCTGACTAAAGACACTTTTATGGTCACTGAAAGATCATTCTTTATCTCACAGGAATTTCATTATTTCCTTTTTTAACTGGTTTTCCTGGAATAGTATTTAAGGCGTTAAAATCCCATGAATTGACAACATGTTCTATTTCTGTTTGACTTGTGAAAGTTGAAAGCTGCATTTGGAAATTACAGGTGCAGAAAGAGTGCACAGATCATCACCAATCTAACTATTAGAATCCAGTAAGATTAGAATTCGCAGATAAAATACAGAATATTCAGCTGCATTTAAATTTCAGATCAATAACAAATAGTTTTTAGTATTTGCCTCATGCAACATTTGGCTTTTTTGTTAATGTAACCAATTCAATATTTTAAAAGGAATATTTTAAAATATTGTGTCACCCATTAAATATTTTATAAATTGAAAATAATTTAATTTAAAGATATGCATATTCTTATATATAAGATCAACTCCCATGCATAAACTTGGAGATTTTTTATTCATTTGTTTTCTCAGTTCAGTTCAGTTCAGTCGCTCAGTCGTGTCTGACTCTTGTTTTCTCTACCAGTTGATAACTTGCTAACTACGTAGTCCATGTTTTTTCTTTTTCTTCCTTTCTTTCTTTTTTTTTTTTTTTTTTTAAAGAAAAGACTTTACAAATTGAGCAAGTAGACTGGTAAATATAGGAAGATTTTTTAAGAGTTTTGGAGAAAGACTTTAAGCCCAAATAATTCCTAACTGCCATCAGCAATTCTGAAGATTCAAAATGCAGTCATCTCTTTGCATACATTTTGTATCTTGTCTGCTTTAATGCACACAGGCATGCTCAGTTGTGTCTGACTCTTTGGGACCCCATGAACTGTAGCCCCCACTATGGAATTTTCCAGGCCAGAATACTGGAGTGAGTTGTTATTTCCTCATCCGGGGTATCTATCTGACCCTACAGGAATAGAAACTGCATCTATAACAAGACATATCCTTTCCTAAAAAAAAACAAAACAAACAAACAAACAAAACAAAAACAAAAACAAAACAAAACAAAAAAACCACCAACTTGGTAGGGTATCAGTTCAATCTAGTCGCTCAGTCGTGTCTGACTCTTTGCGACCCCATGAACTGCAGCACGCCAGGCCTCCCGGTCCATCACCAACTCCCGGAGTCCACTCAAACCCATGTCCATTGAGTCAGTGATGCCATCCAACCATCCCGTCCTCTGTTTTCCCCTTCTCCTCCTGCCTCCAATCCCTCCCAGCATCAGGGTCTTTTCAAATGAGTCAGCTCTTCACAGCAGGTGACCAAAGTATTGGAGTTTCAGCTTCAACATCAGTCCTTCCAATGAACAAGTAGGACTGATTTCCTTTAGGATGGGTGGATTGGATCTCCTTGCACTCCAAGGGACTCTCAAGAGTTCTCTCCAACACCACAGTTCAAAAGCATCAATTCTTTGGCGCTCAACTTTCTTTATACTCTAACTCTCACATCCATACATGACTACTGGAAATACCATAGCCTTGACTAGATGGACCTTTGTTGGCAAAGTAATGTCTCTGCTTTTGAATATGCTATCTAGGTTGGTCATAACTTTCCTTCCAAGGAGTAAGTGTCTTTTAATTTTATGTCTGCAATTACCATCTGCAGTGATTTTGGAGCCCCCCAAAATAAAGTCAGCCACTATTTCCACTGTTCCTCATCCATTTGCCATGAAGTGATTGGACCAGATGACATGATCTTAGTTTTTTGAATGTTAAGCTAAAAGCCAACTTTTTCACTCTCCACTTTCGCTTTCATCAAGAGGCTTTTCAGTTCCTCTTCACTTTCTGCCATAAGGGTGGTGTCATCTGCATATCTGAGGTTCTTGATATTTCTCCCGGCAATCTTGATTCCAGCTTGTGCTTCTTCCAGCTCAGCGTTTCTCATGATGTACTCTGCATATGAGTTAAATAAGCAGGGTGACAATATACAGCCTTGATGTACTCCTTTTCCTATTTGGAACCAGTCTGTTTTTCCATGTCCATTTCTAACTGTTGCTTCCTGACTTGCATACAGGTTTCTCAAGAGGCAGGTCAAGTGGTCTCGTATTCCCATCTCTTTCAGAATTTTCCACAGTTTATTGTGATCCACACAGTCAAAGGCTTTGGCTAAGTCAATAAAACAGAAATAGATGTTTTTTTTTTTCTGGAACTCTCTTGCTTTTTCCATGATCCAGCGGATGTTGGCAATTTGATCTCTGGTTCCTCTGCCTTTTCTAAAACCAGCTTGAACAACTGGAAGCTCACAGTTCACGTATTGCTGAAGCCTGGCTTGGAGAATTTTAAGCATCACTTTACTAGCATGTGAAATAAGTGCAACTGTGCAGTAGTTTGAGCATTCTTTGGCATTGCCCATCTTTAGGACTGGAATGAAAACTGACCTTTTCCAGTCCTGTGGTCACTGCTGAGTTTTCCAAATTTGCTAGCATATTGAGTGCAGGACTTTCATAGCATCATCTTTTAGGTTTTGAAATAGCTCAACTGGAATTCCATCACCTCCACTAGCTTTGTTCGTAGTGATGCTTCCTAAGGCCCACTTGACTTCACATTCCAGGATGTCTGGCTCTAGGTGAACAATCACACCATCATGATTATCTGGGTCGTGAAGATCTTTTTTGTACAGTTCTTCTGTGTATTCTTACCATCTCTTCTTAATATCTTCAACTTCTGTTAAGTCCCTGCAATTTCTGTCCTTTATTGAGCCCATATTTGCATGAAATGCTCCCTTGGAATCTCTAGTGTTCTTGAAGAGATCTCTAGTCTTTCCCATTCTGTTGTTTTCCACTATTTCTTTGCATTGATCACTGAGGAAGGCTTTCTTATCTCTCCTTGCTATTCTTTAGAACTCTGCATTCAAATCAGTATATCTCTCCTTTTCTCCTTTGGTTTTCGTTTCCCTTCTTTTCACAGCTATTTGTAAGGTCTCTTCAGATAGCCATTTTGCTTTATTGCATTTCTTTTTCTTGGGGATGGTCTTGATTCCCGTCTCCTGTACAATGTCATGAACCTCCATCCATAGTTCATCAGGCACTCTATCTATCAGATCTAGGCCCTTAAATCTATTTCTCACTTCCACTGTATAGTCATAAGGGATTCAATGTAGGTCATATCTGAATGGTCTAGTAGTTTTCTCCACTTTCTTCAATTTCAGTCTGAATTTGACATTAAGGATTTTTCATGATCTGAGCTACAGTCAGCTCCTGGTCTTGTTTTTTGGTGACTGTATAGAGCTTCTCCATCTTTGGCTGCAAAGAATATAATCAATCTGATTTTGGTGTTGGCTATCTGGGGATGTACATGTGTAGAGTCTTCTTTTGTGTTATTGGAAGATGGTGTTTGCTATGACCAGTGCATTTTCTTGGCAAAACTCTATTAGCCTTTGCCCTGCTTCATTTCATATTCCAAGGCCAAATTTGCCTGTTATACCAGATGTTTCTTGACTTCCTACTTTTGCATCCCAGTCCCCTTTAATGAAAAGGACATCTTTTTTGGGTGTTAGTTCTAGAAGGTCTTGTAGGTCTTCATAGAACTGTTCAACTTCAGCTTCTTCAGCATTACTGTTCAGGGCATAGACTTGGATCACTGTGATATTCAATGGTTTGCCTTGGAGATGAACAGAGATAATTCTGTCATTTTTGAGATTGTATCCAAGTACTGCATTTCAGACTCTTTGGTTGACTACGATGGCTACTCCATTTCTTTAAGGGATTCCTACCCACAGTGGTAGTTATACTGGTCATCTCAGTTAAATTCACCCATTCCAGTCCATCTTAGTTTGCTGATTCCTAGAATGTCAATGTTCACTCTTGCTATCTTCTGTTTGACCACTTCCAATTTGCCCTGATTCATGGACCTACCATTCCAGGTTCCTATGCAGTATTGCTCTTTACAGCATCAAACCTTGCTTCTATCACCATCCACAACTGGGTGGTGTTTTGCTTTGGCTCAATCCCTTCATTCTTTCTGGAGTTATTTCTCCACGGATCTTCAGTAGCATAGTGGGGCACCTACTGACCTGGGGAGTTCATCTTTCAGTGTCCTATCTTTTTGCCTTTTTATACTGTTCATGGGGTTTGCAAGGCAAGAATAGTGAAGTAGTTTGCCGTTCCCTTCTCCAGTGGACCACATTCTGTCAGACCTCTCCACCATGACCCTTCCATCTTGGGTGGAAATTATTTTCAGTAAATGCCCAGAAGTTGTATGTTGGACCATACAGGGAGTTGCTAATCAACAGGTATATAAAGTTTCAGTTAAGGAAGGTGAATAAAATCTATGGATCTACTCTATAGCATTTAACCATAATTTACCATACTGTACTATTCACTCATAAATTATTTAATGGGGCAGATAAAATATTATGTATTTTATCGCATTAAATCAAAATTTAAAAAGTAGACAAGGTCCATGGAATTTCCCAAGCAAAAATACTAGAGTGGGTTGCCATTTACTACTCCAGCGAATCTCCCTAATCCAGAGATCAAACTCAAGTCTCCCACATTGGTAGGCAGATTCTTTACCACTGTGTCACCTGGGAAGCCCAAATCAACTATAATTCAATAAAAAATTTTTTGTTGTTGAGAAAAAAAGAAAAAGAGGCATGAGAGACACAGAATCAACATCCTGTAGTGCAGTGTTATAGGACAAAAGAAAAACTAGATTCTCAAAAGAGAGGATAGTCTTCAGTGGAAAAGGATGCAGGTATATCGAGAAACCTATTGGGAAGTTATGCTACAATTAAAAAAAAAAAGTTGAAGCAGATGAAAAAATCTTGAAATCAATGAAAAAATATCGTATGATCATTAGGGCTCATTTCCTAAATATCTGCAAGTCTAACTTACCAAATATGCTCCAGAGTTACTTAGTAGCTTGCCTAAATTAATATTTAAATTTCTCACAAACACTTAAAGTTTAATAAGTTCATAATATCACTTTCATCACTCCATCTTAAATCATAACCCCAAAATTTGAAAAACCATATTGATCCAGTCACAAAAGAAAAAAATCACAAAAGTATTTTTTGTTCCTAATCTCAGTGTCATTCCCTCATCTCTTTCTCATAGAGCCCACACCATGAATTATGTTGCTGATGCCTTTCTTGTTTCTGCTCTCAACTGTTAATGTACCATCTTCTATTTCCATTTCTCTACTTTGGCTCATTATCTTCCACCAGGAATCCTATAGCAACTGTTTACTCACTTTTAAATTTTTACTCATGATTTCTACCTCCTTTCAATTATGTAATTATTATCTTCATAACAGCAAGAATTATCTTTTTAAAGTTTAAAACTGACCGTGTTCCTTATCTACCTTCAAACTTAACAATGCTTTAGAATTCACTTAAAATAAAATCCAACTATTTACTGTGACCTATATTATATGATTCTACTGTCTCCATTTCCTCATTATTATTTAGTCACACTGGCTCCATTAAGTTTTGCTATAAAAACAGACAGGAAAAGGAATAGTTATTTTCTACCCTAAAACAGCATCTTCAAGAAATCGGAATCCTGGAATGTTCTTCTGGTGATTCACTCAAAAGTTGGTTCTGCCTCACCGTTCAGTTTTAGTTCAAATGTATGTCTCAAAAAGGTCTTCTTTTAACATCTTGTGTGAAATAATTCTCCCAGGTTATCCTAATGTGTATTTTGTTACTTGTCCTTATTAAAATTAATATACTCTACAATTATCTTGTGCTTATATTTTGTTACCAGCCCTTTCTCTCTTCCCTATTACTGGAATAGTATGTCCATGAGGTAAGGGACAAGTCATTCAACTGAAGCTTGGCTATTTCCTGACAAAAGTAGAAAATCAACAAATACCTGGTAATTAAATAAGAAAATGATTCAAGGGACCAAAGACAATGTTTGGTGTCAGTATAAAATATTCAACAATATTAGAAGTAATTTTGGTCTTATATCGCTGATTCTTTTTCATTGTCACAACTCTTTTTTTTCTTTCTTACTGTAGAATTTTTATTTTAATTTTGTTTAGAAGAGAAATGTCAACAGTTCTGGCCTTTGAAAAGTCACATATTTATGATATATAGATTTAAAAAACACTTTATTGAATTATGATTGACATGTCAAAACTCTACATGTTTGCAACTTAATGAGATTGGAGATGTGTGTGCATCAGTGAGATCATCACTATCTACAAAAGTTTCAGATTCACCATCTACAAAAGTTTCTTCCTGCTCACTTTATTAATTATTGTTAATATATTGCATATATATATGTTAATTGTTGCTAAAAGGTAAATCTTACGTTAATTGGTCATGTAACTTTGACCCTCTACAACTTCTCTCCGAGTCCTCAGCTTAGAGACTCTGAACAGACTTCTTTATGTCAGGTGCCCCCAACTAGACATCAATTGTTATTGAGAAAAAGCTCAACTTAGTGAGGTCAAATATCACGTTTCAAATATCTCTAGCAAAATATTCAGTTGTATTATAATCTCATGTAGATCCTTTAGCAAATATATGTAATGAAATTACCATAGAAGTTCTATAAAAGGATGTTTAATATTATTGCATTGATGAAAAAATATCAAAAATCTGATAAAATATCAGTAAAGTTATGAACTAAAATTGAGGTTAGAAGTATTTCATAATTCAAAAAATAATGTTAAAAATTGTATAAATAAAAAAATAATGGTTAAAAATAAAAGCACATTGAAATAATATGAGGAATTGTATCAACTTGTGGGCAAGAAGGAAAAGAGCTATGAAAGGGAGGAAAACACTTTCAAAGAGAAAAATTTTTTTAAAGGTGAAAAGAGAATAGTTGATGTAAAAAATGTATCTAAGAACATGTCTCCATATATTTTTTTCTGGTAATAAAGTGAAAAATGAGCAAAGAGTTTAACATAAATAGATGGTCAAATCTGCAAGTTCAATACAGACCAAATAGAAGCTATAGAAATACAGTATAAATGAAAAGGGGTAGAGCATTGGCTAAATTATCTATTCTTAAGAAAAAGCAAGAAATCTCAGATTAGGAAATTAAGAGTAGATGCCAAATTATTTGTGTGCTTAGTCACTCAGTCATGTCCAACTCTGTGACCCCCATCAGGACTGTTGCCCACCAGGGTCTTCTGTCCATGGAATTTTCCAGGCAAGACTATTGGAACAGGTTGCCATTTCCTGTTCCCAGGGATCTTCCCAATCCAGGGATTGAACCTCTGTCTCTTGCGTATCCTGCATTGGCAGGCAGATTTTTTACCATTAAGCTACTGGGGAAATCTTGAATTATTAGGGAACTTGCAATTCCTCATGTCTTCCTCACACTCTGTGCAAGAGGCATCAGATTGGAATCTCCATTCTATTTTTTAAGCTACTAAAACAGTCATAATTTAATAAGATTATGAGAAAATAAAATTTCAAAATATACATTACACTGGATCATCTGTTTAATTTGCCGTACCCGTCTCATCTCTTCAGTAAATGATTGCAAAGTTGGTTTACTAGACCTAGAAGTTTGAGTTTAGTAACTGAGACCAATAGGAAATCTCATCAAAGGATTGCTTTTGACATCTAATAACAGTACTGGAAAATAATTCCATAAGGTTTGTGACTACTTCTTTTTTTCTTCAAACAGATGACTTTCCAAACCTTTACATGGCTAACGGAAATTTCACCTGAGTCACTGAGTTTATTCTCACAGGAGTCTCAGAACGTCCAGACCTCCAGATCCCACTCTTCTTTGTCTTTCTGGTCATCTATGGACTGACAGTGACAGGAAACCTAAGCATCATCACCCTCACCAGTGTGGACTCTTACCTTCAGACCCCCATGTATTTCTTCCTCTGGTACTTGGCCATCATCAATCTTTGCAATTCAACTGTCATTGCTCCTAAAATGCTGATCAATTTCTTAGTAAAGAAACACACCACCTCCTACTATGAACGTGCCACCCAACTGGGAGGGTTCTTGGTTTTCATTGTAGCTGAGGTGCTCCTGTTAGTTGTGATGGCCTATGACCGCTATGTGGCCATTTGTAACCCCCTGCTCTACATAGTGGTGGTGTCTCAGAGGATCTGTCTTCTGGTAGTTTCCCTCACATACTTCTATAGCTTTTGTACATCAATTGTAACTTCATCGTCTGTATTCTCTATGACTTATTGCTCTTCCAATGTAATCAATCACTTTTGCTGTGATACCATCCCTCTGTTAGCATTATCTTGCTCTGATACTTCAGTTCTAGAAGCAATAATATATATGTCTGCATCTACAAATTTGGTGTTTTCCATAATTACTGTCATAGCATCTTCTTTCAACATTTTTTTCTGTCCGTTCTAAAGATATGTTCATCAGAAGGAAGGAAAAGAGCCTTTTCCACATGTGCCTCACATATTACAGCAGTGTCAGTCTTCTATGGAACTCTACTGTTTGTGTATTTGCAGCCTCAAACTAACCGTTCTCTGGGTGCTGATAAAATGGCTTCAGTGTTCTATACACTGGTGATTCCCATGCTGAACCCCATGATCTACGCCTGAGGAATAAGGACATGAAAGCTGCATTGAAGAGATTTATTAGAAATCCATGCTGTTTTTAGAGTCATTCTAGTTTTAAAACTCTGTAGATAAATGAAGGTAGGCTGCCATTGGTTGGAGAAAGCTGAGATTAGATGTCTGGTTTATAGGTTCTCAAGTAACCCTGGAAATTAAATAGGATTATGTTTCCAGGAAATGGTGATTTTAAAAATAACCTGACTCTCCTGGAATTCTCAGATAAATATAGAAATGAAGAATATTCACTAACTTTGCTTAGTGTTCAGTAATCTAGATTGAAAGAAATGTTTCCAGGAGTCAGGAGAGATATGTTAAGAAATAAGTAAACTAGAACAGAGCAATATCTATAAATGAAACAAGCAAGCTGATCATTCTTATTATTTTGTTTCTTTTTATTTTTATCCTGGATGTGTATGGGTATAGTAGATAACTACATCTTGAAGAATTGTAATTAGAGATGGCTAAAATCTTTTTTACTCTTTTTAGCAAAATTATGCCAGTTATCTTTAAAGTAAAACTCCCTACTCTTTCTTAATATTGTTTGTTTGATAAAATATTTAGTAGGAGTGAATTTACATTCTGAATGTCAACCCAAATATGACTATTTTATTCTGTTAATATATTTTATATATTTTGAATTTGTTATAAATGTATATAATTTATACATCAACATAAAAACATAGTAAATTTTTTAATATGCTCTCATTTTATTCATGAGGTTAGTGGATACCATTAAGATTTTCCTTTCTCCTTACTGAGTATAGTCCTCTTTACTGCATTTAATACATGCACTTTATTGTGAGACAATGGACATTCAATGAACAATCTTTTTCAGAGTTCTTTATACCATTACAAAAACAATTTGTTTTCCAAAAATATTCTGTTGTGTTTTCTGATAGTTTTTGATCAGTAAGCTTACACTAAAATCTGTTCTCCAACTGTGAATGGATAGGGATGACCAGACAATATCACAGACTTATTAAATCAGATCACCAAATAAAGATTACTAAAACCATATTTTAAGAAAAGTTGAAAGGAGTTGAGGTTACAAAAATATTCAGAGATAAGATTGTAGAGACTCACATTAACATATAAGTTTTCAAATACAATTCACACTTTATTTTTAATGCAATATAAAATGGGTTTTATGTCCAAATATCAGAAGTTAACGTTTTGAAAGGACTGAAAAGCAAATGAGAGGAAATGAAATCAGGGAAATAAGGGAAATTTGGATACACTTTATCACAAAGTGTTGTTGATGTACAATACTATATTAGTTTTAGGCATAGTTGAACATTACACATGTGAAATAAAAAAATAAATAAAACACACTAATGACTATAACAAAATAGAAATAGATTCATAGGAACAAAGAGCAGACTAGTGGGGAAAAGGAAGAGGAGAGAGATAAGATAGGGGCAGAGGAAGAGGCATAATCCACTGTGTGCAAAATTACTGGAAAATTGGCAAACAGAGAGGACACATATGTAATGAGTGTTTTCAGATATCCGACAATTGGCAGCACAGGACTGTGATGTCAGTAAAGGGTACAGTTAACTGTCCTTCACATAGGGTGATGGTGGGCGTGAAGAGAACACAGTATTCAGGTAAAGTTGAAGACACAGTCAGACCAGAAGGGCCGAGGTGCCTGGGATATGTGAGTTGGGAACTAGAGTGGAGACATCTAAGCAGACACAGTGACTACCCAGCAGCCTGAATTCTGCTTGAGAAGTCCAGTGACTTCTGAACCATACCTATTAAGGTGAGATTCCATAAGGCCAGGTCAATAACAGCTACCAGGGAGTGAGAAATGGCTGGAGGTCTGGATGATGAAGACTACCACTTCACACAGGATTGAAACACATCAAAATTCTGTCAAACTCTAGTGGGAAGACTCACTGAATGCCTAGGGCTCTGTCCAACTCAAACCTGAGCCATGCAGGTGGGGGAAAGGTTGAAGACACCAGACAAAGCTAAAAATGTGCACGAACATTTATATTACCATCCATGAGGCAGAGTTTGCAGTTTGACACAAACTTTGTTAATTTCCTGCAAAAATAATTAACTACAAGAAAAATTAATTCAGCCCTCTTAAGAAGAATATAGCAATATTTAGATATCATCAGAGCATCCTATCACAATTTCCATTTCGACTCCGGAGTTCTCTAACACAGCACAATCCTTGAATTGATAACAGAGAGTAGTTTCTAGTTTTCCCTCTCACTTCTCAGTCTTCAGAGTGTTAGTCTGTGTACCTTGAGATGGGACTTTATCAGCTTTATGGCCTCTCCTAACCACTCCATCTCCTGCATCCCAATCTGTTCTGTACATGAGAAGCTGTCTGAGGGGAGAAGATTTTTTTGCCCTCCCTGCTGCTGCTGCTAAGTCGCTTCAGTCGTGTCTGACTCTGTGTGACCCCATAGATGGCAGCCTACCAGGCTCCCCTGTCCCTTGGATTCTACAGGCAAGAACACTGGAGTGGGTTGCCATTGCCTTCTCCGTCCCTACTGGTGCATTTTTTTGCTTTGTATCACTGCAGGATTTTGAGCCAAAGAACTAAACAGAGACATCAAAATAATAAAACCTCTGTGTGTTTATTGGCCATCTGGATGTCTTCTTTGGACAAATCTCTGTTTAGGTCTTCTGCTTATTTTCTTGATTAGGTTGTTTGTTTTCCTAATATTGAGCTATACTAGCTGCTTATATATTTTGGAGATTAATACTTTGTCAGTTGTTTCATTTGGAACTATTTTGTCCCATTCTGAGGATTGTCTTTTAATCTTGTTTATTGTTTTCTTTGCTGTGCAAAAACTTTTAAGTTTAAATAGGTTCCATTTGTATATTTTTGTTTTTATTTCCATTACTCTAGTAGGTGGGTCAAAGAGGACCTTTCTGTAACTTATATCAAAGAGTATTCTGTCTATATTTCCTTTCAGAATTATATAGCTTCTCGTCTTACATTTAGTTAGTTTTGTTTTTTAATTCACTTTGAGTTTATCTTTGTGTATGGTGGTAGGAACTGTTCTAATTTCATTCTTTTACACATACTTGTCCAATTTTCCCAGCACCACATATTGAAGAAACTATCTTTTCTCCATTGTATATCATTGCTTTCTTTGTCAAAAATGAGATGTCCATAGGTGTGCAGGTTTATCTCTGGACTTTCTATCTTATCCCATTGGTCTATATTTCTGTTTTTGTACCACCCCCCCCCAAAATGGGCAGAAGACCTAAATAGACAGTTCTTCAAAGAAGACATACAGATTACAAATAAACACATGGAAAAAAAGAATGCTTAGCATTGCTTATTGCTAGAGAAATGTAAATCAAAACCACAATGAGGTATCACCTCACACAGGTCACAATGGTCATCATTAATAAATCTACAAACAATAAATGCTGGAGAGAATGTGGGAGAAAAGGGAATCCTATTGCACTGTTGGTGGGAATGTAAAGTGATACAGCCACTATGGAGAACAGTATGGAAACTCCTTAAAACACTAGGCATAAAACTACCATATGACCCAGTGATCCCACTACTGGGCATATACCCTGAGAAAACCATAATTGGAAAAGACACATGTGCCCCAATGTTCATAGTGGCATTATGTACAATAGCTACGATGTTGAAGCAACTGAGATGTCCATTGACAGAAGAATGGAAAAAGAAAATGTCATACAAATATACAATGGAATACTCAGTTCAGTTCAGTCGCTCAGTCGTGTCTTACTCTTTGTGACCCCATGAATCGCAGTTCACCAGGCCTCCCTGTCCATCACCAACTCATGGAGTTCACCCATACTCACGTCCAGCCATCTCATCCTCTGTCGTCCCCTTCTCCTCCTGCCCCCAACCCTCCCAGCATCAGAGTCTTTTCCAATGAGTCAACTCTTCATGTGAGGTGGCCAAAGTACTGGCATTTCAGCTTTAGCATCAGTCCTTCCAAAGAAATCCCAGGGCTGATCTCCTTCAGAATGGACTGGTTGGATCTCCTGGCACTCCAAGGGACTCTCAAGAGTCTTCTCCAACACCACAGTTCAAAACCATCAATTCTTCCCCACTCAGCCTTCTTCACAGTCCAACTCTCACATCCATACATGACCACAGGAAAAACCATAGCCTTGACTAGACGAACCTTTGTTGGCAAAGGAATGTCTCTGCTTTTGAATATGCTATCTAGGTTGGTCATAACTTTCCTTCCAAGGAGTAAATTTTTTTTAATTTCGTGGCTGCAGTCACCATCTGCAGTGATTTTGGAGCCCAAAAAAATGAAGTCTGACACTGTTCCCACTGTTTCCCCATCTATTTCCCATGAAGTGATGGGACCAGATGCCATGATCTTCGTTTTCTGAATGTTGAGCTTTAAGCCAACTTTTTCACTCTCCACTTTCACTTTCATCAAGAGGCTTTTGAATTCCTCTTCACTTTCTACCATAAGGGTGGTGTCGTCTGCATATCTGAGATTATTGATATTTTTCCCGACAATCTTGATTCCAGCTTGTGTTTCTTCCAGCTCAGCATTTCTCATGATGTACTCTGCATAGAAATTAAATAAGCAGGGTGACAAAATACAGCCTTGACGTACTCCTTTTCCTATTTGGAACAAGTCTGTTGTTCCATGTCCAGTTCTAACTGTTGCTTCCTGTCCTGCATACAAATTTCTCAAGAGGCAGATCAGGTAGTCTGATATTCCCATCTCTTTCAGATTTCCACAGTTTATTGGGATCCACACAGTCAAAGGCTTTGGCATAGTCAATAAAGCAGAAATATATGCTTTTCTAGAACTCTTTTGCTTTTTCCATGATCCAGCAGATGTTGGCAATTTGATCTCTGGTTCCTCTGCCTTTTCTAAAACCAGTTTGAACATCAGGAAGTTCACAGTTCACATATTGCTGAAGCCTGGCTTGGAGAATTTTGAGCATTATTTTACTAGCGTGTGAGATGAATGCAATTGTGCAATAGTTTGAGCATTCTTTGGCATTGCCCATCTTTAGGATTGGAATGAAAACTGGCCTTTTCCAGTCCTGTGGTCACTGCTGAGTTTTCCAAATTTGCTGGCATATTGAGTACAGCACTTTCACAGCATCATCTTTCAGGTTTTGAAATAGCTCAACTGGAATTCCATCACCTCCACTAGCTTTGTTCATAGCGATGCTTTCTAAGGCCCACTTGACTTCACATTCCAGGATGTCTGGCTCTAGGTCAGTGATTACACCATCATGATTATCTGGGTCGTGAAGAACTTTTTTGTACAGTTCTTCTGTGTATTCTTGCCATCTCTTCTTAATATCTTCTGCTTCTGTTATGTCTATACCATTTCTGTCCTTTATCGAGCCCATCTTTGTGGGAGTCCAGCCCCAGCTGATGCAGGGTATTCGAAGGAGAGACGGCATCAGCGAGGATCAGGAAACAACTGCTTAATTAAACGTTAATTAAGGATATAAAAAGTAATAGAATGAGGATAGCTTAGTGAGGAAATTCAGTGGAGAAAAGAGGCTGAAATAAGGATAGCTCAGTAGGAAAATTCAGTGAAGAAAAGAGGCTGAATAATTCAGCCAGAAGGTAAGAGAAAGAACGACATGGGGAGACCAAGTTTTCGGTGAACAAGGCCCGCACTTTATTTTCCAAAGTAGTTTTTATACCTTAAGTTGTGCATAGAGGATAATGGGGGAAGGGGTAGAGTCATGCAAGGACAGCAGTTCCTGATCCTAAACGAAGCCAGACTTTCAAACTTATCATATGCAAAAGTTCAGGTGATTTACATCATCTTCTGGCCAGGAGGCCTGTTAACATTTTAAGAAACGTATTTTTCTCTAAAGGTGATTATTCCAAAGTCAGGAGCCACCCTCCACAAGCATTAGATAAAGTTGCATTCTTATAGGGCAAAGGTGTGGTGGGCTCAATAAAGAAAAGAATTAACTCAAGGGTCCAAGTTTACAAACATTGAGGCTACTACTTACATTTCTATACACCCATTATATCAATCAATACACTTCCAAGGACACAGTAGGTAAGGGGTATAGAGACTTAGCAGCAAACATTGGCCCAATAAGTGAAAAACCCTTCACCAATACAATTTCTAATCAATCTTTTAACTACTCAAAGGACTCTGTGTTTAGACAGTTTAGAACATCTCCCGCCTCTCACAGTTGGGAGGCTCTGAACAATCACATGTGGCCGGAAAAACCTATTCAGGCAGGCTAGAGGACTTCCAAAGGAGTTTGTAGGTTGAAACACTGTCACACCCAGGAATTATTAACTGGAGCTGTAAGCTAACTCTTTTTTCAGAGAGAGATAGTGGGGGACAGCCCCCCATAAAGTCAGAGGTGTAGGTGAAAACACAAAGCAGAAAGTAGGCAGACTCTGGTTTTGGGGGTTGATGCTCAAGAATTTCCAGGGGGACTCCTGAGGCTCGATCCCGCCTTTGCGTATGCCGAGCCTCCTTCCTCATGACCTTTGTCATGGGCAGAGTTTCTCACGCTGGCTCCCGGCAGTGATAGAATTCCAGTTGAGCTATTCCAGATCCTGAAAGATGATGCTGTGGAAAGTGCTGCACTCATTATGCAATATGCAATATGCACTCAATATGCAATATGCCGGCTCCCGGCACATCTTTGCATGAAATGTTCCCTTGGTATCTCTAATTTTCTTGAAAAGATCTCTAGTCACCAGATGGTCAACACCGAAATCAGATTGATTATATTCTTTGCAGCCAAAGATGGAGAAGCTCTATACAGTCAACAAAAACAAGACCAAGAGCTGACTGTGGCTCAGATCATGAACTCCTTATTGCCAAATTCAGACTTAAACTGAAGAAAGTAGGGAAAACCACTAGACCATTCAGGTATGACCTAAATCAAATCCCTTTTGATTATACAGTGGAAGTGAGAAACAGAGTTAAGGGCCTAGATCTGATAGGTAGAGTGCCTGATGAACTATGGAATGAGGTTCATGACATTGTACAGGAGAGAGGGATCAAGACTATCCCCATGGAAAAGAAATGCAAAAAGCAAAATGGCTGTCTGGGGAGGCCTTACAAATAGCTGTGAAAAGAAGAGAAGCAAAAAGCAAAGGAGAAAAGGAAAGATATAAACATGTGAATACAGAATTCCAAAGACTAGCAAGAAGAGATAAGAAAGCCTTCTTCAGCGATCAATGCAAAGAAATAGAGGAAAACAACAGAATGGGGAAGACTAGAGATCTCTTCAAGAAAATTAGAGATACCAAGGGAATATTTCATGCAAAGATGGGCTCAATAAAGGACAGAAATGGTATTACTCAGCCTCAAAAAGAATGGATTTAATTCCATTCTATGGATGTGGATGAAATTACAATCTGTTATATAGAGTGAAGTAAGTAATAAAGAGAAAAAAAATGTTGCGTATTAACATACACACACTCAAACACACAGACACACACACACACATATATATAGAGAGAGTGAATCTAGAAAAAAATGGTATTGATGAATCTATTTGCAGAAAAGGAATGGAAACTCAGATATAGAGAATGGACTTGTGGATACAGTGGAGGAAAAGGAGAAAGGATGAATGGAGAAAGTAGCACTGACGTATATACACCGCCACATGTAAAACAGATAGCTGGTGAGAAGTTGCTATATAACACAGGGGCCCAGACTGGCACTCTGTCATGACCTAGAGGGGTGGAATAGGTGGAGGGGAGGGAAACCTCAGCGGGATGTGATACATATATAATTATGGCTGATTTGCATTGCTATATGGCAGAAAATAACAAAACACTGTAAAGCAAATTTCCCTTAATATGAAATAAATTAAGGAAACTTCTAGAAGAAACTCTCCAAAAGCAGTTTCATGTAACACACTTATAAAAAGTCCAAACAATCAATAAAATATTGATTAAAATTGACAAAATTTAGACACTTTAAAATGTGTGTGTATATATATATATATATATGAATGACCAGCAAATACATTGACAAATGTCCAATATCATTAGTCATTAAGTAAATGAAAATTAAACTCACAATTAGATAATTTCATCTCTATTTCCATTTATAAGCAGATTCATTTTGATATATGGCAAAACCAATACAATATTGTAAAGTTAAAATAAAATAAAGTAAAAATAATCCTATCCAATGATGATGATTTGCTTGCAATTTTATCATAACTTCTGAAACAGTTGTAGTTTTACTGTGAGAAAGCACATCCATGTTTTTCATTGTTACTGTAATAGCTGTCTTTAAGTAAGTGTCTCCCTGGAACTGTACAGATAAATTATACTGTCTTCTTCCTTTCCTTAAACTGTTCCTTACAATTTTTCACTAGGGAATATGCAGGTTATCCTAGGTAATTCAAAGACATCACGGGCAATTAAAAAAAAAAAAAAACCTCATATAATTTGGGGAGAATCATCTGAATAAATTTCATACTACTTCCTCAGGGAACATCACAAGGAGAGAGGGAACATATAAATTGCCCCTACCCAAAGACAAGTCAGAGTAATTTGAGAGCAGAAATTCGAATTCTTCATTAAAGGTGAGTAAATAAGAATTGTAGATGTTGCTTAACACCACGATTTTGGTAATTTCACTTAATTCTTAACTATGGATACTCTTTCAGTCACTGACAGCTTATTTCTTACATCACAAAAATTTCATTATCTCTTTTGTTAACTGGTTTCCCTGGAAAAGCATAGCAGTTTTAGGACATAAATCCTATGAATTGACTAGAGGTCATATATTCATCGGGTTTGTGAAAATGAAAAGTGGTAGTTGGATATTGTAAGTGCAGAAGTAATTAGGAATATCTGAAAATCATCAGCAAATTAATCTGTTAAAATTAGTAAAGCTAAGATTTCCAGATAAAATACAGGATGTTCAGTTGAATTTAAATTTCAGATAAATAATAACTACATTTTAATATGTGGCTCATTTGGAGAAGGAAATGGCAACCCACTCCAGTATTCTTGCCTGAAGAATCCCAGGGACAGGGGAGCTTGGTGGGATGCCATCTATGTGGTCACACAGAGTTGGACATGACTGAAGTGACTTAGCAGCAGCAGCCTGTAATATTTGATTTTTTTTCTATAAATACACCCAACACAGGTCTTCCCTGGTGGATCAGTGGTAAAGAATTCTCCTGCCAATGCAGGAGGCTTAGATTTGATCCCTGGTCCAGGAAGATCCCTTGGAGAAGGAAATGGCAACCCTCTCCAGTATTCTTTCCTGGAAAATCCAATGGGTGGAGGAGCTTGGTGGTCTACAATCCATGGGGTTGCAAGGGGTTGAATGTGACTTAGCAACTGAACAACAAAAAAACAAATACCCAGTGCAATCTTAGAAAAATAATATTTTAAGATATGTGTTACTCATGAATCACTTTATGAACTGAATAATTTTACTATATTATTCCTTATATATGTGAATAAACCCCCATGCTTAAATTGAGAGACGTTTTAGTTGTTTTTCCTACTAATTGCTTATGCTTATGTTTGCTCATTTGTTTGTTTCTTTTCATACAAATATTTACAAACTGAGTGAATAGACTGGCAAAGGAATAGAATGAATAAAAAATGTTATGGAGTTATGGAGTTTTTTAAAGAGTTATGGAGAAAGCTATGAACCTCAAATAATTCCTAACTGCTATCACCAAGTCTGAAGATTGAAAAGTCAGTCATCCCATTGCATAATTTTGTACCCTGTGATTTAATTTCTAAGTCATGTCTGACTCTTGCAAACCCATGGACTGCAGCCCACCAGGCTCCTCTGCCCATGGGATTCTCCTCTAATGGTTAGCCCTAAATGAAAGTATATAAAGTGTTTCATCAGGATATTAGAAAATGACCAGAGGTATCATTTTCCAAATTAGCAGAATAGATAGGATTTCACTTTCTATTAAATATCCTATAGCAATTCCTTTTGATAAATATCTGGAAGTTGTAAGCTGGACCATATAGAGAGTTGCTAATCAACAAGTATAAAGTTTCAGCTACATGAGGTGAATAAGATCTAGAGATCTGCTGCACAGCATTGTGTCGTAATTATCGATACTGTTCTGTTCAGCCATAAATCTCTTAATGGAGCAGATTTCAAGTTATGTATTCTTACCACATTGTTAAAATAAAAATTTAAAAGGATGGGCAAGGTGCAAGGATCTGGAAATGTAGAAGAATGTAATAGCTGACACTGAAAATGAAGACATGTCTAATAAACATAAGGATGATTCTTAGTAGAAATGAAGACTTCCAAGTGGTAAAACAGATACTATAAATCTGAATTCCACTGCTTCATCCAATGTGTCTCTCTTTCTAAAATAATAATAATAAAAGATAGCAAGCCATGTTACCCCTGGTTCTAATCTGTACATGAAGAAGGAGACTGAAATCAGAATGGGATTCAGTAGAGAAACAGCAGACAACACCATCTAGAAAGAAGGAACAGAACTGGCTCAGCAATCTACAGCACTGTCTTTCCTTCTCAACTCGACTCCTTGGATCAGACTAGATTTCTGGTTTGTTAAGTTAGAACCTCTGTAGTATCTTAAAGAGAAAAGAAAATCTGAGGGGAAAAAAATGTTTATTTTCTAGATTGGTTTTCTTCGCTCAACTGGTATCTTTGAGTATCAGTAGGGAAACAGACGGAGAAGGCAATGGCACCCCACTCCAGTACTCTTGCCTGGAAAATCCCATGGGCGGAGGAGCCTGGTAGGCTGCAGTCCATGGGGTCGCTAAGAGTTGGACATGACTGAGAGACTTCACTTTCACTTTTCACTTTCATGCATTGGAGAAGGAAATGGCAACCCACTCCAGTGCTCTTGCCTGGAGAATCCCAGGGATGGGGGAGCCTGGTGGGCTGCCATCTATGGGGTCACACAGAGTCGGACACGACTGAAGTGACTTAGCAGCAGGGAAACAGAGGGACTAGGGTTAAGTGCATGTCTGGTGAAACAATATGACTAGTAAAGTGATACAGACCTGAGTGTGGAATGCATTGAATATGAGATCAAGGCTTTTTTCAATTATTCTAAAAGATATCTCAGATTACATGTTTCATTGATCAGAAAGTTTTAATGACTCCTACTTGCTTATCAACAAGTCTGACAGAATGGTAGCCTGAAGAAGAGAAGGATATAGTAGTCCATGACAGTGTTAATAACAGCTTGACCTAAGGAAGTAGGAGAGGGGGTGCTTAAGATGGCAAAGAAATATGGAAATTGGCAAAAAATACAACATAGAGCTTTAAAAGAAACTTAGAGAAAAAATGTAATGTTTGTGATTTAAATGATTGCTTTTCAACATTTAGTTTTGCAATTTAAGAAGAGTATATAAACAACTTGTGTGTGCTCAGTCACTGACTCGTGTCCGACTTTTTGCGATGCCACGGACTGTAGACCTCCAGGCTCCTCTGTCCATGGGATTCTCCAGGGGAGAATACTGGAGTAGGTAGACTTTCCCTCCTCCAGGGGATTTTCCTGACCCAGGGGTTGAACCCATGTGTCCTGCAATGGCAGATAGACTGTACTACTGCACCCCCTGGGAAGTTATAAACCATCAGCACGCTTGATTTTAGCAGAAGAAAGGGAACTGATGGGCTTCACTGGTGGCTCAAATGGTAAAGAATCTGTCAGCTATGTGGGAGATCTGAGTTTGATCCGTGGGTTGAGAAGATCCCCTGGAGAAGGCAAGAGCTACCCACTCCAGTATTCTGACCTGGTAAATTCCATGGACTGTAAGATCCATGGGGTCACAAAGAGTCAGACACGATTGAGTGACTTTCACTTACTCAAGGGAATGGATGTATTTTCAAAGTATGATTCCAGGAAATCTTACCCCAGAAGTTGCCCTTGACATATAACAATAGTCCTAGAAATTTTTAAAAACTGTAAACACTTCTCCTTTCTTTCCCAGATGACTTTCTACACTCTTACATGGCTAATGGAAATTTCACCCGAGTCACTGATTTATTCTCACAGGAGTCTCGGAACGTCCAGACCTCCAGATCCCACTCTTCTTTGTCTTCCTGGTCATCTATGGACTGACAGTGACAGGGAACCTAAGCATAATCACCCTCACCAGTGTGGACTCTTGACTTCAGACCCCCATGTATTTCTTCCTCTGGCACTTGGCCATCATCAATCTTGGCAATTCAACTGTCATTGCCCCTAAAATGCTGATCAATTTCTTAGTAAAGAAACATACCACCTCCTACTATGAACGTGCCACCCAACTGGGAGGGTTCTTGGTTTTCATTGTAGCTGAGGTGCTCCTGTTAGCTGTGATGGCCTATGACCGCTATGTGGCCATTTGTAACCCCCTGCTCTACATGGTGGTTGTATCTCCGTGGATCTGTCTTCTGCTAGTTTCCCTCACATACCTCTATAGCTTTTCCACAGCTATTGTGGCCTCATCTTCTGTATTCTCTGTGACTTATTGCTCTTGCAATATCATCAATGATTTTTATTGTGATATTGCCCCTCTGCTAGCATTGTCCTGCTCTGATATTTCCTTTCCAGAAACATTTTGTTTTTATATCTGCAGCTACAAATCTGCTGTTTTCCATAATTATAGTTCTTGTATCTTATTTCAACATTGTTTTGTCCATTCTCAAAATACATTCATCAGAAGGAAGGAAAAAAGCCTTTTCCACCTGTGCATCACATATGATGGCAGTATCTGTCTTCTATGGCACAATGATATTCATGTATGTGCAGTCTCAAACTAACCATTCTATGGATACTGATAAAGTGGCCTCCGTGTTTTATACTCTGGTGATTCCCACGCTGAAACCCATGATCTACAGCTTGAGGAACAAGGATGTGAAGGCTGCCTTAAAGACATTTCTGACAAATACATGCTGTTCTTTTAAGGTGATGTAATTTTAGAAATCGGTAAATAAATAGAGTTAAGACAAATTGCCATTGTGTCAGAAAAAGCAATGGTTAGATGACTGATTAATAGGTATGCAGCCTACTCTGGGAATTAAAAGGTGCTAGAATTTGGGATGCACTGATTTAAAAAAAAAATCTGAAGCTCTTGGATGTATGAATTTAATACAGAAACAAAGCATTATTCACCTATTTTCTCAAGGATTATGCAAACCTCTACATTGAAATAAATATTTCCAGGATTCAGGAGAGATATGAATTTGAAAGTTTTAAATAAGTCAAAACAGAAGAAGGAAAATAATAGCTGAGGGAAGTAAGTGGGTTTTTCTCACTCTTTGGCTTTCTTTTACTTTCTGTGCATGTAGCAGATCACTGCATCTGGAATTGCAGATGGCCTAAATCCTTTTCATCATTAAGTAGCAAAATTAAACTGACAAATATATTTTAAACAATCCCTAACTCTTTCTTAGTATGGTTTGAAGGAAAATCTACACACTCCTGATACATTGGTAATTTGAATGATAACCAAAATGCAGTTGAAATTATTTTTATGGCAATGAATGCAATTTATACAACTTATTAATGAAGAACACAAGGCATCATCACTGATGGCTTTCAGTCTGAGTACTACTGTATGATAATTTAAGTGGAGTTTATAAGAATTTTTTCTTCTTACTCTAGGTATCAGTTTTCTCCACTATGTTTAATAAATGTACTGTGTTTTGATATAAGTAAGCATTCAGTGAATCATGTTTTTGAAAGTTCCTTGCATCATTAAGAAAAAAATTTAATTGTTTTTGTAATTTTTTGATTTCTGATAGTTTTTGAGTGCATATCAAAATTTATCATACAACTTGCATATATGCAGGTGACCAGACTGTATCTCAGATTTATCAAATCAGAATGGAGGATATGAGGATATCCTAACCAATATCCTAACCAATATGGAGGATATGAGGATATCCTAACCAATATGAGGATAAATTAATGGAGTATTATTTATATAGTACATGTAACCAAGCTGGGCATTTCCAGTGAAGAAGAACAGTAAGTCTTGTTTGATACTAATTTACTAAAAATGTCTGGATTTCTAGACTAGCTATGTACCTGGTACACAAATAGTATCCCTGAAAAAGGTGAGTTTCATTCGGATCCTCAAATAGAGAGTATTAAAACCCTCAGTGTTTCATGATAAAATGTATCAGGTTAATTTAAAAAAAAAAAAATCATGTTGTACAAACTAATAGTCCTATGGGTATAACTTCATTTGGAAGCAAATCTCTGAATATCCTTTTTTAATTTCAGAAATTTCTTCTCAACATCATTGGGTAAATATTTCCCAATTGTGTCTCTTTGATACCTCTCTTCTGTGGACCAGAATAAATTTGTTTTTTCACTTACTTCTATTTATCATTTGTCTTTAAAAAGATGTCACATTTAAAATACAAAGAAACTGCACAGTGAATTTGCTGTATCTGTACATGTGTAATACCACTATTAATACCTTTATGGCACAAAGTGAAGAACTAAAGAGCTTCTTGATGAAAGTGAGAGAGGAGAGTGAAAAAGTTGGCTTAAAGCTCAACATTCAGAAAACTAAGATCATGGCAATCTGGTCCCATCACTTCATGGAAAATAGATGGAGAAACAGTGGAAACAGTGGCTGACTTTATTTTTGGGGGCTCCAAAATCACTGCAGATAGTGATTGCAGCCATGAAATTAAAAGATGCTTACTCCTTGAAAGAAAAGTTATCACCAACCTAGACGGCATATTAAAAAGCAGAGACATTACACTGTCAACAAAGATCTGTCTAGTCAAGGCTATGGTTTTTCAAGTAGTCATGTGTGGATGTGAGAGTTGGACTATAAAGAAAGATGAGCACAGAAGAATTGATGCTTTTGAACTGTGGTGTTGGAGAAGACTCTTGAGAGTCCCTTGGACTGCAAGGAGATCCAACCAGTCCATTCTGGCATTAAAACATGTATAATATCATAAAAAAAAAAGAAAAATAAATAAAAATTCATCCAATGATATCTTCTTGAAGCCAAGATATCAATAACTTTAGATCATTGCTCTGGTTTTATTTCCCCATATCTTATTCTTTTGGGAGGCTCTATCCTTTTCTATTAAATATTAAATATATACTAAATACATTAAAAAGAAAAAAAAAGAAAAGCAAATCAGTCCTGCATGTTCATTGGAAGGACTGATGTTGAAGCTGAAACTCCAATACTTTGGCCACCAGATGTGAAGAGCTAACTCATTTGAAAAGACCCTGATGTGCGGAAAGATTGAGGACAGGAGGAGAAGGGGACAACAGAGGATGACATGGTTGGATGGCATCACTGACTCAATGGACATGAGTTTGGGTAAACTCTGGGAGTTGGTGATGGACAGGGAGGCCTGGCGTGTTGTGGTTCTTGGGGTCGCAGGGAGTTGGACACAACTGAGCGACAAAACTGAACTATTAATACTATCATTGTAAATAGAAATGTGTGATCTTATTAGAAAATGCTATTTATTAAAGAAAATGAAAGAGAGTAGCTTCTAACCAGGCACTCAAAATTGATACTGTGGGATTTCCTTGGCAGTTCAGTGGTTGAGACCCCACACTTACAATGCAGGGGGTGCAAGTTCAATCCCTGGACTGAGAATTAAGATCCCTTATGTCACACAACACATTCAAAAAAAAAAAGAACTGACATTGTTTCAGGTCAAACAGTGTGATATAACAGGCAAAAGTAGCAACACAGATAAATAAGTGAGGTACCAACATGAATACAGTAAGACAAGAAATCAAAATAGAATGAGGAGAACACAGAATGCATGAAGACTTTATAGTATAATGTGCACTATGTTATATTGATGGAAGTGAAAGAGGAGGGTGAAAAAGTTGGCATAATACTCAACATTCAGAAAACAAAGATCATGGCATCTGGTCCTATCACTCCATGGCAAATAGATGGGGAAACAGTGGCAGGCTTTATTTTGGGGGGGAGCTCCAAAATCACTGAGATGGTGACTGCAGACATTAAATTAAAAGACACTTACTTCTTGGAAGAAAAGTTATGACCAACCTAGACAGGATATTAAAAAGCAAGAGACATTACTTTGCCAACACAGGTCCGTCTAGTCAAGGCTATGGTTTTTCCAGTAGTCATGTATGGATGTGAGAGTTGGACTATAAAGAAAGCTGAGCACTGAAGAATTGATGCTTTTGAACTATGATGTTGGAAAGACTCTTGAGAGTCCCTTGGACTGCAAGGAGATCCAACCAGTCCATCCTAAAGGAAATCAGTCCTGAATATTCATTGGAAGGACTGATGCTGAAGCTGAAACTCCAATACTTTGGCCACCTGATGTGAAGAGCTGACTCATTGAAAAGACCCTGATGCTGGGAAATATTGAAGGCAGGAGAAGCAGGGGATAACAGAGGATGAGACAGTTGGATGGTGTCACTGACTCAATGGACACGGGTTTGAGTAAAATCTGGGAGTTGCTGATAGACAGGGAGGCCTGGCGTGCTGCAATGCATGGGGTTTCAAAGAGTCAGACATGACTGAGCAACTGAACTGAGCTGAACTGATGTTATGTGCATTCACAACCTACAGGGGAAACATTCTATAGGTTCAAAGCCTAAACATTCTTAGGAGAAGGGAATGGCAATCCACTCCAGTATTCTTGTCTGGAGAATCCCATGGACAGAGAAACCTGGAGGGTGACAGCCCATCGAGTTGCAAAAAGTTAGACAAGGCTGTGTGACTAACACAAACAAACATTTTTAAGGACCGTGTATAATTAGAAAGATGTAAGGCAAGAGAAACGTACTACAAGGACATGTAGTATGACACAAGGAGACTGTGTGGTGGTGAATTGAGCATGTTAACCACTTGTCATTCAGTAGCTAAGTCTTGTCTGACTCTTTGCAACCCCATGGATCGCAGCATGCCAGGTCTCCCTGTCCATCACCGACTCCCGGAGCTCACTCAAACTCATGTACAGTGAATCAGTGATGATTATCCAGCCATCTCATCCTCTGTTGCTCTGTTCTCCTTCTGCTTGCAGTCTTTCCCAGGATCAGAGGCTTTATTATATGAACCATCAGTTCAGTTCAGTTCAGTTCAGTCACTCAGTCGTGTCCGACTTTTTGCGACCCCATGAATTGCGGCACACGGGGTCTCCCTGGCCATCACTGACTCCCAGAGTTCACTCAAACTCATGTCCATCGAGTCGGTGATGCCATCCAGCCATCTCATCCTCTGTCGTCCCCTTCTCCTCTTGCCCTCAATCCCTCCCAGCCCAGAGTCTTTCCCAATGAGTCAACAGTTCGCATGAGGTGGCCAAAGTATTGCAGTTTCAGCCTTAGCCTCAGTCCTTCCAATGAACACCCAGGACTAATCTCCTTTAGAATGGACTGATTGGATCTCCTTGCAGTCCAAGGGACTCTCAAGAGTCTTCTCAAACACCACAGTTCAAAAGCATCAATTCTTTGGCCCTCAGCTTTCTTCACAGTCCAACTTTCACATCCATGCATGACCACTGGAAAAATCATAGCCTTGACTAGATGGACCTTTGTTGGCAAAGTAATGCCTGTGCTTTTGAATATGCTATCAAGTTGGTCACAACTTTCCTTCCAAGGAGTAAGCATCTTTTAATTTCATGGCTGCAATCACTATCTTCAATGATTTTGGAGCCCCCAGAAATCAAATCTAACACTGTTTCCACTGTTTCTTCATGTATTTCCCATGAAGTGATGGGACCAGATGCCATGATCTTCGTTTTCTGAATGTTGAGCTTTAAGCCAACTTTTTCACTCTCCACTTTCACTTTCATCAAGAGGCTTTTGAGTTCCTCTTCACTTTCTGCCATAAGGGTGGTGTCATCTGCATATCTGAGGTTATTGATATTTCTCCCGGCAATCTTGATTCCAGCTTGTGTTTCTTCCAGTCCAGCGTTTCTCATGATGTACTCTGCATGTAAGTTAAATAAACAGGGTGACATTATACAGCCTTCACGAACTCCTTTTCCTATTTGGAATCAGTCTGTTTTTCCATGTCCAGTTCTAACTGTGGCTTCCTGACCTGCATACAAATTTCTCAAGAGGCAGATCAGGTGGTCTGGTATTCTCATCTCTTTCAGAATTTTCCACAGTGTATTGTGATCCACACAGTCAAAGGCTTTGGCATAGTCAATAAAGCAGAAATAGATGCTTTTCTGGAACTCTCTTGCTTTTTCCATGATCCAGCGGATGTTGGCAATTTGATCTCTGGTTCCTCTGCCTTTTCTAAAACCAGTTTGAACATCAGGAAGTTCACGGTTCACATATTGCTGAAGCCTGGCTTGGAGAATTTTGAGCATTACTTTACTAGCGTGTGAGATGAGTGCAATTGTGCGGTAGTTTGAGCATTCTTTGGCATTGCCTTTCTTTGGGATTGGAATGAAAACTGACCTTTTCCCATCCTGTGGCCACTCCTGAATTTTCCAAATCTGCTGGCATATTGAGTGCAGCACTTTCACAGCATCATCTTTCAGGACCTGAAACAGGTCAACTGGAATTCCATCACCTCCACTAGCTTTGTTTGTAGTGATGCTTTCTAAGGCCCACTTGACTTCACATTCCAGGATGTCTGGCTCTAGGTCAGTGATCACACCATCGTGATTATCTGGTTCATGAAGATCTTTTTTATACAGTTCTTTTGTGTATTCTTGCCATCTCTTCTTAATATCTTCTGCTTCTGTTAAGTCTATACCATTTCTGTCCTTTATTGAGCCCATCTTTGCATGAAATATTCCTTTGGTGTCTCTGATTTTCTTGAAGAGATCCCTAGTCTTTCCCATTCTGGTGTTTTCCTCTATTTCTTTGCATTGATCACTTAAAAAAAAAGGCTTTCTTATCTCTTCTTGCTATTCTTTGGAACCCTGCATTCAGATGTTTATATCTTTCCTTTTCTCCTTTGCTTTTCGCTTCTCTTTTCACACCTATTTTCAAGGCCTCCCCAGACAGCCATTTCGCTTTTTTGCATTTCTTTTCCATGGGGATCGTCTTGATCCTTCTCTCCTGTACAATGTCACGAACCTCATTCCATAATTCATCTGGCACTCTATCTATCAGATCTAGGCCCTTAACTCTATTTCTCACTTCCACTGTATAATCATAAGGGACTTGATTTAGGTCATACCTGAATGGTCTAGTGGTTTACCCTACTTCCTTCAGTTTACATCTGAATTTGGCAATAAGTTGTTCATGGTCTGAGCCACAGTCATCTCCTGGTCTTATTTTTGCTGACTGTATAGAGCTTCTCCATCTTTGGCTGCAAAGAATATAATCAATCTGATTTTGGTGTTGACCATCTGGTGATGTCCATGTATAGCGTCTTCTCTTGTGTTGTTGGAAGAGGGTATTTGTTGTGACCCTTTTTTAAGCAAAAAGTTAGAAACTAACATATCCCAACTTAGAGAACTTTCCTACAGCCTAGTAGCTTCTGATATTCAGTGACGACTGATATTGTTTATATGACTTATTTGTGACAATAGAGACAAACCACAAAGACCTTTAATGTACAACAAGAATAAGATTACAATCCATGAAAAAGCAAAGTTGAACCAACTCTTAGACAAGGAAAAAAAGTCATCACAGTCCCTAAAATAAGAAGATATAAGAAAAGATAATTTAAAATGTTATGTCATCTATTATGACCACACTTTGAAACAAAAAGTTCATTTCAGCTTGTGAATTAACTTATGTGGAAATAGTTAAATAAATAACAAAAATGGAAAAAACTAATTTTTGATTGCTATAAATTTTTGAAGTATACAATTTCTGACATTGCGTTAAGCAATTTATAGACATTATTGACTACTCAGTAGTTACATTAAATCCATTTGTTTTTTTTTAACTCAAATCAAACAGCATTGAATTTGAAACAGATTTTCAGATAAGATAACTATGACTTTGAGAAAAGTAATTGCCAAAATCTTCCAACTAATAAATGACAAGGTTGGGATTCAAAATGGAAATTTGACTCAAAAGCTCACACTCCCAAGAACTAAACACAGTTGCATAGCATCAAATCATGTTTAGTTCATATTTTCACTACACAAAATTCAACTAAATATAAATATTTATAATATATACATAATTGATCATACAAATTTTATAATGACTGGATAAATTGGGACTTAGCCAAGAGATGAAAAAATATCCTCTACATTGAATTTGATCATGTTTTAACAGCTTTATTAAATTATACATATGCAACATAAAATGCACCTATTGTGAGGAAATAAATTTTACATGAATTAGTATTCTTTTATTTGAGTAAATTTATAGTAATTATGCAACCGTATCATTATACAGATTCAGTTCCAAAGTTGCAAGTTTATAAAGTATATATTTATAGAGTTGTGCATATGCAATCATGTTCCAGTTGTAAATATTAATGTTGCCACCACATAAAGTTTCTTTCTGCTGATTTCCAGTTAATTTTCACTTCCATCCATATCTCCAGGCAGCTTGTAATCTACATTCTATCTCATATATTTGCCATTTTAGGAATTTTCATTAAAATAGAGTCATAAAATGTGCAAACTTCTATGTCTGACTTCTTACACTAATAAAAGATTTTGTGTTTCATTCATGTTGTAACATGTGTTAGAAATATTATTTTTTATTACTGAATAGCATTTGCTTATATGCATATACCATTTTTGTTTGTTCATTTATTATTTGGTAGACATTTGGATTATTCTATTTTTTGCTTATTATGAATATTGTTGGTATGTATATTTGTGTAACTGTCTCATGTTCATATTTTTATTGGATTGATATTTTGGAGCAGAATTGCTAGGGTGATTGGAGAGTCTTATGTTAAATCTTTTATGAAAATACAAATAAAAGTTTTCCAAAGTTTTTATTCTAACAGATATATGAGTGTTTTAATGTCTTTACACTTGGTATTGACAGTCATTTTGATTAAAGTCATTCTAGTGTATTTGTAGTGAAACAGTGCTGTGGTCTTAATTTGCTTTTCCTTAGTGGCTGATGATTTTGAGTTTGATATTGCTATTAAATAGGCAGCTGATCTGCTAGTCTATTGGTTTTACCAACCAGTACTGTGACTTCACATTATCTACAACTTTAGTGTTTCTAAGAAAAGCCACTGAGATCACATTTGCTTTGAAATTCATCTCTAAAAATGGAGTTTTCAAGCTCTACATCATATTAAATTAGCCCATACTAGCAGCAAAGCTGTAGATCCTCATGACACCGTTCAAATTCAATTTTATTTATTGCAGCCATATTCATAATTAATAGTGAAAACAGCCATTTCTCCTTTAGTAGGTGAATGCATAAACAAATTGTAATTCACCCATACAATGGAATACTATTTGGAAATAAGGGGGATTGGGATATCAAGGTACAAGCAGAGATGGGACATTTGTTCAAATGTAGATTCATTTATAAATTTAATTAATGAAATAAATTATCTATGTATATTCTATGTATATTCATAGAATATTTAATATCTCCAATATACTCTTTCTGCCTATACAATTCCTATCCTGATCATCACCTACAGAATATAATCAAGCTGCTATTTTTTTTCCATTTTTTTAAATTTTATTTTATTTTTAAACTTTACATAATTGTATTAGTTTTGCCAAATATCAAAATGAATCCATCACAGGTATACATGTGCTCCCCATCCTGAACCCTCCTCCCTCCTCCCTCCCCATACCATCACTCTGGGTCGTCCCAGTGCACTAGCCCCAAGCATCCAGTATCGTGCATTGAACCTGGACTGGCATCTCGTTTCATACATGATACTTTACATGTTTCAATGCCATTCTCCCAAATCTTCCCACCCTCTCCCTCTCCCACAGAGTCCATAAGACTGTTCCATACATCAGCGTCACTTTTAAATATTTAATGTCTCATTGAAAAGACTGATGCTGAGGCTGAAGCTCCAAAAATTTGGCCACCTGAGGTGAAGAGCCGACTCATTGGAAAAGTCCTGGATTCTGGGAAAGATTGAAGGTGGGAGGAGAAGCAGACAACAGAGAATGAGATGGTTGGACGGCATCAATGACTCAGTTGACATGCTGCTGCTGCTACCGCTAAGTCGCTTCAGTCGTGTCCGACTCTGTGCAACCCCATAGACGGCAGCCCATCAGGCTCCCCCGTCCCTGGGATTCTCCAGGCAAGAACACTGGAGTAGGTTGCCATTTCCTTCTCCAATGCATGAAAGTGAAAAGTGCAAGTAAAGTCGCTCAGTCATATCTGACTCTTAGCTACCCCATGGACTGAAACCTATCAGGCTCCTCCGTCCATGGGATTTTCCAGGCAAGAGTACTGGAGTGGGGTGCCATTGCCTTCTAGCAAACACCAGGGGATGATGAAGGACAGGGAAGCCTGGTGTGCTGCAGTCCATGGGTCACAAAAAGTTCGATACGACTGACTGAACAACAACACTTTAGATATTTTGTGAAATTTTTAGCTGTAGATATACAGTTCTCCAAAAATGGACTTGTGTTAATATATCTTCAGTCAGCCTTTGCCTCCCAACTGAGCACAGACTGTAATTTTTTTGATGATCCCACTTACATTACTCTGAGGTAAAGTCCTTTGGGACAGAGATACTGACAAAAGCATGCAGTAATCTGTTATCCAAACTATTAGGAAGAGAAATTTGTGTGGCCTCTGCTCAGGTAGGTTAGAAGAATGCATTTCATTTATTTATTTTTTAAATATATGCATTTTAAAATGGCAAGCTATGAGTCACAGATGTGGAATAACATTGCTATAGTAGCTCAAGATAAGAATTTTTAAAATTAAAGAGTATAATATTAATACAATGGGCTAGTAAAAACAATTTGAAATACATTTTGTAACCTAAAGATAGTGCTTTATCTGTATTTATATTAGTTTTGGCAAAAGTATCAGAAACATCTAGTTTTTAAAGTAAACAGCTAAAGAATTAGAAGGAAGTGGAGCAATAACCTAGTCTGCTTCTGCTGCTGCTGTTAAGTTGCTTCAGTTGTGTCTGACTCTGTGTGACCCCATAGACGGCAGCCCACCAGGCTCCCCCGTCCCTGGGATTCTCCAGGCAAGAACACTGGAGTGGGTTGCTATTGCCTTCTCTGATAACCTAGTCTAGTGCCTTTTAAAATATATATTGCTGTTGTTAGTTGTTCACTCACTAAGTAGTGAGTGACTCTTCACGACCCAGTGGCCTGCAGATGCAAGGTCCCCGCATCCTTCACTATCTCCTGGAGTTTGCTCAAATTCATGTCCACTGAGTTGGTGATGCTATCTAAACATCTCATCTTCTGTCATCCTCTTCTACTCCTGCCTTCAATCTTTCCCAGCATCAGGGCTTTTTCCAACAAGTCAGCTCTTTGTATCAAGTGGCCAAAATATCAGAGCTTTAACTTCAGCATCAGTCCTTCCAATGAACATTCAGGGTTGATTTCCTTTAAGATTGACTGGTTCAACATATATACACGAATAAATTGAACTCCAAAATGTTCAAGTGGGTTTCCCAAGCTCATGTAACTAATTAAAGACAGAACCAAGTCTAGAAGGTAAAGTTGAATACGCATGATGTATGCATATGTCTAGAATTTATAGAAATTATGCATGTACTTAACTAGTTGCTCAGTGCCTAAGCTCCTAAGCTGAGCACTGAAGGACTGATGCTTTTGAACTGTGGTGTTGGAGAAGACTCTTGTTGTCCCTTAGACTGCACAGAGATCCAACCAGTCCATCCTAAAGGAAATCAGTCCTGAATATTCATTGGAAGGACTGATGTTGAAGCTGAAACTCCAATACTTTGGCCACCTGATGCAAAGAACTGACTCATTTAAAAAGATACAATATTGTAAAGTAAAAAAAAAAGAAAAGAAAAGATCCTGATGCTGGGAAAGAGTGAAGGCAGGAGGAGAAGGGGATGACGGAGGATGAGTTGGTTGGATGGCATCACCGACTGGATGGACACGAATTTGAGTGAACTCTGGGCGTTGGTATGGACAGGGAGGCCTGTCGTGCTGCAGTCCATGGGGTCACAGAGAGCTGGACACGACTGAGTGACTGAACTGAGCTGAACCATCTAGTTGTTTTTTTATGTATTCTCTGCTTGAAACATCCTTGTCTTAAATCTTTCCATGATAATTTTGACATGCATATCCCGGGAAATCTTCCCTTAACTGTCCCCTCCTCAAAGTCTTCTAGTTTTCAGGCCTCCTCTCATATGTGTTTCTGGTGTACAGCACTGAGCTCCATTAGGTTATTATACATTATTCCAAATAGGCTTGATTGCTCTCTTCCTGTTTTTACTCCCTGATATCTGAAGTCTGACTTTTATTGGATGTCCCCTCAAAGCACAGAAAAATATTTAATAATATGGAGTCAGTAAAGATGTTTTAATGCATTCAAATTGCAAAGTAATGACTTATGTTGCTCTTATATATGTGTATATGTTTATTATTAAAAAATAAAAATTACAGTTTTGACTCTATGAAGAGATTTGAAAAAAGCAGACATATGATTGACCACATTGCAATCTATGTCAAAACTATGCTTTCTACTTTGGGAGGATTATATAAATGTCATCATTATATGCTTAGAGATAGCCACCAAAATGAAGAATATAACTTAAGAATAAGGAGACGAAATGGTTAAATACAATTAGCATGATATGAATCTTTAATTAACCCAGATAAGACTTAATTTCCCTTTACCCTGGTGGCTCAGTGGTAAAAGAATCTGCCTGCCAATACAGGAGACCTGAGTTTGATTTATCCCTTGGTCAGGAAGCTCCTCTGGAGGGGGAAATGGCAATCCACTCCAGTATCCTTGACTGGGAAATCAATGAACAGAGGTGTCTGGTAGGCTACAATCCTTGGGATTGCAAAGAATTGGACACAACCGAGAGACTAACACTTTACCTAACATTTAGAAGAGACTTCACTAAAAAATAATTTTAAAAAATAACAAAAACAAAAGGACTGAGAACAAGGCAAGGCTGTCAAACATAAAGTATCGAAACTCTATCAAGGACAGAGTTATGGAAACATTTGGTTTTATAAATGTGAGAGAAAATATAAATAGAGTATGTCTGAACTGATTTTACAACACAAATATGAAATATGTTAACTAAACTTGGGAAGCAACTTCAAAGAAGAGGTGATAATTAAATGGGCCTTAAAAGTAAATAGTTTTCCCTTTATGTATTTTTCTTGTAGGGAAGTATACTAGGAATGGCAAAGACAGTGGAAGAAAAACAAAGCAAGTCATGTTTTTATTGACAAAGAGATCAGTGGGCATCCCTTATTGGTTGGGAGAGTTGAATGGAATCAGAACAATAAGACTATTCAGGGACACAATTATGAAAGGTCACATATATTGAAAAATATAATTTACACCTTATTTTTGATATACAGCAAAATGCTATCTATGTATAAATGTCAAAGTTTTGTGTTTTGGAAGTAGAGAAAGATGACTGAGAGGAAGAGACCAGAAAAATAAAGAACGTGTGAATAGAGCTTTTTTTTTTTTTTTTTTTTCTTTTTTCTTTCTGATCTAGTCTACTGTCTTTTCTTTGAGACTCTAAGTAGTATTTGGAAATTAATAATTCTCAACATATATTCTTGAATGAGGGAATGAGTGAACTGAAATAGGCTCCTAAAGAAGCAACATTTAGACATGAAAAGCCCTGAAAGTGAAGTTGCTCAGTTGTGTCTGACTCTTTGCGACTCCATGGACTGTAGCCCACCAGGCCCCTCGGTCCAGGCAAGAGTACTAGAGTGGGTTGCCATTCCCTTCTCCAGGAGATCTTCTCGACCCAGGGATTGAACCCAGGTCTCCCACATTGTAGGCAGATGCTTAACTGTCTGAGCCACCAAGGAAGTCCTTTAGACATAACCAAGACAAATGTTACGGATAGGAGGTGCACAGTCTTGGCTATAGATCAGAGTGGGAGGTGTAGCCTAGACCTGTTTATCGATAAGTTGTTTATCTGTGTTTGTGAAAATGCTGATGGTGGGGGATGGGCTAGATTATAGTTTTTGATATTGTGCTTGTAATGGCCTCTGTATAATGAACTCAATTTTTAGAGTCTTGGCCTGTATAATTTGGACAAAATAAAATAGAACAGATTACAGTACAACACAATGGACCATGCCAGGTAAGTGATGCCAGGTAATCAGAGTAGTATTCTAGATGCATTTATTAGTCAACACCATCATGTAAAAGGTATTTATTTCTGTGATTTGTAGTCAAAAAGTTTGAGTCTGAAAGCTAGTTGTCTAGAGAAGTGGCTTGGTCTGGGCAGTTCTATGAACAAAAACATTGTCTCTTTTTTTCTTTCTTTTTTTTTATTTATTCAAAAATTACATTTTTTTAAAATTTAATTTTATTTTTTAACTTTACAATATTTTATTGGTTTTGCCATATATCAACACGAATCAGCCTACTCAGCCATTTGTTTTTTAAAATGCAAATTATTTTCATTTCTTTTGATCATGTAAATTCCTGCTTTAGAGATAAAAATGTGCAATATTATAGCAAAAAAAAATTTGGAAATAATTTGCTTCTTACCATAGAACTAATAAGATATAGTAATAGCATAATAATAAGGTGTGGACTCAAGTCAGAAACTCACAGATTTGCAACACAACTAATCATATGCAGACCAGCCTGCTGATTTTGTTTGGGATGCTTGTTTTGATCTCCTTTTCCTTATATGCAGAGTGAGCGTAATGATATGATTTTAGGTTTAAAGTTTTGGTAAAACAAATGAAGTAAATAAACTCATTGTTTTCTTCCATACTTACCTATTTTCAGTATTTGCATTATTAACATAACTAAGAAGATAGGCTATAATTGATAGTGACCTTTTAGTGATAAATTATTAAAGGAAAACAGAGAATGCAGAACTATGTTTCTGCCTGCCTTGGAATAAAATGGAGTTCTGTCTGTACAGGTACAATGACAGATACATCAAAGACACGTACCACTGCAGAATATTTCCTTTATGCTATTAATGCTAACAGTTTCTCAATAAAAGAAAAATAGCTACGGACTTCCAGTGGTTAAGACTTTGCCTTTCAATGCAGGGGTACAGGTTCCCAGATGACACTAGTGGTAAGGAAGCTGCCTACCAATGCAGGAGACTCAAGAGAAGTGGGTTCTGTCCCTGGGTTGGGAAGATCCCCTAGAGGAGGAAATAGCAACCCCCTCCAGTATTCTCGCTGGGAGAATCACATGGATAGAGGAGACTGGCAGGCTACATACAGTCCACTGGATCACAAAGATTCAGACATGACTGAGAGTCTGAGCAATAACTGGATAAAATAAAATAAAACAGATTAATTAGGTAAGATAGCACTTGACTCAAGGCCAAAAAAATAAAATAAAATAAAAATAAAACATAAAGCAGAAGCAATATTGTCATGAATTCACTTTAAAGAATGGCTGAACATTTTAATAAGTCAGATTAAAGTTGCAGACAGCTTAATGTTCAGGAACTTTCAACAGAAACCAGAATGTTCCACAGCTCCCTTCTTTGTATAAACAATGAATCCGGGAGAGGACAGCTATGCCTTTCTCACGTTTATCTGTTTCTACTCTCCATCCCATTCCCAGAATCCCTGTATGCTAACAATATGTTAGCATTAAATCTCCTTACAATATATCAAAGCATAAAAATACCACTTATATAATGGCAACTTGAATTATACTCTTTTTTTCTACTTCCTCATGCAGATATCTGGAAGAGAAATGGCACAGATCAACTGCACTCAGGTAAAGGAGTTTATTCTCGTGGGCCTCACAGATCAAGAGGAGTTGAAGATGCCCCTCTTTGTCCTGTTCTTATCCATCTACCTCTTCACAGTAGCAGGCAACCTGGGTCTGATCCTAGTCATCAGAACAGATTCAAGACTCCACACGCCAATGTACTTCTTCCTTAGCAACCTGGCCTTTGTTGATTTCTGTTATGCTTCTGTTGTTACACCCAAAATGCTTGGAAATTTCTTGTACAAGCAAAATGTTATCTCTTTCAACTCATGTGCTGCCCAGTTAGGCTGTTTCCTCACCTTCATGGTATCCGAGTGCTTGCTACTGACTTCCATGGCCTACGATAGATACGTGGCCATTTGTAACCCTCTCCTCTATTTGACCTCAATGTCCCGAGGAATCTGTATTCAGCTCAGAGCTGCCCCCTACAGCTATGGCTTTTTGATGGCGCTGTTTCACACCATCTTCACGTTTCGTCTCTCTTATTGCCACTCGAATACCATCAACCATTTCTACTGCGATGACATGCCTCTTCTCAGGCTCTCTTGCTCAGATACACGTTCCAAACAGCTATGGATTTTGGCCTGTGCTGGTGTTACTCTCATCTCCTCTTCTTATTGTCTTTATCTCCTACATGTTTATTATTTCTACCATCCTGAGAATGCGCTCAGCTGAGGGAAGATGCAAAGCCTTCTCCACATGTAGCTCCCACATGCTTGCAGTCACCATATTCTATGGGACCCTCATCTTTATGTACTTACAGCCAATTTCTCAGCATTCTCTTGACACAGATAAGATGGCCTCTGTCTTCTATACAGTGATCATTCCCATGTTGAACCCTTTAATCTACAGCCTCAGAAATAAGGATGTTAAAAATGCCCTGAAAAAAATCATCACCAATAAAAACCAGGCTTCTGTGTTCACATTTAAAAAATGATCCAAATAAATAAATGTGGACATTCTCTCATGGTGCATTTTTTTTTTTTTTAGTTGACTATGAAAAACTAGTCAAATGACCTTATTTGGTGTTCAATAAAGATTTCTTCAAACTAAAATAAATTCATTCTCTGAATTCTTTGTAATCAAACTTGACTTAGAATAATAATTTATATGTAGAAAGTATCATAGGAACTTACATGCCATTTCTCAAATTTATATATGCATATATATATTTACACATAAAATTATATATAAGTATATTTATATATTTATAAAAATCCATTTCATCTGATAGCAACATAACTAGATATAAGCCAAAGGTAGACAAAACTGAGTTCCCTTTAATACTCAGTTTAAAATTATAAGAATGCTTTAATAATGTATCTTAGACTGCTTTTGTAATATATTCCCAATTAAATGCTAAGAGAAAACTGTAAATCAGTGATTTCAATCTGAATTGATTTTTCTCCCAGGGGCTATTTGGCAATGTCTGGAAATATTTTTGATTTTCACCGTGACAAGGTGGTGTAAACGAGTAGCCTTGTTATGTAGGCAATCAAGGGTGTGGGTGTGTTAGTCGCTCAGTCGTGTCCGACTCTTTGTGACCCCATGGGCTATAACCTGCCAGGCTTCTCCATCCATGGGATTCTCCAGGCAAGAATATTGGAGTGGATTGCCATCTCCTTCTCCAAGGCTGTAGAGGCTGCTACATAAACTGTAGTGGACATGAAAAATTCATTACACACAAAACAATTATACAGTCCTAAACACTAAGTTTCAATGCTGGGAAAGTCTTCCCTCAACAGCTGTTTTCTAAGAATTGTAGACTTCATCCTGGTCATACTGGTGAATGGTGTTACTAAGGCTTCCTATGTTCTTGGCCACTCAGTCGTGTCTGACTCCCTGTGGCCCCCATGGACTGTAGCCTATCATGTTCCTCTGTCCATGGAATTTTCCAGGCAAGCATACTGGAGTGGGTTACCATTTCCTCCTTTTGTGTCTCCTGCCTTAGCAGGCAGATTCTTTACCACTAGCCACCTGAAAAGTCTCCTATAGACTTGCCGTTTGCCCTTTATTTTTTTTTTTCCATCAGTTCAGTTCAGCCGCTCAGTTGTGTCTAACTCTTTGTGACCCCATGAACTGCAGCACGCCAGGCCTCCCTGTCCATTACCAACTCCTGGAGTCCACTCAAACTCACTTCCATCGAGTCAGTGATGCCATCCAGCCATTTCAACCTCTGTCGTCCCCTTCTCCTTCTGCCCCCAATCCCTCCCAGCATCAGAGTCTTTTGCAATGAGTCAACTCTTCTCATGAGGTGGCTAAAGTACTGGAGTTTCAGCTTTAGCATCATTCCTTCCAAAGAAATCCCAGGGCTGATTTCCTTCAGAATGGACTGGTTGGATCTCCTTGCAGTCCAAGGGACTCTCAAGAGTCTTCTCCAATACCACAGTTAAAAAGCATTCACAGTTCAACTCTCACATCCATACATGACTACTGGAAAAACCACAGCCTTGACTGGACGGACCTTTGTTGGCAAAGGAATGTCTCTGCTTTTGAATGTGCTATCTAGGTTGGTCATAACTTTCCTTCCAAGGAGTAAGCATCTTTTAATTTCATGGCTGCAATCAACATCTGCAGTGATTTTGAAGCCCACCAAAATAAAACCTTACACTGTTTCCACAGAAAACTAGTCAATCTTTTTTCCATCAAGTGCCATTAAATCACAGTTGAATTATGCTTTTCTGTTCACATATGTCACTTTCTATTTCATAAATCTTGAGGTGACTGTGTCACTTGTTCATGAATTTATAATTGCAAATTTACTGTGTTTTCCTGTTATTATTATTAAAAACTTGTCTTTGTTTACTGTAGTCCTATTTTTCTATGACTTTAATATAAAGTCTCTCTTATAGTCTCTCTTATGGTTACTATTTTCATGGAATCATTTTCTATCATTTTACTTTAAAAATACATATTTATTATTTTATTTTGGCTGCACTGGGTCTTCTTTGCTGTGAACTGGTTTTCTCTAGCTTTGGTGAGTGGTACTACTCTCTAGCTATAGTATCCAGGCTTCTCACTATGGTGAGTTCTCTTGATACAGAGTTATGGCTCTTGAGCGCGGTCTCAGTAGCTGCAGTGCACAGACTTAGTTGCCTTGAGGCATATGGAATCTTCCCGGACCGGCGACTGAACCCATGTCCCCTGCATTGGCAGCGGCAAAAACTGAGTGAAAATTGTGTCTCTCTTAGACAGCCAGTTGTTGGATTTTGCCTTTTTAAAGTAACTAAATGTATATGCCTTTTGATTGGTGTAATTAGTACCTTTCTACTTAATGACATCTGGAGGGCTTGTTAGAACACGTATTGGTGGATCAAACTTCCAGAGTTTAAGATCAGTAGGTCTAATTCTTTGAGGGATTCCCTGGTGGCTCAGACGGTAAAGCATCTGCCCACAATGCGGGAGACCCGGGTTCAATCTCCAGGTCGGGAAGATCCCCTGGAGAAGGAAATGGCAACTCACTCCAGTATACTTGCCAAGAAAATCCCACGGATGGGGGAGCCTGGTGCGCTATAATCCATGGGGTTGCAAAGAGTCGGACATGACTGAGCAACTTCATGGAGGTTTCATGGAGGTCTGATTCAGAGCAAGAAAAAAAAAAAAATTGCATTTTCAACAGCTACTTATAGTCTCCAAGTGTTGAATGAGGTTACTGAGAGGATGTGACCTCTGGTTGGCTCTTGATCTGGACCTGGACAATCAGAGGGTCCTCACTATCAATCCCTGCCTCCATGCCTTTGGAGTGCACTTTTCTGCCTCTTGCTTCCATAGCAGGAGGCATTGTCAAGGACGCAGCCTGGAGAGCCTAAGGTGTTGAAACCATCTGGATGGTAGGCATGCTGCTGCTGCTAAGTCACTTCAGTCGTGTCCGACTCTGTGCGACTCCTTAGACGGCAGCCCACCAGGCTCCCCCATCCCTGGGATTCTCAAGGCAAGAACACTGGAGTGGGTTGCCATTTCCTTCTCCAATGCATGAAAGTGAAAAGTGAAAGGGAAGTCACTTGGTCATTGTCCAACTCTTAGCGACCCCATGGACTGCAGCCTACCAGGCTCCTCGGCCCATGGGATTTCCCAGGCAAGAGTACTGGAGTGGGTTGCCATTGTCTTCTCCATGGTAGGTGTGAGTGAACCCATAAGTCTTGTAGGAGTCCAGGGGGCCTTTGTAGAGATTTATTCATTTTATAGCCACCCAAGCCAAGACTCATAGGTATATTCCCTTGTTGTTTAAAATTGCCACTGACCAATATGGGTTGATCCACTTCTTTCTCTTTTTTTCTCCCTGCCCTTCATGTATGCTTGTCTAGTTTCAGATTTCACCTGGGAAACTCTGTTTGCAAACCAATATCAAGTTATCTTGATGTTGCTTGTCCAGGGCTCCACTTTTATAGCCATTGCCTCAAATGATCTCTTTATCATATCTATATTCAGCTTCTGGTGGCTTTTCTCACTTAAGAGTAAGTGCCTACATTTCTTTATTGGAGAACTGCATCAAGTTCCCTGAAGCTGTTATGTCTGTGGGCCAGGTAAGACAGAAGCAACTGGAAATTTACATCCCACAGGGACTAGCCCTTAGCAATGATTGATACGAGCACAGGAGTATACAGGGGGCCCTTGGACACTGCGAGGTCTACCTATGCTATACTATGCTAAGTCGCTTCAGTCGTGTCCGACTGTGTGTGACCCCAGAGACGGCAGCCCACCAGGCTCCCCCGTCCCTGGGATTCTCCAGGCAAGAACACTGGAGTGGGTTGCCATTTCCTTCTCCAGTGCGTGAAAGCAAAAAGTGAAAGTGAAGTCGCTCAGTCGTGTCCAACTCCTAGCGACCCCATGGACTGCAGCCCACCAGGCTCCTCCATCCATGGGATTTTCCAGGCAAGAGTACTGGAGTGGGGTGCCATTGCCTTCTCCGACAGGTCTACCTGTACATGTATAATTTTCCATTAGTAAATATTATAGTACTACAAGGTCGCTGATTGTTTGAATCCAATAATGGAGGGAGGAATCACTGATACAGTAGGCCAATGCTAAGCTATACACAGATTAATACATACATTTATGGGTTATGGGTTGTTCAGGGTCAGCTGTTTATATCCAAGCTCTTTTGCCCACTCATATCAACTTGAGCTACCTCTCTCCAGAACTCTTCCATGGAATCTAACCAAAATTCCTATCATGGGGACTTTGATACTATATCCTTGCTTGGCTTACTTTCTTACCAGGTGCCACTTCCCACTCAATCCAATAGCTATTCGTGGGAAAAATTCTTAACAAATCACATTTACACCAATTATTGATTCAGTATCTCATTTTGGGGGAACCCAAATTAAGATGGGATTATAATTTTTTGAAATATATTATTTGTGTAATTTTCCAGAAAGAAAAGTCCTCTTGATAGTCATATATATTGAAACATTAAAATTGTTTAACATTCATCAACTTTTATCAGCCTACTTAATAGGAAGTGTTTCTAGCACCTCTTCTTATCACAAAAAGGGCTCAGAAGTTTAAAAAAGTAAAAGTCTGAAGAATTATTTAGGCTATGTTGTCAAATCTAGTTTGCTCTTAGCCATGAAATTCTGGGTCCTTTTTCTTCTGGGGCCTTCCCTGGTAGCACAGATGGTAAAGAATTTTTCTGCAATACAGGAGACACAGGTTTGATCCCTGGGTCAGGAAGATCCCCTTGAGAAGGGAATGGCAACCCACTTTAGTATTCTTGTCTGGAGAATCCCATGGATAGAGGAGCTTGGCAGGCTATAGTCAATGGGGTCTCAAAGAGTCAGACATGACTGAGCACCTTCATTTTCTTTCTTTTCTTCTGGAAAAAGAAAACTAACTGAATGGATGTGGATATCAGGAGGCATGAATTTGACTCCTGTTAGAACCACTAACTGTATTTCCTGTTTAAGATGTGAGCTTTCTCATTGGTAAATGATTGGGTTGTGTTAGATATATGATTTTATTTTTTGTAGAATTATTTTGGTTAGAGATTTTTATGTTATTAATAATAGTATCAATGTGTGCATGGGTGCTAAGTCATGTCTGACCCTTTGTGACCCTATGGACTGTAGCCCACCAGGTTCCTACGTCCTTGGGATTCTCAGGCAAGAATACTATAGTGGGTTGTGATCTCCTCCTCCAGGGTATCTTCCCCATCCAGAGACCAAACCTGCATCTCTACATCTCCTGCATTGGCAGGTGGGTTCTGTACCAGTAGCACCACCTGGGAAGCTCCAATAAATGATAATAACTAAAATTAGTCTGGTGGAGTGGGGTGGCATAACCAAAGCTCTGACCAATTTTTCCTCTTAACACGTTTTCCAGCGATCTTCCTTCTGGTCACTCAGAAACAACTTGAGTCATTGCCACAAGACCAAGTTGCTTTCACAGCACTATCTGAAAGGTATGAGACTAAACATGATCTATGGTCCCATGCTGCCTGGTAGTTCTTTGAGTTCCAATCTTTTCATAAGCATCATAGGAATTCTATTTTGACAAGGGAAATCTCTCTCACCAGTGCTGTTTCTGACCTGTTCCTAAATCTCCCCCAATCCTCACAATATTAATGTCCAGTTGTTCTTCCAATTACAAACTTTCTTAAATGTAGTATCATTCATGAGGGTGTAAATTCTACCAGGACTTCTACCAGCCTGAAAATGGCAAAACCTAAATTTGAAAAAGAAACTTTATTTATTTATTTATTTTTTCTGGTTTGTTGGTTTTTGGCCACATGGCTTGTGAGCTTTTAGTTCCCTGAACAAGGATTAAACCCAGGTGCTCAGCAGTGAGAAGCCGGAGCCCTAACCACTGGATCACCAGGGAACATCCAAGAAAGCTTATCTCTTGAAAACTTTGAGATCTAGGTAACTAGCATTGCTTGGAAAACAGTTGTGATTTTCAAACTGTTAAGTATAACTTTTCTTTAATAATTCTGTTAAGGAAAACATGAAATGGTGAAAATTGCTGTGTGGGTCTGATTTAAAATGTGTTACTGAAATGAGGTTAATTTTATTGATGTGTTTGGGGATTCGAGGTTTCAATGATCATTATTTGTCATAATTTTTGTCATAATCTATTCTACAAAGTTTCTAAATAACTGTAGTAATACATTTGCTTTATTTACAGAGAAGTTCAATTCCCAAGTTCTCACAGATCAGTCTCTTGTGACAACTCAGAAAGGAATGTGAGATAAATGAGTCCCAAAGGTACTTTTTCATGGAGATGGCATGAAATCATTTTTCAGGTTCTCCCAGGCTTTCAAATGAAGATCTTGGGAGAGGGGGAAAAAAAGAAAAAAGCAAACTCACAAACATCCCAAACTCTCTCTCTACAAGTGAAAATCCCATTGTTGAAGACTATTTTCCAGGGAACAGCAGCCAGAAGCACTGTCTAAATTGCATGTTTATTTGTAAAACTCCTGCCACAACAGCATGCTTATCTCATTTGCAAGTTTATGTATCAAGTTTCTCTCCAGCAGTGAAAAACCTTGTCCCACTACTTAAAAGCCATTTAATCACTTGTTCAACACCAATATACATGTACAGCCTTTCAGAATTAACTTGGACCACCATGAGAAACATATTTATAAACCAGAATGCAAAGTTTATATTCAGTTCCTTTTCTCTGTAATTTTACAATGACTAATCAAAGAGCCATTTTCTAAAGTTACTCATGACAATAAATCTCCCATCTTAAGTGTGATTATGTCATACATTCATGATACAGTTAAATACATTTGTATGCAATTTTTCCTGGCATTGTCTGACAATCTCACTAACTTTTCTATTTATATATATATATAAATTTATATATATATATATAGTCTTTGCAATATGAAGTTCTATGAATTTATGATAATTGCAGAGAGTTAAATAACAAGCCCCTAGGTAACATGCAGAACAGTTCCTTCACCTTAAAAATTCCCTTAATGTATTTCCTAGTCAAATACTCAACCTTCCCAAAAACTTTGATCAACTGAACTGAACTCCTTCTCCTAAAGTTTAAGAAATGGAAAGATGAACCTTTCCCTGGGAAGAGCTCTTGATGATATATATATATATATATATATATATATATATATATATATATATAACTAATGCTGAAATAGCTTTATAAAAACTCAATCCTAAGAAGTTGTGGTTAATAATTCCTCTTTATTGTCACTTGAGATGAGTGCAATTGTGCGGTAGTTTGAGCATTCTTTGGCATTGCCTTTCTTTGGGATTGGAATGAAAACTGACCTTTTCCCATCCTGTGGCCACTGCTGAGTTTTCCAAATTTGCTGGCATATTGAGTGCAGCACTTTCACAGCATCATCTTTCAGGATTTGGAATAGCTCAACTGGCATTCCATCACCTCCACTAGCTTTGTTCGTAGTGATGCTTTCTAAGGCCCATTTGACTTCACATTCCAGGATGTCTGGCTCTAGGTCAGTGATCACACCATCATGATTATCTGGGTCATGAAGATCTTTTTTGTATAGTTGTCCTGTGTATTCTTGCCATCTCTTCTTAATATCTTCTGCTTCTGTTAGGTCCATACCATTTCTGTCCTTTATCGAGCCCATCTTTGCATGAAATGTTCCTTTGGTATCTCTGATTTTCTTGAAGAGATCTCTAGTCTTTCCCATTCTGTTATTTTCCTCTATTTCTTTGCATTGATTGCTGAAGAAGGCTTTCTTATCTCTTCTTGCTATTCTTTGGAACTCTGCATTCAGATGTTTATATCTTTCCTCTTCTCCTTTGCTTTTCGCTTCTCTTCTTTTCACAGCTATTTGTAAGGCTTCCCCAGACAACCATTTTGCTTTATTGCATTTCTTTTCCATGGGGATGGTCTTGATCCCTGTCTCCTGTACAATGTCACGAACCTCATTCCATAGTTCATCAGGTACTCTATCTATCAGATCTAGGCCCTTAAATCTATTTCTCACTTCCACTGTATAATCATAAGGGATTTGATTTAGGTCATACCCGAATTGGCATCCGGTCCCATCACTTCATGGGAAATAGATGGGGAAACAGTGGAAATAGTGTCAGACTTTATTTTTCTGGGCTCCAAAATCACTGCAGACGGTGACTGCAGCCATGAAATTAAAAGACGCTTACTCCTTGGAAGGAAAGTTATGACCAACCTAGATAGCATATTCAAAAGCAGAGACATTACTTTGCCAACAAAGGTCTGTCTAGCCAAGGCTATGGTTTTTCCTGTGGTCATGTATGGATGTGAGAGTTAGACTGTGAAGAAGGCTGAGCACCGAAGAATTGATGCTTTTGAACTGTGGTATTGGAGAAGACTCTTGAGAGTCCCTTGGACTGCAAGGAGATCCAGCCAGTCCATTCTGAAGGAGATCAGCTCTGGGATTTCTTTGGAAGGAATGATGCTAAAGCTGAAACTCCAGTACTTTACCACCTCATGCAAAGAGTTGACTCATTGCAAAAGACTCTGATGCTGGGAGGGATTGGGGGCAAGAGGAGAAGGGGATGACAGAGGATGAGATGGCTGGATGGCATCACTGACTCGATGGACGTGAGTCTCAGTGAACTCCGGGAGTTGGTGATGGACAGGGAGGCCTGGCGTGCTGTGATTCATGGGGTCGCAAAGAGTCAGACACGACTGAGCGACTGATCTGATCTGATTGTCACTTGAATTCAACTAATGTATTTGCATGCAGGGATTTATACAGAAGATTTCTACTTAGTTAATTTTACAACATTCCTATACCAAGTAGAAGTCAAGCCATTTTACAGTTAAACATAAATGAGATCAGAACATTTTTCCAACTGCATTAACCATGTTTGACATTTAAAATAAAATACAGAATAATTATGTAATTTACTAAGCATAATTCATGTTAATTCATATAATCTTGATTGATGCTGACAAATTGTGATCATGTCAAGCTGTGAAATGCAAGGATTTGCTGCTTTTCCTGTTCACTGAACCACTTATGTTAATTCATCGTGTACAAACAGTGTTAGATACTAACACTGACACTCCCCTGCAGCCATTATATTAAAGCCCATAGTTATCACTGGAAATTTATTTCATAGAAAACTACATGGTAAAATTTATATTCAAAATCACTGTACAAAGCAGACTAATCCCTCACTGTATTCTCACAAACCATATGCAGGATAATCTGGTTATCCATCATTAATCCAGAATCCTTAGGGATGCAAACTTCTCCTTGCTTTGGGCCTCACAGTGTACATCGAATGTTTTACTGATCCTCTTATTTATGTCTTTTAGGTTCACTATGTGTAACTGAAGTTTTGTTTTTCACCTCCTATCCGAAACCTCTGGAAGATATAATTAAAGTATCTGGTGAATTCTCAGTTAATTACTGGATGCCCTAAATTATGGAGAAGACCAGAAAGAAAAGCACCAATACAGCATACTAACGCATATATATGGAATTTAGAAAGATGATAACGATAACCCTGTATGAGAGACAGCAAAAGAGACACAGATGTATAGAATAGGCCTTTGGACTCTGTGGGAGAGGGAGAGGGTGGGATGATTTGGAAGAATGACCTTGAAACATGTATATTATTATATGTGAAACAAAATGCCAGTCCAGGTTCGATGCATGAGACAGGATACTCAGGGCTGGTGCACTGGGATGAGCCAGAGGGATGGTATTGGAAGGGAGGTGGGAGAGGGGTTCAAGATGGGGAACACATGTTCATCCGTGGTAGATTCATGTCAATGTATGGCAAAACCAATACAGTATTGTAAAGTAATTAGGCCTGCAATTAAAATAAATAAATTTATACTAAAAAAATTACGGAGAAGGCAATAGAAATTGCTTTATATTGGAAAAATAAAGATAATTCCATAGTTCCTTTCTCCCTCATCACCCCCTCCCACAAACCCAACAAAACTGTTTCAATGTAGAGGATTATTGTTTCCATAAACATGCTGTCTTTGTCCATTCAAGCTATCATAACAAAATACTATAAAAATGAGTGATTTTTAACAATAGAAAGTTATTTTCTCATAATTTGTGGGGCCGGTAAGTCCAAGATCAAGGTCCTGATCATTTGGTTCTTTGTAGGAACTCTCTTGCTGGATTGTGTGTGGCTGCTCTCTGTGCTCTCCTCACATGACCTCTTCTGTGTGTGTGTGTGTGTGTGTGTGTGTGTGTGTACCAGAGAGTGTGATGTTTGTGTGTGTTTAATATGTAAAGAGAGAGAAGAGGAGAAGGCAATGGCACCCCACTCCAGTACTTTTGCCTGGAAAATCCCATGGATGGAGGAGCCTGGTAGGCTGCAGTCAATGGGGTCGCTAGAGTTGGACACGACTGAGCAACTTCACTTTCTCTTTTCACTTTCATGCATTGGAGAAGGAAATGGCAACCCACTCCAGTGTTCTTGCCTGGAGAATCCCAGGGACGGGAAGCCTGGTGGGCTGCCGTCTATGGGGTCGCACAGAGTCAGACACGACTAAAGCGACGCAGCAGCAGCAGCAGCATGTGTAAAGAGAGAGAGAACTAGTGTCTCTCCTTGTAAGGCCACTAATTTATCATGAGGATCCCATTCTCATTATCGCTTCTCACCCTACCTCTCTCCCTAAGGACCATCTGCAGATACCATCACATTGGGTTTGGGCCCTTGATCTATGAATTTGGGAAGGATACAATTCAGTTTACAGCAGACACATTGTTTCCAAGTAAATTTTAAAACCATTTTCTCTCTGTACACCCTTGTTGTAGACACAGAAGAGCTAAGAAAGCTCTCTGCGAGAGTATTATTTAGACTAGGTCACCAAGGAAATCAAGTAATGATGGAGAGAGACAACCTAAAGAGAAAATGAACACTTCATGAGCATTTCAAAGAATAAGACAATGATGTTCAGAAACAGATTCTTGGAGGAGTTATATATGTAGTTCTTTGAAAGAGATGTAGTTAGAAAATTCACAAGGTAATTTTTATCTTTCTTCCAAGGATAGATTTAAATCCTTTTGTTGAACAACAACAACCACATAACAATTAAAGCAACAAATAAATAAGAGTAACTCAAAAACTAGAAAATCTTAGGGCAATGATATCAAACGCAGAACTGTACACCTGAAGTTCTTCAAAACAGAATAATAATGCTAATTGATCTCCAGCCTGCCTTGGGATCCCTTTGGGGTGTGGGCGCTAAGCTTTCTGACTATTTTCCTTGCCTCCTCCTCTAAGTGAGAAAGAGCCCTGGGACACGTCAGGGACAAAACCTTGCAGTGTGCTGCTGCCCAGACCTGTTTGGAGAAGAAACAGGAAACAGTCTGCCCAGGTATAGTTTAGCAGAGTATATTTAAAAATTGGGATACAAATGACAGTTTTCAAATGAGTTAGAATAGAATAAATTTTAGAATAAAATATTTTGGATGGCATTTTGGAAAACAAGGGAAAGAATATCTCCTCTAATCTTATTTCAGTTATGCAGACATGTGGTATTGTATAAAATGCATTTTTAGTAGTTTGGGATGAAAAAAATATTTGAAATCTCTGAGATAGAATCTATTCAAACATTTAGACAAGTTAGGCACTTAACTGATTAGATTGTAAACTATGTCAAGACTCTCCTTTCCATTTTAGCAAATCTAGTCATTTTACCCAGAATGAGGGATAAGCACATTAAATTAAATCATCATTGTGACCCTTAACATATTTGATACAAATAAAAGTATGAATTATGAACAGGGGCATAAATGAAATAGCGTGACAAAATTAATATTTAATTCATTATCACCAAGCATCTAGAAAGGGCTATATTAAGAAATGAATAAAGAATTCATGACTCCCACCCATGGAGTAGATAATCTATCAAAAGAATAAATATAGAAACAGACGGAAATCATAAATTATATGTAAATAAATTATGTACAAAATGTTTCCAGAACATAAAAATGAAAACTGGTAAGTAACAGAGGAACTGGAATTTACAGAAGTCTCTTCTCAGGAAAGGTTGAGTTTTGATAGGCTTTGAAGAATAAATAAGCTTTTTTCTTCCAACTCTTTAATTACCATTCACCTGGTAGATATAAGTATAGGATAAAACACACAGGAAGTAGGGAAAATGGAAAGTCATACTGTAATTGAGGATTGCAAAATAATTCTGTGTGTTGATTACAGCATAAGAGACGTGAGTATATAAAATCTGAATATAAAATATCATGAGTTAGATCATAAAAGATCATATATAATATACTTTCAAATATATTGTCAAATATATGCATGTGCTACCTTTAAGATAAGATAAAATGGCATACTGAAGCATGTCTAGTTGCTAAACAAGGAACTCTTAGCTGCTGTCTTGAAACTAGTAAACCAAACTTCCAATAAAATACTTGCTTAATTATTTCAAAGTGGAATTCATTTTTTCGTGGGACCACAAACTAGGCTTTTAAACACTCTGATGACTTGCTTCATGTATTGGTCAATACCATCAAAAATTATCTTCTTCCCATAGAAAGTTGTAGAAACATTCACACATGCCCACTTAAAAATTATTTTTGATTTTGATGAAATAGGCACCACTTTAAATTAGGAAAATGAGAAACGAACTGAATTTTTGACATACTAAAATTAATGTATTTTGAGGGTGACAGAGCATTCAAATAAAGATCTCCCAATTTCATTCAGGGTTTTTTCTGCTGTGCCTTGCTTGGCATAAACCTCAATGAAATGGCATTTTTCAACATTTATCTATTAGAAAATCAATGGTTCATGACTGAGACTCCATTGTATTTTTTTCTCATAGATAGAATAAGTGAAATAAAATAGAAATTTTACATTGACTTTAAAATTTTTATTGGAGCATATTTTTTATTGATTTATAATATTTCAATTTCTGCTGAACAACAAAGTGACTCACTTATACATATACATCTATCCAATCTTTTGTAGATACTTTTCCATTTCGGAGTATTGGGTAGACTACCCTGCATTGTAAGGTAGATGCTTGTTAGTTATCTAATAGTGAGTGGGCTCCTGCATCAGAAGAACACTCGTTTGAAAGCCCTGTGCTACAGACAGTCTGTCTGAGCTTACTTCAGGTGGTTTACCTCTCAATGTTTCTTCCCTGTCTATAAGATGGGAATATAAGAAGCAAAGCAGGACTTCCCTCATGGTCCAGTGGTTAAGAATCCACCTGCCAATGCAGGGGACATGGGTTTGATACCTGATCCAGGAAGATCCCACATGCCATGGGGCAACTAAGCCCATGTGACACAACTACTGAGCCTGTGTTCTGCAACAAGGAAAGGCAGCAAAATGAGAAGCCTGGGCACCACACAGAGGAGTAGCCCTGGTCGCTGCAAGCCGAGAATGCCTGAGTGCACTGAGGAAGACCAAGGCAGTCAAATAAAAAAGTTATATTATATTTCTATAATATAATTTTTATATTATAATTTATTTTTTAATTATATATATATATATTTTTTTTTTATTTGACTGTCCTGGTCTTCCTCAGTGCACTCATAAAATAGCAAACAACCCATGAGGTAGCTATAGTCCTTCATAAAGTTGCCCATTTTCAACATTTGCACTTGTGAAGATTATGTAGCAATCAATGGTGGCCTCCCTGCAATAAGTACTGAGAATAGAATAGATGGATAGAGCATGCTGTTCATTGCTCTGTCAGGACTGCAACAACGTGGGATCTGTATCACATATGCAAGTCTGTCAGAGTGATGTCACTGCAGGGGGCTCATTTTCCTTTGTATTATTAATGTTAGGATTTTTTTATAAAAGCAATAGCTTTAATGTTCTGAAAACATAATGGTAAATTTTAAACAGCGTAAGAGCTTTGAGCAAAGAGTCAGTGTGGACTGAATCCTATCTACAGCTGTTACTTTCATAAAATGCACTTGATTGGGGGGAGATAAATATGTCTCTCCTATAAAAACATCTCCATCTACTCTTTGTCCCATTGCCAGACTCAAGGATGCTAGCACTCTCACTGTTAGCATTTTCATGCTGATAATACCAATTGCTTTAAAGGATATTAAGACTTGAATGTAATTAAGTTGGATTTCATTATCCTCTCGTCATCCAGACATAGTGAAGACACATGATCCAGATAAATTGCAGCCAGGTGACAGAATTTGTTCTCGTGGGCCTCACAGATCGTCAGGAGTTGAAGACGCCCCTCTTTGTCCTGTTCTTATCCATCTACCTCTTCACAGTAGCAGGCAACCTGGGTCTGATCCTAGTCATCAGAACAGATTCAAGACTCCACACGCCAATGTACTTCTTCCTTAGCAACCTGGCCTTTGTTGATTTCTGTTATTCTTCTGCCGTTACACCCAAAATGCTGGGGAATTTCTTGTACAAAAAAATGTTATCCCTTTCAATGGATGTGCTGCCCAGCTGGGCTGTTTCCTGGCCTTCATGACTAACTAGTGTTTGCTGCTGGCTTCCATAGCCTATGACCGGTATGTGGCCATCTGTAACCCTCTCCTCTATATGGTTGTAATGTCCCCAGGCATCTGCATTCAGCTTGTGGCTGCCGTCTATGACTACAGCTTCCTGGTTGCCCTATATCATACCATCCTCACCTTCCGCCTCTCCTACTGCCATTCCAACCTCATCAATCATTTCTATTGCGATGACATGCCTCTTCTCAGGCTCATTAGATCAGACACTCACTCCAAGCAGCTATGGATTTTTGCCTGTGCTGGCCTCATGCTCATTTCTTCCCTTCTTGTTGTCTTTATCTCCTACATGTACATTATTTCTGCCATCCTGAAGATGCACTCCGCTGAAGGCAGACGCAAGGCTTTTTCCACCTGTAGCTCCCACATGCTGGCAATCACCATATTCTTTTTTTTTTTTTTTAATTTACTTTTTTCTTTTTTTTTTTTTTCTAATTTTATTTTATTTTTAAACTTTATTCTATGGGACCCTCATCTTTATGTACTTACAGCCAAATTCTCATCATTCCCTTGACACAGATAAGATGGCCTCTGTCTTCTATACAGTGATCATTCCCACGTTGAACCCTTTAATCTACAGCCTTAGGAATAAGGAAGTGAAAGATGCCCTGATAAAAGTCATCATGAATAGAAGAAACCAGGCTTTTATGTTCATGGAATTAAGAAAGTGACTGGAATGAATAAAAACAGAATTTTCTTCACAGTCTGATTTTTTTCTCTTAAGCTACCAAAATGCCTATTCTTAACACTGGATTTCTACATGTATGTTCATGGTGCAGTAAAATTTTCTAAAGATTTTCACTTAGAATGAGATTTCAGATATAAAAGTGCCCATTAGAATTTTTTGCCAATTGTCTCATTTTCAGATGAAATTATATTAAAAAAATAATTCTTTGTTCCATAAGAATTTATACCAATGTTTTTTATTTCTCAAATGAATAATTGCTAGAAAAATATAACATTATAAAACTGTTCCATAAATTAAGTATACTTCAAGAAAAATAATTGTAAATTAATGAATGAATTAATAAAACTGCTCCATATTTATACATTTAACAAATTGCCTTTATTTTTTTTAATTGTCTTTGTTCAGAGGAATAATACATCTGAAGTTTACCTTAGTCACTGATTTAACATGGCCTGGCATCTGGTCTGATCTCTGAAGATTAATTTTTTTTTTAATTTTATTTTATTTTTAAACTTTACAGTATTGTATTAGTTTTGCCCAACATCAAAATGAATCTGCCACGGGTATACCCGGGCTCCCCATCCTGAACCCTCCTCCCTCCCTCCACACCCTCCCTCTGGGCCGTCCCAGTGCACCAGCCCCAAGCATCCAGCATCGTGCATCGAACCAACCTGGACTGGTGACTCGTCTCATACATGATATTACACATGTTTCACCCCACCCTCTCCCTCTCCCACAGAGTCCACAAGACTGATCTATACATCAGTGTCTCTTTTGCTGTCTCGTACACAGGGTTATTGTTATTGTTACCATCTTTCTAAATTCCATATATATGTGTTAGTATACTGTATTGGTGTTTTTCTTTCTGGCTTACTTCACTCTGAAGATTAATTTTTAAGTGAACTTCTTTTTTTAAAACCTATGAGATCTTGTTATATTTTTTCAAGGTATCTAAAAAAGGTGTAACTCAAGAATGGAATCCCAGGGGTATCATATATTATAATTAATATACACAAAATAATTGAAACTTCATAGGTCATTTTTCAGTAGCAAGGATCCTATGCAATTATACTGGGCAGATCTCAGGTAAGTTGGTCATCACTGGATAAGATATAGTTTATAATATGATGAGCACACTAGGCCATGCAGCCTAGCTTGGAAAAGAACACATGCCTTGTAGTCAAAGGATGGACTTGAACTGTGTGTGGGCTTCCTGTAGCTTATTTGTCAATTAAATAAGGACAACATTACAAAATTTGGAGTCTTCTAAAATATTGAATACACAAAAGAGTAATAATAAATCATAAACATTTGCACATCATCTCTTTTGCTAAAAAACCTGAATTCTAGCCCCAACTGTACTATACGTGAGAGGCCAATTTATAAATGAGGATTAATGTACACAACAGATAACTGTGATATAGATAGATAGATATAGATATATAGGTATGCATATATAATTTCAGATAAGTGTAATAATAATTGAACAATTTGCAATTACACAGAAAATGGTTTTGAGTTTGTAATTTGCATATCATTTTAATATATATTAATGAATGTATATAGTATGTGTGTGTGTGTGTGTTCAGTTGCTCAGTTATGTCTGACTCTTTGCAACCCAATGGACAGTAGCCCACCAGGCTGCTCTGTCCATGGAATTGTCCCGGCAAGAGTACAGGAGTGTGTTGTCATTTCCTACTCCAGTGGATCTTCCTGACCAAAAAATTGAATCTGTATCTGCTGCATCTCCTGAGTTGGCAGGCAGATTCTTTATCACTAGAACCACCTGTGAAGACCATATGTGTGAGAGAGTGTGTGTGTGTGTGTATGCCATTTGAATGTTTAATGAAACATAACCAGAGAAAGGAAATAGGGTATATATTTTGGTGAATCATAGAGATACAGGGTTGACTTAATCTACAGTTCTCAAAAGTTTCTTTTTTTTTTGTCTTTCTTTACACACATTTATCCACTATTTGAACATTTCAGTGGTTTCTGCAGCAAATTTTGAGTCTCTATTCTGTATACTCAAAGCCTGTCATTAACATATTTGAATTCACACTGTACTGTCTTGTCAAGATGAAGCTTTTACCATGATACAGCTCTTCAATTAAAGAGCATAGATTCCTTGGTGTCTGAAAGCCCGAATCTGAATGCTAGGTGTGACCTTCGAGGAATCAAAACATCTCAGACTCTTATGTACTCCTCCATCTCTTCAACAGTGTGAAGGTGAAACAAATACCAAACCCTAAATCTATTGTCATGAGACCAAGACCATAGATGAATTTCTTTTCTAAATGTCATTCTACCAAAAATAATGTGAAACTATGAATTTATTTGACTTAAACATAAATAACATGAATATATAAGATGAATATAGCAATTTAATATTGCTAAGCTCAATATTAAATTAAGCTTTATGTTTATATGTTTTGTTTATCATATGAAGTGGAATTCTGAAAACTATGCTTTCACTGTTCTTTGAAGTTTCACATTTTGGTGAAAATTATAATTTTCATTACATAGCATTCTTCTAATGTAATAGAAGACATTGTCACAATCATAAAAAAAATCAAATATCATCTTTTCACTAAACATATTGGTTTAGATACACTTTCATACTTTATACATAACTATATTTCACCTTTTCCTTCATTGCATTCCTTCATTGCTAAGGCTAGCACATTAAGAATAATATTTAGAAAGAGTCATGATTGTGTTAATTCTAGTTGAAATGCCTTGCGTTTCATCTTAATATATTACTCTTAATATATTCATGGCCATCTCTTTAACTCTTGAAATATTTATCCTGCTATACTACCTATGATGCTGGAATTTTGTATATATGATATCCTATATTTTAATTCAAGATATTCTGTCTTCCTTAACAAATATCCTGACTACTGATTGTGTTGGAATTCCTGCCTGCAGCAAGTCCCTTCAAATCCAAAGCAGGCAGCACTGAAATCTGAGAATGGTCTATTGACCAGTGAAGATTTTTCTTTCCAATATGGTCACCATAAAATAAGCATGAGAGAAGTCCTTAATCCACAGCATGAAAGAGTACCTGCAACAGATGTTCTGCACATAACAGTATGATATGCTTCTATATACAATTCATGGCCAAACACAATAATTCAGAAGTAACTGAATTCATCCTCTTGGGACTCACAGACAGTCCTGAGCTTCAAGCCCTTCTTTTTGGGATCTTTTTAGTGATCTATTTGATTAGTGTCATGGGTAATCTTGGATTAATCATGCTAATTCGTGTCAGTCCTCAGCTTCACACAGCTATGTATTATTTCCTTAGCCACCTAGCTTTTGTTGATTTTTGCTATACCTCCTCAGTCACTCCTAACACTCTGGTGAACTTCCTCCAAGAAATTAAAAGAATATCCTTACCTGCTTGTGCCATTCAGTTGTTTTGCTTTATCATGTTTGTGGTTTGTGAACTGTATATGCTCTCAGTCATGGCTTATGACAGGTATGTGGCCATTTGTAATCCTTTACTCTATACCATTGTCGTGAATAAAAGGGTCTGTATTCAGATGGTGCTTAGCACATATCTGTATAGCTTTTCTGTGGGACTCCTACAAGCAACTCTTACATTCCACTTATCTTTCTGTCATTCAAACATAATAAATCACTTCTACTGTGATGATGTCCCCTTGGTTGCCCTGGCCTGTCATGAAACCCATCACAAATATATAAAAAAGTTGTTATTGTTCACACTTGCTGGGTTCAATATCTTTTTCTCTCTTTTTATTGTCCTTGTCTCCTATGTATTCATTCTATTTGCCATTCTAAGGATTAAATCAGCTGAAGGCAGAAAAAAGGCATTTTCTACTTGTGCTTCCCACTTGACTTCCATCACTATATTTTATGGAACAATCATCTTCATGTATATGCAACCAGAAACAAGCCATTCCTTGCATACTGATAAAATATCTTCTGTATTCTATATAGTGGTAATTCCCATGCTAAATCCTCTCATATACAGCCTGAGGAACAAGGAAGTAAAAAACGCTTTGAAGAGAACTATGGAAAAAGTGTATTCTAGTATAATATAAGTGATCCATGCTTTAACTGAAAGCCTTCACATTTAGGAGCCCCCCCCCAAAAAAAAGCAAATAAGCAAAAAACAAATAGTTTTTCTGCATGATCATGCCTTTAGTGACATGCTTTCTAACACTGCAATGTTTAAAAAGTGAAAGTGGTAGTGTTGTCTCATCCTGTCCGACTCTTTGCGACCCTATGGACTGTAACCCACCAGGCTCCTCTGCCCAGGGACTCCTCCAGGCAAGAAGACTGGGGTGAGTTCCATTCCGTTCTCCTGTGGATCTTCCTGACAGGGATGGAGCCAATTTCCCGCATTGTTGGCAGATTCTTTACCATCTTGAGCCACCAAGTGAAAGTTAATATTAATACAGAAGATACATTTAGTTTCTAATTTTATTTTTATTATTTTGTAAATTATAACTTCTGATAATGCTGAATATGCATTGGAAAGACTGATGCTGAAGCTGAAGCTCCAATATTTTGGTCAACTGATGTGAAGAGCTGATTCATTGGAAAAGACCCTGATGCTTGTAAAGATTGAAGGCAGTAAGAGAAGAGAACGACAGAGGATGAGATAGTTGGATGGCATTCTCAACTCAATGGACATGAGTCTGAGCAAACTCCAGGAGATAATGAAGGAGAGGGAAGCCTGGAGTGCTATAGTCTATGGGGTTGCAAAGGTTGTACATGGTTAGTGATTGAACTACAACAGCAATATTGAAAGATATGAGGCTGAAATAAGTTCAGTTGCAAATAGTGAGTTAAATTTTCTTTTGTAGATCACTTAAAATCTCTCTCTTTTTTTCATAGTGGAATTTTGACTTGAATGCTTCAATTCATAAATTTTACATGATAAAAATCATATCATCTTTAGATTACTAAAGCAGCTTTCAATTATTAGTATGGTATAAAATACACTCATGCACACACACATATACACACACACACAGGGTAAGAAGAATCTGAAAAGAACTGTTGATTCTAAAACTCTAACATGGACACTGATATCAACACTGACAGAAACTCTGACTTAAAAAGACTGAAACAGTAACTTGAATTTTAACAAGGGAAGCATGTCCTTCTGCAAAGAGTAAGGTCTATAGATCCAATAATACAGTTAATTTGCTGATTTTTACTGAAGTTATTTGGTCTTTGAAGCATGTCCTTGCTCTGAGTAACATACAACTATGACCATATGAAAACAATTACACTGAATATATAAACTGCCTTGGAGAATATAATTATTTTAACAAAACTAACGAGCAGAATATATATTTTCATTTATTTTGTCTTTAATTTTATTCATAAATGTCATTGATTTCTGAGAAAATTCTTTGGCTAGATTTGTTCCCAGATATTTTATTCTTTTTATTCAATTGTTAATGAGATTGTTTTCTTAATTCTTATGATGATTCATTATCACTATATAGAAATATAACAGATTTTTATTTATTAAATTTGTGTCCATCAATTTTATTCATTGGTGAGTTCTATCAGTTTTTTGGTGACCTCTTGGAATGTTTTATACAGAAAATCATATCATCTGCCACTGTTCCTTTCTTTTTTTTTTTAATTTTATTTTATTTTTAAACTTTACATAATTGTATTAGTTTTGCCAAATATCAAAATGAATCCACCACAGGTATACATGTGTTCCCCATCCTGAACCCTCCTCCCTCCTCCCTCCCCATACCATCCCTCTGGGTCGTCCCAGTGCACTAGCCCCAAGCATCCAGTATCATGCATCGAACCTGGACTGGCATCTTGTTTCATACATGATATTTTACATGTTTCATTGCCATTCTCCCAAATCTTCCCACCCTCTCCCTCTCCCACAGAGTCCATAAGACTGTTCTATAAAGAAGATATTTCATTGAAAGTTTTTGTATCTATGTCCATCATGGATGTTAACCTGTAATTATCTCTTTTGGTAGTGTCTTTATCTGGTTTTGGTATCAAGGCCATACCTGCCTTGTAAAATGAGGTTGCAGGGAAATGCAAATTAAAACCACAATGAGATATTACCTCACATCTGTCAGAATGACTATTACCAAAAATGTAACAAATAACAAATGCTGCCAATAAAATAGAGATGACACCCTTGTGCACTGTTGATACAGCAACTACTGAAAAGAGTAGGAGACTCCTCAGAAAACTAATAGTAGATATCATGTGATCAGAACTCCATTTCTGGGTATTGTTCTAAAGGAAACAAAAGAGTAATTTGAAAAGATATATACACCTTTATGTTCACTGCAGAATTATTTACAGTAACCGATTTATTAAAGTATCATAAATATCCATCAAAGAAAATGGAATTTTACTCAGCCATTAAAAAAAAAAAAGAATGAAATCCTGTCATTTGTGATAACGTGGGTTAATCTACAGGGTATTATGCTAAGTGAAATGTCAGATGGAAAAAGACAAATACTGTACAATTCAACCGGCATGTGAAATCTAAAGAAAGACTTAATAAAACAGAGAATAACTAGTTTCTTGAAGAAAGTGGAGTGGGGAGATGTGTGAACGAGGTGAGAGACCTTAAGAAGAACAAACTTCCAGTCACAAAATGAATGAGTCTCTGTGTGAAATGCAGCCAGCGTGGGGAATATAATCAATTGCACTGCAACACATGCGTATGGTAACAGACAGTGACTAGACAAGCCACGGTGACTGTTTTGTAACGTGTAAGAGTCCTCAGTCACTATGTTGTGCAGATGGAACCAACACAGTGTTGTAAGTCAGTTAGTTTGTTATTGTCGTTGAGTTGGCCAGTTGTGTCCGACTCTTTGCAATCCCTTTGACTGCAACACCCCAGGCTTCCCTGTCCCTCACCGTCTCCTGGAGTTGGCCCAAGTTCAAGTCCATTGCATCAGTGATGCCATCCAGCCATCTCATCCTATGATGCCCTCTTCTCCTTCTTCCCTCAATCTTTACTCAAATCAGTGACTTTTCCGATGAGTCAACTATTTGCATCGGTTCAGTTCACTTCAGTCGCTCAGTCATGTCTGACTCTTTGCGACCCCATGGACTGCAGCACGCCAGGCTTCCCTGTCCATCACCAACTCCCAGACCTTGCTCAAACTCATGTCCATCAAGTCGATGATGTCACACAACCATCTCATCCTCTGTCGTCCACTTCTCCTCCTGCCTTCAATCCTTCCCAGCATCAGGGTCTTTTCAAATAAGTCAGTTCTTTGCATCAGGTGGCCAAATTATTGGAACTTCAGCTTCAGTATCAGTCCCTCCAATGACTATCCAGGACTGATTTCCTTTAGGATGGATTGGTTTGATCTCCTTGCAGTCCAATGGACTCTCAAGAGTCTTCTCCGACACCACAGTTTCAAAGCATCAATCTTTCAGCTCTCAGCTTTTTTTATGGTCCAACTCTCACATCAGTTGACCAAAACACTGGAGCTTCAGCTTCAGCATCACTCCTTTCAATGAGTATTCTATAATTCAACTTTAACAAAAAAAAAAGAAAGAAAGAAAAAAAGTAGGCACTGGGGTAAAAGCAAATGAAGGTTATCTCTGAGAATGGAGATTATAGGTGATGGTTAATTTTTACTTTAGGCTTTTCTGTGTTCCTATTTGTGGGCAATGAAAAGTATTGCTTATATAATTAGAGAGAAGACAACAAATGTTATAAAAAGTAGTATATAAAAATAAAGAGATATCATGTATTTGACAATCAAAGAGTTCAAAGAAAAAAATGTGTTAAATGGTTAATATTTAAGGAATATGGGCAAAGATTATACTGGAATTCTTTGTAATATATTAGCAACTTTTCTTGAAATTCTGAATTTATGTCAAAATAAAAAGTTAAGTCATCTAGCACTTGCTATTTAATTTTAATTTAATGCTTTAATTGAATAATATTTTTAACACATATCTTATTTTGATGCTCTGATTCATAATCCTTTGTAATTTTAAAAGGCTATAACTTCTTGCCTGCTGCTGCTACTGCTGCTAAGTCGCTTCAGTCGTGTCCGACTCTGTGCGACCCCATAGACGGCAGCCCACCAGGCTCCCCCATCCCTGGGATTCTCCAGGCAAGAACACTGGAGTGGGTTGCCATTTCCTTCTCCAATGCATGAAAGTGAAAAGCAAAAGTGAAGTCGCTCAGTCGTGTCTGACCCTCAGCGACCCTATGGACTGCAGCCTTTCAGGCTCCTCCATCCATGGGATTTTCCAGGCAGGAGTACTGGAGTAGGGTGCCATTGCCTTCTCTGAACTTCTTGCCAGTAATACTTAAAAGTAATATATCTTTCCTTAAGAAAATAAATAAAACAATTCATGGATCTTCCCTAAAGTTTATTTTAACACAATTGCCTTTTGCTTTATAAGGGCTTATTACTAAGATTGTAGTTTTCATTTGTCACAGTCTGTCACAAAGCAATATACTATACTTTTAAAGAAAACTTTAAATTGCAATTTTGTATAATATTTTTAAATGGCTGTATATTTGTTAGTAACTTTATGATCAGCCTTAAAATTACAGCCAAAGTAATGAATATATCAAGGTATCTTCTCAAGTATTCAACTCTTTTAAGTTAGGAGGAGAAATGCAGCTCTTTTAGACTCAGTTTCATTACTTCATGTTGGGAGGTCAAGTACTTTGCAGGCATGACAGAGGAAAACCAACCTCTGTATCGTTTTTATTGTGCCTCCTGGCCAAGCAGAGAAGGCTTAAATCATAGCCACCACCTATCAGATTCTGGGTCACTTCCACAGATTCCACTGTGCCTGCATCACTATGTACTATGTGCTATGTACTCCTAAGACGGGTCTTCTCAAGTATGTTTCAAGATATTATAGACTCATGGTGATGATCTATAAAAGGTAATTCAAAGCTGAAATAAGTTTTAAAAATGGTTTATGATACAGTCTCTTGCTTGAAGGCATAATTCCCATTAGCGTAAAAAGAACAGACATGTTTACATTCTTTATTTATTGAAGTAACATTGGTTTACAATATTGTATAAGTTTCAAGTGTACAACATTATATTTCAACATCTTCATACACACAGCACAAGAAAAGGGAGATTACATATATATGCCTGCGTGTGTGCTCAGTTGTTTTAGTCCTGTCTCTTTCTGACCCTATGAACTATAGCCCACCAGGCTCCTCTGTCCTTGGGATTCTCCAGGCAAGAATACTGGAGTGGGTTGCCATTTCCTCCTCCAGGGGATCTTCCCAACGCAGGGATCCAATCCATAACTTCTGTATCTCCTGCATTGGAGGTATATTCTTTACCACTGGAATAGGCACCCCCCTCCAGTATTCTTACCTGGAAAATTCCATGGACAGAGGAGCCTGGTGGATTACAATTCCATGGGGTTGTAAAGAACCGGCTACAACAGAGCAAGCATATAAAAAATCACAAGATCCAAAAAACAGGGTGAGCTCAATCTTTATATAAACCTCAAACATGCTCTTCAGGATCCAACCCAAGCCCCCGAAAATTTTCCCTAATTTGTAGCATATTTGAGAAAGGCAGATGTCTTTTCACCTGAAATTTTTTCGGTGACCTTCCCTGTTGCCTCACGACATTAATCCAGTACATCAGGATATGTTAGATTTCAGGGACTTCACCTTAGCCCGCTTGGAGAAAGTCTAAGACAAATTTATCAGCAATCACTACTTGCTTCCACTGTGTGTGGCCACAGATCTCTCTGTGTGCAACTTTCCATGTGGCAGGCTGAACAGCTAGGCCATTGGCAACAGCCCAGGAACCAAAATACAATAATTAATACATAGTAAGTTTTTTTTTTAAGGAATTCAGAATGTCTCATTTAAAACAAGCTCCTGACTAAGGCTCCCTGGACACCAGCATCTCCTTGAGGATGAGTGGGCCCTCCTGGGCCCTCCCTAACCCTGCAGACAGGGTGGCTTCAGGAGGCTGGTCATGCTCAGGGCTGGTTGTTGGTTACACCCACATCTCCTTGAGGATGGGTGGGCCCTCCCTAACCCTGCAGACAGGGCAGCTTCAGGAAGCTGGTCATGCTCAGGGCTGGTTGTTGGATGTGGGCTCTGAGTATTGCCGTTCCTCAGTCTGGGTGCCATCCCTTCCTCCCACGGCAGACCACTGGTGGACCAGCGTGTGCTGGGCATGGCCTGGGAGGTTCCAGCTCACAAGCTGACAGACTCTGTGCTGGGACATGGTCAGACTGTTGTCCAGGCTCACCTCGCACACTCCTGGTACAGGCTCCTGAGGGACTCGTGGTCAGGACGCTGTGTCCACTGGCCGTGCGTGCTCACCAGAGAGGCCTGGGGCAGCCCCGAGGGCACGTCCTCTTGGGTGCCTTTGTCCAAACCTCAGTCAGCTCCCAGCTCATCGAATTTTGTTTCTCACTCTTCCTTGGCTCTTTCCCTTTGTTTCATTACACAAATAATCTCACCCTATATCACAGAAAGAGTCTTCCTTATTTGGGACAGAAGAGGATGTATTCAAGTGCATGATTGTAAAATTCATCTCTGATATCACAGGAGGGGAGCCTGATGAAACCAAGAGGTGTAGAGAGCAGTGTCTGCCTCTGTCTCTGGCTGTTTGACCGGTTACAGATTTCCAGCTTCACCACTTGTGTCCTTTTAGTCCATCACTGGAGTAAGGAACCCACTGTTCCTTCCTTTGCAGAAGATTCAAGCCCTGCAAGTCTTTCCTGCACATGGGAATCACTCAGTCCCACTCACTCATCACAATAAAAAACCTCCAGCCCCGTAACCATTACTGGCTCCTCCTAGCCATATTTTCAGGTCAGACTGGGAATTCACCTTCCTCTCCCTAGAAAGCCCCATTATGTGAACAAAACTCTTATTATCTTTTCTTCTTAGATGTGCGGTATCATCTGGCTGGACATCTAAAGCAAATTGTGAATGGAGTGGTCCATATATTTCTGTGAATGTCAATTGACCTATGATTTGTATGTTTTATCTTCTAGATACTGAAGAGAAAGAAATGAATACTATTTTAATCTTTGCAGCTGAACTGAAATGTCAATTATAATATTGATTTGAACATTAATCTCAGAAGGAAGGAATAAAAGTTATTTATTGGGAAAGTCATTTTTATTCAATGGTTTCCAAAGACTAAATACAAGGCCCATAGATGTAACATTTATTTTAAATAAATTTATAATTTTGATATAAAGCCAATGCAGCAGACTTCAAAACAAATAATCAAAGCAGACATAGCAACTAATCAAATTGTTTTCCCAAAAGAGATCATTAATTTTTTTTACTCTGGATTCTTTAACTAAACATAGCTGAAAAAGTGATCTACCATTTCAAGGCAAACAGTTTTTCCCCCAGTTACTAAACGTTAAATAATTATGTTCTTGTGTGTATAATTATATTATCTTTCAATGTTTGTTAAAAAGGAGTAGTACAGAAAGAAATCTCCCTGAGGGACCACATACACAGAATACAAAGTTGTCTCATAAATACCCAGGTAATTTACAATGTTACTGGCCTCACAAAGATTCCTTTCAGGTACACTGAACTATTTAGGGGTTTGTTGTTGAACTGAATGATGACATATTGAATATTGAAAGGCATCAGGTTGTAGAAAAATATGTTCAATCCGTTTTTTGGGGGAAACAATTTGGACATACAAAAATATAACTTTTATCCACTTAATCATTTAAGGATAATTATTGACCATCTTCTGTATACTAGGTACAGTTGGAGGTAATGATTAAATTGAATATGAGACAGAAATATTATTGCTTTCCAAAAGGAGTTGACGCTTAGGATGTGTTATAGATATATTGATAGCTGTCTTCAATATAGTGTGGTTTAAGTATTATGAAGGAATTAGTGGCTGCAAAAATGTATATAAGAGGAGGACTTAAACTGCTTTGAAATCCTCTAAGAGGAAGTGATTCAATAGAAGAGAGAAAATTAAGTAGAAGGATAATCAGGCAAATAGAATGATGGCAGAGGAAAAGTGTTCTAGGAAGAGAATAGAGGATGTATAAAATTTTGTCTCATATTTAAATATATACACTAATTTGGAATACCTGTGGCATAGAAACTAGATAAAAAATGTTTCAGGAGGCACCTGATCTGAGATGCAGAAATGAAGTTTTCAAGGGCTATGCTAGAAAGAACTTGAAGTTTATCCAAATGGCAATGGGAAGACACTGAAAGATTTCATCAGGACAAAATAAGAATAAAGTTTCTGTAAAATTTCATATAAGCTGATAACTGAGGAACAGAGAACAATGACTGGAGACAAGACTAAAAGTTAGGTTTCATTTGCAAAAAATAAATAAACAAAGCATCATTGTGCTTGGACCAATAAAGCAATAAATAAGAGCAGATTTGAAAATTGTGTAAGGGATAAATTGTTAGCATTGTCATTGTTTAGTCACTCAGTCGTGTCCGATTCGTTGGAGTAACCCACCTGTAGCCCACCGGGCTCCTCTGTCCATGGGATTTCCCAGGCAAGAATACTAGAGTGGGTTGCTATTTCCTCGTCCAGGAGATCTTCTCAACACAGGCATTGAACCCGCATCTACTGGGTCTCCTGCTTTGACAGGCAGATTCTTTATCAGTAGTAGGGGGGCAAATTGAACATGGGCATGAGGATCAGGAAAGCATAGTAAAAGAAACTGCTCTCTGATTTGGAGAGCAAATGGATAATGGCACTATTCATTTTGACTCTTTGTGACCCCATGGACTAGAGCCTGCCAGGCTCCTCTGTCCATGGAATTCTCCAGGCAGGAATACTGTAGTGGGTTGCCATTGCCTCCTCCACGGGATCTTCCCTACCCAGGGATCGAACCCACTTCTCCTATGTCTCCTGCATTGGCAGGCAGATTCTTTACCACTAACGCCATCTGGGAAGCCCGTTCATCGTGCTAGGAAATATATATTCCAAGTCTTGTGTTTTGGGTCCCATGTGCAGAAATATCAAGTTCTTTTCTGTGTGCAATACTTTTGATGAAAGTATTTTTACTTTTGATAAATGGTAATTTCTGAGAGATATTTAGATGTATAAAGCTATAGCAGAAAAAAGATAATTGGAAAATTAATTTATTAATATATTTGCTCATAATCTGCATATAGATGCCTATTCAGCACATAGGATTGGCTAACTGATCAAGAAGGTGCCAAAAAGAGACGGAGCTTTGGCGAGAACATGAAGAACATGCCATCTAAAGCATAGTAATAGGAACAGACTCCAAGGTTGAGAATCCAAATGAACAAATAAATTCAAAAGACTGCTTTAGAATGCAAACTTGTATTCAATAGAGTTCAGTGCTACAGTGCTGCCAAAAAATACAGGTTTTATTGGATTTGAAAATAGGGAAGTTGATAATAAACATGCTGAGGGAATTTTTTTGTTGTTTTAATGGGAAAGAGAGGTGGATTACACCTTGTTAAGTTATAAATGGAGCTTCCAAGGTGGCACTAGTGGTAAAACAGTCTGCCTGTCAATGCAGGAGACATAAGAGATGCAGGTTACATATGTGAGTTGTGAAGATCCCTTGGAGTATGAAATGGTAACCCACTCCAATATCTTTGCCTGGAAAATTCCATGGACAGAGAAGCCTTGTGGGCTACAATTCGTTGGATCACAAAGAGCCACTCTAATGGCAGAAAGTGCTTCTTGATGAAGGTGAAAGAGGACAGTGAAGAAGTTGGCTTAAAACTCAACATTAAACAAACTAAGATCATGGCATCCAGTCCCAACTCTTCATGGCAAATAGAAGAGGAAAAAGTGGAAACTGGCAAGTTTTACTTTCCTGGGCTCCAAAATCACTGCGGATGGTGCCTGAAGCCTTGAAATTAAAAGATGCTTGCTTCTTGGAAGAAAAGCTATGACAGTTCTAGGCGGCATATTAAAAAGCCAAGACAAAGGTCCGTATAGTCAAAGCTATCATTTTTTCCAGTAGTGGTGTATAAATGTGAGAGTTGGACCATAAAGAAGGTTGAGCACCAAAGAATTTATGCTTCAAAGTGTTGTGCTGGAGAAGACATGTGTACCCCAATGTTCATCTCAGCACTGTTTATAATAGCCAGGACATGGAAGCAACCTAGATGTCCATCAGCACAGGAATGGATAAGAAACTCGTGGTACATATACACAATGGAATATTACTTAGCCATTAAAAAGAATACATTTGAATCAGTTCTAATAAGGTGGATGAAACTGGAGCCTATTATACAGGGCCAGAAAGAAAAACACCAATGCAGTATACTAATGCATATATATGGAATTTATAAAGAAGGTAATGATAACCCTGTATGTGAGACAGCAAAAGAGACACAAATGTATTGAACAGTCTTTTGGACTCTGCGGGAGAGGGTGAAGGTGGGATGATTTGGGGGAATGGCATTGAAACATGTAAAATATCATGTGTGAAACGAATCACCAGTCCTGGTTTATTGCATGATACAGGGTTCTTGGGGTTGGTGCACTGGGATGACCCAGAGGGATGGGATGGGGATGGAGGTGGGAGGGGTGTTCAGGATGGGGAGCACATGTACACTCATGGCAGATTCAAGTCAATGTATGGCAAAGCCAATACAATATTGTAAAGTCAAATAAATAAATTAATTAATTTAAGAAAAGAAATTAAGGGGGAAAAAAAGACTCTGGATAAACATAGTAACCCTGAGAAAGAAAAAAGGAAACTGAAGGAATCATAGTATCAGTCTTCAGAACATACTACAAAAACTACAGTAATAAAACAGTATGGTACAGACACAAAACCAGAAATATAGATCAAAGGAAAAGGATAGAAAACACAGAAGTAAACCTACATAGAATAGGGAGAAAACAGTTTCTTCATTAAATGCTGCTGTGAAAATTCGACAGGTGCATGTAAAAAAATTAAAATAAAATTAGAGCATTCTTTAACACAATACACAAAAATAAACTCAAATAGTCTTAAACACCTAAATGTAAGGCTGGATACTATACAACCATTAATGGAAAACATAGGCAGAACACTCATTGACAAATAAGTACAGCGATATCTTTTTAGATTCATCTAGATAACAGAAATAAAAATAACAAAAATAAAATGAACATTAACAAATGGGACCTAAAACTTTCAAAAACTTTTGCCCAAAAAATGAAACCATAGCCAAACAGAAAGACAACATACAGAATGTGGAGAAAATATTTGCAAACAACACAACCAACAAAGGATTAATCTCCAAACCACACAAACAGCTTATAAGTTGTGTGTGTGTGTGAAGTTGCTTTAGCTGTGTCCAACTCTCTGCAACTCTATGGACTATAGTCCACCAGGTTCCTCTGTCCATAAGATCTCCAGGTAAGAATCCTGGAGTCAGTTCATTCACTCAGTCATGTCCGACTGTTTGTGACCCATGGACTACAGCATGCCAGGCTTCCCTGTCCATCACCAACTCCCAGAGCTTGCTCAAACTCATGTTCATTGAGTAGGTGATGCCATCCAACCATCTCATCCTCTTTCATCCCCTTCTCCTCCCACGTTCAATCTTTCCCAGCATCAGGGTCTTTTCCAAAGAGTCAATTCTTTGCATCAGATGGCCAAAGTATTGGAGCTTCAGTTTCAGCATCAGTCCTTCCAATGAATATTCAGGACTGATTTTCTAGGGCTTCCCCAGGAAACCAGCTTGGGCTTCCCTGTGGCTCACCTGATAAAGAATCTGCCTGCATTTCAAGAGACCTATGCTTGATCCCTGTGTTGGGAAGTCCAGTATTCTGCCCTAGAGAATTCCATGGACTCTCTCTGTATATATATACCAATATAAATGGGAAGAAGATCTAAATAGACATTTCTCAAAAAAGATATACACATGGCCAGTGGGCACATAAAATCATGCTCAACTTTGCTAATTATTAGAAAAAAGCAAATCAAAACTAGAATGAGATACCATCTCACACACAGTCATCATTAAATACCTACAAACAATAAATGCTGAAGAGGGTGTGGAGAAAAGAGAACCCTTCCACATTGTTGATAGAAATGAATTTGGTATGGTCAATACAAATAACAGTATGGCGGTTCCTCAAAAAACTGAAAATAGAGCTACTATATGCTGCTGCAGAAAAAAAAAATGAATCTTAAATGTATTTAACATATTTATACCATTTTAGTTTCTACTAACAATGTATAAGTTTAGGTTCCTCCAAATACTCACAAACTACTAGATATTCTAGCTGATATATAGTGTTATCTACTTAAAATCTAAATTGAAAGTATTCAATATGTAATGACACTGAGCTACTTTTTATGGTATGTAGCATTTCCGGATTTTTACATTTTTATGTTCTATGGAAAATAGAATATTTTCTGATACATTATGTATCAACTTAATAATGTGATTAAGTTTTAAATGAATGTAAAATATCCAAATCTGTAACTCAGTATTTTTGTTTTGTTTTGTTTTATAATCTGAGGGATAATCAAATGTATTCTAATATGTATTCTAGGAGTGGGATATTAGGTTATGTTTATTCAGTTTACCTTCTCAAATCCATGTGCTGTTAGCATTCCTGTGTATTTCTGCTCATTACACATAATCTCAGATGCACACATTTTTATGTTTATATATGAGTAGATGAGACATATAAATACACATTTATTAATAATTTAAAATGACATATGAAGTATAAGTAATAATTATCCTCACTTGACTATTCTTATAAATTATTTTTATGCAAATTAGATTTGTTCATTGATTATTTTATTTCCTGATGATGTACATAGAAGACAATCCAGTATCTCTATGATGCAAATAAATCTATTGAATGTTAAAAAGTAATTGAAGCAAGCAAAAAAGAAATTAGGAAAGTTAAAGAGAGTTATGTAAGAAGTATATTCAAAGGACATGACAGACTTATAGATTACAGAATATTGCACTACACTTTCACCATTCAAATCATAGAATCATCTCATGCTGCTTTTTCAAAGTAAGATCATCAAATGCATATAGTCATACAATGTCTCTTAATCAAAACATGATACACATTTTAACCAATTTGTGGAAAGTGAGCCAAATGAAAGAGAGGCAAGACCCTTATTTGTCATAGAGTAGACTTCATATGTAAGGAGACAAAAACAACTAGAATACGTTTATTTATTAATGTGTTCAGAGCACTCAGTTTTACTGGTGCCCAGAAGTCAATTTCTAAATATATGATGAAATCATTTATCCTTGCATTTCCCTCTGAGAAAACTCATAACAAATTTCAATGTTCATAGCCTTATTCAAGGAACCACATAGCAAAATGAACTTAAGATATTATATAGTTTTTTCCATAGTCTATGAACAGCATATTTTACATCTTTGTTCCTCAAGCTGTAGATCAAGGGATTTAACATGGGGGTAATTAGTTTGTAAAATATAGATGCCACTTTATCAGCATCAAAGGAATGGCTGGACTCTGGTTGAACATACATAAATATCAAAGTCCCATAGAACACTGTAGCCATGGTCAAGTGGGATCCACATGTAGAGAAAGCCCTGTGCCTTCCTTCATCAGAGTTCATCCTGAGAATAGCTGTAAGAATAAGCAGGTAAGACACGAGAACTATTAGCAGAGATGAAATTAAATTAAAAACTGCAAAGATCAGAATAATCAGTTCAATTTCATGTGTATTTGAACAAACCAAAGATATCAAAGGGAGACAGTCACAGTAGAAATGTCTGATGACATTGTAGCCACAGAAGGATAAATTAAACATTTTTATAGTGATTAGAAGAGACACAAATGTGCTATAGACATAGGAGATTGCCACCAGCATCCAGCACGCCCTTTTTGACATGATGACTGTGTAGAGAAGATGGTTACAGATGTCCACACAGCAGTCATAGGACATTGCTGCCAGAATAAAAAGCTCACTAATAATGAATATAATGTAGAAAGCTCCCTGAATGGCATAAAAATTGTAGAAGATTTTATTTTGATCCACAAGAAAATTTACCAACATTTTGGGTCCCACAGTTGTTGAATAACCAAGATCAGTAAAAGCCAGGTACCTGAGAAAGAAGTACATAGATGTCTGTAGCCTGGAGTCCACCTTAGTAAGGATGACCATGCCCAAGTTGTCCACTACTTAGGTCACGTAGATGATGAGGAAGAGTCCAAACAATGGAGCCTGCAGCTCAGGGCAGCCTGTGATTCCCATGAGGATGAATTCACTCAGCAATGTTCAATTGAGCTTTTCCATCAAGGTTTCCATCAAGATGGGGATACCAGGCCACTTGATCTGCCCTTTTGAGAAATCTATATGCAGGTCAGGAAGCAACAGTTAGAATTGGACATGGAACAACAGACTGGTTCCAAATTGCAAAAGGAGTACGTCAAGGCTGTATATGGTCACCCTGATTATTTAACTTATATGCAGAGTACATCATGAGAAACGCTGGACTGGAAGAAACATAAGCTGGAATCAAGATTGCCAGGAGAAATATCAATAATCTCAGATATGAAGATGACACCACCCTTATGGCAGAAAGTGAAGAGGAACTCAAAAGCCTCTTGATGAAAGTGAAAGTGGAGAGTGAAAAAGTTGGCTTAAAGCTCAACATTCAGAAAACGAAGATCATGGCATCGGGTCCCACCACTTCATTGGAAATAGAGGCGGAAACAGTGGAAACAGTGGCAGACTTTATTTTTCTGGGCTCCAAAGTCATTGCAGATGGTGACTGCAGCCATGAAATTAAAAGATGCTTACACCTTGGAAGGAAAGTTATGACCAACCTAGGTAGCATATTCAAAAGCAGAGACATCAATTTGCCAACAAAGTTTCGTCTAGTCAAGGCTATGGTTTTCCCTGTGGTAACATATGGGTATAAGAGTTGGACTGTGAAAAAGGATGATCAGATCAGATCAGTCGCTCAGTCATGTCCGACTCTTTGCGATCCCATGAAACGCAGCACACTAGGCCTCCCTGTCAAACACCAACTCCCGGAGTTCACTCAGACTCACCTCCATCGAGTCAGTAATGCCATCCAGCCATGTGATCCTTAGTCGTCCCCTTCTACTCTTGCCCCCAATCCCTCCCAGCAACAGAGTCTTTTCCAATGAGTCAACTCTTTGCGTGAGGTGGCCAAAGTACTGGAGTTTCAGTTTTAGCATCATTACTTTCAAAGAAATCCCAGGGCTCCTTCAGAATGGACTGGTTGGATTTCCTTGCAGTCCAAGGGACTCTCAAGAGTCTTCTCCAACACCACAGTTCAAAAGCATCAATTCTCTGGTGCACAGCCTTTTTCAGAGTCCAACTCTCACATCCATACATGACCACAGGATAAACCATACCCTTGATTAGACGGACCTTTGTTGGCAAAATAATGTCTCTGCTTTTCAATATGCTATCTAGGTTGGTCATAACTTTTGTTCAAAGGAGTAAGCGTCTTTTAATTTCATGGCTGCAGTCACCATCTGCAATGACTTTGGAGCCCAGAAAAATAAAGTCTGACACTGTTTCCACTGTTTCCGCCTCTATTTCCCATGAAGTGATGGAACCAGATGCCATGATCTTCGTTTTCTGAATGTTGAGCTTTAAGCCAACTTTTTCACTCTCCGCTTTTACTTTCATCAAGAGGCTTTTGAGTTCCTCTTCACTTTCTGCCATAAGGGTTGTGTCATCTGCATATCTGAGGTTATTGATATTTCTCCCGGCAATTTTGATTCCAGCTTGTGTTTCTTCCAGTCCAGTGTTTCTCATGATGTACTCTGCATATAAGTTAAATAAACAGGGTGACAATATACAGCCTTGACCTACTCCTTTTCCTATTTGGAACCAGTCTGTTGTTCCATGTCCAGTTCTAACTGTTGCATCCTGACCTGCATACAAATTTCTCAAGAGGCAGATCAGGTGGTCTGGTATTGCAATCTCTTTCAGAATTTTCCACAGTTTATTGTGATCCACACACTCAAAGGCTTTGGCATCGTCAATAAAGCAGAAATAGATGTTTTTCTGGAACTCTCTTAATTTTTTGACGATCCAACAGATGTTGGCAATTTGATCTCTGGTTCCTCTGCCTTTTCTAAAACCAGCTTGAACATCAGGAAGTTCACAGTTCACATATTGCTGAAGCCTGGCTTGGAGAATTTTGAGCATTACTTTACTAGTGTGTGAGATGAGTGCAATTGTGTGGTAGTTTGAGCATTCTTTGGCATTGCCTTTCTTTGGGATTGGAATGAAAACTGATATTTTCCAGTCCTGTGGCCACTGCTGAGTTTTCCAAATTTGCTGGCATATTGAGTGCAGCACTTTCACAGCATCATCTTTCAGGACTTGAAAGAGCTCAACTGGAATTCCGTCACCTCCACTAGCTTTGTTCGTAGTGATGCTTTCTAAGGCCCACTTGACTTCACATTCCAGGATGTCTGGCTCTAGGTCAGTGATCACACCATCATGATTATCTGGGTCATGAAAATCTTTTTTGTACAGTTTTTCTGTGTATTCTTGCCATCTCTTCTTAGTATCTTCTGCTTCTGTTAGGTTCATATTATTTCTGTCCTTTATCGAGCTCATCTTTGCATGAAATGTTACTTTGGTATCTCTGATTTTCTTGAAGAGATCTCTAGTCTTTCCCATTCTGTTGTTTTCCTCTATTTCTTTGCATTGATCGCTGAAGAAGACTTTCTTATCTCTTCTTGCTATTCTTTGGAACTCTGCATTCAGATGTTTATATCTTTCTTTTTCTTGTTTGCTTTTTGCTTCTCTTCTTTCCTCAGCTATTTGTAAGGCCTCCTCAGACAGCCATTTTGCTTTTTTGCATTTATTTTCCATGGGGATGGTCTTGATCCCTGTCTCCTGTATAATGTCACGAATCTTATTCCATAGTTCATCAGGCACTCTATCTATCAGATCTAAGCCCTTAAATCTATTTCTCACTTCCACTGTATAATCATAATGGATTTGATTTAGGTCATACTTGAATGGTCTAGTGGTTTTCCCTACTGTCTTCAATTTAAATCTGAATTTGGCAATAAGGAATTCATGGTCTGAGCCACAGTCAGCTCCCGGTCTTGTTTTTGCTGACTGTATAGAGCTTCTCCATCTTTGGCTACAAAGAATATAATCAATCTGATTTCGGTGTTGACCATCTAGTGATGTCCATGTATAGCGTCTTCTCTTATGTTGTTGGAAGAGGGTGTTTGTTATGACCAGTGCATTTTCTTGGCAAAACTCTATTAGTTTTTGCCCTGCTTTATTCTGTATTCCAAGGCCAAATTTGCCTGTTACTCCAGGTGTTTCTTGACTTCCTACTTTTGCATTCCAGTTCCCTATAATGAAAAGGACATCTTTTTTGGGTGTTAGTTCTAAAAGGTCTTGTACATCTTCATAGAACCGTTTAACTTCAGCTTCTTCAGTGTTACTGGTTGGGGCATAGACTTGGATTACTCTGATATTGAATAGTTTGCGTTGGAAACAAACAGAGATCAATCTGTCATTTTTGAGATTGCATCCAAGTACTGTATTTCGGACTCTTTTGTTGACCATGATGGCTACTCCATTTCTCCTGAGGGATTTCTGCCCGCAGTAGTAGATATAATGGTCATCTGAGTTAAATTCACCTATTCCAGTCCATTTCAGTTCACTGATTCCTAGAATGTTGACATTCACTCTTTGCATCTTTTGTTTGACCACTTCTAATTTGCCTTGATTCATGGACCTGACATTCCAGTTTCCTATGCAATATTTACAGCATCAGACCTTGCTTCTATCTCCAGTCACATCCACAGCTGGGTATTGTTTTTGCTTTGGCTCCATCCCTTCATTCTTTCTGGAGTTATTTCTCCACTGATCTCCAGTAGCATATTGGGCACCTACTAACCTAGGGAGTTTCTCTTTCAGTATCCTATCATTTTGCCTTTTCATACTGTTCATTGGGTTCTCAAGGCAAGAATACTGAAGAAGGCTGAGTGCCAAAGAATTGATGCTTTTGAATTGTGGTGTTGGAGAAGACTCTTTTGCGTCCCTTGGACTGCAAGGAGATCCAACCAGTCCATTATGAAGAAGATCAGCCCTGGGATTTCTTTGGAAGGAATGATGCTGAAGCTGAAACTCCAGTACTTTGGCCCCCTCATGCGAAGAGTTGACTCGTTGGAAAAGACTCTTATGCTGGCAGGGATTTGGGACAGGAGGAGAAGGGGACGACAGAGGATGACATGGCTGGATGGCATCACTACTCATTGGATGTGAGTCTGAGTGAACTCCGGGAGTTGGTGATGGACAGGGAGGCCTGGCCTGTTGCGATTCATGGGATCGCAAAGAGTCAGACATGACTGAGCAACTGAACTGAACTGAACTGAACTGAGATTTCATATGTAAATAGAAAAAAACAACTAGAATATGTTCATTTATTAATGTGTTCAGAGCACTCAGTTTAACTGGTGCACAGAAGTCAATCTCTAAATATATGTTGAAATCATTTATCCTTGCATTTCCCTCTGAGAAAACTCATAACAAATTTCAGTGTTCATAGCCTCATTCAAGGAACCACATAGCAAAATGAACTTAAGAGAAGATATTATATAGTTTTTTCCATAGTCTATTGCCAGCATATTTTACATCTATTTTCCTCAAGCTGTAGATCAAGGGATTTAACATGGGGGTAATTAGTATGTAAAATATAGATGTCACTTTATTACCATCAAAGCAATGGCTGGACTCTGGTTGAACATACATAAATATCAAAGTCCCATAGAACACTGTAACCACGGTCAAGTGGGATCCACATGTAGAGAAAGCCCTGTGCCTTCCTTCATCAGAGTTCATCCTGAGAATAGCTGTAAGAATAAGCAGGTAAGACACAAGAACTAGTAGCAGAGATGAAATTAAATTAAAACCTGCAAAGATCAGAATAATCAGTTCAATTTCATGTGTATTTGAACAAACCAAAGTTATCAAAGGGAGAAAGTCACAGTAGAAATGTCTGATGACATTGTAGCCACAGAAGAATAAATTAAACATTTTTTATAGTGATTAGAAGAGACACAAATGTGCTATAGACATAGGAGATTGCCACCAACATCGAGTATGCCCTTTTTGACATGATGACTGTGTAGAGAAGAGGGTTACAGATGGCCACATAGTGCTCATAGGACATTGCTGCCAGAATAAAAAGCTCACTAATAATGAACATAATGTAGAAAGCTCCCTGAATGGCAAAAAAATTGTAGAAGATTTTATTTTGATCCACAAGAAAATTTACCAACATTTTGAGTCCCACAGTTGTTGAATAACCGAGATCATAAGAGCCAAGTGCCTGAGAAAGAAGTACATAGATGTCTGTAGCCTGGAGTCCACCTTAGTGAGGATGACCATGCCCAAGTTGCCCACCACTGAGGTCACATAGATGATGAAGAAGAGCCCAAAAAGTGGATCCTGCAGCTCAGGGTGGTCTGTGATTCCCATGAGGATGAATTCACTCAGTACTGTTCTATTGAGCTTTTCCATCAAGGTTTATCAGAAAACCTATTCCCTATAAAGATATCAGCATAGTCAGTAGTTATCATATAGTATCATCTGGTAGGGTTTAGTACCCAAAGCTAGTACAAATATGACAAATTTGAATTTCTAATTCATGGTATTTTAAAATAATCCTAACTGTCACACTAAATACACATAACAATGATAGATAGATTATAGATAATCAGTGATGATAGAGATAGGGATGGCAATAGAAATAAATCAGTGGTTTTTCAACTGGTGAAAAGCTGTCCTCCAAATAACCTTGATAATCTTTTGAGAGATTTGGATGCAGGAATTGCAGATATTGGAGGGAGGCTACTGCTGGCATGTAATGGTTAGAGTCTAGTGATGCTGCTGGAATGAACCACCCCCCCATCAGCATAAAAAACAAAAATTTACCAAACCCAAAATATCAATAAGGCCAAGATTCACAAAGACTTTTAAAGACAGATATAAATAGATACAAAGATATAGGAGGTAAAAATGAAAAAAAAATAGTTAATACTTTATATATTAATTTTACAGATGATTATTAAACTTTTAGTATGTCATTTATATAATGATAACATAATTGGGGCATTCCAGGCGACTGAGTTGTAAAGAATCTTTCTGCTAATGCAAGAGACATAGTTCGATCCTTGGGTTTAGAAGAACCCCTGGAGAAGAAAATGGCAACCCCCTCTAGTATTTTTGCCTGGTAAATTCTGAGGACAGAGGAGCCTTGTTGGGCTACAGTCCATGGGATTACAGTCCATGGATTCAGACATGACAGTGACTAAAAATCAGTAATAACATAATTACATTATCACATAACAGTCCCTGATGGTGCAGATGGTAAAGAATCTGCCTGCAATGTGGAAGACCTGGGTTCAATCCCTGGGTCAGGAAGATTCCATGGAGAGGGGAATGGTTACTCACTCTAGTGTTCTTGCCTGGAGAATTCCATGGACAGACCCTACAGTCTTTGTGGCCACAGAGTCAGACACAACTGAACGACTAACACTAACTAATATATGTTAGTTACATAATAAAAACTGAACCCAAATTTTAATACTCAATGGAAACATTAAATCAGTTTATAGTAAAAGTCATGTGAGACCCTTTGTGAATGCAGATGGTGCAGGATGAAGCAATTAACACTGTTGATACAGGACATAAGCTTTCAAAAGGAAACTCTAACAGATTGTAGTAGAAACTACTTGTATATATCCTGGGAAATACTCCAGGAAATAGACATGGGTAGATAGAGTCAGCTATACATACAACTGTGGTATATGTAAAGGAATACTTTGAAAAAAATGATATAACTAATCTTACTCTATTTTTCCATATTGGAAAAATCAACTCTTCCTTTTTTGCAGTTTCTGGGAAGACAGATGAGAATTAAATGTTTCAGTGTGTCAGTAGTATTTGGAAATATGCCTCAAATATCATGTATTTAATGTGTTCTTAGTGTGTTTGAGGGTTGATTATCTGATTATTATTTTTAAAACTATCCATTTTGAGAAAAATATGTATTTGTTTCATATTCTCCTGGAAACTTAACATGTTATATATCATAATACCACCATAAACCTGATTACTTAAGAGATTCCTAACTACCAAAAATGTTTTTTCATGTCAATGTAAAGTAGAAATGCCCATCTTTGCTTATTAAAATACCAGAAAAAAATAAAATTTACAGATTTTTAAAAATTTGTATTAATTCCCTGGTAGCTCAGCTGGTAAATAATCTGCCTGCAATGTAGGCGTCCCTGGTTTGAATCCTGGGTCAGGAAGATCTGCTGGAGAAGGAGTAGGCTACTCACTTCTGTATTCTTGGGCTTCCTTTGTGGCTCAGCTGGTAAAGAATCCACCTGCAATGCAGGAGACTTGGGTTCAATCCCTGGGTTGGGAAAATCCCCTGGAGAAGGGAAAGGCTACCCACTCCAGTACTCTGGTCTGGGAAATTTCATGGACTGTATAGTCCATGACGTCCCAAAGAGTCAGACATGACTGAGCGACTTTCACTATTAATATTTCTGAGAAGAAAATAAGAAGAGCACAGAGACAATGACTGAATAAAATCTAGCTAGAAACTAACCACTTGCAGCTTCATGATTCTGCCATGATTTTCATTTTTATTCTTAACCCTTTAGTTAGGCTTCTTGTGTTATACTTTTCCTTTCTTATTTGTATAATTAGGCATTTATAAAAATATAAATATTACATAACATGGCACTGATGTTTCAAAGATGCTCATTAGTGTTTGTGAAAATACTTGTATAATTAGTCTGAAGAAAAAGTACTGACGTCCTATTCTGCTTATATATTAACAATAGCAAAGTGTACACAGAATTAAAACAGAAATCCCCTTATTTTGCTGTGGTTTATCATAGAATAAAAATATTACCTTGTTAGTATCTTCAGAACTATCTGGATATTGACAAAATATGACACTACATGAGCTATACTGCTTACCTGTCATGAAACCTCTGTCTTGGCTTCCTCGTGTGCTTCATGACATGCATAGTAAGAACAACTTATGGATTCTTTTCCATCCTCTGGGACTCTCCCTGAGGAGATGACAAGCAATTTCTTGCTTGACCCTGAAGCATTTGAAAGCTTAACAGAAACAAGGGAGGGGATATTTTTGTTAGTGGTCCAGGATTGTTTATACACACCAATGAGTTAGAATATTTACAGGTATTTTTGTGTGCCGTTTCACCTTTTACTCTTGAATAATTTTCTTCTTCACATGACCCTAAAGTTTATTCTCTGTGTTTGTGTGGCTAGACTATGCTACCCAGATGTTTAATAAAAAAACAGTCAAGGTGTCTCTGCAGAGATACTTTTTTAGATGTGATAAACTTTCAAAGCAGTAGATTTTGAGTACAGCATATTTCCCTCCAGAATATGGTGAGACTCTTTCAATTAAGAGTGAGAAACCCCAAAGAAAAAGGAATCATTTTTCCAGATTGCCACAAAAAAAGTCTGCCTTGGTTTCTTGCATTTGTGCTCAGCATCATTTAGTGCTGTCTGCCACCCTGGCCCACAGATTTCTGCCTTACCATCCCCCATTATAACATTGTACACTTTCTTAAATAAATCTATTTATCTATCTGTCTATCATATATCTATATTATATTCCCTGCAATACCCTAATATGACCATATAGGAATCTGGATTAATATATCTCATCTGTAAGACAAGCCTGTCAGTATTCCTTCAGCTCTCCAAAAGTCTCTCTAGTGGATTTCAAAATGCTGTGCTAAATTACTGTTCTATGGCATTATTTAAAATGTTTAAATGAAATACAAATAATAAATTTTGTGTGTATATATATATATATGCAGAATTTTGTATATATATTCTTTGCTTTTTTTAACTCTATGGAGCAGTCATGTCTGACTCTTTGGGACCCTATGGACCTTAGCCAGCTCTCCTCTGTCCATGGGATTCTCCAGGCAAGGATACTGGAGTGGATTTACCTTTAACACATTTCAATATTTCTTGCTTTTCCATCATGTCCAAAATCCTCTCCAATTCTGCTTGTCTACCTTGACATATGTTTTCATGTGTCTCATGTAATCCACATATTCTACAACAATATAACTTGTTATTGAGCTGTAAATGTGCATTGTTGAATATAATTCAGTAGCTATTTGTGGTTTATCTATGCTGTAGCTTTTCACTATTCATTAAACTCAAAATTCATGGATTTTTTCTTTATTGATTCTTTTTTATGGCCAATTAATCTACAACCAACTAGAAAATAACACTGCAATGAAGAAAAGATGGTTTCTTCAACAAATGGTGGTGGGGAAAATGGACAACTATGTGTAAAAGAATGAAATTAAAACATTCTCTATCACTATACATAGTAGATTAAAGGTCAAAATGTAAGACTGGATACTATAAAACCTTTAGAAGAAAATATAGGCAGAGCACTCTTTGATATAAACCATCTCCCAGAGTTATGGAAATATAGACTACTCTTTCTTATCCCATATTGTTCCAAGCAGCCTTAAACTTGATTTAAAAAAAAAAAATTATGTTGAAGTAATTATAGGATCACAAGAAGGTTTCAAAAAGAAAACATGGAGACTTCTGTCCATTTTAGTTCTCTTAGCGGTAACAACTTGCATAAAACACTACAATATCATAACCATGAAATTATCTTTGGTAAAATTGACTAAATTTGTTCAGACTTCACCAGACTTGCACGCACTGATTTGTGTATCTTCATTTATATAATCACATACCCTCCTCAATGTTATCATATGTGCACAGTTGTATAACCACACTATTGTCAGCACACAGACTTACTTCATCACCATGGATATCGCTCATGTCGTTCCTTCATCGTCACGCCCATTCTCTCCTCTAATTCTTATCTTTAACCTAAAGATAAAATAAAATACTTACCTTAAAATACTAAAATAAAAATTTTACCTTAAAATACTAAGCAGCTTTCATCACTATAATTTTAACAATTGAATATTTTATAAAGAAAATACCACGTGTAATCTTTCCCAATAGGTTGTGTTCATTCAGCATAATTTTCTTGAAGTGCATTCAGACTTTTTGTATATCAATGCCTGTTCTTTACCAGGGCTGAATATTATTACATGGTGATACACCTTATTCACTCATTGAAAGACATGTGGATTGTTTTCAGTATTAAACTATGTGAAGTGAGTAAGTTTACCAACTCATTCAATTTGTCTTTGGTTTTGTTACTCAGCACTTTGTACTTTTCAGTATACTGATCTTGTTTATGTATTTATTTATTTGTTTGTTTCACCAAAACATTTCATTTTTCTCTGGTAATTTACATGCCTTCTTAGTTTCTACTCAATTATTTTATTATATTAATATTGGCGAGATTTAAATGATATGTGTGTAAATTACTTTTAATGTGAAATATATTATTTTCTCATTATGCATTATTGTTTCCATATTTTGCTAATTCAATTTGATACAATTTTGTTTAGAAGTTTTGAATATATATATTAATACTGATACTGTTATTTTTTTCTTAAAATAACTTCTCTTGCACTTTTATAACAGGAAAGTTTTCCAAGTAGTGTTAGGAAATGTACCTTCTCTTCAGTTTTCTGAAGGAATTAGAAGTTATTTGTTTACCTCTTTAGCCCTAAACATTATGTAGAGTTTTGCAATCAAAGCACCTGAATCAGAATTTTGAGTGGAGTTATTTTAACACAAATTTATGCCTGAGATTGTCTTGATTCTTGATTTTTTAATAGTGTGTCTTAGTGTCCAAACACATCAATATATATATATTTAAATTATATCCTTTCATATGGTTCTGGCCTTAAGCATAAATTGCTATTTCAAAGAAATATTGGGGTTGGTAAATTTTCCTTGTATTTTCCTTTTTATCTAATTTTATTTATTTAAAAAAATATTATTATACTATGCATTAAATTATATTTACATCAAAAATGTCCATTCAAATTATTCATTTGTGTATAAACTGGTATTTTTCAATGTTTGCATTCTATGAAAAATTAGCCAACTTCCTTAAATAACAGATATATGGGATATTATATATACTTAGTCACAGTTAATTTTTAAAATTCAGATATTAGAGACTATATCTTTCCTCATTATGAAAGTTATAGTGTTAGTTGCTCAGTTCTGTCTGATTCTTTATGACCCCATGAATTGAACCCATCAGGCTCCTCTATCCATGGGATTCTCCAGGCAAGAATACTGGAGTGGATTGCCATTCCCTTCTCCAGAGGATATTCCTGACCCAGGGATTTAACCCAGGTCTCCTGTACTGCAGGCAGATTCTTTACCATCTGAGCTAAGGGAAAGATCATGAGAGTTATAACCATTCATTTAAGATGTTTGGGGAAGAATATATAAAGAAAAATATAAAATTAAGCATTTTAATAATCTCAATAGCCACTACTATCTAATGTCATTTTACTGTATTTCTGTCAACATAATTTCCTAGAAACAAATGTTTTTATTTTACTTATATGTGTATTGTTCATACTTTTTTCCTAATTAAAATCAACTGTAAAAACTTTTAGTAATATTTATTTTATATGTGTGTGTGTGTTAGTTGCTTAGTCATGTCCGACTCTTTGCAACCTCATAGACTATAGGCCACCAGACCCCTCCATCCATGGGATTCTCTAGGCAAGAACACTAGAGTGGGTTGGCATTTCCTTCTCCAAAAGGAACTATAGAAAGAAAGAAAGTGAAGTCACTCAGTCATGTCTGACTCTTTGTGACTCCATGAACTGTAGCCTACCAGGCTCCTCCATCTGTAAAATTTTCCAGGCAAGAGTACTGGAGCAGGTTGCCACTTCCTTCTCCATATTTTTATATGACATTATACATATCTGGCATCTGGTCCCATCACTTCATGGCAAATAGATGGGAAACAGTGGAAACAGTGTCAGACTTTTTTGGGGGAGGCTCCAAAATCACTGCAGATGGTGACTGCAGCCATGAAATTAAAAGACGCTTACTCCTTGGAAGGAAAGTTATGATCAACCTAGATAGCATATTCCAAAGCAGAGACATTCCTTTGCCAACAAAGGTCCATCTAGCCAAGGCTATGGTTTTTCCTGTGGTCATGTATGGATGTGAGATTTGGACTGTGAAGAAGTCTGAGTGCCAAAGAATTGATGCCTTTGAGCTGTGGTGTTGGAGAAGACTCTTGAGAGTCCCTTGGACTGCAAGGAGATCCAACCAGTCCATTCTGAAGGAGATCAGCCCTGGGATTTCCTTGGAAGGAATGATGCTAAAGCTGAAACTCCTGTACTTTGGCCACCTCATGTGAAGAGTTGACTCCTTGGAAGACTCTGATGCTGGGAGGGGTTAGGGGCAGGAGGAGAAGGGGACGACAGAGGATGAGATGGCTGGATGGCATCACTGACTCGATGGACATGAGTCTGGGTGAACTCCAGGAGTTGGTGATAGACAGGGAGGCCTGGTGTGCTGCAATTCATGGGGTCGCAAAGAGTCGGGTACGACTGGGTGACTGAACTGAACTGATACATATTTCCTTGATGCTGGGTACAATTGAAGGAAAAAGGAAAAGAGGATGAAAAAGTAGTAGATGAGAGGATTAGGTAGCATCTCTGACTCAATGGACATGAATTCGAGCAAAATCTGGGAGACAGCAGAGGACATAGGAGCCTGGTATGCTGCAGTGCATGAGGTTGCAAAGAGTTGGACATGACTTAGCAACTGAACAGCAAAAACAACATACACATAATTATTTTATTTCAATGAATGTTATTCATTGAAATTTAATTGACTACATAGAAAATTCTACTTCTTTGTTGGCAGACAAAGAAGTGAGTCTAGTCCCTCGATGTAAAGAAAATGTCTTGAATGTTAAAAATACTAAAAGTAAGCAAAAAAATGGGGGACTTTAGTGAGGGTTTGGAGGAAGTTGGTCCAGATATCATATGATATATATCAATTGTTACATTTCACATTACACATTTGCTATAAATACAGCATAGACAAAATCATGAGACTGCCTCCTTTTTACTTCTTAAAAGAGAAATTGAGTTTGCTTTTAACACACCTCATGGAAGAACATGAAGACTAAAATGGAGTGAATGTGCTAACACAAAACACACACATGTACACAAACACAAATAGATACTTTAAAGTTTATTCCAAAGACTGACTGTCCTAAAAGTCATTTCATTCTCCTTCTGTACTTACTGTTTTTCATCATTCCTACATAGCTTACTCTCCTTGACTGCTCTTATGGTCTATTGTGTCCTAATTCATCCCACTGTACTCCAAAATTGATTTCATATTTTGCTTATATTTTGACTCTTGTCAAAGATGGCAAATATTTTCCTGTTTTTTCTTACACTAATAAATTTATATCACATAGAAGTGTGAATGGCATGTAGAAGTTATTCTCTAAATATCTAAACTGTTGTGTTCATTTTCCCCTCTGAAAACACAAAAAGTGAGATATGAAGTCCTTAACCTAATTTGTAGAAATCACATTGACACTGATCATTAGGAAAAGATACTACATAGTTTTCTCCACATCTTCTGTAGTGCATATTTTACATCTTTGTTTCTTAAGCTATAAATCAAAGGATTCAACATGGGAATAACAAGCGTGTAAAATACAGATGCCACTTTATCAGTGTCAAAGGAATGACTGGACTTGGGTTTCACATACATAAATGTCAAAGTGCCGTAGAACACTGTGACCACTGTCAGGTGGGATCCACAGGTAGAAAAAGCCTTCTGCCTACCTTCAGCAGATTTCATCCTGAGAATAGCTGCAAGGATGAGCAGATAAGACACAAGAACTATCGCAAGGGTGAAAGTCAAATTAAAAGCTGAGAAAATCATTATCATAAGTTCAATTTCATGTGTGTTTGAGCAAAGCAAAGATAACAAAGGGAAATTGTCACAGTAGAAATGACTGATAACGTTATAGCCACAGAAAAATGAATTAAAAAGCTTTATGGTGATCAACAGAGACACGAATGTGCTATAGACATAGGGGATTGCCACCAGCACTTTACACACCCTTTGTGACATGATGACTGTGTAGAGTAGAGGGTTACAAATGGCCACATAACGATCATAAGACATTGTCGCCAGAATAAAAAGTTCATTAATAATGAACATGATGAAAAAACCCATCTGTGTAGCACACAAATAATAAGAGATTTTATTCTGATCCACAACAAAATTTACCAACATTTTGGGGCCCACAGCTGTTGAATAACCCAGATCAGTAAGAGCCAGGTGCCTGAGAAAGAAGTACATGGGTGTCTGTAGCCTGGAGTCCACCTTAGTGAGGATGACCATGCCCAAGTTGCCCACCACTGAGATCACGTAGATGATGAGGAAGAGCACAAACAATGGAGCCTGCAGTTCAGGGCGGTCTGTGATTCCCATAAGGATGAATTGACTCAGCACTGTTCTGTTGTGTTCTTCCATTTTATCAGAAAACATAGGCTGGATAGAGACCTCAGAGTAGTAAATAGTGTTATGATTTAAATCATAGTGGTTTTTTAGCATTCAAAGTTAATGTAAATATAATAAATTTAATTTTAAAGTTTAGATTCTATTAAAATGACTGCCTCCTGGAAGTAAAGCATACATTTAAAGACATAGAAACGGTTACAGAGATAGCAATACAGTTGGAGAGAGGGCTAGGTTTGTCATTTTCCAGTGAGAAAAATTAGTTCCCCAAAGAGCATTCAATAATATCTTGAGGCTGTTTGATTGTCACCAGTGGAGGAAGTGTGCTGCTGGCTTCAAATGGTTATAGCTCAGTGACACTTCTAAATATGATACTGTATTATGGTATCCCCCCAACCAGAAAGAATTATTATGCTTCCGTTGTGGCTCAGATGGTAAAGAATCTGCCAGCAATGCAGCAGACCTGGGTTAGATCCCTAGGTCAGGAAGATATCCTGGAGAAGGGAATGGCTACCCACTCCAATACTCTTGCCTGGAGAATTCCATAAATGGAGGTGCCTGGTGGTTAGAGTCCACTTTTACAGGCTTTCCTGGTAGCTCAGATGATAAACAATCTGCCTGCAATGCAGGAGACGCTTGTTCAATTCCTGGATGGGAAAGATCCCTGGAGAAGGTGTAGGTGAACCACTCCACTTTTCTTGGGCTTCCCTGGTGCCTCAAATGGTAAAGAATCTGCTTGCAATTCAGGAGACCTGGGTTTGATCCCTGGGTTGGGAAGATTCCTTGGAGAAGGGAACAGCCACCCATTCCAGTATTTTGGCCTAGAGAATTCCATGAACAGAGGAACCTGGCAAGGAACCTGCAACTCCATGGGGTTGCAAAGAGTTGGACACAACTTAGCAACTTTCCCTTTACTCAAATGCCAAATGGCTATTTTTGGCAAACACTGACACATGTGTAGATATATAGATTGACATAAAAATAGATAAAGGAAACAGAAAGGGAAAGTATTGACATAACCTTTATTACTTGACAACTTTTTAGTTATATATTATATGCTATCAATTCTGTAACTACAAATCTTTAATTTGTAAGCTGTCTAACATGCAAGTGTGTTTTCATGTGTACAATTATGTAAGTTAGTTCAGGTGTCTGCCATACATTATAATGCACCTGTATCCATGTATCTGTGATTTTTTGTACTTACTGTACAGTAGTTTGTACTGTAATATACCATCTTTATTTCTATCCCAGGATATCTGGAAGCAAGTGTACAAACAATGGTGATGGGTGCTATAAACCTATTAAAGTTCAATACTATATAGTCAATTGCATTAGTTGGGGACCTAGGGTAACTTTGCTGATGAAAAAAGAAAGTGTTAGCTCCTCAGTCTTGTCTCTCTGTGACCCCATGGACTGTGGCCCACAGTCTCCTCTGTTCATGGGATTCTCCAGGCAATAATACTGAAATGAATTGCCATTCCCTTCTCCAGGGGATCTTCCAGACCCAGGGATCAAACTGCCATCTCCTGAATTACTGGCAGGTTCTTTACCATCTGAGACTCAAGGAATCCTACAGATAAATCAAACTTGCAAACATGCTCTCGGAAGGAAACCCGTTATTATGTAGAGGACTTACTGTAATTATAATTTATAATTATACTTACATAATTACATTTATACAGTATAACATAGTCATGTTCTAATTGCATATATTTTTTAAATCCTATTTGCAGTTGTGTGTAGACACATTTAGTAGTCCCTGTATTCAAATATATTTATGTGAAAGATCTTCTGTCTACTGATAGTAAAAGATGAACTAATTAATACTCTTGACTAATACTGGACAGAGGTGTAAAAGTAAGGAAATCCTATCAGAACATATTAGACATTTGTCTTCATACAAGGAAATTTTAAGAAATATACATAGGTTGATATAATCTGTTATTCCTATATTTTGGCATATACAAAGGAATAATTTGGCAAGTGTAAATTTTGTGAATATCTTTACATACATCGGCAAAATCAACTGTTTATTGCAGGGTTGCTGTGAAAATAATCAAAAATAAAATATTTCAAATTATTCATGGTACCTGAAACACCCTCAAAATCAATTACATAGGAATTTTTTGTTGTTTGTTTTCCACTTCTTAGTAGAGACAGCAGGTTACCTAAAATAGATTATGCTTACACAGGTACATATAAATTCATTTTTTGTGACTTAATTTTTTGTCAGGATTATCATGATGATTAATAGGTTGATACCTGTGTTCAGGTAACAGATCCCAATTTCGTGACTACAAGGGGACTGTCACTTCTTTTGAATAATTTATGGACTATCTTACCTCATATATGTAATGTATATTAACCTAAAATTTTGCACATTTCTTTCCCCAAGATTATTTTCAGTATAACTGACATATTCCGAGTTGTTGGTAATGTGTAATGTATATTTTGTCAAGGAGGAACCAAAGATATTGTAAGGAAACTGAGCAAATCGAGAGAAAGTGATGTCACTGGAATTTGTTTTATATAATGAAATTTTATAAACATTACTTTTGGATAAAGACATTGTCCACCTTATATAAAAAATAAGTTTTAAATCACTATATTACACAATAGGATACTGGCAAAATAAAATATATGTATGTGTTAGTTGCTCAGCCATGTCTGACTCTGTGACCCCATGGACTGTAGCCCACCAGGCTCTTCTGTCCATGGGATTCTCAAGGCAAGAAGACTGGATTCGTTTACCATGCCCTTCTGCAGAGGATCTTCCAGACCCAGGGATCAAACCCAGGCCTCCCACATTGTTGGTAGATTCTTTACCATCTAAACAACCAGGGTCTACCCTTATATATATATATATACATATATACTCTTTGCTGCCCCATGAACTGTAGCCCACCAGGTTCCTTTGTCATGTAATTTCCTAATTACAAACAAAATAATAGTGTCAGGAGCTCCTTAAGTTTAATAATTCAAAAAATATTTTATTAAAAAATAAAAATATTTTAAATGTTAAATTATAAATATGTTTGTAGGAAATAAACACACCTCAAATAAATCTTGTGTACAAGGCTGTGAGCTTCTGATATCATGTCCTTGCATACATTAATTTCTTATGTCAGAAAATACTGAGCTACAATTAATTTTCTTAAATTAATGAAAGGAGGCTTATAAGTCTTGTTTAGGTGCAATTTTTGAAAGGCTAAGAATAAATAATTACACTGGCAAGAGCTGATTTTCCTGTAAGATAATTAAGGACTGAAAAGCTTATTTCTAACAACATCAGAATTGTATGGAAAGCATCAAATTACTTTTTCCTATTTGCTATCTGTGTTGATTATCTGATATTTCATTTTAAAATCATAGTCTTTGAGAAAATTACATGTGTTTTCTGTCTGATTCCATTGGAAACATGCTGTACATTATATCATCACCATAACACTCAGCAAAGTCCCCTAGGCTCCAAAAATTACTTTTCACATCTCAATGCAAAGGGGAAATCCCCATTTTTCTCATCAAAAGATCAGGAAAAAAATTATGCATTAATTTAAATGTTCATTAAATATACAATTTTTGAGAGGAGACTAAGAAAAGCTCAGAATCAATAACTAAAGATTTGGAAAGACAATAACCTGGAAGTTGACTACTTGCCACTCCATAATTTTTCCATAAGTTATATATATAATTTCTTACTCTTTCAGTTCAGTCACTCAGTCATGTCCGACTCTTTGCAAACCCATGAACCTCAGCACACCAGGCCTCCCTGTCCATCACCAACACTCCCAGAGTTCACTCAAACCCATGTCCATTGAGTCAGTGATGGCATCCAGCCATCATATCCTCTGTCATCCCCTTCTCCTCCTGTCCCCAATCCCTCCCAGCATCAGAGTCTTTTCCAGTAAGTCAACTCTTTGCATGAGGTGGCCAAAGTACTGGAGTTTCAGCTTTAGCATCATTCCTTCCAAAAAAAAAACAAAAAACAAAACAACCCAGGGCTGATCTCCTTTAGAATGGACTGGTTGGATCTCCTTGCACAAGAGACTCTCAAGAGTCTTCTCCAACGCCACAGTTCAAAAGCATCAATTCTTTGGTGCTCAGCTTTCTTCACAGTCCAACTCTCACTTCCATACATGACCACTGGAAAAACCATAGCCTTGACTAGACGGACCTTTGTTGGCAAAGTAATGTCTCTGCTTTTGAATATGCTATCTAGGTTGGTCATAACTTTCCTTCCAAGGAGTAAGCATCTTTTAATTTCATGGCTGTAATCACCATCTGCAGTGATGATGCATCTTACTCTTTAGGCTGTCTTATCTCTCAGTTTTGTCCTTTCTTATATGAATTGTCATGCGGGAAAGACTCTTAAGAGTCCCTTGGACTGCATGGAAATCAAACTAATCAATCCTAAAGGAAACCAACTCTGAATATTCAATGGAAGGACTAATGCTAAATCTGAAACTTCAACCCCTTGGACACATGACGCGAAGAGCTGACTCATTGTAAAAGATGTTAATGCTGGGAAAGCTTGAAGGCAAAAAAAAGAAGAGGGTGGCAGAGTATGAGAAAGTTGAATAGCTTCACTATCTCAATGAACATGAATTTGAGCAAACTCCAGGAGAGAGTTAAGGACAGGGAAGTCTGGCAGGCTGTAGTCCATGGGATAGCAAAGAGTTGGATACAACTTAGCAACTGAACAACAAATTCACATATTGAAGTCTTGATATAGAACATAAATATTACATAAGCATTGTGGCACTGATGTTTCAAAGGTGGTCATCAGCAGTGGTGAAAATATTTGTATATTAATCTAAAGAAAAAGGGGAGCCGTCCTATTCTGATTGTGCATTAGATAACAACCTGTTATCAATAACAGGACGCATACAGAGGTCAATCAGAAATCTTGATATTTTGATATGCTTGGTTATAGAATAAGTGCTCTATTGCAAATTACCAAACTACTTGTATATTGGTAAAATATGATACCACATGAAATATACTACCTGCTTACCTGTCACAAAAGGTGTGTCTTGATCTGTCCATGTGTTTCAGAATATGCTTAGTGAGAGCAATTTATGGAAACTTTTTCAGTCTCTGTGTCTCTCCCTGAGGACATGATAAGCAATTTTGTGATTGTCCCTGAGGCATTGGAAACCTTAATGGAACCTAGGGAGCAGATGTGTTTATTACTAGTCCAGTGATTTGTATTCCCCCAAAGTGAGTAACGGAGAAGGCAATGGCACCCCATTCCAGTAGTCTTGCCTGGAAACTCCCATGGAGGAGCCTGGTGGGCTGCAGTCCATGGGGTCGCGAAGAGTCGGACACGACTGAGCAACTTTACTTTCACTTTTCACTTTCATGCACTGGAGAAGGAAATGGCAACCCACTCCAGTGTTCTTGCCTGGAGAATCCCAAGGACAGGAGAGCCTGGTGGGCTGCCATCTATGGGGTCACACAGAGTCGGACACGACTGAAGTGACTTAGCAGCAGCAGCAGCAAAGTGAATAAGATTTTGTGTGTTTTTCCTCTTAGTTAGCTTCCTGTTGATTCTGTTGCTCTGGTGTACTCTGATCCCACCAGATAGGGATCTGGAATAATGTAATTTACCTGTACAACAAGCCTGTCAGTATTCCTATCATTCTGTAATGGTCTCCTCAAGTGGGTGATGCAAAGGGGATCTGTTGAATCAGTCTTATTGTGTTACATAAAACATGTAAATGAACTAAAAATAATAGTACATTGTGCATATACAAACTGTTTTCTTTCATATTTCTTTCTTCTTATTTTTTTTTTAATATAGGGGATTACTGTTTTAATTGCTGTGCTGTGCTCGGTCACTTAAGTTGTTTCTGACTCTATCTGAATTTTCATAAAGTTGATTGCCAAAGAATAAGTTTTCATTTCCTCAGCTGAGTGCTCAAGAGTGATTCGTATTAAATATACCCTTTGAACTCTGATGCAGCTCAGTTTATAAAGTTTACTATGATAGCTACTAATTTTGATATCATGATCTATAAACTCTTCTCTAGTTCTATAACAGAGAACAAACCTGCCTCCATATCACATATTACTTTAGCTCTGAATTATATGCTCCGTTGCCTGTGCTTAGTCATGTTGGACCTGCCCCTTTTTGAAAATGAATTTGCATATAGTCTGAAATATACCTAATAGCTCCTTTTTAAAACTCTGATGTTTAAAGGTACAAAGAGTGTAACAATGGTCTTGCTGGAGGTTGGCATGAACATTATGACCAGATCTGTGTGGACTTCTGCAAGAACACAGCATTCCTGCACTGAAAAGTTTGCAACAATCAGCCACAACCCTTTCCCTTTTATTATTAAAGAAGCCTGAAGTCTACCTCTGTTAAGATGATTCTTTGGAACATTAGTCTACCATCTTCTCTGCTTGCTGGCTTTCCTAATAAACTCACTATTCATTGTACCAGGAACTCCTCTCTTGATGTATTGTCCTATTCTGCAGCACAAGCTTAGGCTGGGTAACAATTCTGGGTCCCAGACAGAGACTTTGCCCTATATTGTTCTCTAAAGATTTTCTGTCTTACATTTTGCATTTTTCTACTTTTAATTTGATTTTTAAATGGTTTAGATAAACATTATTTGTAGTTTGTTTCCCTTCAGTTCAGTTCAGTTGCTCAGTCGTGTCTGACTCTTTGCAACCCCATGGACTGCAGCACGCCAGGCCTCCCTGTCCATCACAAACTCCTGGAGTCCACCCAAACCCATGTCCATCGAGTCGATGATGCCATCCAACCATCTCCTCCTCTGCTGTCCCCTTCTCTTCCTGCCCTCAGTCTTTCCCAGCATCAGGGTCTTTTCAACTGAGTCAGCTCTTCACATCAGGTTGTTTCCCTTTTGAATGTCTAATTCATCTAGCCCCATTTTAAAATAGACTTTTATTGAATTACCTTTGCACATTCATAAAGAATTAATCAGATTTCAAGGGCAACTTGTGAGTTTTTATTCTGTTCTGTTGATTTATATGGCCATCTCTCCACCAGTACTAGCAGTTTTTATTACTGTAGCTACGTAGTAAGATAGTAAATCTTAGCACAACGAGGAGTGATCATTCTTCATTATTCTACATTTTAACATATGTTGGGTGGGCTTCCCTGGCAGCTCAGATGGTAAAGAATCTGCCTGCAATGCAGGACACCAGGGTTCAATCCCTAGGTCAGGAAGAGCCCCTGGAGAAGGGAATGACAACCCACTCCCATATTCTTGCCTGGAAAATTCCATGGACAGAGGAGCCTGGTGGGCTACAGTCCATGAAGTCACAAGGTCACTCTTCAGATTTAGTTATTCTAGGTCCTTGGCCTGTCATACATATTGTAGTATAAACTCATCTGTGTCTATAGAATATCTGCTGAAACTTCATGGACTTTGAATTAAATCTATAGATCACTTTAGAGAGAACTAGGATTTTACCACATTTAGTCTTTCAACTGTAAACTGAGTATGTTTAACATCTCATTCCGAACATCTTTGATTTTGTTAATTAGTATTTTCTACTTTTCAGTGTACAGATCTTCTTAATTTTTTTCTTTGTTCCACAAAAGTGTTTCACTACACTTGATGATGTCCAAGTTTGCTTAGTTTTCGCCTAAGTATTTCATTTTACTTGAGGTGAATTAAATGGCACGTACGTAAATTTATTTTTTAATATTAAACTTATGATACAATTAGCTAATCATTATGCATTATTATTTATACATATTGCTAGATTAAATCTGTTCAATTTTTGTTTAGAATTTTTGAATATCTATTAAGACTTGTATTTTTTTCTTAATATCTTTTCTTGTTTTTTATACTACTGGAAAGCATTGATTTAAAAGTTGGAAAATGCAATAGATTTTTTTGTTGTTTGGCTCCAAAATCTCTGCAAATGGTGATTGCAGCCATGAAATTAAAGGACGCTTACTCCTTGAAAGGAAAGTTATGATCAACCTAGACAGCATATTAAAAAGCAGAGACATTACTTTGTCAACAAAAATCCATCTAGTTAAGGCTATGATTTTTCCAGTAGTCATGTATGGATGTGAGAGTTGGACTGTGAAGAAAGCTGAGTGCCGAAGAATTGATGCTTTTGAACTGTGGTGTTGGAGAAGACTCTTGAGTGTCTTGGACTGCAAGGAGATCCAACCAGTCCATCCTAAAGGAGATCAGTCCTGGGTGTTCATTGAAAGGACTGATGTTGAAGCTGAAATTCCAATACTTTGGCCACCTCATGGGAAGACTTGACTCATTGGAAAAGACCCTGATTCTGGGAGGGATTGGGGGCAGGAGGAGAAGGGGATGACAGAGGATGAGATGGCTGGATGGCATCACCGAGTCAATGGACATGGGTTTGTGTGGACTCTGGGAGCTGGTGATGGCCAGGTAGGCCTGGGGTTCTGCGGTTCATGGGGTCACAAACTGAACTGAATTGAAAGAAAAGAAGAAAATCAGTTACTTCTTACTCCTCAATATCAAGTAGTCAGTGCACAAGAACCTGATTTGAGGGAGTTATTTTTAATATACATTTCTATTGAGATAATCCTTATTCTACAATTTGTTGTAAAGTGTTTCTTAGTGTACATACATGAATTCATACACACACTTATATATATGTTTAAATTACACCTCATGTTTCTGACTTAAAACTCAGATTACTGTTTCAAACACAATAATAGGGTTGTTAAAGTTTCTTTGTATTTGTCTTTTTCTAGTATTCTAGTGATCTTTTAACATTGTTTCTGTATTATGTATTAAATATAATCGATATTCAAAATACTCTATCAAATTACTCATTTATGCTGGTAAATCATTCATTTACCAACTCCTATTTTTTCAAGTATTCATATTCTATTAAAAATTGGAAAACTTCCTTAAATAAAGTTTGTGTGTGTGCTAAGTTTCTTTAGTCATTTCAGACTCTGTGTGACCTATGGACTGCAGCCTGCCAGGCTCCTCTGTCCATGGGGTTTTCCAGGCAAGAATACTAGAGTGGGTTGCTGTGCCCTCCACCAGGGGATCTTCCTGATTCAGGCATTGAACCTGTGTCTCTTATGTCTACCTGCTTTAACAGGTGGGTTCTTTACCACTAACTCTATTTGGGAAGCCCAAATAAAGTATGGATTCAGATAATATTGAAATAGAGAGTAACATAGAATGAATGAAATGTATTGGAAACTTATGTGAATCTGAATTTTTCCGCTTTTGTACATCATTTTAAAGGGACTTTCATATGAAGCACACTGACTGATTTTAGAAAAAGTATATTGCATTATGCTTACTCAAGATTTTTTTCAATTCCAAATATTAGACACTTTCTTTATCATAAAAGTTGCAATTATTTACTAAAGATGTTTTGGGAAGAACATATAAGCAAATTTATTAAATTAAGCATACCGATAATCTCAGCAGCCATCAATAACTAAAATTAACATTTCACAGTATCACTGTCCAATATAATGTTCTAAGAAGATAGTTTACATTTATAAGTAAATATTTCTTAGCTATATTAATTTTCATAATTTAAAAATCAACTATAAAAAACTTATTAGTAATATTTATTTTTACAAATGAATTTTGTTTATTCAAATTTATTTGACTGCATGAAAAATGTTAATATTTTTTAATATTTTTTATTAAAAATGTTTATTTATTTTTAGCTGTTCCTGGTATTCATTGCTGTATGCAGGCTTTCTGTAGTTGCAGCAGGTGGGAGCTTCTGTTTTTGTGAAGCACAGGCTCTAGGTATTCTGGCTTCAAAGACTGTGGCCCAAGGGCTTATCTTATCCAGAGTATGAGGGATCTTCCATGACCAGGGATGAAACCTGTGTCCCTGGCAATGGCAGGCAAATTCTTAAGCACTGGACCATCAGAGAAGTACTGATCACATGCAAAATTTTAGTCTCTGACAGTGGCTGAAAGAAAGAATCCAGCCCTCTATGAAATAAATAAAAACCATGAATGTTAAAAAATATGAAAAGTAAACAGAAATGTGGAGAGATTTAGGAGTCTCTTGATGAAAGAGAGATGGCTAAAACTGGAGTTTCAGCTTTAGCATCATTCCTTCCAAAGAAATCCCAGGGCTGATCTCCTTCAGAATGGACTGGTTGGATTTCCTTGCAGTCCAAGGGACACTCAAGAGTCTTCTCCAACACCACAGTTCAAAAGTATCAATTCTTTCATGCTCAGCTTTCTTCACAGTCCAACTCTCACATCCATACATGACCACTGGCAAAACCAGAGCCTTGACTAGTGGACCTTTGTTGGCAAAGTAATGTCTCTGTTTTTCAATATGCTATCTAGGTTGGTCATAACTTTCCTTCCAAGGAGTAAGCGTCTTTTAATTTCATGGCTGCAGTCACCATCTGCAGTGATTTTGGAGCCCCCAAAAATAAAGTCTGACACTGTTTCCACTGTTTCCCCATCTATTTTCCATGAAGTGATGGGACCAGATGCCATGATCTTCATTTTCTGAATGTTGAGCTTTAAGCCAACGTTTTCACTTTCCACTTTCACTTTCATCAAGAGGCTTTTTAGTTCTTCTTCACTTTCTGCCATAAGGTTGGTATCATCTGCATATCTGAGGTTATTGATATTTCTCCCAGCAATCTTGATTCCAGATTGTGCTTCTTCCGGCCCAGCATTTCTCATGATGTACTCTGCATATAAGTTAAATAAGCAGGGATACAATATACAGCCTTGACGTACTCCTTTTCCTATTTGGAACCAGTCTGTTGTTCCATGTCCAGTTCTAACTGTTGCTTCCTGACCTGCATATAGGTTTCTCAAGAGGCAGGTCAGGTGGTCTGGTATTCTCATCTCTTTCGGAATTTTACACAGTTTATTGTGATTCACACAGTCAAAGGCTTTGGCATAGTCAATAAAGCAGAAATAGATGTTTTTTCTGGAACTCTTTTGCTTTTGGAAAAGACTCTGATGCTGGGAGGGATTGGGGGCAGGAGGAGAAGGGATGACAGAGGATGAGATGGCTGGATGGCATCACTCACTCGATGGACGTGAGTCTGAGTGAACTCCGGGAGTTGGTGATGGACAGGGAGGCCTGGCGTGCTACAATTCTTGGGGTCGCAAAGAGTTAGACACGACTGATCGACTGAACTGAACTGAACTGATGAAAGAGAGAGAGAACAGTAAAAAAGTTGGCTTAAAACTCAACATTCAGAAAACTAAGATCATGGTATCTGGTCCCATCACTTCATGGCAAATAGATGGGGAAACAGTATTTTGGAGGGGGCACCAAAATCACTGCAGATGGTGATTGCAGCCATGAAATTAAAAGATGCTTGTTCCTTGGAGGAAAAGCTATGACCTATCTAGACAGCATATTAAAAAGCAGAGACATTACTTTTCCAACAAAGGTCCATTTAGTCAAAGCTATGTTTTTCCCAGTAGTCATGTATGGATGTGAGATTTGGACTGTGAAGAAAGCTGAGCATCAAAGAATTGATGCTTTTGAACTGTGTTGTTGGAGAAGACTCTTCAGAATCTCCTGGACTGCAAGGAGATCCAACCAGTCCATCCTAAAGGAAATCAGTCCTGAATATTCAATGGAAGGACTGATGCTGAGGCTAAAACTCCAATACCTTGGCCACCTGATGTGAAGTGCCGACTCATTTGAAAAGACCCTGATGCTGCGAAAGATTGAAGGCAGTAGAAGGGGATGACAGAGGATGAGATGGTTGGATGGCATCACTATCTCCATGGACATGAGTTTGAGTAAACTCCTAGAGTTGGTGATGGACAGGGAAGCCTGGCATGGTACAGTTCATGGGATCACAAAGAGTTGGACACGACTGAACAACTGAACTGAACCTGAATGGCACTTTGGAGTAAGGTAGTATGAACATCATAACATGTACATCAATTGTTTCATGTCACACTATACTTTCACTCAAAATACAGCATAGACCAAGTCATGGAACTGACACATTATATTTCTTAGAAGAGGAACTATGAAATCAATGCAGTGAGATAATGTATCCTTATCAACATATAATGCACACTCAATCAGTCAAATTTGAGGGAAAACAGCAACATGAAAGAGAAGTAACAAATATAATTTATAATATAGTGAACCTCTTATGTAAATATAGTTTGCATATGACCCTTATATGGTCAATTTGCAAAATGACACTTAGACAAGAATTATTTAAAATAATTGTTGTCTCTAAGAAATTTGTCGTAGTTGATATATTCACAAGTGTAGACAAAAAGACTGAATAAAACAAAAACAGATGCTGTGCTGACCTGAGTTGCTGAAACGCCATGATGTTGAGTGAATAGGTTCTGTAGAACTCATATGTCATAATAATAAAACTGAGGAGAAAAAACAGGACCCTAAGTTCCCCATGTGGAAGGAGGGTGTTTGAACAAACTCATATGACTGTTGAGTTTAAGTCATCCCACTCCAAGGAGCTTGATTGAAATCACAAATCAGTTTGCTCTTAACATAGACCATGAAAGAGTATGAATGATAAATCAAAATAAATGTTAATAAACAAAAACCCACACCTGTACACAAGCACACAAAGAAAACCTCAATGTTTATTCTAAAAATTTGAGAATAAAATGAATCATTTAAATTCCCCTTTTGTACCTACCATTCTTTCTCTCTCTTTTCCCCATAGCATGCCCAATCTTCTTGACTATTCCCTGGTCTACAGCTCCTAATTCATTCTAATACACTCTAAAAATTAATTTAACTACTTTGCTTATGTTTCATTTCTTTTTCTCAGAAATGGCAAAGTTTTTTTCTTCTGTTTTTCTTACACGAATGGATTTATATCCCTTGGAAGTGTGAGTGACATGCAAAAGCCATTCTCTAAAATATGTGAAGAACTTATTTATATTTGCTTTTTCTTCTGAAAGCACAGATAGAAAAGTATAAAGTCCTGAAACTAATTTACAGGAATCACATTGATAGTGATCTTTAAGGAAAAAAAAATATTTCATAATTTCATCCAAATCCTTTATAGGGCATATTTTACATCTTTGTTCCTCAAACTGTAGATCAGGGATTTAACTTGGGGATAACAAGGGTGTAAAATATAGATGCCACTTTATCAATGTCAAAGGAGTGTCTGGACTCTGGTTGCACATACATAAGTAGTAATGTTCCATAAAACACGGTGACTGCTGTCAGGTGGGACCCACAGGTAGCAAAAGCCTTGTGCCTGCCTTCAGCAGAGTTTATTCTGAGAATGGATTCAAGAATAAGAAGGTAAGACACAAGAACTATCAAAAGGAAGACTATCAAACTAAAACTTGCTAAGAATAATATATTGAATTTCATGAGTAGTTGAACAGAGCAAAGATATCAAGGGGAGACAGTAACAATAGAAATGTTTGATGATGTGGTAGCTACAGAGGATAAATTAAAAATCTTTACAGTGACTAGAAGAGACACAAATGTGCAATAGAAATAAGGAGTTGCTACCAACACCCAGCACAACCTTTGTGACATGGTGACTGGGTGGAGCAGAGGGTGACAGTCATAGGGCATTGCTTTCAGAATAACAAGTTCATGAATAATCAACAGAAGAAAGAAAGCTAGTTGTATTGTACAAAAATAATACAAGATTTTATTTTGATCCACCACAAAATTTGCTAACATTTTGGGTACCTTGGTTGTTGAATAACCAAGATCAGTAAAAGCCGGGTATCTGAGAAAGAAGTACATGGGTGTCTGTAGCCTGGAGTCCCTCTTGGTGAGGATGACCATGCCCAAGTTGCCCACCACTGAGATCACGTAGATGATGAGGAAGAGCACAAACAGTGGAGCCTGCAGCTCAGGGCGGTCTGTGATTCCCATGAGGATGAATTCACTCAGCAGTGTTTTGTTGTGTTTTCCCATCTGGGCCTATTGGAAAATCTATTCTTGACAGAGATAGCACAGTCATGTAGTACATTTAGGTAAATTTTTGGTATTTTATATATCTATATTTACATTTTAAGCTTTATTAATACTCTATGCTCTCTGCCTGGAAATAAAGCCTAGATGTATAGAAATATTAACAGAAATGAAGATAGAAATACATGTGGAGATAGGGAGAGATGTGTAGCTTCCCAAAGGGGAAAATTTGTCCTCCAAAGAATATTTGATAATGCTTTGAACAATCTTGGTTTTCATCACTGCAGGACAGATAATACTGGCTCCTAATAGTTAAGATTTAGTGAGGCTTCTGAACATCCTACTAGATTAGGGTAGACCCAATAAATAAGGATTGCTGCTGCTGCTGCTAAGTTGCTTCAGTCGTGTCCAACTCTGTGCAACCCCATAGATGGGCCCACCAGGCTCCGCTGTCTCTGGGATTCTCCAGGCAAGAACACTGGAGTGGGTTGCCATTTTTTTCTCTGATGCATGACAGAGAAAAGTGAAAGTGAAGTCGCTCAGTCGTGTCCAACTCTTAGCGACCCCATGGACTGCAGCCTACCAGGCTTTTCCATCCATGGGATTTTCCAGGCAAGAGTACTGGAGTGGGGTGCCATTGCCTTCTCCAAATAAGGATTATACGGCCCAAAATGTCAGAGAACTAAGATTGGCGAACCCTGATCATGTGTGTGCATATAGCTACAGTCCATAGGGTAGCCAAGAGTCAGACACAACTGAAGTGATTTAGCACACACACACATAGATCCATACAAAGGTAAATAAAAAACAGAAAGGAAAAGAAGTGATATACACTTTAGCTTCTTTATGGGTGGGAATGTTTAGAAGCCCTCACTTTAAAACATATTTATGTGAAAGACTTTATGTCTACTGAATGCACAGGATGAAATGATGAACACACTTGCCTAATATTGGAAAGAGATCTGAAGTTAAAGAAATTCTATCAGATCATGTTAAACATAATCAGCTTTTGTATCAGGAAACATTTTGAGAAGTGTGCATAGACGGTATAATCCATTATATGTACATTTTTGGTACATACAAAGTAGTACTTTGGCAAATACAAGCTATCTTAATCTCTTTATGCATGCATGCCTGCTCAGTCACTTGAGTTGTGTCTGACTCTTCCCAACCCCATGCACCTTAGCCCACCTGCCTTCTCTATCCACAGGGTTATCCAAGTAAGAATCCTGGAGTGGCTTTCTATGCCTTCCTCCAGGGGACTGAACCCTTGTCTCCTGCAGTGCGGGTGGATTTTTTTCCACTGAGCCATAGTGGAAGCCCCTAATATCTTTATATCCATCAGCAAAATCAACTATTTCTTGCAAGGTTGTTGGGAAGATAACTAAGAATGAAATCTTTCCGTATATTCATGGAACCTGGAAATATCTTCGTATGTCAGCTAAATAGGATTTTCCTGATATTTATTTTTCATTTCTTAATGGAGACAGCAAGTTACCTAAAACAGGTTTTTTTTTTTATACATGTACATACAAATTCTGTTTGTGTGACTGAACTTTTTTTCAGAGGTATGATGATGAATAGATATTGTGTTTCCATGTAAGAGTCCTCAGTGCCCCCACCATGACCAACTTGATGCCTACAAGGGGCGTAGAATCAGTGCTATATTGCAAATCATCAAACAATCTAGATATTGGTAAAATATGGCACCACACAAAATATATTATCTGTTTACCTGTAATGAAAACTCTGTCATGGCTTTCTCGTGTGCTTCATAAAATACATATTGTGAACAATTTATGGATTCGTTTCTGCCCTTTGAGACTCTCCCTAAGGAGATGCTAAGCAATTTCTTGATTATCCCTGAAGCATTTGAAATCTTAACAGCAACAAGGGAGGAGATGTGGCTATTAGTAGTCTTGAGCAATTTGTGTTTCCCAATAGCCTAGTCAGAATTATTTCTGTGCATTTCATTTTCCTTTTCCGCATACTTGCTGCTGCTGCTGCTAAGTCGCTTCTGTCAAGTCCAGCTCTGTGCGACCCCATAGGCAGCAGCCCATACTTTGGTTCATATTAATTCTGTTCCTATGGTTCACCCTAATACAACCTCATAAAGATTTGGATTAAGATATATTTTATCCATAGTACAAGCCCTTCAGCATTCCTGTAGCTCCTCAGTGATCTCCTTAAGTGGATAGCATAATGGAGATGTATTAAGTCATTGTCTTATTTAAAATGTTTAAATGCATTAAATATAATAATATGATGTGTCTAGATAAGATCATGTTTCCCTTTTATTTTTTTCTTTTTAAAACTCTAAGGAGAGGAATTAGCTACTTCTATTTTACATTCTCATTCCATACAACATCGGCATCATTTTATTACGGAACTCTCTTTCACTTGCTTTGTTTTCATTACATTTCAATGTAATGAAACGTTGAATTCAACATTTTCACTACCACATGCAATACCCATTCTCATTTTTCTGTCTCAATTCACAGATTCTACTGTGCTTCATGTAAGCCTTGCATGATCAATATATTTTGCAGTATTGTCATATTTTGTGCACATATGTTTTACTGTCTACCTATTATTATTGAACAGCAAATTGCATTGTTTAATGTAATTTGCTGATTATTTGTCATATACCATGATGTGGTTTTTTTCTTCTTTATTCATTACAGTAAAAAATACATAAAGAAAGTTGTGGATCTTTTCTTTATAAATGTATATGTTGTTGTTTTTTCATCCTCAGCTATCATGAACACTACTACAACATATAGGCCAATAAAAAGCCTTAAGTTTGACATGTTAATATGTTGTGAACAAATTCTACATGATACACACATCACATATCTGCCTCTGTGAGTGTTCCTGTGTAGACAGAGATAGAGACAGGACTTTTGAGTTTTTATGCCAGTCTGATTTGAGAGTCCATACCACAGATCATGGGAGAAGTGCTTGCTTTTTTCAAATGCCAAATTTTTAACAAAATATCACAGGGCATCACAAAAGAAACACACAGAAATATCAAAAGGAAACAAGGAAAATAGATCAATTCAAATAAACATAACTCTCCCATATATAAACAAACTGAGGACACAAACAGAGGTAGAAAGTAATTTAAAGAGAACCAAATCAAAAACTCAAAAGCCAAAAACATAACAATTGAATTAAAATTTTACTACTTGGTTTCACCAACAGATTAGAACAATCCGGTTAATAATCAGGGAATTAAACTCAAGTCATTTTAAAGTATTGAGTATGAGGAGTGAATAATAATAATATTAATAGTAATAATAATAAGTGAAGAGATACTAAGGGACTTAGACAACACCACTAAAATAGTTTATTTAAGGAAATAATGGGCAAGAATTCCCCACATTTGAAGAAAGACAGATAACAAAGTACAAATGCAAGAAACTAACACATATAAGTGGGGGGAAAACTTCCATAGCTCACACAGAAACATATTATGATCAAGTTGTGGCAATCAAGTCATTTAAATTTCCCTTCTGTACCTACTATTCTTCCTTACCCTCACATAGCATACACACAGTCCTTGATTGCTCTGATGGTCTATTCTACTGTCCTCTAAAATATACTTAATTGTTATGCCTATATTTCATCACTTCTCAGAGATGACAAAGGTTTTGCCTTTTTCTTTTTGCCAATGTGTTTATATCACTTAGGAGTGTGACTATCAAGTAGAATACTCCAAATTCATGATGATCTTATATGTATTTGCTTTTCCCTCTGAAAGCACCCACCACAAGGTGGAAAGTAGCCAACCTAGTTTGTAGGAATGACATTGACAGTGGCTTTTAAGGAAAGATATTGCAAAGTTTTTTCCATGTCCTTTGTAGTGCGTATTTTACATCTTTGTTTCTTAAGCTATAGATCAAGGGATTCAACATGGGAATAACAAGGGTGTAAAATATAGATGCCATTTTATCAGTGTCAAAGGAATGACTGGACTCTGGTTGCACATACATAAATATCAAAGTCCCATAGAATACAGTGACCACTGTCAGGTGGGATCCACAGGTAGAAAAAGCCTTCCACCTACCTTCAGTAGAGTTCATCCTGACAATAACTGTGAGGATGAGCGGGTAAGACACAAGGACTATTAGAAGAGAGAAAATCAAATTAAATCATGTTAAGGCCAGGATAATGAATTCAATTTCATGTGTGTTTGAACAGAGCAGTGATAATATGGGGAGACTGTCACAGTAGAAATGACTGATGATGTTATAGCCGCAGAAGGATGAATTAAAAATGTTTACAGTGACTAGAAGAGAAACTAATGTGCTATAGAGGTAGGGGATTGCCACTAGTGCCCAACACACCCTTTGGGACATGATGACTGTGTAAAGCAGGGGGTGACAGATGGCCACGTAGCGGTCATAGGACATTGTGGCCAGAATAAAAATCTCACTAATAATGAACATGATGAAGAAAGCCAGCTGTGTGGCACACAAATGATAGGAAATTTTATTCTGATCCACAACAAAATTTACCAACATTTGGGGTCCTACAGACGTTGAATAACCCAGATCAGTAAGAGCCAGGTGCCTGAGGAAGAAGTACATGGGTGTCTGTAGCCTGGAGTCCACCTTAGTGAGGATGACCATGCCCAAGTTGCCCACCGCTGAGATCATGTAGATGATGAGGAAGAGCCCAAACAATGGAGCCTGCAGCTCAGGGCGGTCTGTGATTCCCATGAGGATGAATTCGCTCAGCACTGTTACATTGTGTGTTTCCATTTAACCAGAGAACCTATTTTAATAGAGACATCATATAGTCAATGATGTCATTAATGAACTTTAGTGATTTCTTTTAGTTTACATACATATAAATAAAATAAATTTAAATTATATTTTAAACACAAAGAAAAAATTCTGCATCCTATAAATAAAACATACAAATATAAATAGAAATAAAAAAGAGAGATAAATATACATCTGGAGAAAGAGAGAGACCTATAGTTTTTCACTGATGAAGATTAACCCCCCAAAGAACATGTAACAGTATTTTGCGGCATTTTGGTTGTCAGCACTGGAGGTAGTTAGAAACCAGTGAGACTGGTATTTATCCTAGTATATTAGGGCTGCCCCAAAAACAACAAAGGAGCTTCTCCAATGGCTTAGTGAGTAAAGAATCTGCTTGCAATGCAGGAGACTCAGAAGACATGCGTTCAATCCCTGGGTTGGAAGATACCCTGGAGGAGGAAATGGCAACCCACTCCAGTATCCTTGTCAAGAAAATTCAGTGGATACAATCTGTGGGATCACAAAGTGTTTGATGTAGCAACAAGGAATTATACAGACTTGAACAGAGGTTTAAAAATAAGGGAGTTCTAACATCATACCACACTGTGTTTTTATTTTTATTTTTACTTAACAGGGAAACATTCCATATAACATACATGGGTTGATATAATCTCTGTTACAGCTATACTTTTTGTATATGCAAACGAGTACCCTGGCAAATATGGTAGGTTATTTCAATCTCTTTCCTGCCAGGTTGTTGGGAAGATATATGAGATTTAAACATTTAATTCCATTTATGTTATCTGAAAATACCCTTCAATGTCTAATACATAGAATTTTTGTGTGCATTTGCTTTTAATTTCTTAGTGGAGAAAGCACACTACCTGAATTGGATTCTCCTTACATATGCATATATAAATTATTTTTGTGTGACTTCCTTCTTGGGTGTATGACTGTGAATAGACTGGGGACTGTGTTACCCAGGAAACAGCCCTCAGTGTCCCCACTCCCCCCATGACCCCTCCGCATGACTGCAACTGGGACCATCAGTGAGCTCTTGCTCTAGGTATTTTAATCTTCTATATAACTTAAAATATGTAATATATATTTACTTAAAATGTAACATTTTTCTTCCTCCCCAACTGCATTTTCATTAAAACTGACGTATACTGAATTATTTGTAACACGGACAGTATATTTAGCCAAGGAGAAACCGAGGTCACAATGAGGAAACTGAGTAACTCGAGAGACTGTGATGTAACTAAAATTGGTTTTACATAATGAAGTTTCATAAATACTTCCTTTGGATAAAAGGGTTATCTATAGAAAAAGAAAAGTTTTTAAATTGTTATATATTACACAATCAGTCAGTCAGTCAGTTCAGTTGTTCAGTCATATCCGACTCTTTGCGACCCCATGAACCACAGCATGCCAGGCCTCCCTGTCCATCACCAACTCCCAGAGTTCACTCAGACTCATGTCCATGTTGCATACTGAAAAAAGTTAAAAAAGGATATACAAGCATACATCTGTATCTATCTATCTATATTTATAGGTATCATATATTTCCAGAATGTTTTTTGTCTGCTTTCACATTAAGGCTGCAAATAGCATCCATACAACATTAAATGCAGAGGTATAAGTACAGTGAATTAAAGATACATATGAATAGTCCTCAGAAGACATCATTCTTATCATGAATATTACTCAGAAAACAGAATGATACCAGACTAGAATGTAGATTTTTAATGGAAAAGAATTGACCGAGGTTTGCAACACTGCACAGTATGTGGTGATCAAAACCATCCCCAAGAAAAAGAAATGCAAAAAGGCAAAATGGTTGTCTGAAGAGGCCTTACAAATAGCTGACAATAGACGAGAAGCTAAAGACAGAGGAGAAAAGGAAAGATATAGCATCTGAATGCAGAGTTCCAGAGAATAGTAAGGACAGATAAGAGCCTTCCTAAGTGATCAATGCAAAGAAATAGAGGAAAAAAAAAAAAAATAGAGGAAAACAATAGAATGGGAAAGACTAGAGATCTCTTCAAGAAAATTACAGATATCAAGGGAATATTTCATGCATATATGGGCAGAATAAAGGACAGAAATGTTTGGACCAAACAGAAGCAGAAAATATTAAGAAGAACTAGCAAGAATTCACAGAAGAACCAAAAAAAATTAAAAATTAAAAAAAAAACAACTTAATGACCCAGATTACCAAAATGGTGTGATCACTCAATATGGCAGCAAATTTGCAAAACTCAGCAGTGGCTGCAGGACTGGAAAAGGTCAGTTTTGATTCTAATACCAAAGAAAGGCAGTGCCTAAGAATGTTCAAACTACCACACAATTGCACTCATCTCACATGCAAGCAAAGAAATGCTCAAAATTCTCCAAGCTAGGATTCAACATTACATGAATCGAGAACTTCCAGATGTTCAAACTAAATTTAGAAAAGGCAGAGGAACCAGAGATCAAATTGCCAATATCTGTTGGATAATAGAAAAAGCAAGAGAATTACAGAATATCTACTTCTGCTTCATTGACTGTGCCAAAGCCTTTGACTGTGGATCACAACAAATGGGAAAATTCTTAAAGAGATGGTAATACTAGACCACCTAATCTGCCTCCTGAGAAACCCATATGCAAGAAGCAACAGATGGAACCAGACATGGAACAAGGTGTCCTTTGCCAACAAAGGACTGTATAGTCAAAGCTATGGTTTTCCAGTAGTGATGCATATATGTGAGAGTTGAACCATAAAAAAGGCTGAGCACTGAAGAATTGACGCTTTTGAACTGTGGTGTTGGAGAAGACTCTTGAGCGTCCCTTGGACTGCAAGAAGATCCAGCCAGTCAGTTTTAAAGGAAATAAATCCTGAATATTCATTGGAAGGACTAATGCTGAAGCTGAAGGTCCAATATTTTGGCCATCGCATGTGAAGAGCTGACTCATTAGAAAAGACCCTGATGCTCGGAAAGATTGAAGGCTGGAGGAGAAGAGGATGACAGAGGATGAGATGGTTGGATGGCATCATCAACTCAATGGACTTAAGTTTGAGCAGGATCCAGTAGATGGTGAAGAACAGGGAGACCTGGCATGCTGCAGTCCATGGGGTTACAATGAGTCAGACACGATGGAGTGTCAACAACTAAAAGAAAAGCAATCAGTTCAGTTTAGTCACTCAGTCGTGTCTGACTCTTTGTGACCCCACGAATCACAGCATGCCAGGCCTCCCTGTTCATCACCAACTCGCGGAGTTCACTCAGATTCACATCCATCGAGTCAGTGATGCCATCCAGCCATCTCATCCTCCGTCGTCCCCTTCTCCTCCTGCACCCAATCCCTCCCAGCATCAGAGTCTTTTCCAATGAGTCAACTCTTCGCATGAGGTGGCCAAAGTACTGGAGTTTCAGCTTTAGCATCATTCCTTCCAAAGAAATCCCAGGGCTGATCTCCTTCAGAATGGACTGGTTGGATCTCCTTGCAGTCTAAGGGACTCTCGAGAGTCTTCTCAAACACCACAGTTCAAAAACATCAATTCTTCAGTGCTCAGGCTTCTTCACAGTCCAACTCTCACATCCATATATGACCACGGGAAAAACCATAGCCTTGACTAGATGGACCTTTGTTGGCAAAGTAATGTCTTTGCTTTTGAATATGCTGTCTAGGTTGGTCATAACTTTCCTTCCAAGGAGTAAGCGTCTTTTAATTTCATGGCTGCAGTCACCATCTGCAGTGATTTTGGAGCCCACCCCCCCCCCCCCCCGCAAAAAAAAAGGAAAAAAGAAAAGCAATAGCAAGGGGAAAAAAAGTCATTTTTTAAAATGTACTAATGCTTTACTAAAAAAAAAAAAGAATAAGAAATAGAATTGATACTATTACAAGAAAAACAAGTATCAGGATTCTCTGTGAACTCTAGAAAAGTAAATAAAAATATAATATTCATAAAATTAGATTATGTATGTGTTGATTGGAAATCCACATTTATCTCATCAAATACATTGCTTATAAGGTTTTGAATCTCTGATGTCCTAACCTATCCCCATATACATGATTTCTTATATCAGAAATATGGCACTACAAATAGGAAAACATGAAGTGACATAAACCTTTGTTTATTTGCTTATGAAAGGCTACAGCCAAAAAAAAAAAAAACTACACTGGTAAATGCTGATTTTCCTGTAAGATAAGGCGGGGGGAGAGGGGGCATTGAAGATAATTTTTTTGTTTGTTTCACCAGCTTTAGAATTGTATGAAATGTATGAAACTACTTTTCCGTAGTTTACTGCTACTGCTGCTAAGTCACTTAATAGTTTACTACCTGTGCTGACCTCCTGATTATTATTTTTAGAACTATACTCTAAAAAATTATGTGTTTTTTGTCCAATTCCACTGGAACTGAACTTGCTGGATTGTAGATTCACCGTAAAACTGGGTACTCGAAATCCCTAGCCTCCAAAAATTTCTTTTCACATCACAATGCAAGATGGAAAACCCTGCTTTTGCTCATTAAAACATCAGAAACACTCCCATGAATATATTGATTTAATTATTCATTAAAAACACAATATTTTGAGAAGGCAATAATACCCCAGAGTCACTAACTGACTAAGGACTTGGAAGAACACCAAATGAGAAATTGACCACCAGCAGCTTTGTAATTCTAATTTTATTTTTTTAATTACTGAATCTTCAGGTTTTCCTGTCCCACAGTTGTGTCCTTTCTTATTCATACAATGAATTTATAGAAAACATTTGTTGCTATTGTTCAGTCCCTAAGTCATGTCAGTCTCTGTGATCCAATGGACTGCAGCACACCAGGCCTCCAAATATTAAATAATATGACACTGACATTTCAAAGATGCTTCTTAGTATTTGTGAAAATATTTGAACAGTTATAGGCAGGAAAAGGGTTGCAGTTCTATTCTGCTCATACATTATCAGTAGAAAGTTGTACATGGAAAAGAGCCAAATATCCTCATGTTTTGCTGTGATTTGTCATAGAGTAAAACTGCTATCTTGCAAATGCCACCAAAGTTATCCATCTACTGTTAAAATAAGGCACCACATGAAATATGCTATTTACCTGTAATGAAACCTCTGTTTGACTTTCTCATGTGCTTTGCAACACAAACAGTGAGAACAATTTATGCATTTTTCTCTCCCTCTCTGACTCTCCCTGAGGAGTTGCCAAGCAATTTCTTGACTGTCCCTGAAGCATTAAAATATCACAGAATGCAAGTAATGAAGTGTATTTATTAATAATCCAGAGCAGTTTGTATGTACCTGTAAATAAGTTACATACATTGGTTTCCTATTTTTTACTCTTTATTAATATTCCCTTTTTTCCTGCTTTCATGGTTAATTTCTGTACCCATTTGGATAGCTGTGGTGCCCATTTGTTTAGTTAAATATCAGTCCAGTGTCACTGTGAAAATTATTATTTTTTAAATTTTTATTAACTTTTAAATGAATAGATTTCAGTACAGCCAAATGCTCCTCAAAATATAAGTGGGCTTCATCTAATCATTTGAAGGTCTTCAAAAGCAAATACTGAAGTCTTTTAAAGGAAAAAGTGTCTCTCTAGACATTATGTAAGTAATTAAATAAACTGAAAGTAACAATACATCAGGTAGATTTTATATATATATATATATATATATATATATATATATATATATATGTATATGCTGCTGTTGCTGCTGCTAAGTCACTTCAGTCGTGTCCAACTCTGTGCGACGCCATAGATGGCAGCTCACCAGGCTCCCCCGTCCCTCGGATTCTCCAGGCAAGAACACTGGAGTGGGTTGCCATTTCCTTCTCCAACGCATGAAAGTGAAAAGTGAAACTGAAGTCCTCAGTCGTGTCTGACTCTTAGCGACCGCATGGACTGCAGCCTACCAGGCTCCTCCGTCCATGGGATCTTCCAGGAAAGAGTACTGGAGTGGGGTGGTATTGCCTTCTCTGATACATATATAGGACAGGGAACTATATTTAATATCCTGTAATAAACCATAATGGATATATATATATATACTGCTAAATCGCTTCCGTTGTGTCTGACTCTGTGCAACTCCATAGACAGCAGCCCACCAGACTCCCCCGTCCCTGGGATTCTCCAGGCAAGAACACTGGAGTAGGTTGCCATTTCCTTCTCCAATGTGTGAAAGTGAAGTTGCTCAGTAGTGTCTGACTCCCAGCGACCCCATGGACTGCAGCCCACCAGGCTCCTCCATCCATGGGATTCTCCAGGCAAGAGTGCTGGAGTGGGGTGCCATTGCCTTCTAGTCTTTATCTATTTCCAAGTTCCACATTGATCCCTCCCCCCACTTTCCATTTTGGTAACCATAAGCTTTTTTTCCATGCGTCTAGGAGTTTATTTCTGTTCTGTTGCTAAGCTAGTTTGTAGCATTGGTTTTAGATTCCACATGTACGTGATATCATGCGGTATTTGTCTTCCTCTTCCTGACGTCACTTAGTATGATACACTCTAAATTTATCAATATTGATATAAGTGGCATTATTTCACTCTATTTTTATGACAACAGTATTTCATCATGTACACACACCACATCTTTATCTGTCCATCCCTCAGCGGGCAGGTGTCTTCCATGTCTTGGCTACTGTTAATAGTGCTTCTATTGTTAATAGTGCTTCTATTGTTAATAGCACTTCTATGAACCTTTAGGTTCATGTATTTTTTTGAATTGCTGTTCTCCATATGTGTGCTCAGAAGTGGGATTGCTGGATCATATGGAAACTTTAGCTCGTACAGGAACCTCCATACTGTTTTCCATAGCGGTGATGGCAAGTCGTACCCGACTCTTGCGACCGACCCCATAGTGGCAGCAGCAAATTATATTTCCACCAACAGAGGGGGATTTCCTCTTCTTCATACCCTCTCTGGCATATACTATTTGTAGACTTTTAAAATGATAGTCATTCTGAACAGTGGGAAGTGATATCTTACTGTAGTTTTGATTTGCATTTCTCTAATAATTATCAAAGTTGTGCATCTTTTTATATGCTTATTGGCCACTTGTATGTCTTTTTGAAGAAATGTCTATTTAGATCTTCTGCTCATTTTTTGACTGGGAGCAGACTTCCCCTAAATATACACATATTCCATTCACTCAACTTCTCAAGTGTTTATTTAAGCATCATTCTTACACAAGGCCACCTGACAACTTTAATCAAAATTTAGGCTCCATCCTGGCTATGTCCTCTTTTTCATTTTAATATTGCTCAACAACATCAATCATACTATACAGCTCACTTTTCATTCTGCAAATTTTCTGTATTTTCTCTAAGCCTCATGAAGAATGAGTCTTGGTTGTTAAAAAGCCAATGCATGTTTAATTTCTTCAATGAATCACTTATGTAATATTTATCAGCCATTCTTTTTTGTAACTTTTACTCTGCTAGCACTACAGAAAAACTGTGAATGTACTATACATTATCTGGTTTATAAAAATAAGTGTTTTAAGGAAGAGACACATAATAGGCCACACATAAGAACATGCAGGAACGGCAGATGAGGGCCTGAAACAAGGCATGGGTGAATATCTGAGCAGGGATTAGTCATCTGTTAATGATATATTTTGTTTCAGAGTAATGAGTAGTTTTCTTTATTTCTATGCTTCTCATACATCAATTCTTGTTCATCCAATAGAGGTAAATTTACAAGGCTTAAACAACACCAATAATGGTATGCATTCACTGATACATTGCCCATTGTTAACATATCCTAGAGTAAATTTTAAATAGTATATTTGCACATATTTTCCAGTTTATAGACAGGGCATTTTTACCTCTTTGTTCCTCAAACTGTAGATCATTGGATTCAGCATGGGTATTGCTGCTAACCACTCCAATATTCTTGCCTTGAGAACCCCATGAACAGTATGAAAAGGCAAAAAGATAGGATACTGAAAGAGAAACTCCCCATGTCAATAGGTGCCCAATATGCTACTGGAGATCAGTGGAGAAATAACTCCAGAAAGAATGAAGGGATGGAGCCAAAGCAAAAAGAATACCCAGCTCTGGATGTGACTGGTGATAGAAGCAAGGTCCGATGCTGTAAAGAGCAATATTGCTTTGGAACCTGGAATGTCAGGTCCATGAATCAAGGCAAATTGGAAGTGGTCAAACAAGAGATGGCAAGAGTAAATGTTGACATTCTAGGAATCAGCGAACTGAAATGGACCGGAATGGGTGAATTTAACTCAAATGACCATTATATCTACTACTGTGGGCAGGAATCCCTCAAAAGAAATGGAGTAGCCATCATGGTCAACCAAAGAGTCTGAAATGCAGTACTTGGATGCAATCTCAAAAACGACAGAATGATCTCTGTTCATTTCCAAGGCAAACCATTCAATATCACAGTAATCCAAGTCTATGCCCCACCCAGTAATGCTGAAGAAGCTGAAGTTGAACGGTTCTATGAAGACCTACAAGACCTTTTAGAACTAACACCCAAAAAAGATGTCCTTTTCATTATAGGGAACTGGAATGCAAAAGTAGGAAGTCAAGAAACACTTGGAGTAACAGGCAAATTTGGCCTTGGAATACGGAATGAAGAAGGGCAAAGACTAATAGAGTTTTGCCAAGAAAATGCACTGGTCATAGCAAACACTCTTTTCCAACAACACAAGAGAAGACTCTATACATGGACATCATCTGATGGTCAACACTGAAATCAGATTGATTATATTCTTTGCAGCCAAAGATGGAGAAGCTCTATACAGTCAGCAAAAACCAGACCAGGAGCTGACTGTGGCTCAGACCATGAGCTCCTTATTGCCAAATTCAGACTTAAATTGAAGAAAGTAGGGAAAAACCACTAGACCATTCAGATATGACCTAAATCAAGTCCCTTATGATTATACAATGGAAGTGAGAAATAGATTTAAGGGCCTAGATCTGATAGATAGAGTGCCTGATGAACTATGGAATGAGGTTTGTGACATTGTACAGGAGACAGGGATCAAGACCATCCCCATGGAAAAGAAATGCAAAAAAGTAAAATGGCTGTCTGGGGAGGCCTTACAAATAACTGTGAAAAGAAGAGAAGCAAAAAGCAAAGTAGAAAAGGAAAGATATAAGCATCTGAATGCAGAGTTCCAAAGAATAGCAAGAAAAGATAAGAAAGCCTTCTTCAGTAATCAATGCAAAGAAACAGAGGAAAACAACAGAATGGGAAAGACTAGAGATTTCTTCAAGAAAATTAGAGATATCAAAGGAACATTTCTTGCAAAGATGGACTCAGTAAAGGACAGAAATGGTATGGACCTAAGAGAAACAGAAGACATTAAGAAGAGATGGCAAGAATACACAGAAGAACTGTACAAAAAAGATCTTCATGACCCAGATAATCACGATGGTGTGATCACTCACCTAGAGCCAGACATCCTGGAATGTGAAGTCAAGTGGGCCTTAGAAAGCATCACTATGAACAAAGCTAGTGGAGGTGATAGAATTCCAGTTAAGTTATTCCAAATCCTGAAAGATGATGCTGTGAAAGTGCTGCACTCAATATGCCAGCAAATTTGGAAAACTCAGCAGTGGCCACAGGACTGGAAAAGGTCAGTTTTCATTCCAATCCCAAAGACAGGCAATGCCAAAGAATGCTCAAACTACCGCACAATTGCACTCATGTCACACGCTAATAAAGTAATGCTCAAAATTCTCCAAGCCAGGCTTCAGCAATACATGAACCGTGAACTTCCTGATGTTCAAGCTGGTTTTAGAAAAAGCAGAGGAACCAGAGATCAAATTGCCAACATCCACTGGATCATGGAAAAAGCAAGAGAGTTCCAGAAAAACATTTATTTCTGCTTTATTGACTATGCCAAAGCCTTTGACTGTGTGGATCACAATACACTGTGGAAAATTCTGAAAGAGATGGGAACACCAGACCACCTGATCTGCCCTTTGAGAAATTTGTATGCAGGTCAGGAAGCCACAGTTAGAACTGGACATGGAACAACAGACTGTTTCCAAATAGGAAAAGGAGTTCGTCAAAGCTGCATATTGTCACCCAGCTTATTTAACTTATATGCAGAGTACATCATGAGAAACACTGGACTGTAAGAAACACAAGCTGGAATCAAGATTGCCGGGAGAAATATCAATAACCTCAGATATGCAGATGACACCACCCTTATGGCAGAAAGTGAAGAGGAACTCAAAAGCCTCCTGATGAAAGTGAAAGTGGAGAGTGAAAAAGTTGGCTTAAAGCTCAACATTCAGAAAACGAAGATTATGGCATCTGGTCCCATCACTTCATGGGAAATAGATGGGGAAACAGTGGAAACAGTGTCAGACTTTATTTTTCTGGGCTCCAGAATCACTACAGATGGTGACTGCAGCCATGAAATTAAAAGACGCTTACTCCTTGGAAGGAAAGTTATGACCAACCTAGATTCATATTGAAAAGCAGAGACATTACTTTGCCAACAAAGGTTCGTCTAGTCAAGGCTATGGTTTTTCCAGTGGTCATGTATGAATGTGAGAGTTGGACTGTGAAGAAGGCTGAGCACTGAAGAATTGATGCTTTTGAACTGTGGTGTTGGAGAAGACTCTTGAGAGTCCCTTGGACTGCAAGGAGATCCAACCAGTCCATCCTGAAGGAGCCCTGGGATTTCTTTGGAAGGAATGATGCTAAAGCTGAAACTCCAATACTTTGGCCACCTCATGCGAAGAGTTGACTCATTGGAAAAGACTCTGATGCTGGGAGAGACTGGGGGCAAGAGGAGAAGGGGACGACAGAGGAAGAGATGGCTGTATGGCATCACGGACTCGATGGACATGAGTCTCAGTGAACTCTGGGAGTTGGTGATGGACAGGGAGGCCTGGCGTGCTGCGATTCATGGGGTCGCAAAAAGTTGGACACAACTGAGCCACTAATGTAATCTGATCTGATCTGATTGCTGCTAATTCACTTCAGTCGTGTCCAACTCTCTGTGACCCCATAGACGGCAGCCCACCAGGCTCCCCTATCCCTGGGATTTTCCAGGGAAGAACACTGGAGTGGGTTGCCATTTCCTTCTCCAATTCATGAAAGTGGAAAGTGAAAAGTGAAAGTGAAGTCGCTCCATCATGTCCACTCCATCAGCGACCCCTTGGATTGCAGCCTACCAGGCTCCTCCATCCATAGGATTTTCCAGGTAGGAGTACTGGAGTGGGGGTGCCTTTGCCTTCTCTCAGCATGGGTATTAATAAAGTATAAAATAAAGATGTCATTTTATCAGTATCAAAGGAATCACTGGATTTGGGATGCATGTACATAAAGAAGAGAATACCATATAATATGACTGTCACTGTCATATGAGATCCACAGGTGGAGAAAGCCTTGTGTCTGCTTTCCGCTGAGTTCATCCTAAAGATGGCAACAAGGATCAAGATATAGGACATGAGAACTATCAGAAGAGATGAAACCAAATTAAAAATTGAAAAGATCAGAATTATCCATTTAATTTCACGTTTGTCTGAACAAAGCAAAGGTATCAAGGGCAGCCTATCACAATAGAAATGCTTAATGACATCATGACCACAAAACGATGAAATAAAAATTTTTATGATGGTTAGCAGAGACAAAAAGAGGCTGTCTAGATACGAATGGCCACAAGTGTGTGACATAACCTTTGTGACATGATGCTTGTGTAGAGCAGAGGGTTACAGATGGCCATGTAGCAGTCATAGGCCATAGCAGAAAGAATGAAAATTTCACTGGTGATAAACCTACTGAAGAAAGAGAGCTGGGTATCACATCAATCATAAGAGATTGTACGCTGATCTATGGCAAAATTTACTAGCATTTTGGGTCCTACGCTGTTGAGTAACCAAGATCAGTAAAAGCCAGATGTATGAGGAAAAAGTACAGGGGTGTGTGTAGCCTGGAGTCTATCATGGTGAGAATGATCAAGCCCAGGTTATACCCCACTGAGACCATGTAAACAATGAGGAAGAGTCCAAACAAAGGCGCCTGTAGCTCAGGGAGATCGGTGATTCCTACGAGGATGAATTCATTCAGCATCGTCAGATTGTGTTTGTCCAGCCAGGCCATTCGGGAAATATAAACTGAGAATAAATATAAAAATAATGATTAACCTTCATGAGCTATGATGAGATTATCATTGTAAGAAGTGGTTACAATTTTAAATCTTATGTTTATGGTTTGTTAATTTAATTGGCAGCTCAGTTTTCTCTCTCCCAAGTCACTTTAGCTCCTGACAAGTGTCTTAGACATGACACATAAACAGTACAAAAAACAAAAATAAATAATTTGACTTTATATAAATGAAAATTAAAATAAAGTTTTGTCTGTCAAAGGACATTCTCAAAGTATTAAAAAACGTGACCCTCACAATGGAAAAAGTTGGGAATCATATGTCTGATGTGTCTAATACATTGAATATACAAAACACTTTTATAATTCAACAATAGAAAAAACACCCAAATTAAAAGCAGACAAAGGATGTGAACAGAAATGTCTCGCAGGAGATATACAAATGGCCAATAATCACCTGAAAATATGTACAAAACATCATGGACAAGGGTGAACATCGGACCTTCACTGTGCACACTAAGAACGGAGGTTAGAGAAGCTGAATCATTTCTAATCCTTCCCCCCCACCCCCTCCGCTGGTGCCACCAACTATACCTTTCAACAATAAATGCATGACAGTAAATGTAATCTACAAAGAGAGATCAAAAATATACGTTTAAATGCATATAGTTAAACATCAAAGTAATTTTTTGAGAGAGAATAAAGTGAGTTTTGGAAAGAGCTACTAAATAAAGAGTGGAAAATAACCTTAATTTTAAGCAAAATATACATTCCCGCTTCATAATTTTGAAAGGACTGTCCTGTGCATAAATCTGTATCTGTACAGATTTTCTTTTTCATTCCAATCTCCATTAGATGTGCAGTTAGTCATTTAAGGGATGATTTGACAGCCTCAAAGATTTGTAGGTGGGAGGAAGTGAGAGTCACAATGGGGTGATGAAGTCACAATGTAGTGAAATGGATGCTTTAATATTTTATTTTGACCTCACCTCTAGCAAAAAATTAAAAATGATGACTTTCAAATGGCATTGATCCTTGCAATATATGGATAAATCTGGGAAACTCATATATTAGAAGCAGATAAATTACAAGGACTATAAACACATTGATATAATGCCTTTAATTCAGATATAGTTGGAAAACACTGTGAGAATCTGTCATTATTTGGTGTTAAAATTTTGAAATAAATTCCATTTATATCAAATATATATCATATTTATATACCATTTTATATCATATGATATCAAATATCATATTTCATATCTTCATTAAGGGTACAAGTATAATCATGAAAATCTTAAAAGGTGGAGCTTCTTAATAATATTAACTCCCTTTCCAAGGATTACATTTTTTCCCCACTATTCAAAGAGGACAAGCCTGTAGCATCAAACTAAATGTGTAGCTTTCATCAAAAAACATAATAAAAATGTTTGCTGTTGTTCAGTCACCCATTGTGACAGACTCTTTGCAATCCCATGGACTGTAGCATGCCAGGCCTCCCTGTCCTTCACCATCTCCCAAAGTTTACTCAAGATTATGTCCATTGCCTCAGTGATGCCATCCAGCTATCTCTCATCTTCCAATGCCCTCTTCTTCTGCCCTCAATCTTTTCCAGCATCAGGGACTTTTCCATTGAGTCATCTGTATGCATCAGATGACTGAAATACTGGAGCTTCAGCTTCAGCATCAGTCCTTACAATGAGTATTCAGTTGATTTCCCTTAAGATTGAGTGGCTTGATCTCCTTGCTGTCCAAGGGACTTTCAGGAGTCTTCTCTAGCACCACAGTTCTAAGGCCTCAATTCTTTGGTGTTTTGTCTTCTTTACGATTAAGCTCTTACAACCATACAAGAACACTGGGAAGACGATAGCCTTGACTATATGGACCTTTGTTGGCAGAGTTATGTCTGCTTTTCAACACACTATCTCGGTTTCTCATAGCTTTCCTGCCAAGAAGCAATCATCTTCTGATTTCATGGCTACAGTCACCATCCACAGTGATCTTAGAGCCCAAGAAGAGGAAATCTTTCACTACATCCACATTTTCCCCTTCTGTTTGCCATGTACAATATTATGGACCTCCGCCCATAGTTCTTCAGGCATATTGTTTACTAGATCTAATGCCTTGAATCTATTAGTTATCTCCCCTGCATATTTACAGAGGATTTGATTTAAGTCATACCTTAAAAATGAACATTCAGAAAACTAAGATCATGGCATCTGGTCCCATCACTTCATGGCAAATAGATAGGGAAACAATGGAAACAGTGAGAGACTTATTATTTTTTTTGGGGGGGGGGCTCCAAAATCACTGCAGATGGTGACAGTGGCCATGAAATTAAAAGACACTTGCTCCTTGGAAGAAAAGTTATGACCAACCTAGACAGCATGTTAAAAAGCAGAGACATCACTTTGTCAACAAAGGTCCATCTAGTCAAAGCTATGGTTTTTCCAGTAGTCATGTATGGATATGAGAGTTGGACTATAACGAAAGCTGAGCACCAAAGAATTGATGCTTTTGAACTGTGGTGTTGGAGAAGACACTTGAGAGTCTCTTGGACGGCAAGGAGATCCAACCAGTCCATCCTAAAGGAAATCAGTCCTGAATATTCGTTGAAAGGACTGATGCTGAAGCTGAAACTCCAATACTTTGGCCACCTGATGCAAAGAACTGACTGATTGAAGAAGACCCTGATTCTGGGAAAGATTGAAGGCAGGAGGAGAAGGGGATGACAGAGGATGAGATGGTTGGATGGCATCACCGACTTGATGAACATGAGCTTGAGCAAGCTCCGGGAGTTGGTGATGGACAAGGAGCCCTGGCGTGCTGCAATCCATGGGGTTGCAGAGAGTCAGACATGACTTAGGGACTGAACTGAACTGACACCTTGCTGGCCTAGTGGTTTTCCCCACTTTCTTTAGTTTAAGCCTGAATTTTGCTATGAGAGCTGATGATCTGAGTCAGAGTCGGTTCCAGGTCTTGTTTTTGCTAACTGTAAACAGCTTCTCCATCTTTGGCTCCAAAGAATGTAATCGATTCTAACGCCAAAAGAAAAAAAAAAAAAAAAGAGGTTTTACTCATCATTGGGGATTAAATGCAAAAACAGTAATTCAAAAGAACCTGGAGTAACAGGCAAATTTGGCTTCGAAGAATAAAATGAAGCAGGCTACTCTACAAAAATAGTCTACAAAATGATAACTATTTTTGTATGCTGACATTATAGCCATCAACCTGGTAAAATTCACTTCTTATTTCTAATATTTTAGCTTGAAATTTATTTTTTTGGAATTTTAATTAACACATATCCATTTGAGAATAACTGCCATTTTATTTTTGTTTCCCCAAGCTTAAAAATGTTTGTTTCATAATTTGACAGAAATTTGAGATGGCAGCTATAAAAGGGGTTATGGCTAATGTTTCATTAAGACAAATATTTTTGATGTATTGCTCATTGCTGTACTCGCCAGCAAAAGAACACTAACTGCCATCTTCTACTTAGCCAGTATGATAGGCACTAGTATTTAAATGTTATGTAATACACACACACACACACACACACACACAAACATTTTATTAAAATACACAAGAATGTCTTTAAAAAATATTTAATGATGGATGTTAAAAAAAAAAAAAAAGGCTTCCCTTCAGTTGAAACATAAACACTTGGCAAAGTGAGAACAATGATCTGGACTTGAGTCTCTTGCACTGAAACTTGAGGTTAAACCAAAGTTGACACCAGAAGAATGATCACAACTTGAACATCTATAGTTGACACAAGAAAAACCATTTCTAGTTTGCATGATTTTCACACATTACTGCTTTTGAGTAATTTGTAACAGAAAATAAACAGTTGTCCATAATCTAATTTATCATGCATGCCTTTTATATTTACTTTTTTTTTTCAGTGTTACAGCTCTATTTTATTTATAAGATAGCAGGAGAATCCAAGACTCGAAGAGAAGAGAGTGGAGGAGTGTGTGGGGAGGGAGAAAGAGAGAGAGCGAGAAAGAGAGAGAGAGCAGGCACGGGAGGGAGGAAGGGAGGGAGAGAGAGAGAGAGAGCGCATGCGCACGTGCGCACGCGGGAGAGAGAGTCCAAGAGAAAGCGCTTTGGCTCCTCCTTTTATATGTTTTTTCCTCCACCAGGGCCTGCCCTATGCAAATTGGGCTTAGCCAGGAGTGCTGTTTGTTCTGTTTGTCGTGCGTGAAGTCTTCACTCTGGCCCTCAGACCTTCCTTGTCTTTTAGCCACTGCCATTTTGGACTACTTTTCCCTATTCTACGTACCTAACATTCCCCCCTCAAGAGATGGGAGGCCCAATTCTTTGGGAATAGGGGCGTCGAGGTCTTTCTGGCTACTTCCTGCTGAACTGGGGTGGCGAGGGGTATTGGGCCTCCCCCTCTTGCTAGTCTCAAGCCTCAGAGTCCTTATAGCGGTGTCCAAGGGTGTGTGATATTTTCCATGGTCAGCTGTAGTTTTATATCTTTGTTGAACTGGCACTGCATGTTGTAGCTGGTTGACCTGGGCAGAGACAAAACAGGTTAGACAATTGACAGTACATGGAATAATCATAAGCATCATCAATATAGCATAACAAGGACTAGTAGGGACATTGGTCAATTTTAAATGCACATCGCCAGGATAGCTCAAGTCCCGCCTTGTTCAGGGATCAGAAGATCTATCTCCTGTCTGTTTTGGAGTACAGTCTCTGTCAAGCTGTGTTGGCTCCTTAGAGTTATCCTGAGAAATCTTATCCCCAGAAACCAGATTTTGGGGGTGTTCATTAGAATGACACTCATTGGTAGTTCTGAATAGGTATCTGAGATCTCCCAGGGGCTCACAGGTGTATTGAGTGTCCTCTTTTGTTTTCTTCCATGGCTTGACTCGTGAGTAGTGAATCCAGGAGTCATGTCCTGGTACCTTGACTGCTGTAGGGGTAGAAAGTATTACAGGGTAGGGGCCCTTCCATGTGGGCTGGAGTTGAGCCTTTGGGGACCCATCTTTCCAGACTTTAATTAGGACTTGAGTTCCTGGAGCATATAGTGGTGACTCTTTAGATAATCTTTTGGGTCCTGGTTCATACCCCACAAGCGTATATCCTGTTGGAATTGCCCAATGGCCATGGTATAAGACTGGAGGGTCTGAACCTCTGGATCTAGGAAGAGGTCATTGACATAAACAAAAGGTCTCCCATATAGCATCTCATAAGGACTAAGACCAACCTGTTCCTTAGGGGCAATGTGGGTGCGGAGGAGAGCTATTGGTAAAGCCTCCTTCCATCCCAGGGAGGTCTCTTGGGTTATCTTTTTTATTGCTGATTTTAAGAATTGATTGGCTCTTTCTACTTTTCCTGAAGATTGAGGCCTCTAGGCACAATGGAGATAATAAGTAATGCCCAATGCTTTCAAGACTCCTTGGGTGACCTTAGAAGTAAATGATGTCCCTTTGTAATGACCTGGGCAGACCAAATCTTGGAATGATTTCATGGAGCAGTTTTTTTACCACCTCCTCAGCCTTCTCAGTCTGGGTGGGAAAGCCTTCAATCCATCCTGTGAATGTATCTATCATGACTAATAGGTATTATATCCTTGAGAAACTGGCATCTGGGTGAAGTCCATCTGCCAGTCCTCTCCTGGGTAGGCCCCACATCGTTGGATGGGCTGGGCCAGCTGGGGTTTTTGAGCTCCTTGAGGGTTGTTTAATTGGCAAATGGGACAAGAGGAGACCACCTGTCCTATAGTTGTTTGGAGGCCTGTTCCTCTGAAGGACCTTTCTAGTAATCTTTGGAGGGCCTTTTCTCCTAAATGAGTAGTGGCATGTAGGGAGTTAATCAACTTCCATTGGAGGTTTCCAGGCAGAAAAAAGAGTCCCTCCTTTTGGAACCACCCCATATGATCTTGAAAGCCCTCGCTCTTAGCTTTAAGAGTCTCACCTTCAGTATATGAAGGAGTTTCTGGCAAATTAGTCTGTGGAACTAAGGTGGCAATCCCTATTAGGTCATGGTTCTGTAATGCTGCTCTCCTAGCTGCCTGATCAGCTCTTGGTTCCCTCGTGCCACTTCCGTGTTCCCTTTTTGGTGTCCTTTACAGTGGGAGACTGAAACCTCAGTGGGCAGATGGACTGCCTCCAAGAGTCAAAGAATCTGATCACCATATTTGGTTGCGGACCCTCGGGTGGTCAAGTGGCCCCTTTCTTTCCAAACAGCCGCATGTGCATGTAGCACCAGAAAGGCATATTTGGAGTCAGTGTAAATGGCTATTCTTTTTCCTTTTCCCAGCTCTAAAGCTCGAGTCAGGGCTATGAGCTCAGATAATTGGGCTGAAGTACCTGTTGGCAGAGGCTTAGCCTCTATGGTCTCAAAATTGGAGACTACTGCATACCCGGCTCTTCTTTTTCCATCCAAGACAAAGCTGCTTCCATCAGTGTACCAGATTTCCTCAGGATTGGTCAGAGGATCTTCTGATAATCCCTCTTGGGGTTTTGTCCAGTGGTCCAAGGTTTCTAGACAAGAGTGAAAGGGGAGAGAGCCCTCGGGGGTAGGGAGGAGGGTGGCTGGGTTAAGAACCTCACAAGGGGATATAGTGAGGCCTGGATTTTCCATCAGCATTACTTGATATCTGAGGATTCTTTGATTAGACATCCATAAATGGCCTCTCCCATTTAGGAGTTGTTTTACTTGGTGGCTGGTAAAAATAGTTAGTTTGCCCCCAAAGGAGAATTTTAAAGCATCTTCTATCATGATTGCAATAGCTGCAAGATTTCGAAGGCAGGGGGGCCAACCTCGGGAAGTTGGATCGAGCTTCTTGGATAAGTAAGCTACAGGCTGGGGCTCAGATCCTAACCTTTGAGTTAACACTCCCAAGGCTATTCCCTCTCTTTCATGGACATAAAGTTGGAATGCTTTTTCTGGGTCTGGCAACCTCAAGGCAGGCACCTGAGTTAAGGCCTGTTTTAGTGTAGCCTCTGCCTCCTTTTGAGGAGTTCCCCACATCAGTGGGACTGAATCATCTCGTCCCTTTAAGCTTTCATATAAGGGCTGGGCAATTAGACCATAATTGAGTATCCAGATTCTACAATAACCAGTTAGCCCCAGGAAAGCTTGCAATTGTTTTCAAGTTGTGGGGGAAGGCAACTGGAGAATTTCTTGTACCCGATCAGAGGACAGCCTCCTGGACCCGTGTGTAATCTGAACTCCCAGGTAAGTGACCTTTGTCTCGACCATCTGTGCCTTAGCACAGGAGACTTTATATCCCCTTTCTGCCAAGAAGTTTAGAACCTGAATTGCATGTTGTTGGGCACTTTTATCATCTGGAGAGCAGATTAGTAGGTCGTCTATGTATTGTAATATTTTCCCATTAGGTCCCAGGTCCAGATTTAGGAGATCCCGGCTAAGGGCCTGTCCAAACAGGTGGGGGCTATCTCTGAACCCCTGAGGTAATACTGTCCAAGTCATCTGTTGGTGTTTTTCTCCTGGGGCCTCCCACTCAAAGGCAAAAAGGTATTGGGATTCTTTAGCCAGTGGTATGCAAAAAAATGCATCTTTGAGATCCAAGACTGTAAACCATTTGGCACTGGGTGGGATTTCTCCCAAGATTACATAGGGATTGGGTACTGTGGGATGGAGGGGGACTACAGCTTCATTTATAATCTGGAGATCTTGAACCATTCACTAGGTTCTGTCTTTTTTCTTTACTGAGAGGATTGGGGTGTTACATGGCGAACTGGTAGGGACCAGTAGCCCACAAGCAAGGAATTTATTTATTAAAGGCTGTAGTCCCTCCTGAGCCTCTTTTGAGAGGATATTGTTTCCGGTTAGGAAACCGAGTGGGGTCTCGGAGGACAATGATGACCGGTTCAGCTTGGTGGGCTTGCCCAGGAATCCAATGGTCCCACACCTGGGGGTTAATTTTGTCTTCCCATAGTTTTTGTCCCTCTCTATTGAAGGTGTAATGGGTTCTTCAGTAGTAACCAGGAGCTGTAGAGCTCTAGGGGATGAAAAACTTCCCATCACAAGGGTGGTCCCCAGTTTAGTGAGTATATCTCTTCCCAATAAGGGAGTAGGACACTCAGGGACCACCAGAAACTGGTGGGAAAATGTTTGTCCATCCCAGCAACAAAGAAGTGCTCGGGTGAATCTTTTAGTAGTTGCTTTTCCTGTAGCACCCAAAATGGTACAGGTTTGGGAGGAGAAGGCTCCGGAGTAGATCAAGACAGAGTAGGTAGCCCCTGTGTCAACCAAGAAATTCTCGGACCTACTTGCCACATCCAGTTGTACCCTTGGCTCCAGCCCCGTGATGGTTATCTGTGACAGGTGGGCTGGCTGGAGCAGGCTGCTTCAATCCTCTTGAACCATCGTGAGGGTAGGCTTGGCACTTGACCTTGAGGCTCTTGGGTCCCGAGGGCAGAGTGCCGCCCAATGTCCCAGTTGATGGCATTTGTGGCAAGCCATTCTAGGAGACTTGTCACGGTTTGGACACTCTTTGGCCTAATGCCCCGCCTGTCTACAGATCAGGCATATGTCTTGTGCCTTGTCCTTCAAGGACTCGGGGTTTGCCATAGGGTTTCTCTGGAGGGCAGCCAGCATCTAGGCATGCCTTGTCTCTTTCTTTCTCTCCTTCTCCTGGGCCTTGGCCTCCTTCTCCTGTTCTCTGTTATAAAAGGTATTGGTGGCTGTCTGGACCATCTCATCTAAAGAGGCAGCAGGATCCTGCTGTTGTAGCTGCTATAACTTAATTCTGATATCTGATGCACATTGGGACAGGAATTTGTCCTTTAAAATCACCCGTCCCTCATAAGAGTCTTAAGTCCAGGTTGGTAAACTTTTGAAGTGCCTTTTTTAGCCTCTCCAGAAAGGCAATGGGGTTCCCATTGGGCTCCCAAGTTATTGCTGAGACCCGGGCACAGTCCCACAAGTAATAGGCTTCTTTCTGTTTCCATAGGTAGACTTCCTTAGGGGTGAGTCTTTCTGAAGCTTATCCTACCCAGAATAGTTGCAACCTGAGAGCCAGGTGTCCCCAGGTCAGGGTGCAGATCCCCAGGCAGGATGAGGTGTGACAGCCTCCTAGAGATCGAATCCCCAAGCAGGTCGAGGTGTGAAGGCCTCCCGAGGATTGGGTCCCTGGGCAGGTCGAGGCATGACGACCTCCTGGGACCCCTGGGACTAGAGGATCCCCAAACAGGTTGAGGCGTGACAATCTTTTGAAGACCGATCCCTAGGCAGGTCAAGGCGTGATGACCTCCTGGGACCCCCCAGACTGGAGTTTGGGCGTCCCCAAGATCTCCAGTGTGACCAGTGCTGGGTAGAATTAAGAGATTTGTAACTCATTGCTAGTTTGCCCACCATGGACGGGAATAAATAAGTTCATCTTACCCAGAACTGTTGCAACATGAGAGCCAGGCGTCCCCGGGTCAGGGTGCAGATCCCCAGGCAGGCTGAGGCGTGACAGCCTGCTAGAGATCAAATCCCTGGGCAGGTCGAGGCGTGATGGCCTCCCGAGGATTGGGGCCCTGGGCAGGTCGAGGCGTGATGACCTCCTGGGACCCCTGGGACTAGAGGATCCCCAAACAGGTTGAGGCGTGACAACCTTTCTAAGACCGATCCCTAGGCAGGTCAAGGCGTGATGACCTCCTGGGACCCCCCGGACTGGAGTTTGGGCGTCCCCAAGATCTCCAGTGTTACCAATGCTGGGTAGAATTAAGAGGTTTGTTTTGCCCACTGTGGACGGGAATAGATATGATGTAAGTTCATCCTGCCCAGAACTGTTGCAGCCTGAGAGCCAGGCGTCCCTGGGTCAGGGTGCAGATCTCCAGGCAGGCTGAGGCATGACAGCCTCCTAGAGATCGAATCCCCGGGCAGGTCGAGGAGTGATGGCCTCCTGAGGATTGGGTCCCTGGGCAGGTCGAGGCGTGACGACCTTCTGGGACCCCTGGGACTAGAGGATCCCCAAACAGGTTGAGGCGTGACAACCTTTTGAAGACCGATCCCTAGACAGGTCAAGGCGTGATGACCTCCTGGGACCCCTCAGACTGGAGTTTGGGCGTCCCCAAGATCTCCAGTGTGACCAGTATTGGGTAGGATTAGGGGTTGGATATTATAGAGTATTTCCTTCCCAAGGCCAGCTATTTTCTGGTTGTCTCTCCAGAAGATTGTAGAAACCTTGTGGGTCTGGATGGGGTTCAGGAAAAGAGCATGAAACAGGAGGGAAGGGGGCAGAGCACAAGGGTATAATGTAAACCAATTAAAATCAATTGGGTCCAAGATGACAAGTCAAATTCAAGTAAACCTTAATCCCCAGTCTATAAGCCAACAGACACACCCAGAGGTGGCAGGACAGCTCCAAGGCACAAGGTCAGAAGAGGGAGAAGTGGGTGGTTCCCCAATGGTTGGGATGTTCCTCTCACTCATTAGCATATGAATTCCATCCCCTCACAAAACCTAGCCAGGCTTAATTCCATGGCTGCAGCTCTTGCCCTCAGCAATGGTTCACACCCTGAAGGGTGGCTTCTCTCTGGATCCTAACAAATCTACCTCTTATCGCTTTGTCTCTCAATGAATTTTTGCAATGAGACATCAGAGCCTGAGTTTCATTAGTATTGGTCAGGCTTGAGTCCCGGGAGAGAGCTGAAGGACAGGAGAAAAAAGCAGTGGGAAAAACATGCCAAAGAATCCCCTTCATAGCCCGCCGAAAAATTCACTAAATATCTGACCGGTGCTCACAGTTTAATTGGTCTAATCTTTGGCACAGAGAAGAGAAAGGACAGAAGAGCCCCCACCGACTTGTGTAACAGCTATTGGGGCTCAGCAGATAGCGCCTTTGGGACATGCTGAGGAGTAGCCTCTACAGAGTCCCTCAATTGTGCCCCTGCCACCCACCTCTTAGTGGGAGGTTTGAGGAAACAAGAAACGAGAGATTATAAAGGTCCTCCAGCCATAGGAGCGAGGATCTCTTACCTTAACCGGAGGTCTTCTGGAATCTGAGACTGGGCCGCATGAGCTTTCTGCTGAGTTCGTTTTTCGCTGTCCCAGTTTCCAGCACGATGGGCCTTCCCCTGCGCTGGGTTTCTTTGCTTGCTGCTTCTAGCACGGGAGCTTCGCTGAGTTGGGCTCCTGTTGTGCTTGGCCTCTTCCACGTAGAGATTGTTTCAGCCAGGTTAAACCCGAGTCATGGCACCATAGATGTCACGCGAGTGTATGTTCCTCGGTTCTTTGTCTCGTCACAACAAAGATTTGGAGCGACGGACATTAAAGCCCTCAGCACATCACAGCTCTTGGGTCTTGGACAAACTGTGCTACAGCTCTTAGGAAAATCAGTATTACAGCTCTATTTTATTTATAAGATAGCAGGAGAATCCAAGACTCGAAGAGAAGAGAGTGGAGGAGTGCTTGGGGAGGGAGAAAGAGAGAGAGAGAGAGAGCGCGCACACATGGGAGGGAGGGAGGTGGGGGGGAGAGAGAGAAAGAGATCGCATGTGGGAGAGAGAGTCCTATATTTACTTTTATATAGGAATTTTGCAGAGATTTTTCCACATTCTATGCAGAGCACCTTTTACTTCCTTGTTCCTCAAGCTGTAGATCATAGGGTTCAGCATGGGTATGACCAAAGTGAAAAATACAGAGGCCATTTTGTCAGTATCAAAAGAGTGGCTGGACTTGGGCTGCATATACATAAAGGCTAGAGTGGCATATAGTACAGCCACCACTGTCAGATGAGACCCACAGGTGGAGAAAGCCTTCTGCCTGCCCTGTGCAGTGTTCATTTTTAGGATGGCCTTAAGGATCAGTATGTAAGATACAAGCACTATCAGAAAAGATGAAACCAAATTAAACACGGAACAGATCAGTATGAACAGCTCGATTTCCCACGTGCTTGAGCACAGCAAAGTTAGCAAGGGGAGACTGTCACAGTAGAAATGACTGATGATGTTATAGCCACAGAAGGATGAAATAAATATCTGGATGGTAGTTATTAGAGAAACGGAGGCACTGTAAACATAGGGGACTGCGACCAGCACCCAGCATATCCTCGGTGACATAACTACTGTGTAGAGCAGAGGGTTGCAGATGGCCACGTAACGGTCATAGGCCATTGCCGACAGGATGAAAAGTTCACTGATGATGAACAAGATGAAGAAAGTCAGCTGCATAGCACACCAATGATAGGAGATTGTGTTTTGATCAGTTACAAAAGCTACCAGCATTTTGGGTCCCACAGATGTGGAATAGCCAAGATCAATGAAAGCCAGGTTTCTGAGAAAGAAGTACATGGGTGTCTGTAGCTTGGAGTCCACCTTGGTGAGAACGATCATGCCCAAGTTTCCCACTGCCGACACTGCATAGATGGTGAGGAACAGCACAAAGAAGGGAGCCTGCAGCTCAGGCCGGTCTGTGATTCTCATGAGGATGAATTCACCAGGCACTGTTTGATTTTGTTTGTCCATCCAGGCCATCAAGGGAAATAACTGTGGGAAGAGCCGTAAGAATAGATGTTGGGGTTCAGAAGATACCATCTGATAAAAGTTTAGTATGCAAAGCCGTTATGTGTAAGACGAATCTAATTATTTTTGATGGAGTGATTTAAAACAAGACTCACCTCCATCACTGAACCTGGAACCACATTTAGAAACCATTATAAGGTAAGATGGACTTCGCTGGTGGATCAGTGATACAGAATCTGCCTGCAATGCAGGAGAGGTGGTTTGATCCTAGAAGATCCCCTGGAGAAGGAAATAGCAACCCACTCCACTCTCCTTGCCTAGGAAATCCCATGGACCGAGGAGCCTGGCAGACTATAGTCTATGTAGTTGCAAAGAGTCAGACACAACTAAACCACCACCACCACCATCATAACGTAACATATATAATAGCCATTTTACTTTTTGTGTCAATGATTCTCATTACAAAATACACACAGTTCCTTTATGGCTCTGTTAACAAACTATCATTTTAAACATTTGGCCACAGTGGGAAACCTGATTTTTTTTAAATGTAAATTTATTTATTTTAATTGGAGATTAATTGCTTTACAATATTGTATTGATTTTGCCATACATCAACTTGAATCTGCCACGGGTGTACATGTGTTCCCTATTCTGAACCCCCCTCCCTCCTCCCTCCCCATACCATCCCTCTGGGTCATCATTTTTCAGTTGAAATACATATAATTGGTTTTTAAAAAGTATCAAATTTTAGAAACAATCATAATACAAAGTAACAGTACTTACTTTCTTTCCCTTGGAACTTCAGTCCCAGTCTCTGAAGAAAACTATTACTAACTTATTTAATAGACTTTGATTTACTTCTCTTTATGGCACCCCACTCCAGTACTTTCACCTGGAGAATCCCATGGACAGAGGAGCCTGGTAGGCTGCAGTTCATGGGGTCGCAAAGAGTCAGATACAACTGAGCGACTTCACTTTCACTTTTCACTTTCATGCACTGGAGAAGGAAATGGCAACCCACTCCAGTGTTCTTGCCTGGAGAATCCCAGGGATGGCGGAATCTGGTGGGCTGCCGTCTATGGGGTCGCACAGAGTCAGACACGACTGATGTGACATAGCAGCAGCAGCAGTGTAACTCTATATAGTCAAACATTATTTTCATCCCAATATCCGTTTTGCAAAAAATTGTACTAAATTGATTATCTCCATAGAAAATGGTGAAACTGAATCTTTAGCTCATCCATATAAAAATCAGTCACAGACTGCTCAAGAACTTGATATTAAAAGAAAAATTTTTAACTCATGGTGCTGAAACTGAAGCTCCAATATTTTGGCCACCTGATGCAAAGAGCCAACTCATCAGGAAAGACCCTGATGCTGGGAAGGACTGAAGGCCAAAAGAGAAGGGGGAGCAAAAGATAAGATGGTTAGATGGCATCACCTACTCAATGTAGGTGAATCTGAGCAAACTATGGGAGACAGTGAAGGACAGAGGAGCCCTGCTACAGTCCTTGGCGTTGCAAAGACTAGAACGTGACTTAGGGACTGAGCAACAGCAAGTTAAAAGCTAGAACTTCTGGATGTCACTAAGCAAATATAAATTTCAAGAAAATCAGAATATAAATTTGCTTGATTTGGAAGATTAAATCTGCTTCATACAATTTATTCTTTCTAAAAATCTATTCACAATATTAACAAATTATTTACAAAAAAGGTAAAAAACATTCATTAGCAGGAACCAAACAAGAAAGAGGGCAAAATCTAGGGCCTTTAGCTACAAGAGTTATACTCAAGGAAAAGAATTTTTCACAGAAGCTTGTGTATTGTGGCAAACCTTTTCATCCAAATTATCTTGTACTTTACAAATCCTTGGAGTTCTGAAACTCAACTGAGTTGATTTTTTTTTTTAATTACCTTATTAAAGCAGTTTGAGATAAAGTCCTATGGTATTGAGAACAAGACAGGCTTTCAATTCATGGGCATATTTATGGCTTGGAGGAGTTTGGCTTCCTAACTGTGAAACTGACACTCAACCTTATGTATCTGGGTCTTCATGTGATGGATTAAAGAGCAGGATGGTTTATTTGTGGTTAGAGGGCTCCTCGGGTATAATCAGAGGAATATTCACTTCTCTATGTAACAACAAGCTCTCATCTTATTATTATCATTATATACTTTCATCTGATTCTTCCCACATCAGCCCTACCCAAGCATCAAAGCACCAACTGTAAAAAAAAAAAAAAAAAAAAGGCAGGAAAATTGAGCAATAAGACTGACTCTTCTCTGATAGAAGCACAAACTTCAGAGTTTCACCAGGACTTGGGGAATGAATGTACGTAAAACCCATTAATTATTATCTTATGCAAACTCAACCACCCAGTCTTAGCTATGTATTCTAAAACTTTGCAAACAGTCTCAACTGAGATACATGGGTTGGTCAGATTGAGAATATTCTCTTTCAAAGTGCAGACAAAAAACTAAGGAGGATAAAAAAGAAGAATCTTGAATGGGTCTTAAAGTAGGTCAGGGTCAGCAGTCTTTAAGTGAGTTAACGTTGGCAGAAATACACACATTAATTTAAAAAACACATTAATTTAAAAGTATAAAAGGACAACAATACTTTCTCATTCAATACAGCTAATAGGCCAAAAGTCCTTATCTTCCCTTTCCTTATTTTGTAAAATACATCATATTTTCTCAATCAGGGAGCACTAACTCTGCAATTATGTAGCATTAGTGAAGGGCATAAAATCAGTCTAAATCTTTTCCAGTTACATTTTGGAATTTGATAAATAGTGCTCTTGGCAAGTCCTCCTTAGCAAACACCAAAATTTTCTAACTTAAGATGCCCAGTATTATCCTCACCAAATGCGGGATTCTGTGCAGATTGCTAGACTGCTATTATGTGGCTTTTTATAATCCATGAAGATTATTTAAAACTGCACCACTTCGTTATAATGATATCCCATGATGCTAGATTCTCAAACATGCAGAAATTCTATGAGCTGACTAACACAGTTTTTGTTTTACTTGTGCTATATATCTGGGAGCTGTGGAGAGATGTAGGGAGGCCTTCTGCCCTCTCCTTCCCATCTTTCAAAAAATATTTCCTCCTATTCAATTCTGAGGAGAAGGCAATGACAACCCACTTCAGTACTCTTGCCTGGAAAATGCCATGGATGGAGGAGCCGGGTAGGCTGCAGTCCATGGGGTCGCTAACAGTCGGGCATGACAGAGAGACTTCACTTTCACTTTTCACTTTCATACATTGGAGAAAGAAATGGCAACCCACTCCAGTGTTCTTGCCTGGAGAATCCCAGGGACGGGGGAGCCTGGTGGGCTGCCGTCTACGGGGTCGCACAGAGTCAGACACGACTGAAGTGACTTAGCAGCAGCAGCAGCATTCAATTCTGATGTGTGCAGTTTGTAACACAAAACACAAGAGATCAAGAAGAAAGCTGCTCTTAAGGCATTTAGATTAATGAGAGTGAAAAGGCAATACCCTAGGCTAGATTATGAAGTGTTTAAGGTGTGGCAAATTCACAAACACTGAAACTATAATGCATGCACTAGATTAAGAAATCTTCCAAGGATTGATATTTCTTGACTCTTATTGGTATTGATTTTAGACTCAGTTTTGCTCCGCTATATGTGTAATGCTTCCAAACCTTCAGCCTCATTATCTATACAAAATTAAATTTGATACAAAGGTGATAGGGTCAAAAACATCCAATCATTTTGGTGTGGAGGACATAGTACCCAGAGTCAAAAAGTCTATTTTGGAAACCAGAGAAGAGCAAAAGTCTCCTTCCTGTTGCATGGGTTTGAAAGGGCCAAGTCAGTGTAGCCCACACACTCATGTTGGCAGAATTTACTGACATCTGTGTGAGGAGAGAATACCTGCAAACAGGAAAGAATAAATTAACAGCTTTATCTCTGTATAGGAGCTGGTTTTTCCTGAATGCCTCTAGAGACAAAGGGCAGAAGAGGTTGGCCTTTTTGGGATCCCAAGGTCCTTCTGCCTATGGGTGTGTTGGGGGCCGGTGAAGGAACGGTGACTTTGAAGGCAAATTCTAAAGATGTCGATGTGATTCCTCAGCATAATATTAATGAAGAATGACCCAGAGAAGGAGTAAAAGAAGAATCAATGGCAGCTTCTCAGAAAATGTTTTTAAAAGTTTATTCTGTATTATTTTGCCTTTTCCATCAACTTACTACTGCAAATATCACTGTAGCAGACACAGCTGTCTTCCATGCTTTGTGTTTGAGGTCACCTCTGAATTGACCTGGGCTTCTCTGTTGGCTCAGACTGTAAAGAATCTGCCTGCAATGCGGGAGACCCTGGGTCGATCCTGGATGGGGAGATGCCCTGGAGAAGGGAATGGCAGTGCACTCCAGTATTCATACCTGGAGAATTCCATGGAGAGAGGAGCCTGGTGAGTTATAATCCATGGGGTCGCAAAGAGTCAGACATGATTGCTTGACTGACACTGTCTTTTTCTTTCTGACTTGACCTACAAGCCAAGATAGATTGTTTTCTGACTTTCTGGTTGCTTTCCATCTCTAGTGTTTGACTTCATTTCCTGAGGGCAAAAGGATCTTGCTTGGACCCCACCCACAGCAGTTTGTAAGGGCCTGAGATCTAATGTGTTAAGAGAAATATTAAACTAATAAGTGACAGGACTCAATGGATAAAAACTCAAGCTTTTCTAGCCCTCTTTTATGCAGGAAGCTAAACTATCTTAAGTAATTGAAATTTAGTTGCATGCAGCAGTAATTTTTCTTTATTGCATACTTTGTTAGCTGTCTCCCTAATCAGGGGAGTCTCACGTTCTTTATCTGTCAAGGAAAGTTTAATTTTAAGGAATCCTATATGTTGTTTTCTGTTTCTCAAGGGCCTTCTGTTCCTTATCATTTCCTGGAAAACAGGAATGAGCAGAGCTGCACGCATCTCTCAGGACTGAGGCCACGAGATGGAACGCATACGTGGATTCCTTTCAGTAACCTTTTACTTTTCTGTAAAACTACTTAGTCACGTTCCTATTTCCAATACATGGGTTGTTGTCTGGCCCTGAGACGATTGTTATTCCCCTAGTTACTGTGGTTATGCATTTGGTTTCGGTGTTTTTGCTCAACTTTATTTTTCTGCCTAAAGCTTCCTTGTATAGCAGTATATAAGCTCACGCCGCCATGATTAAGGCACACTTGTTCCACTAGAGACTTGGGTCCCCCACGTCCTTCTTTTCTTCGCCTTCTTTTCATCGACTCCTGTCCCCTTCTGTCAAAAAGACCATAACACTTATCCCTCATTTTTGCTTCCTAAAATCCTCTACCAAGTAAGCATTAAAAGTCCAGCTCCTTACCTCAGAGCCTTCTTTTAAAATTTACACTCTGACCAACACTGTCTCTTATGTGATATTAACAGAAAGAGACAACAAATATATATATAGCACAAATAAAACTCTATGGAGCCATGATAATGATAATAATATCGTGTTATTGTATAACTGAAAGTTCTGTCAGAAACTGTTACCACCTGAGGCATAGACGGTCCTTTAGTATCAAAAACTCTGGCCTGCAATCAGTATCTTTGCATTAACAGCATTTTACGTGGAGGTTTCAAGAAATACCTACACTCCCTTCAGAATGTTTATGGTTTTAGAATCCCAGTATAGAGTTAAAAACAAATGGAAGAAAAGGTTGTTTACTCTTTGCAAAGAATACAATAACAGAGTAGTAAAATATATCATTTCTCCATAAATCGGTTATGGCAAGAGAGTATTAATATTCATGGACTAATGTATTGCGACTGGCATCAGTGACTAAATTAATCCATAATTTTAAACTGAAGACAGAAATCAGGAATTGTCACTGGAGCTAATCTGGTAATCAGCCATACACTCACCAAAAACAAGGAATGCCTTCTTGTTCTGCCATGTGGTTAGTAGTCTGACTGAAGTCAGAAGAATTTATGAATGTTCCTCCCCTTTGAGACAGTCCCCTAGAAATCTGAGTGCAATTTCTTGATTATTCCCAAAGCATCTAAGAACATGAAATGAAGCCACTATAGTCTTGGTTAATTATTTTTGATTTCCCTATTGAGAAAACACTCTTTTAGATGCAATTCAAATCCTTTTTATTATTAATTTTATTTCACTCACTCAAATATCTGGATTTCAGTTTATCATTTGTTGGATAAATCCTTTGATCACCCATAAATTACTTCAATATTCAGTATTTTCCACCACGGCTTCTGCTCAAGTTTTATGTCTGAGGATAAAGACAAAACTCTTTAAACATGTCATCAGTTCAGTTCAGTTCACTCGCTCAGTCATGTTCGACTCTTTGTGACCCCATGAATCATAGCACGCCAGGCCTCCCTGTCCATCACCATCTCCCAGAGTTCACTCAAACTCACATCAATAGAGTCGGTGATGCCATCCAGCCTTTGTCGTCCCCTTTTCCTCCTGCCTCCAATCCCTCCCAGCATCAGAGTCTTTTCCAATGAGTCAACTCTTCACGTGAAGTGGCCAAAATACTGGAGTTTCAGCTTTAGGATCATTCCTTCCAAAGAACAACCAGGGCTGATCTGCTTTAGAATGGACTGGTTGGATCTCCGATCACCTTGCAGTCCACGGGACTCTCAAGAGTCTTCTCCAACATCACACTTCAAAAGCATCAATTCTTCGGCGCTCAGCTTTCTTCATAGTCCAACTCTCACATCCATACGTGACCACTGGAAAAACCATAGCCTTGACTAGATGGATCTTTGTTGGCAAAGTAATGTCTCTGCTTTTCAATATGCTATCTAGGTTGGTCATAACTTTTCTTCCAAGGAGTAAGTATCTTTTAATTTCATGGCTGCAGTCACCATCTGCAGTGATTTTGGAGCCCCCAAAAATAAAGCCTGACACTATTTCCCCATCTATTTCCCATGAAGTGTTGGGACCAGATGCCATGATCTTAGTTTTCTGAATGTTGAGCTTTAAGCCAACTTTTTCACTCTCCACTTTCACTTTCATCAAGAGGCTATTTAGCTCCTCTTCACTTTCTGCCATAAGGGTGGTGTCATCTGCATATCTGCAGTTATTGATATTTCTCCCGGCAATCTTGATTCCAGCTTGTGCTTCTTCCAGCCCAGCGTTTCTCATGATGTACTCTGCATATAAGTTAAATAAGCTGGGTGACAATATACAGCCTTGACACACTCCTTTTCTTATTTGGAACCAGTCTGTTGTTCCATGTCCAGTTCTAACTGTTGCTTCCTGACCTGCATATAGGTTTCTCAAGAGGCAGGTCAAGTGGTCTGGTATCCCCATCTCTTTCAGAATTTTCCACAATTTATTGTGATCCACACAGTCAAAGGCTTTGGCATAGTCAATAAAGCAGAAATAGATGTTTTTCTGGAACTCTCTTGTTTTTTCCATGATCCAGTGTATGTTGGCAATTTGATCTCTGGTTCCTCTGCCTTTTCTAAAACCAGCTTGAACATCTGGAAGTTCATGGTTCATGTATTACTGAAGCCTGGCTTGGAGAACTTTAAGCATTACTTTACTAGCATGTGAGATGAGTGCAATTGTGCGGTAGTTTGAGCATCTTTGGCATTGCCTTTCTTTTGGATTAGAATGAAAACTGACCTTTTCCAGTCCTGTGGCCACTGCTGAGTTTTCCAAATTTGCTGGCATATTAAGTGCAGCACATTCACAGCATCATCTTTCAGGATTTGGAATAGCTCAACCGGAATTCCATCACCTCCACTAACTTTGTTCGTAGTGATGCTTTCTAAGGCCCACTTGACTTCACATTCCAGGATGTCTGGCTCTAGGTGAGTGATCATACCATCATGATTATCTTGGCTATGAAGATCTTTTTTGTACAGTTCTTCTGTGTATTCTTGCCACCTCTTCTTTGGTTCTAAAGACTCAGAAGAAATACAAATTATGAATATGTATGTAACTCATTTTTCATTCTCAGGGGACTAAATTGAGTTACTCACAGCCTAATTCTATATCTTATAATCCTCTTCAATCCTCATTTCCCATTCCCACCCCAGTTCTTCCTCATACAGGCACCTTCTCTATGAAAGCTGCTGTATGCTCTTAAAAAGAAATACAGCCATATAATGTAAATATAGTATACATTTTAATGTGCACTCATGTTATCATTCAGAGAAGGCAATGGCACCCCACTACAGTACTCCTGCCTGGAAAATTGCATGGACTTGTGGGCTGCAGTCCATGGGGTCGCGAAGAGTCGGACCCGACTGATTGACTTCACTTTGACTTTTCACTTTCATGAACTGGAGAAGGAAATGGCACTCCACTCCAGTGTTCTTTCCTGGAGAGTCCCAGGGACGGGGGAGCCTGGTGGGCTGCCATCTATGGGGTCACACAGAGTCGGACATAACTGAAGCGACTTAGCAGCAGCAGCAGCAGCAGCAGCAGCGTGTTATCATTTAACTTGCTTTGATGCTTAAAGAGTCTCATTCAACTCTACATTTTTGAAGCACATTAATTTTACTGTTTGTGTGTGTGTGGAGGGGGTGGTGTGAGTGTGTGTTAATTGATCAGTCGTGTCCAACTCTTTGCAACTTCACAGACTGTAGCCCACCAGGCTCCTCTGTCTGTGGAATTTTCTAGGCAAGATTACTAGAGTGGGCATCCATTCCCTTCTCCAGGAGATTTTCATAACCCAGGGACCGAACCCGGGTCTCCTGCATTGCAGGCAGATTCTTTACCATCTGAGCCACCAGAGAAGCCTCGTTTTAGTGAATGAGTGAGTGAGTGAGTAAAGTCACTCAGTCATGTCCAATTCTTTGCGACCGCATGGACTGTAGTCTACCAGGCTCCTCCATCCATGGGATTTTCCAGGCAATAGTACTGGAGTGGGTTGCCATTTCCTTCTCCGGGGACCATTTTAGTACAAACACCATTATTTCTCTCTATTCTGTTTTGTAAAATTACTATAATCTGGGTCTCCTTTAATTTGAAATGTTTGCTTCCATAGTACTGGGATTCAGCTAGTTACCAACTCTGGAATTTTATCTGTGTCACCACAGTTAATGACTTTATGTGTGTGGTCCCCACAGATACATGAATGAACTTTTCTGTGATATATTGTGTTAGTCAAAAAGTTTGTTTGCTTTTTTCCCATAAAATGACTCTAATAGCATTTATTTATCTTTAATATCATTTGATAGATTGTATCAAAACAGCTGTCATATCAACATGCATTTAAAAATTATCAAAACTGGTGAATGTTTGTGTAGCCATTTTAATATTGAAGATGAAAGCAAAAAGCAACGTTTTAGCATATTATGCTTTATTATTTAAAGAAAGATAAAAGCACAACTGAAACCCCCAAAAAAGATTTGTGCAGTGTATGGAGAAGGTGCTGTGACTGATCAAATGTGTTAAAAATGATTTGCCAAGTTTTGTGCTAGAGATTTCTTGCTAGACAATGCTCCACCATTGGGTGGACCAGGTGAAGTTGATAGCGATCAACTCGAGACATTGAGAACAATCAACATTATACCACGTGGGAGATAGCTGACATACTCAAAATATCCAGATCAAGCACTGAACATCCTTTGCACCAGCCCGGTTATATTAATCACTTTGATGTTTGGGTTCCACATAAGTTAAGTGAAAAAAACCTTCATGATCATATTTCCACAAGCTATTCTCTACTTAAACATAATAAAAACATTTTGTTTTTTTAAAAAAATTTGTGGTGGGTGATGAAAAATGTATACTGTACACTATTGAGGAATGGAAGAAATCACAGTGCAAGTGAAATGAACCACCATCAACCACACCAAAGGCTGTTCTTCATTCAAAGATGTTGTGTATATGGTGGGATTAGCAGGGAGTCCTCTATTATGAGTTCTTTCTGGAAAACTAGATGATTAATTCCAACAAGTACTGCTCTCAATTATATTATCTAAAAGCAACACCCGATGAGAACCATCCAGAATTAGTTACAGAAAACATTTAATCTTCCATCAGGATAATGTAAAGCCCCATATTTCTTTGATGACCAGGCAAAAAGTGTTACAGCTTGGCTGGGAAATTCTGATTCAACCACTGTATTCACCAGATATTGTACCTTCAGGTTTCCATTTATTCTGCCCTTTATAAGATTCTCATAATGGAAAACATTTTCAATTCCCTGAAAGACTATAAAAGGCACCTGGAACAGGTCTTTGCTCAAAAAAAAGACAAAAGTTGTTGGGAAGATGGAAATATGAAGCTACCTAAAAAGTGGCAGAAGGTAGTAATGAAATGGTGAATACATTGTTCAATGATGTTCTTGGACAAAATTAAAAATATTTATTGTATTTGCATTTAAAAACTGAGGAAACTTTTTGACCAACTCAATATTTCCTGGAGTGAGTCCCTGATAAGAGAAATACAAGCAAAATTAATTTATTTAAATTAATATGAATCTATGCCAAGATTTATCAATATACATTATATCATCACTACACAAAATTTTGTACTTTGAGCATCCAACATATGAATATGTACAATTTGTTCACATGATAAGGGACTGTAAAAAATAATTAAACCAGATTCAAATTCTTAGAGCCAAAATTGCTTTCTTAATACATTTTTTTAAAATAATCATCCAAATGATTTGGAATAGAATGATATACTAAGCATTATCCATTCCAACTGATACAGATAACACATATTTTAAAATAGTTTTAATATTCAAATGTCCACGATAGTGATAAGACTGACAATTTTGAATAATGCTGAAGAAATAATCATTGAAGTGACACAAAATCTGCCACATACATCCTGTAGCAGAAATTGACTGATCATCAAACCGTTTTTGTTTTCATTTTGACCACTTCTACCTATATATCCAATCTTCAGTTCAGCCTACTTATATTTTGAATAATATCTTTGAATGGACTTTTCATTTCCATAGAAATGGCTTGTGGAAACAGCCCTTTGGAAAGTAGAGATGCAGGTATGACAATGTAGACAAATGGAGTTAATGTTTATGGACTTCCAGGGTGGGAACAATAGCTGCTCAAACTAAACTTACCCATAATAGCTCATAAAGTATTCTTTTTTCAATTATTAGTAACCTCTTCTGACCAAAAGACAAGCAAATCTTCACTGAAAACCTTAAAACTCAAGTTTGCTTTTAAATTAAAAAGAAAAGAAAAAACATAAGTGGGACCAGTTTCTATTATCTTTTTGATTATTGAACTAGAAACATCTTTTAAACCTGAGTGTTTTGAGACATATGTAAAATAATGGAGATACCTGATCACAGTCCTTCAAAACAAAAGACATTACTGAGAAAATGGCAGGGCCTTTTAGTAGGTTTTTGGATTTAAATTTGTAAAATGGCATTTGCTATTCTGAATTTGGGACATTTGAATGGCTTTTCTTATTTTCATGATCTTGAAAGGATTTACTTATGACCTCCACCTCCAAGATTAACACACTTGCAGTGCTTTTGGCCTAGGGCATCCTTATATTACAGAGCTGGGCTCAAGTTTTTATACTTACTGTCTCTATTGCAGCTACAGGATGAGAGGTCCTTCTGGTTGCTGTTTCAAGTCTTTCCTAACTTCCAAAGGTATTCTCAAACCTTGGGAGATGGAAGGAAGGTTCAGGAGTGAGGGGCCATATGTTTACCTGTGGTCGATTCTGTGACATATGGCAGGAACCAACACAGTATTGTAAAGCAATTATCCTCCAATGGAAATGTTAAAGCAAAAAAGAGATTTGCCAATGTGATTAAGTAAAGGGCCTCATGTGAGTGAGTCAAAAGTAGTCACAGGGAGAGAAAGATGCAAAAGTAGGAAGCAGAGGAGATGTGTCAGTGAAAGCAGAGGTTAGAATGATGGCTTTGTTGGATGGAAGGTGAACGCCAGGCAAGGTATATGGAACCTGCAGGAGGTGGGAGAGGCAAGGAGACAGATTGAACCCTATTTGGGTCCTGAAAGGAATACAATCTTCTGATACCTTGATTTTAAGTCTGGATGACTCATTGTGAACTTCTGATCTCCAAAATTGTGGGACAAGAAGTTCACATTGTTTCAAGCTTCCAAATTGGTGATGATTTGTTATAGCACCGTTCGGAAGCTAATACAAGTGACAACATAATTATTTTAGAAAATACATATATGTCAACCAAATTAAGAAGTAGGAAACACTGCAGTTTTAATTCTTAACTTCATTTCAGTTCAGTTGCTCAGTCACGTCCAACACCCTGTGACCCCATGCACTGTAGCACGCCAGGCCTGTCTGTCACCAGCTCCTGGACCTTGCTCAAACTCATGTCCATTGAATCAGTGATGTCATCCAACCATCTCATCCTCTGCTGTCCCCTTCTCTTCCTGCCTTCAATCTTTCCCAACATCCCTTTTCAATGAGTCAACTCTGCATTAGGTGGCCAAAGTATTGGAGCTTCAGCTTCAGCATCAGTTCTTCCAATGAATACTCAGGACTGATTTCCTTAACTTAAATTCCTAACTTAAGTTAATTAAATAGGTTGCAGATAATTGGTAGAAATACAAGTGTGAGTTTAGTCCTGTTGCTCTATTTCTGTTGACCTAACCAGACTCAGAGAGAATTGTTTTCTGCTATAAAGTAAACTTCTCTGATTGCAAGTACCTAGGTTGATGAAGTTAAATAAAACTGTAATAAAAGAAAACAAACATTCCCTATGGACGTTTATATAATTATAAATAATAAAATATAAAATTCTAAAGGATAATGGTACCAAGTTATTACTGGCTTTGTCCCTGATGACCAGATATATACATTATATACAACTTTTCTGTCTTCAAATAATCTACTTATTTGTGAGTAAAGTTGAAAATTAACTCATGAACTTGACTCTCACTAAAAGAAGTATTTGCTGTTATGATTTTATAACAAAAACTTTTTAATATGAGTCTATGTTAGGAAAAAAATTATATACTTCATATTTGAATGAACATTGATATTTTGCTTTATGTATGAAACATAAAGGATGAAAAAATAGAATAAAGTTTCCTATGTATTTTTAGTCAGTTTTGCCAAATGTCCTATTTTCATGTATATCTAAGCATTCTGTATTCAACATTAATTTTCCTGTACAAACTTATTTTTTTCAAATTTATTTTAAATGCAAATTAATAATTGGTTGAAAAGCTGATGGATAAATACTACAAAAAATAATGAAACTTTTAGTAGTTGAAGAAAAGATATTTGTGATAAAGAAGATAATCTAAGTCATAGTAAACATTCAAAAAAAATTCCTACAGTCATTCATTTTTATCTTCCATATTTAGAAATTCTGAAAACCTTGTATATACTTATATTGTATTTTTAAAGTATTTTCAAATAATTTTGTATTATTTATATTAATATATTTTTTCAGTCACTTAATACATTTTGTATGGAAAATTTAGTACTTAAAGATGAGATTAAAAGGATTAAGATTTTTCCTTAAAATTAGTGGAATTTTATTTATTGCTTAATCACTTAGCAAAATTTTCAGAAACAAATAAAACCTTTAACTGGAGATAGTTGCAGTTTTAAATTTACACTGATTTGAATGACTGACATGGGTTATCCAGGAATCTCTTCAATGCATCCTTCACGTCCTTGTTCCTTAGGCTGTAAATGAAGGGGTTCAGCACTGGAATCACCAGGGTATAGAAGACCGAGGCCATCTTATCAGTATCTAATGAGTGGTTGGTCCTTGGCTGCAAATACATGAAGAGAAGGGTCCCATAGAACACAGTGACAGCCATCATGTGAGAAGCACAGGTCGAAAACGCTTTTTGTCGCCCTTCTGAAGAACGTATCCTCAAAATGGCAAGGATGATGTTGAAGTATGATATTAGAACAATAATCATAGAGAAAAACAAATTGGTCCCTGAAAAGGTAAACACTGCTGTTTCTGGAATGTAGGTATCAGAACAGGACAATGCTAACAAAGGGACATTATCACAGTAAAAATGGTTGATCGCATTGGACGAACAGTATGACATGGAAAACACACAGGAAGAGACCGTCAGTGCTGTGGTCAGACTGTAGATGTAAATAAGGGCCGCCAGGAGGAAGGCAGATCCGTGGAGAAACCACCACCTTGGTAGAGCAGGGGGCTGCAAATAGCCACATAGCGGTCACAGGCCATGGCAGCCAGCACGAAAATCTCAGCCACAATAAAAACTAAGAATCCACCTAGTTGAATTGCACATCCATAATAAGATATGGTTTTCTTTGTAACCAAGAAGTTAACCAACATCTTGGGGGCAATGACAGAAGAATTGCCCAAATTGATGATAGCCAAGTGCTTGAGGAAAAAGTACATGGGGGTTTGAAGCTGAGAGTCCACGCTGGTGAGGATGACGATTCCCAGGTTCCCTGCCAGGGTCAGTCCATAGATGATCAGGAATACACAAAAAAAGGGAATCTGGAGTTCTGGATGATCTGAGACTCCCATTAGAATGAATTCAGTCACATGAGTGTGATTCCCTGGAGCCATATATTTTGCTGATTTCCTCTTTTAATGGGGAAAATGGAAAGAGAATAACCGAGGATAAAATCATGTTTTTTCCTGTTAGATGTCAGATTGTTAAAGGTTTCATTTAAAATCAGTTTACTTCTGTTCAAAAACAGTCAAAAGTCTCAGATCTTCCTTGTTTTCCTCTCTATCTTTTCACAAAATTCAGGTATACTAACTCTGCAGAGACCCATTTCAGGATCTTATAACTATTTGACCAAAATATGAACGTATTATTCACTGCAGGATATGGTTTATATTGAATAAATGCATGTTATTGTATTATGTCATTACATGTATTCATATTAATATTAATATATTAATCATATTACACATATTTAACGAATATTTAATTAATACATATTAATACACATACACTTGCCTCTGTGTAGGTATTTCCAGTGATTAACAAAAGGTACCTATAAGATGTTGATGAGCTAGAGAAATATCAAGTTATTTTACCTTAGCGGCTACAGGTCATCACCTCAGACCAGGCTTTGCCATAATTTCTGGGAATTTCCATTTTTCTATGGGGAACACTTTCAGTAACGCAGTTTTATCTTTAATAATCATTACCATTTCTGCTTCAGCTGCCCACAGGCAGTCTTATATTTCAATATTGTTCCTTAGCATCAGAGAGAAATTCCTCTGAATCTTCTTTCCTTTATGTCATTTCCTTTCTTCTGCCAAATAAAACAAACCAGTCCTTTCTTATGATTCTGACTTCTAATTGCTCACTCTTCCTTATTGTTTTATTCTGACAGCCTTTTTTTTTTTTTTTTCCTTTCCAACATATACCCCTTTTCCTTAAATGGTTTAAAGTCCATTTTTATTTAAAAAAAAAATTCGATTCGTTTATTTATACAGATAAATTAGTACAAAGCTTAACATTACTTAGTATGTAGTATACACTTCCCTGGTCTCTCAGACAGTAAAGAGTCTGCCTGCACTGCAGGAGACCCATGTTCAATTCCCTCTGGAGAAGGAAATGGCAATCCACTCCAGTATCTTTGCCTGGAAAATCCCATGGATAGAGAAGCCTGGCAGAATATGGCCCATGGGATCACAAAGAGTTGGATACGACTGAGTGACTTCACTCTGTTTTCTTTCTTTCTTCCTATATGCTGTGCCCAGAAGTATGTGAAGTATTTTGAAATAATCATTTAATTATTCTGCATGAGCATCCTGGAAGATGGGTAAAAAAAATTTTTTTTTTTTTTTTTGATCTGATGAGACAATTCAGGCTCAGTGAAATTAAGTTACTCAGTGTCTGTATAGGATATCAGTTAATAACATGGTTTTATAATTTTTTATGTATTTTTGTTTACTTATTTGGTCTATTAATCTTTTGGTTATTTGTTAGTCCACCAATTATTAGTTGTGTGATTTTTACCAGGTAATTGTGTCTTCATGTTTTATAAATTAAATGAGGTATTGTACACGTAAACTTAGTTCTCACAAAGTGGAAATAATGAACCTAACATAACTAGTCATGTGGCCTCAGTACTTGCAGCATAAGGGCTCAGTGGTTGGAGCTTGCAGGCTCTAGCACACAGGCTAAATAGTTGTGGTTCAAGGGCTTAGTTGCAGCACGGCATCTAGGATCTTCCCAGACCAGGAACTGAACCCATGTTCCCAGCATTGACAAGCAGATTTTTAACCACTGAAACCACCAGGAAAGTCCCTTGAATAACTTTTTAAAATGTGATTAATTATTTCAGTCCCAGTAACTCATTTTCCCTTACTGGAAATTTTATAGTTGAGATGAAAATATTAAGTGAATTATAATTTTGTATATTCAAAACACAGGGACAGATGGTATCTAGCTGTACAGTTAAACAAATCCAGATATGCTCTCCTACAACCTGACTCTCTTACATCTGCCTTTTTTCGTTTCTATTAAGTAAAGATACTCTGCTCCATACATCAAATATGGGTCTAATGAGTTGATCTGATGTTGCACCATCTATGCCTTATTTCTTGCCTTCTACCACTGCATTTAAAATAAATACATAAGTAAGCTTTTGATGAGAAACATAGTGGCAACACTCAAAGCAAAATATTCGTTTGCTATACATAAAGCAAGTCAGTGCAAGCTTCACTATGAGATAATATATTCAATAAACTCATTCTTAATTTAAGAAGGATAAAAAGAGTGTCAATAACAGGAAATATTGTCTAGTCTCAATTTGTGCAGTTAGCTTTTAAAATGGAGGCCATGATATGCATCATGGTCTATTACTGGTTACCACTTATCATAAGATATAAAGAATGCAAAACTTTTTCATTAGGTAAGTAGTCGTCACTGAAATAAAGTTTCTATAAAAGAGCCCCAGTTTTCACCTATGTATTTATAATCTTGTTTGACTTAGAATTTGCTACTGATGGTAACTATTTTAATTCTTGGAAAATAGTTTTCTCAAATTTATTTTCAAAATAAACTATTTTGTAGATTTTCTAAAAACACAGATTCTCAGTGAACAAAATTTAAAAAAATACAAATGTTAATCATTTATCTCAAAATGTGAATGAAAAATAATATTGCAAGTTATTTTTTAAATAGATACTGATGTGATTTCAAGAGTATGTTCCATTGGTCTCTGACTATGGAATTTATCCTAAATGGGTTGTGTTAGAGACAAACACTGCATCTTAACATGCGCTCTCAGTGTCCACCAGCAATAGAGAATGACTGCTGACACCAAAAGTCTTTCCATCTGAAGGTTTATCACACTGGGCAACACAAAAAACAGGAAGGGAAGAAAAACTTGTTTTTATTGGCATTAAGTAAGAATAGATCTTACTTGGAGATGTAGAATCTTGAATAGACACAGAGTTTCCTATGTAGTGTAGTGTGTCCTCTAAAACATCCATCAGTTCTGCAGAAAACATTTCTTTATAAATTAAGGTAAAATAGAATTCCTTAGTCACACTTTGTTATTCTGTGCAAAAGGTCAGTCTATTGGTGGAAATGCTAGAAAATACTCTTTATGCTGTATCACCAGCACTTCCACTTTGCAATCAATCAGCAGGTAGAAAAGTGAATGACTTGAAAAGAGAACAAAGTGGATATAACTTCAATTATGATTGCAGTTCACTACTTTTTGTCTTTTTTTTTTCCCCCTTGGCCATGCTCTGAAAGGCATGCAGGATAGATATTACTCCCCCAGTCAGTAATTGAACCCATGTCTTCAGCATTAGGGTGCAGAATCTTAACCACTGGACAAGTGCCAGTTCTGATTTGAATTGATTAAGTTTTCAATATCCTTGCTTGTCTCTTTCAGAATTTGTAATAAACAAGATTTTGAAATTTACCTACCCGAAAAGAGAGATCTGCTGAGACCTGCTCCTGAGGCCTTGGTATGAAGTGTACTAACTGGTTTATGTGCTGTGCTCAGTAGCTTCAGTCATGTCTCATTCTTTGTGACTCTTTGGAGACTGTACCTGCCAGGCTGCTCTGTCAGTGGCATTTTCCAGGCAAGAAAAATCGAGTGGGTTGCAATGCCTTCCTCCGGGGGATCTTCCCAACCCAGGGAACCTGCATCTTCTGTGTCTCCTCCCTGGCAGGAGAATTTTTTTACTGTTGAGCCACAGGTGACTGAATTATACAAGATTCTGAAGTCCCTGAAGACCTTCACAATGAAATCTCTGTTCATGGCCCAGTTCCTGAACAGGAGAACCAGAATCCCCTGGCTCAGGCCAGATTCCACAGGGAAAGAATGACAAACTGAATATTCATTAGTCAAGTCTCTATGCAAAACTTCCCCCCAGAGTGAAAATGTGGAGACAGCTTGGGGGCATGCTTGGATAATCACATTCAATAACTATTGCATATGGTGATTTCATCTTGTACCTCTACATCTTCTGACATTTTCTGAGAGTGTTGCCTCTGGCCCTGGGTTGGAGAAAATCCAGTGGCTAGAAAGCACAGAATTCTGATCCCAATGTTCAACTTAATGTGAATGTTGGAAGTAGAACCAACTGCAAAGCCTCCAATTTTGTGTCAAGAATAAACCTTGCTGTATTTGCTGCATATTAAAATAAAATCACAGGGGCGGTCCTAAGATAGTAGAGGACTAGGACAGGGAGACCACTTTCTCCCCCACAAATTCATCAAAAGAACATTTGAATGCTGAGTAAATTCCACAAAACAACTTCTGAATGCCAGCAGAGGACATCAGGCACCCAGAAAAGCAGCCCATTGTCTTTGAAAGGAGGTAGGAAAAAATATAAAAGATAAAAAGAGAGGCAAAAGAGGTAGGGATGGAGCTCCATCCAGGGAAGGGAGTCTTAAAAAAGAAGTTTCCAAACACCAGGAAACACTCTCACTGCCAAGTCTGTGGTGAGCCTTGGAACCACAGAGGGCAACATAACAGGGAGGAAAAATAAATAAATAATTAAAACCCACAGATTACCCACAGATTGGGCACAGAGTGCCCAACGGTAACTCCCCCAGCGGAGAAGCAGCGCAGACGCCTGCATCCACCGCTAGCAAGTGGGGGCTGGGCAGGGAGGCGCGGGCTGCATTGCTTAGAGTAAGGACCAGGCCTGAATGCCCCAAGGGCAACCTGAGGGAACTAACTTGGGCTAGCAAACCAGACTGTGGGACAGCTACCACGTGAAAAGCCCTAACCTAAGACACCGCCAGGCCCACACACAGAACAAAGGTCTGATTAGAGCTATGCAAAAAGCCCTAACCTAAAACACCCTCAGGCCCGTTCACACAACAAAGGACTGAACAGAACTAGCAGGCGGCAGACCATCCCCGTCCGGTGACAGGCAGCCAGAGCCAGAAGTGGGCAATTGCGGCTCCAGAGAGGCATTATCTACCAAACTGCAAGAAGGCTTCATAGCTAACCAAGACTTCTTGGCATTTTGGATGGCCAACCTTCGCCTGAGAAGGTGCGCCAGTTGTACACCCAGAAAACCAAGCAGCAGGGATGGGGGAGGCAATAAGTCACAGCGACAGAACTCGCCAACACCTGGTCACGTGAGCTTCTCAGACCTGGGAAGGGCACAAAACGCAGGCCTAACCAAGTCTGCACCTCTGAGGACTACCCGAGTACCTGAACCTGAACAGCTTAGACCTCGGAGGTGCATGCAGCCCAGGGCCAGCTCGGACGGTTCCCCACGGAGGAACCTAGAGCCTGAGCTGTGTGGGCAGGGAGGGCACACGCATCTTGAGTGGGGGCAGGCCCAGTGTGGCTGAGACACTGCGAGCACATGCCAGTGTTATTTGTTTTCAGTGTCCCTCCCTCCCCACAGCACGACTGAACAAGTGAGCCTAAAAAAGTGTCCACCAGCACCCCTTGTGTCAGGGTGGAAATCAGACACTGAAAAGACCAGCAAACAGAAGAAGCTAAAACCAAGGCAACCGCCTTGGAAGTGACAGGTGCAATAGATTAAAACCCTGTAGTTAGTACCGACTACATAGGAAGGGGCCTATAGATCTTGAGAAATATAAGCCGGACCAAGGAACTATCAAAAAATCAACTAACCCCACACTGCCCACAAGAACACCAGAGAAAGTCCTAGATATATTTTTACTATTTTTATGATCATTCTTTTCTTTTTTTTTTTTTTTAATTTTTAAGTCCTCTATTACTCCTTTAATTTTCATTTTTATAGCCTACTATTACTTTGTAATAAAAAAAAAAAAGACCCTATTTTTAAAGCAAACTTCATACATAATATATTTTATAATTTTTGTGACTTTTTTTCTTTAATATTGAATTTTTGAAAATCCAACCTCTACTCTAGATTTTTAATCTTTGCTTTTTGCTATTTGGTATCAATTTTGTACCTTTAAGAACCCAATCTTCAGTACCCATTTTTACTTGGGAGTGAGATTACTGGCTTGATTGCTCTCTCCCTCTTTGGACTCTACTTTTTCTCCACCAAGTCTCCTCTATCTCCTCCCTCCCCCTTTTCTACTCTACCCAACTCTGTGAATCTCTTTGTGTGTTCCAGACAGTGGAGAACACTTAGGGAACTGATTACTGACTGGAGCTCTCTCCTTTTGATTCCCCCATTTATCCTCCTGGTCACCTCTGTCTCCTTCCTGCCTTTTCTCTTCTCTGTATAATTCCATGAACATCTCTGAGGGGTCCAGACTTTGGAGCACACATAAGGAAGTGATTACTGGGTAGCTTGCTCTCTTCTCTTTTGATTCCACCTCATCTCATCCTGGTCACCCCTATCTCCCTCCTCCCTCTTCTCATCTCCATGTAACTCTGTGAACCTCTCTGAGTGTCCTTAACTGTGGAGAAACTTTTCATCTTTAACCCAGATGTTTTATCAATGGTGCTCTATAGATGGAGAAGTCTTGAGGCTACTATAATAATAAGACTGAAAACCAGAAGCAGGAGGCTTAAGTCCAAATCCTGAGAACACCAGAGAACTCTGGACTCCAGGGAACATTAATTGATAGGAGCTCATCAAATGCCTCCATATATACACTGAAACCAAGCACCACCCAAAGGCCAACAAGTTCCAGAGCAAGACATATCACACAAATTCTCCAGCAACACAGGAACATAGCCCTGAGCTTCAATATACAGGCTTCCCAAAGTCACTCCAAACCCACTGACATCTCATAACCCATTACTGGACACTTCATTGCACTGAAGAGAGAAGAAATCCAGCCCCACCCATCAGAACACCGACACAAGCTTCCCTTATGAGGAAACCTTGACAAGCCACCCATACAACCCACAGCGAGGAAACTTTACAATAAAGAGAACTCCACAAACTGCCAGAATACAGAAAGACCACCCCAAACACAGCAATATAAACAAGATGAAGAGACAGAGGATTACCAAGCAGGTAAATGAACAGGATAAATGCCCACCAAACCAAACAAAAGAGGAAGAGATAGGGAAACTATCTGATAAAGAATTCCAAATAATAATAGTGAAAATGATCCAAAATCTTGAAAACAAAATGGAATCATAGATAAATAGCCTGGAGACAAGGATTGAGAAGATGCAAGAGAGGTTTAATAAAGACCTATAAGAAATAAAAAAGAGTCAATATATAATTAATAATGCAATAAATGAGATCAAAAACACTCTGGAAGGAACAAATAGTAGAATAATGGAGGCAGAAGATAGGATAAGTGAGGTAGAAGATAGAATGGTAGAAATAAATGAAACAGAGATGAAAAACAAAAAACGAATTAAAAGAAATGAGGACCATCTAAGAGACCTCTGGGACAATGTTAAATGCCCCAAATTCGAATCATAGGAGTCCCAGAAGAAGAAGACAAAAAGAAAGACCATGAGAAAATACTTGAAGAGATAATAGTTGAAAACTTCCCTAAAATGGGGAAGGAAATAATCACCCAAGTCCAAGAAACCCAGAGAGTCCCAAACAAGATAAACCCAAGGCGAAACACCCCAAGACACATATTAATCAAATTAACAAAGATCAAACACAAAGAGCAAATATTAAAATTAGCAAGGGGAAAACAACAAATAAAATGCAAGGAGATTCCCATAAGGATAACAGCTGATCTTTCGATAGAAACTCTTCAGGCCAGGAAGGAATGGCAAGACATACTTAAAGTGATGAAAGAAAATAATCTACAGCCCAGATTACTGTACACAGCAAGGATATCATTCAAATATGAAGGAGAAATCAACAACTTTACAAACAAGCAAAAGCCGAAAGAATTCAGCACCACCAAACCAGCTCTTCAACAAATGCTAAAGGATATTCTCTAGACAGGAGACACAAAAAGGGAGTATAAATTCGAACCCAAAACAATCAAGTAAATGGAAACATTATCATACTTATCAATAATTACCTTAAACGTAAATGGGTTGAATGCCCCAACCAAAAGACAAAGACTGGCTGAATGGATACAAAAACAAGACCCGAATATATGTAGTCTACAAGAGACCCACCTCAAAACATGGGACACATATAGACTGAAAGTGTGGGCTGGAAAAAGATATTCCACAAAAGTAGATACCAAAAGAAAGCAGGAGTAGCAATACTAATATCAGATAAAATAGAGAGTAAAACAAAGCTTAGAAAGGAGACAAAGAAGGACACTATATAATAATCAAAGAATCAATCCAAGAAGAAGAGATAACAATTATAAATATATATGTACCCAAAATAGGAGCACCACAATATGTAAGACAAATGCTAACAAGTATGAAAGGGGAAATTAACAATAACACAATAGTGGGAGACTTTAATACCCCACTCACACCTATGGATAGATCAACTAAACAGAAAATTAACAAGGAAACACAAACTTTAAATGATACAATAGACCATTTGGACCTAATTGATATCTATAGTACATTTCATCCCAAAACAATGAATTTCAACTTTTTCTCAAGTTCACACGGAACCTTACCCAGGATAGATCACATCCTGGGCCATGAATCTAGCTTTGGTAAATTCAGAAAAATTGAAATAATTCCAAGCATCTTTTCTGACCACAATGTAGTAAGATTAGATCTCAATTACGGGAGAAAAACTATTAAAAATTCCAACATGTGGAGGCTGAACAACACGCTGCTGAATAACCAATAAATCACACAAGAAATCAAAAAAGAAATCAAATATGCATAGAAATGAATGAAAATGAAAACACAACAACCCAAAACCTGTGGGACACTGTAAAAGCAGTGCTAAGGGGAAGGTTCATAGCAATACAGGCATACCTCAAGAAGCAAGAAAAAAGACAAATAAATAACCTAACTCTACACCTAAAGCAACTAGAAAAGGAAGAAATGAAGAACCCCAGGGTTAGTAGAAAGAAAGAAATCTTAAAATTTAGGGCAGAAATAAATGCAAAAGAAACACAAGAGACCATAGCAAAAATCAACAAAGCCAAAAGCTGATTCTTTGACAGGATAAATAAAATTGACAAACCATTAGCCAGACTAATCAAGGCTCCCCCATCCCTGGGATTTTCTAGGCAAGAATACTAGAGGGAGTTGCCAGTTCCTTCTCCAATGCATGAAAGTGAAAAGTCAAAGTGAAGTCGCTCAGTCATGTCCGACTCAGTGACCCCATGGACTGCAGCCTACCAGGCTCCTCCATCCATGGGATTTTCCAGGCAAGAGTACTGGAGTGGGGTGCCATTACATTCTCCAATAATAAAAACTGTATATGACAAACCCTCAGCAAACATTATCCTCAATGGTGAAAAATTGAAAGTATTTCCCCTAAAGTCAGGAACAAGACAAGGGTGCCCACTTTCACCACTAGTATTCAACATAGTTTTGAAAGTTTTGGCCACGGCAATCAGAGCAGAAAAATAAAAAGTAATCCAGATTGGAAAAGAAGAAGTAAAACTCTCACTGTTTGCAGATGACATGATCCTCTACATAGAAAACCCTAAAGACACCACCAGAAAATTACTAGAGCTAATCAATGAATATAGTAAAGTTGCAGGATATAAAATCAATACACAGAAACCCCTTGCATTCCCATACATTAATAATGAGAAAATAGAAAGAGAAATTAAGGAAACAATTCCATTCACCATTGCAACAACAAGAATAAAATACTTAGGAATATATCTACCTAAAGAAACAAAAGACTTATATATAGAAAACTATAAAACACTGGTGAAAGAAATCAAACAGGACATTAATAGATGGAGAAATATACCGTATTCATGGATTGGAAGAATCAATATAGTGAAAATGAGTATACTACCCAAAGCAATTTATAGATTCAATGCAATCCTTATCAAGCTAATAACGGTATTTTTCACAGAACTAGAATGAATAATTTCACAATTTGTATGGAAATACAAAAAACCTCAAATAGCCAAAGCAATCTTGAGAAAGAAGAATGGAACTGGAGGAATCAACCTGCCTGACTTCAGGCTCTACTACAAAGCCACAGTTATCAAGACAGTATGGCACTGGCACAAAGACAGAAATATAGATCAATGGAACAAAATAGAAAGCCCAGAGATAAACCCATGCACCTATGGACACCTTATCTTTGACAAAGGAGGCAAGATTATACAATGGAGAAAAGACCATCTCTTTAACAAGTGGTGCTGGGAAAAGTGGTCATCCACTTGTAAAAGAATGAAACTAGAACACTTTCTAACACTGTACACAAAAATAAACTCAAAATGGATTAAAGATCTAAACGTAGGATCAGAAACTATAAAACTCCTAGAGGAGAACATAGGCAAAACACTCTCTGACATAAATCACAGCAGGATCCTCTATGACCCACCTCCCACAATATTGGAAATAAATTTAAAATAAACAAATGGGACCTAATTAAAATTAAAAGCTTCTGCACAACAAAGGAAACTATAAGCAAGGTGAAAAGACAGCCTTCAGAATGGGAGAAACTAATAGCAAATGAAGCAACTGACAAAGAATTGATCTCAAAAATATACAAGCAACTCCTGCAGCTCAATTCCATAAAAGTAAACGACCCATTCAAAAACTGGGCCAAAGAACTGGGCCAATGGAGACATTTCTCCACAGAAGACATACAGATGGCTAACAAACACATGAAAAGATGCTCAACATCACTCATTATCAGAGAAATGCAAATCAAAACCACTATAAGGTACCATTTCATGCCAGTCAGAATGGCTGCTACCCAAAAGTCTACAAGCAATAAATGCTGGAGAGGATGTGGAGAAAAGGGAACCCTCTTACATTGTTGGTGGGAATGCAAACTAGTACAGCCACTATGGAGAACAGTGTGGAGATTCCTTTAAAAATTGCAAATAGAACTACCTTATGACCCAGCAATTCCACTGCTGGGCACAAACTGAAGAAACCAGAATTGAAAGAGACACGTGTACCCCAATGTTCATCACAGCACTGTTTATAATAGCCAGAACATGGAAGCAACCTAGATGTCCATCAGCAGATGAATGGATAAGAAAGCTGTGGTACATATGCACAATGGAGTATTACTCAGCTATTAAAAAGAATACATTTGAATCAGTTCTAATGAGGTGGATGAAACTGGAGCCTATTATACAGAGTGAAGTAAGCCAGAAAGAAAAACACCAATACAGTATACTAACACATATATATGGAATTTGGAAAGATAGTAATGATAACCCTGTATGCAAGAGAGCAAAAGAGACACAGATGCATAGAACAGTCTTTTGGACTCTGTGGGAGAGGGCGAGGGTGGGATGATTTGGGAGAATGGCATTGAAACATGTATAATATCATATGTGAAACGAATCACCAGTCCAGGTTCGATGCATGATACAGGAAGCTTGGGGCTGGTGCACTGGGATGACCCAGAGGGATCATATGGGGAGGGAGGTAGGACGGGGTCAGGATGGGGAACACGTGTACACCCATGGCGGATTCATGTTGATGTATGGCAAAACCAATACAATATTGTAAAGTAATTAGCCTCCAATTATATAAACTTACATTAAAAATAATAATAATATCACTCTGGGTCAATTAAAAAAATAATGAAAAAAAATCAGAGAATTTCAACATAAAGTCAAAATGGGAATGGTTTTGAAGACAATGAATATCAATTTTTTAATTGAAGTTCTTAGGGTAGCTCTCATACATGTTATTGCTCTTGTTTAGTTAACTCCTTGTTTTAGAACTTTTCACTTTCATTGATGCTTTATTTGACAACTTGATCTCTCATTTTAGCCTACTATTTATTGATATGAGGTATTTTCTATCACAGAATCACAAAATTTCACTTTCATACTATTTATAAGAAGCACACACATATAAATAAGCAGAATAATGACTTTATGGACACTATAATTTGATCACTCACATTAAACCATAGTTTTGTCTTACTGGGTTCATTATTTTAAAGTAACACATACTTACATGTAAGCCTAATTTCCATTGGTCCAACCTCTCTCAATCCCATTCAGCCGCCTCATCTAGAGAAAATTAGAATTGACTAATACAACATGTCCAACTCTTTTGCAACCCCATGGACTGTAGCCTACCAGGCTCCTCTGTCCATGGGATTTCCCAGTCAGTAATACTGGCGTGGGTTGCCATTTCCATCTCCAGTAGGTCTTCCTAATTCAGGGATCAAACCCATTGTATTGAGGAGGATTCTTTACCACTAAGCCACCAGGGAAGCACTGTATACATAAGTGAAAAGTGAAGTTGCTCAGTCGGGTCTGACTCTTTGCAACACCATGGACTGTAACCTACCAGGCTCCTCCATCCATGGGATTTTCCAGGCAAATGTACTGGAGTGGGCTGCCATTCCCTTCTGCAGGGGATCTTTCTGACCTAGGGATTGAACCCAGGTCTCCCGCATTGCAGGAAGAGGCTTTACTGTCTGAGTCAACAGGGAAGCCCCATACACATATTACATATGTACATATGTATAATTGTTAGTTATGTGGTTTTAAAATTGATATGAGTGAATTTAAGATATTTATATATTTTTGTGATTGGTTATATACATGTGTAATTGTATATGTCTATAGATATGTAATTTGTGATCGGTGTTACATATATGTATGTATATGTAAGCTTTTTTCTTGCTCAACCTTAAAAGTTTGAGATTAACTATCTTGATTGTTACGGATTTGATTCACATATTTGATCTACATAGGCATTGTAGTTACTTTTGAGTATTCTTTATTATGGATAATGATGCAGGTCATATTTTTATTCCTCATGTTACCCATACGCAATAATGTTTCTAGTCTATGTACTTGGATAATACTTGAAAATTATTAGGTCATAGTGTATAAAGACTTTTACATCTAATAGATACATCATAGATGTTTCATAGTGATTCTATCAGTTTATATATTGATAAAATTTGGGGATTATTTATTTGCTAACACCTGTAGCCCTGGTAATGGTAAACTCTGAGAGTTGGTGATGGACAGGGAGGCCTGATGTGCTGCAGTCCATGGGGTCACAAAGAGTTGGACAAGACTGAGTGACTGAACTGAACTGAACTGAACTGTGTCCCTGTGGCTCAGAGGTAAAGAATCCACCAACCAATGCAGGAGACTTGGGTTCAGTCCCTGGATTGGAAATATCCCCTGGAGAAGGAAAATGGCAATGCACTCCAGTATTTTTGCCTGGAAAAATCCCATGGGCAGAAGAGACTGGGAGACTACAGTCTGTGGGATCACAATAAAGTCAGATATGACTTTACTACTAAACAACAACACCTTAACAGCTTTCCATGATGTCATGTCAGTTAAACTTTGCTAGCTGAAAGGAGGCAATGATATATGATTGTAGTTTTATTATGAACAGTAAAAATGAATTTACAGTACCGAGATACTGGATATCTGCATGCAAATTTATGAAGCTCTTAACAATTAGTTTTGTTGCAGCTACACAGTGAGAGACGCTGTAGTTGCTCTTTCCTCATTCCTAACTTTTCACATTCAGAAAACTAAGATTATGGCATCTGGTCCCATCACTTCATGGGAAATAGATGGGGAAACAGTGGAAACAGAGTCAGACTTTACTTTTTTGGGCTCCAAAATCACTGCAGATGGTGACTGCAGCCATGAAATTAAAAGACACTTACTCCTTGGAAGGAAAGTTATGACCAACCTAGACAGCATATTCAAAAGCAGAGACATTACTTTGCCAACAAAGGTCCATCTAGTCAAGGCTATGGTTTTCCAGTGGTCATGTATGGATGTGAGATTTGTACTGTGAAGAAAGCTGAGAGCCAAAGAATTGATGCTTTTGAACTGTGGTGCTGGAGAAGACTCTTTGAGAGTCCCTTGGACTGCAAGGAGATCCAACAAGTCCATTCTAAAGGAGATCAGCCCTGGGATTTCTTTGGAAGGACTGATGCTAAAGCTGAAACTCCAGTACTTTGGCCACCTCATGCGAAGAGTTGACTCATTGGAAAAACCCTGATGCTGGGAGGGACTGGGGGCAGGAGGAGAAGGGGACGACAGAGGATGAGATGGCTGGATGGCATCACTGACTCGACGGACATGAGTTTGAGTAAACTCCGGAAGTTAGTGATGGACAGGGAGGCCTGGCACACTGCGATTCATGGGGTCACAAAGAGTCGGACACAACTGAGTGACTGAACTGACTGAACTGAACTTTCACAGGCATTCTCAGACCTTGCTTCATGACTTGTCCTGTTTCCTGTCTCCCCTAACCACCAACAAGGTTTTGCTCTAATAGTTTGGACATGAATGTTTTGGAACCACTTGAACACTCAAGTAAGCATAATTTGAAATTACAGGTGACAATGTCCCACTGAGTAAGCTTTGACTAATAAAAATGAGAGCTGGCAGACAAATTCCTTTTTCTATCTTACTTCCTTGAAAACTAGTGCTTTGTTGATGTGCTTGCCTATGTGTTTCAACACATTTTTTTTTAAGTATACTTTTTATTAGGTTTCATTATTCCTGAAAGCTTTATTTCTTGTGATATAAATTTGGTTAGATGCAAGATATCAATGAGCTCAGAAAGGTTGATAACTTAATAGGTAAAATGCTGCAAAAAATAATAAAACTTTCAGTAATCAAACAAAATGTCAACATGTCTGTGGCAAGGAAGATGATCTGACTCTTAACAACTATCCAAGAATCGATTCCAACATAAATCCACCTTAACTATCAGGATTTTTCTTTCTTGTTAAAAAATTATAAAGATATTTTTCTAACATATATTTTATTTTAGATTGTATTTATTTTAAAATTATTGTGTGTTCCTTATATTAGTATGTTTTCTTTGAACAATTAATGGCTTTTAAAATAGGGAAAATTGGGTACTTGAAGTTGGAATGAAAAGGATTAAGCTTTCTCTATTGATATTAATGGAATTTTAACAATTTACTACCTATTCACTTAGCAGGATTTAATTCTAAAATGAAGATAGCTGTAGTTTTAAATTTGCATTAATCTGAATGACTGACATGGGCTATCCAGGAATCTCTTCAATGCATCCTTCATGTCCTTGTTCCTCAGGCTGTAAATGAGGGGGGTTCAGCATTGGGATCACCAGGGTATAGAAGACCGAGGCCATCTTATCAGTATCTAATGAGTGGTTGGTCCTTGGCTGCAAATACATGAAGAGAAGAGTCCCATAAACACAGTGACAGCCATCATGTGAGAAGCACAGGTCGGAAAACGCTTTTTGTCGCCCTTCTGAAGAACGTATCCTCAAAATGGCAAGGATGATGTTGAAGTATGATGTTAGAACAATAATCATAGAGAAAAACAAATTGGTCCCTGAAAAGGTAAACACTGCTGTTTCTGGAATGTAGGTATCAGAACAGGACAATGCTAACAAAGGGACATTATCACAGTAAAAATGGTTGATCATATTGTACGAACAGTATGACACGGAAAACACACAGGAAGAGACCGTCAGTGCTGTGGTCAGACTGTAGATGTAAATAAGGGCCGCCAGGAGAAGGCAGATCCGTGGAGAAACCATGGTAGAGCAGGGGGCTGCAAATAGCCACAAGGCGGTCATAGGCCATGGCAGCCAGCACGAAAATCTCAGCCACAACAAAAGCTATGAATCCACCTAGTTGGGCTGCACATGCATAGTAAGATATGGTTTTCTTTGTAACCAGGAAGTTAACCAACATTTTGGGAGCAATGACAGAAGAATTGCCCAAATTGATGATAGCCAAGTGCTTGAGGAAAAAGTACATGGGGGTTTGAAGCTGAGAGTCCACGCTGGTGAGGATGACGATACCCAGGTTCCCTGTTATGACCTGTCCATAGATGACCAGGAACACACAGAAAAGAGGAATCTGGAGTTCTGCAAGATCTGAGATTCCCATTAGAATGAATTTAGTCACTTGAGTGCGATTCCCTGGAGCCATATATTTTGCTGATTTCACCTTAGTGGGGAAAATGGAAGTGATTAATAGACTGTAAAGTGGTCTCTATTTTTGTTACATGCCATATTGTTAAGTATTTCACTTAAAATCAGTTCACTGCTGTTGACAAACACTTAAAAGTTTCAGAACTTTCTTAATGGTCTTTTCTCTTCATCTTTTCATCAAATTCAGTAATACAAACTCTCCAGAGTTCTATTTCAGGATCTTAGAACTGTTTGACCAAGCAGCTGATGTACTTATGTACTATAGGATATGGTGTTTATTGGATAAACATACATAAATTGCATGATGAGATGTATTTATATTTACATGCATATGTAAATTATATTAATGTCTCATGAAATTATGCTTCATGTATATGTATGTTGGAGAAGGAAATGGCACTCCAGTAACCTTGCCTGGAGAATCCGTGGACAGAGGAGCCTGGCAGTTTACAGTCCATAGTGTCACAAAGAGTCGGACATGACTGAAGTGACTTAGCACATGTAATATACATGTTTATTAATTTATTTAGGTGTAGGTGTTTATTTATACACACATACATGCCTCTCTATGCGCTTGTGTTTCTTGAGATAAAAGAGAGGTACCTATAAGAAGTTGATGAGCTCGAGTGACATCTACTTGTTTTTCTCTTTGCTGCTACAGGTCTTCTTGCCCTCTCGTACATTGTCATCATACTGGTTATTTTAGTATTTCTGTGGAAAACTTATTCATTAGCCTGTTTTTTCCTTAATAATCATTACAATACTCCTCGGATTCAGCTGCCCACAAGCAAATTTACACTTTGCTACTGTTCATTCTTAGTATCATTCAGACATTCTGAATCTGCTTTTTGAAAATCACCTTTCCTTTCTTTTGTAAAATAAATTACTCTCATCTAATCTCTGTCTTTTAGCAGCTCAAACATTTTATTTTGTTCTGGCAACCCTTTCTTTCTTTTCCTGTTTAAAGAAAAGCTGTATGTTTTTCCTTTAAATAACTTAAAGCCAATTTTAATTTTTTTAAATACATAATATATAGTTTTGATTTGTTAGAGATTGATCAGTTTGTTTGCTTCTATACGGAAATCATAGAGTCTAACATTATTTAATAGTACTGTAGTCCACGCCCAGCAGATACAGAGGCACTTTGAATAATGATTTCTTTGTTCTGCAGGAGTGTCCCAGAATGTGCATATAATTAATTATTTATATGTCTGATGAGATAATTTAGGCTCAGTGAGATTCAGTTACTCAAACAGCCTCTTGTGTGTGTATGTGTGTGTGTGCGTGCGTGCATGTGTGTTCAGTTGCTCAGACGTGTCCAGATCTTTGTGACTCTATGGACTGCAACCCACCACGCTTCTCTGTCAATGGGACTTCCCTGGTGTGAATACTGGAGTAGGTTGCCAAATTCCTCCTCCAAGGGATCTTCCCAACCCAGGGAACAGAACCTGTATATCCTGAGTCTCCTGCACTGCAGGCAGACTCTTTACCAGTGAGCCACCAGGGAAGACCAAGAGCCTTTATAGGATATTTATCAGTACTATGTTTCTATGATGCTTTGGGTGTGCTTTTTTGTTTGTTTAGTTGGTGGTTAGTAGTTAGTACACTTACTAATGAAAAAGTAAAAGTCACTCAGTCATGACCAACTCTTTGAGACCCCATAGACTGTAGCCTGCCAGGATCATCTCTCCAAGTAATTCTCCAGGCATGAATACTGGAGTGAGTAGCCTTTCCCTTCTCCACTGTGTTGGCAGACAGATTCATTACCACTGTGCCACTTGGGAAGTGCCTAAGGATATCTATTCCATACATCAACTTGAACCCAGGTGTCCCACATTGCAGGTGGATTCTTTACCATCTGAGCTACCAGGGAAGCACTTTACTAATAGCCACATGATTTTTCCAAATATTTATAGTCTTGTGTGGTATGGATTAAATGAGATAGTGTACATATGTATGTTATTTAGCACAGAGCCTTGTGACAATGAAAGCAAAATAATTTGTACCAGAAGTTACTGATATTAACATGTTTTGAATGACTTTTTTAAATGTGGTTTCTTATTTCAGTTCCAGTAACTCATTCTATCTTACTGAGAGTTTTCATATTTGAGATAGAAATAGCAAGTGAATTATAATTTTGCATATACAAAACACTGGGACACGTGGTATCTAACTATATATTTAGCAACAACAAAAACCCAGTGTACTCTCCCTCAACCTGATTCTCTCTTAAATCTGTGGTGTTTTTATTGTTGTTGATTGTTTCTCTTATTAATATCTGTCCTGCATCTGCTGTGTTGGCAGGCAGATTCATTACCACTGCACCACTTGGGAAGTGCCTAAGGATATCTATCCCATACATATGCTCTATGTTCGATGAGCTGATCCAACGGCATTGCAACAGCTGTGCTTATTTCTTGCCTTCTAACACTGTACCTAAAATAGATGCATAAGTAAGCTCTTGATGGAAAACATAGTGGCAACCTTCACTCTAATTAAAGTGTGGCAAAACCAATACAATATTGTAAAGTAATTAACCTCCAATTAAATAAATTTCTATTTTTTTAAAAAAAGTATTTGTTTGCTACACATACAGCAACTCAGTGTATGTTTCACTCAGAGGTAACATATATGATAAGTCGAGTCTGAGTGAACTCCGGGAGTTGGTGATGGACAGGGAGGCCTGGCGTGCTGCGATTCATGGGGTTGCAAAGAGTCGGACACGACTGAGCGACTGATCTGATCTGATCTGATCTGATTCTTAATTTAACAAGAAAAAAAGCATTAACAACAATTATTGTTGTTAATAATTGTTTGTAATTCAGATTACACACAATCTGAATGTGTGTAATCAGCTTTTTAAAAGGAGAGCATTTTTATGTAGGAGAGAACTGTATAAGGAGAGAATCTTATATTTCAAAGACACTTAAGTTTCTTATCTAGTGTAATGTGTCCTCTAAAATATCCACCGATTTCACCAGTTCCATGGCAGAAAACATTCCCTTATAGTTAAAACTAAAATATACTTCAAGGACTATTCATTATTCTATACAAAAGCTCAGACTTTAATATATCAATAGGAGTTAGCCGTTCAGTCATGTCCAACTCTCTGATCCCAGGGACTGTAGACTGCAAGGCTTCTCTGTCCATGAAGTTCTCCAGACAAGAATATTGGAGGAAGCTGCCATTTCCTTCTCCATAATCTATCAATAGGGTTTTAAAAATCATTGTATTTGTATGTATCATCAGCACTTCTACTTAGCAATCAGTGGGCAGAGACATGAGTGACATGGCAAGAGAATGGACCAGATATCATCAGTTCTGAGTTTAATTTGAACTGATGAAGTTTCCAGTATCCTTGCTCTCCTCTTCTGAAATTTGAAATAAATAAGGTATTTGATTTTACTTACCTGAGCAGAGTGATCTGCCCAGACCTGCTCTGGAGGCCTTTGCGTGAAGTGTGCTAACTGGTTTATACAAGTGCTTGAAATCTCTGAAGACCTTCACACAGAAATCTGTGTCATGGCCCTAGTCCCTAAACAGGAGAATCAAAATTCTCAGTACAGGTCAGGTACCCCAGGGAAGTAAAGAAAAACTGAATGTTTATTAGTCAAGCTTGTATGCAAAAATGTCACACAAGGTGCAAATCTGTAGATAGCCAGGGAGTATTCTTGAAAACCATTGATTAACTATTGCACCCATTGATTCCACCCTTTTTTGATTTGAATTTTACCCCTACATTGTTCAGAGGTGTTGCCTCTAGCTCTTGAATGGAGAAAAGCACAGGATTCTGGCTCCCATGTTGAATTTTAATGTATATATTGGAAATAGAAACAAACGTAAAGCCTCCATTCTTGTGTCAAGATAAACCCTGGTGTATTTACCACAAGAACCAGACGATGTACAACATAAAAGCAAAAATCTTGCTATGTGTTCTTACTTACTTCCATTTTTACAATTATGAATGTAAAAAGGCACTTCAAGCACCTTGTAGAAAAGCTAGCATGTAGTTGTATACTTTCCACAATAACATTTCAATATTGACAGAGCTACATTTTTTCATATCTGTGGATTTTAAAATATGAAAACATGATAAAGAATGTAACAAAAAATAAACTGTAAAATAAACCACAATAACTTGTAATGTAATCCCATTTTAGGGAAAAATTTTTAGCTTACACTCTGTATTTAAGGAGGTAGCCCTATTAAAACTAAATCAGGTGGCCAAAGTATTGGAGCTTCAGCTTCAGAATCAGTCCTTCCAATGAATATTCAGGTATGCTTTCCCTTAGGATTGACTGGTTTAATCTCCTTACTGTCTAAGGGACTCTCAAGAGTCTTCTACAACTTATTAAAATGCATATAAACATTTAATTCTCACAAAGTACACTGCTAGGTTTCAGTGTCACAGCTCATGTTAATACCTTCCTTTTCATGTCACTCTTGTGCTTGGAGAAAAAGTGTTGATTCCAATAATAGGCCAATGCTTTAAAGTGTCCTAACATTTCAGAGATACTTATTGTGGGGTTAATACAGGAATTTTGTGATATTATTTTGTCAAATTATCATCTATTTGTCTTTCACTGCTTTCTTTATTTTAGCTTGTTTATTGCTGTTTCTATGCTTTATTTCAGAAAATATTTTGGAGGATATTCTGGCTTATTAATGAGAATTTTCTTCTGCCTGATGTATAATTTCCATTCAATTTTTTAATTACTTTATAAAGAGAAGTAATAGGTTCACAGCAAAATTAATAGGGAGGTACAGATATTTTACATGCATGCCCCTTATTAGTGTTCTTCATCAAAGTGGTATATTTTTTACATTTGATAAGCCCACATTGACATATCATAATCACTCAAAGTCCATTATTTACATTAGACTTCACTACTGGGGCTCTTTGTCCTCAGTTTCAAAAATACATACAATGACATGAATCCATCATCATATTCTTATATAGAATTGTTTTCAATGCCCTAAAAGTCCTCTGTTCTCTGTCTCTTTATCCTCCTGCTCCCAAACCTCTGGCAACCACTGATCATTTTATTCCTTGTGTTCTGTGATTATCATGTTTGTAGGTTTTTTTCTTCTTTAATAATAACCTAACAGGTGTGAGGTGATATGCAATTGCACTTTTGATTTGCATTTGATAAAATTTCTGTACTACCCAAGGCAATAAAAAATATAATGCAATGCTTATCAAATAACATTGGTTTTTTAAATAGGAAAAAAATTCTAAATTTATGTGATGCCAAAGGAGATTTCAAATATCCAAAGGTATCTTGTGCAAAAGTACAAAGCTGGTGTCATCACGCATCTTGGTTTCAAGAATGTTTTACAAAGCTACAGTACTTGAACCATACAGTATTGGTATAAAAACAGACATATAGACCAATGGAGCAGAATAAAGAGGCCACAAATCAATTCACATATATTTAGTCAATTGATCTTCAACAAGGGTGTCGACAAAAGACAGTGGGAAAAGGATAATCACTTCAACAAGCTGTGTTGGCAAAACTGGATATCCACATGCAAAATAACAAAACTCAACCCTCCTCTTAAACCATGAACAAAAGTAAACTTAAAGACTTAAACATAATACATGACCCTATAAAACTCTCAGAAGAAATATAAAGGAAAAGCCTCATGACATTAGACTAGTGATAATTTAATAGATAACACATCACAAGCACAGGCACAAAAGAAAAATTAGATAAGTGTGAATACATCACACTAAAAGTATATACAGCAAAGAACACAATCCACAGAGTAAGGAGGCCTCCTGCAGAGTGGGAGAAAACGTTCAAACCACTTGAACAGAATCTTCTCCAAGGAAGACACACAAATGGACAACAGGTTAGTATGAAAAAGTACATAAAACCACTAGTTTTTAGGGAAATACAAATATTATAATTATTACAAATCAGAGGCTGAATGACTTTATTTATTCAACAAATATTACTAGGTCATGAATTACTCCAAGACTACTTTTTTTTTTTTTTTAATTGAGTGAATCATCATGTTGCTATTTTGAACCAGATCATAATTGGAGTGTATTCCCCTTGAGGACTCTCCTGTGGTTTGATCAGCAGTTGAGTACGTAGATATAAGCAGTTTGAGTTAATTACATTCAGAGTATATCAAAACCTGCTTTTGCCAATCCACAGGTTAAGAGAAAGTTTCAGGCATTTGCTGAGTACTTTAGGAGTTTGGACCTAACAATATCAAGATATGTTGTGTAATCCTTTCATTAGTAGTTGTTGTCTCTCATATAGATGAATAAATACGTCAAAGAAAATAAAGTTTAAGTTTGTGTTGGTTATTTACTGTTGTCATAGATTAGTTACAATTTTTTACAAGTGAATTTAACTGTGACTCAGCTTGTCTAGTTGATAATTCACTAGATCCACAGTAAACAATATCTAAACAAGTATAATAATTTGGAAAAAATGTTTTGTTTTGTTTTTTTCAGAAAAATTCTTTACATTTTCACCACAGGTCTTGAGACAGTTGAAAAGCAAAGACTTTAGATATCTAAAAGTAATAAATACAAGTGACTATTTAGTAAAATAAAAAACACAATTCAATGCAAAATAATGGAGAAATACATTTGAATGAAATATGTTATCATATAATAATTTAATTATGGCCCAACATCTTAAAAAAAAATCTTCATTATTCTTTTGGATACACTTAAGAAGGGCTTGCCTGGAAAATCCCATGGATGGAGGAGCCTGGTGGGCTGCAGTCCATGGGGTCGCTAAGAGTCGGCTACGACTGAGCGACTTCCCTTTCACTTTTCTCTTTCATGCATTGGAGAAGGAAATGGCAACCCACTCCAGTGTTCTTGCCTGGAGAATCCCAGGGACAGCGGAGCCTGGTGGGCTGCCGTCTATGGGGTCGCACAGAATCAGACACAACTGAAGTGACTTAGCATAGCATAAAAAGGGCTAAAATTGTTAGAAAGAATTTATGAGCTAGGGAATAGCTCATAAAATATTACAGCCTGAGAGGCTGCTACTCTGTAGGCCCAGACTAATTTAGCATTATCTAATTAACATCATTTTGAATATTCAGTTTTATTAGTGTATTTTATGTTACAATATTTGTAAATCAAGTTTGATTTACTCCACTTTGTTAAATCAATATTAATGATTTCATTCTATAGATAAACAAATTATAACAATTTTACACAGTTATTGAAAGTAATTAGAATGCTGATATCCTATTCCAGGTATCTACACACTGATACACTAGGTCATGTTATTGCATGAGAGAAGGAAATTGATTTTAACCAATGATTTGGTGTTTTAAGCTAATTTAATATGGAAACAACTAATAGAATTCAGTGGTAAATTAACTGGTTTATCTAATGGATTTAGATGGCATGAATTCAGCCCATGAGTGAATGAATACACATATTTTCCCATTTGAGTCTTCAGTGAGTGGCATGTACGCTTGACCCAGAGTCTTGTCACCATGTTCTGAACAACTGGGAAATTATACTCTGGCAAAAAACAAATATGAGGACACAAATCACATTCCATTGAATCACAATGTTATTCATTCTTTTGGTAGGAAATGAATTGCAATTTTTTGAAAATCTTCTTCAAGTTTGTTCCATGAGGTATGAAGATGAAGAATGTCACCGATGTAACATCCTTTTTACTGAAAGGCTTCACAGACAATCTTGAACTGCAAATCATCTTATTCTTCTTGCTTCTAACAGTTTACCTCTTCATGCTGATTGGAAATTTAGGACTGGTTGTGTTGGTCACTGGGGATTGCCGGCTCCACAGCCCCATGTACTATTTTCTGAGTGTGCTTTCATCTGTGGATGCCTGCTATTCCTCAGTAATTACCCCCAAAATGTTAGCAGACTTTATGTCAAAGAACAAAGCCATTTCCTTCCTTGAATGTCCAACACAGATGTTCCTTGCTGTTACTTTTGGGACCACAGAATGCTCTTTCTTCTCGCTGCAATGGCATATGATTGCTACGTGGCCATCTATGACCCCCTCTTGTATTTAGTCAGCATGGCTCCCAGAATCTATGTGCCACTCATCATTGTTTCCTGTGTTGGTGGCATCTTGCATGCTTCTGTACACACAGTAGCTACTTTCAGGTTATCCTTCTGTGGATCCAATGAAATCAGGCATGTGTTCTGTGACATCCCTCCCCTCCTCGCTATTTCTTGCTCTGACACTCACACAAACCAGCTTCTGCTCTTCTACTTTGCAGGCTCTATTGAGATAGTCACTGTCTTGATTGTCCTCATCTCCTATGGTTTCATTCTGCTGACTGTTCTGAGGATGCCATCTGCTGTAGGGAGAAGGAAAGTGTTTTCTACATGTGGTTCTCACTTAACTGGAGTATCCATTTGTCACGGTACTGTTCTCTTCATGTATGTGAGACCAGGTTCCAGCTATGCCACAGATCATGATATGATTGTGTCTATAATTTATAGCATTGTGATTCCAATGCTGAATCCCATCATCTATAGTTTAAGGAACAAAGATGTAAAAGAGGCAATGAAGAGTGTTTGCAAAAAAATACTTTACCAATAAAGTCTATTATCACAGTAAAAATTAATCTAAAAATATCAAGAGTGATGTTATGTACCATAATACCAAGAAGATATGATGAAATTGTTTTGTTTTATCTTATTAATATATTTCTCTTCTTCCTGGATATTTTAATATAAACATCATAGCTAACCTTCTACCTATGTTATTTTTATATGCAGAAAAATTGTAACATCCATTTGTGCCTTAATATTATCCCATTGATAGAGGTGTCCACACACACACTCAAACACATGCACACACACCTATACACGTTTGTATGTAAAAGCATGCTAATTGATATAACACAAACACACACAGACATATGTATATGTAACTTTTCTTTAGCATATTATGTATTCTTTTCTTCTTTCATCTTGATATAACTTGAAAGTATAGTCCCCAATATTCACAACTGTAATTAACATTATATCTGACTAGCTTGATGAAATGCCAACTAATCAATAGCAAACCCCCAGTTCATATGATCCCATATCATGGAGTCATTGGTATCTGAATTCATTTCAAAGCATTCTGATCTATCCTTAGATTTATTCACTGGCAGCTATCTAATCCCAGTCTGTGGTTTGGGGACCACAGATAACATGTTCAAATTCCTGGTGTTAACTACCGTGCTGATTTGTAAGGATGCATTTCTTCCATTTTTGTTATTTAATTCAGAGCTTGAGTGCTAAACAAATCTTTAATTTCTCACAGAAAATAAAGTCCAGGCATTGACATCTATCACAATCACACATTAAAAAAAGACAAACACAATTCAGAGAGTACTGTATAACTGGCCTGTGTATTCAGTTCTTTCCACAGCTGAGCCCCAATCCACCTTTATGGATTTGATTACAGGTCTGGTGCTGAGTCAGATTTTAGCTCTCTGTTCCTTGGACCCTTTCAACTCTGATATGCCCCTGCAGAAACCCCACTCCTCATGCTCAGGCCCAAGAACCTCATTACAGAAGGGTCCCTCCTACATGCATGTTTAAGCCTTGTTTCCAATAGACCTCATTTTCATTGTGAGGACATGTGTCCTTCAGAGATAACTTTAAGATGTAGTGTTTTCCTTTCTTGCTTTCACTCATTTGTATTTATTAATTTTAATCACAATTTTGCAAAAACTCTTTCTCTTCTTAAAGGAGCATCCTTATTTTTAAATCAAAGACAATTTTCTGAGATTTAGAGTCCAACCTAATGATACTTTTCTGAATTGGGATTAAGTTTAAATTATAATTCAACAGTTCTTGTGCAGAATTCCCTTACCTATATTACCTGTATTTGAAAGTGCTAGTAGCTCAGTCATCTCCATCTCTTTGCGACCCCATGGACTATAGCCTGCCAGGCTCCTCTGTCCATGGAACTCTCTAGGCAAGAATACTGAAATGAGTTGCCATTTCCTACTTCAGGGGGTCTTCCTGACCCGGAATTGAACCTGGGTCTCCTGCATTGCAGGCAGGTTCTTATTCACTGCTTGAGCCATCAGAGAAGCTGTTATATTTATTCCTATGCAATATATCTGCTCTTATTTCTCCTGTTTGGGATACTCTCTTTGCTGCTATTCATACAGTTTCTTCTACTAAATATCAAAACTAAACCATTTTCGCTGATATTAGTTATAGTTGCATATCCAAACTATGCAAACATGTTGTTGAATAGTGTGTGTATGCGTGTGTGTGTATCATTCGGCATTGAAGAGATTCTTAAGCATAATTCAATATCACAAAAATAAATTTTATGCTTCAAAATTTTAGTTTTAAAGAAAAATAAACACTAATATAGGAAAAAACTATCCATAAACAGAGAAAATAGATACAGTTATGCATCTTTAAATTTATAAATAATAGAATAGAAGTACATAGAATTATGGTTTCCCACATGGTGCTATGATAAAGAATTAGCCTGCCAATGCAGGAGACACTAGAAATGTGGGTTCGATCCCTGGGTCAGGAAGATTCCCTAGAGAAGGCAATGGCAACCCACTCCAGTACTCTTGCCTGGAAACTCCCATGAATGAAGGAGCCTGGTAGGCTGCAGTCTGTGGGGTCGCGAAGATTCGGACACGACTGAGCAACTGCACTTTCCTGTTTCACTTTCACACATTGGAGAAGGAAATGGCAACCCACTCCAGCATTCTTGCCTGGAGAATCCCAGGGACAGGGGAACCTGGTGGGCTGCCACCTATGGGGTGGTACAGAGTTGGACATGACTGAAGCAACAGCAGCAGCAGTAGCAACAAAGGGACATAATCACAATAAAAACGGTTGATCATATTGGATGAACAATATGACACGGTAAACACACAGGAAAAATCGTCAGTGCTGTTGTCAGACTGCAGACATGTATAAGGGCCACCAGGAGAAGGCAGATCCGTGGAGAAACCACCGCCTGGTAGAGCAGGGGGCTGCAAATAGCCACACAGTGGTCATAGGCCATGGCAGCCAGCACGAAAATCTCAGCCACAACAAAAGCTATGAATCCACTCAGCTGGGCTGCACATGCATAGTAAGATATGGTTTTCTTTGTAACCAAGAAGTTAACCGACATTTTAGGGGCAATGACAGAAGAATTGCTCAAATTGATGATAGCCAAGTGCCAGAGGAAAAAGTACACAGGAATTTGAAGCTGAGAGTCCAAGCTGGTGAGGATGATGATTCCCAGATTCCCTGTCATGTTCATTCCATAGATGACCAGAAACACCCAGAATAGAGGAATCTGGAGTTCTGGATGGTCTGAGATCCTCATTAGAATGAATTTAATCACTTGAGTGCAGTTTCCTGGAGCTATCTATATTGCTGATGTCTTCTTATTGAGGAAAAAAAGCAAGAGAGCTCCAGAAAAAATATCTACTTCTGCTTTATTGAACATGCCAAAGTCTTCAACTGTGTGGATAACATCAAACTGTGGAAATTTCATAATGAGATGGGAATACCAGATCACCTGACCTGCCTCCTGAGAAATCTGTATGCAGGTCACGAAGCAACAGTTAGAACTGGATATGGAAAAACAAACTGGCTCCAAATCAAGAAAGGAATACTCCAAGTCTGTATATTGTCACCCTGCTTATTTAACTTATATGCAGAGAACATCATGAGATATGCTGGACTGGATGAAGCACAAGCTGGAATCAAGATTGCTGGGAGAAATATCAATAACTTCAGATATGCAGATTACACCCCCCTTATGGCAGAAAGTGAAGAAGAACTAAAGAGCCTCTTGATGAAAGTGAAAGAGGAGTGAAAAAGTTGGCTTAAAACTCAATATTCAGAAAACTAAGATCATGGCATCTGGTCCCATCACTTCATGGGAAATAGATGGGGAAACAGTGGAAACAGTGGCTGACTTTTTTTTTATGGGCTCCAAAATCACTGCAGATGGTGATTGCAGCCATGAAATTAAAAGACACTTACTCCTTGGAAGGAAAGTTATGACCAACCTAGACAGCATATTAAAAAGAAGAGACATTACTTTGTCAACAAAGGTCCGTCTAGTCAAGGCTATGGTTTTTCCAGTGGTCATGTATGGATGTGAGAGTTGGATTATAAAGAAAGCTGAGCGCCAAAGAATTGATGATTTTGAACTGTGGTGTTGAAGACTCTTGAGAGTCCCTCGGACTGCAAGGAGATGCAGCCAGTCCATCCTAGAGGAAGTCAGTCCAGAATATTCATTGGAAGGACTGATGCTGAAGCTGAAACCCCAATACTTTGGCCACCTGATGCTAAGAACTGACTCATTTGAAAAGACCCTGATGCTGGGAAAGATTGAAGGTTGGAGGAGAAGGGGTCAACAGAGGACAAGATGGTTGAATGGCATCACTGACTCAGTGGATATGAGTTTGTGTAAACTCCCAGAGTTTATGATGGACAGGGAGGCCTAGTGTTCTGCAGTCCATGGTGTCACAGAGTCAGACATGACTGAGCCACTGAACTGATGGGACCAGATGCCATCAACTTAGTTTTTTGAATGTTGCATTTTAAGCCTGCTTTCTCACTCTCTTCTTTCAACTCTTAGTTCCTGCTGGTTTGTTTCATCAGAATGGTATCATCTGCATATCTGAGGTTGTTGATATTACTCCCTGCCATCTTGACTCCAGCTTGTGAATTATCCAGCCCTGTATTTAGCATGATGTACTCTACATATAAGTTAAATATGCAGGGTGACAATATACAACCTTAATATTCCTTTCTCATATTTGAACCAGTCCAGTGTTCCATGTCCATTTCTAAACATTTCTTGGCTGCAGATTTCTCATGTGGCAGGTAAGACGATATGGTATTCCCGTCTCTTTAAGAAGTTTCCTGATGGCTCAGATGGTAAAGAGTCTGCTTGCAGTGTAGGAGACCTGGGTTTGATCCCTTGGTCAGGAAGATCCCTTGGAGAAGGAAATAGCAACCCTTTCCAGTATTCTGACCTAGAAAATTCCATGGACAGAGGAGTCTTGCAGGGTACAGTCCATAGGATATAAAGAGTCAGACACAACTGAGCAACTTCACTTTTTTTTGAGAACTTTCCACAGTTTGTTGCAATCCTAACAAAGACTTAAGGAAAGTAAATGAAGCAAAAGTAGATTTTTTTTTTTAATCTCTTCATTTTCTATAATCCAACAGATGTTTGATAAGTTGACCTCTGGTTCCTCTGCCTTTTCTATATCCAGCTTGTACATCTGGAAGTTTTTGGTTCATGAACTGCTAAAGCCTAACTTGAAGGACTTTGAGCATTACCTTGGCAGCATGTGAAATGAAAGCAATTGTTTGGTAGCTTGAACATTTTTGGCATTGCCTTTCTTTGGTATTGGAATGAAAACTGACCTTTTCTGGCCTTGTGGCCACTGCCAAGTTTTCCAAATTTGCAGGCATATTGAGTGCAGCACTTTAACAGCATCAGTTTTTAGGGTTTAAGTTAGCTCAACTGGAATTCCATCACCTCCACTAGCTTTGTTTGTAATAATGCTACCTAAGCCCCACTTGACCTCATCCTCCAGGATGTTTAGCTCTAGGTGAATGAGCACATTGTTGTGGTTATCTGGCTCATTAAGAACTTTTTTGTATAATGTTCTGTGTATTCTTGCCACCTCTTCTTGATCTCTTCTACTGCTGTTAGGTCCTTGTTCTTTACTGAGTCCATCTTGCATGAAATATTCCATTAGTATCTCCAATTTTCTTGAAGAGATCTGAAGTCTTTCCCATTCTATTATTTTCTTCTATTTCTGTATATTGCTCTCTTAAGAAGGCTTTCTTACCTCATTATTCTCTGGAAATCTACAGTCAGTTGGGAATATTTTTCCCTTCATCGTTTTCCCTTTCTCCTTTTGCAAGTTCCTGGTCTATAAGTATTGTGGGATATAGAGTATGTCTAAATAAATTGCCTTTGTATTAATAGCTTCTAAAATAAGCCCAAAATCTACTTTTGAACAGTAGATGTTCAAAAGTTACTTGCTAACTGACTGACTGAAAGAGACGAATGGTGAATAAGTGAAGGAATGAATGTATACAGTATAAATCCTGAAATTCTGAAATAAAGTATGAGATATTTGTTCCAAGGCCCATAGTTTTATGGTAATATGATTATTAAAATCATTTTGACTTTGATAAAGAAACAGAGAGAACCTACATATCATTTTCTAGAATACTCACTACTTTAGTGCAGGGCACAGCTGTTCTTTCTTCATCGACTTAGTCCTAAAATTAATAAAGTTATGGTATATTCTTGGCTCTAAAATGAACAAAATAACAGATAAATTGTGGACCATAGAAAGGAAGTTCCAAAGATTTTTTACCATGAAGTCACTTTTTACAATTATATGAATTCTTGAATGTTGCATTGTTGCTTCCTTTGGTGTCCTTTGTATCTTGTCTGTCATGTAACCAATGGCACTGTTTGCACCATGAAGAGTTAACAATATCTTCATTTGTTCATAGCTCTGCCAACCTCTCCACTGATTCCGTATTCCTATAACAATGTTGGGCTTTCAGGTGGTTCAGTGGTAAAGAATATGTCTGCCAGTGCAGGGGATACAGGAAATGTGGGTCTAATCCCTGGGTCTGGAAGAAGCCCAAGAGTAGGCAATGGCAATCCACTCCAGAATTCTTGCTGGGAAATCCCATGGACAGAGGAGCCTGATTGGCTAGAGTCCTTGTTGTCACACAGAGTCAGAAACAGCTGACCACACACACACATAACATTGTTAAGATTCTTTTTTTCACAATTTCCATTCTTATTGATGTGTTATTTTGCAACTTGATCTCTCATTTGAAGCTTATTATTTATTGTACAAGAGGGTTTTTTTTTTTTTTAATTTCCTAAATCTTCTGTATGTTATATAACAAACATATCTTGGTTAGACAAAACTGTAAGACAGTGCCATCACTGGATCACAAAATCTCACCTTTCAAAAATATTTGTAAGAAACAGGCACACATATACAAATATACAGAAAAATGGCATGAAAGACACTACATTTCCATTATCCATGTTAAACAGTGGATTTGTCTTCTCAGTTCAGTTCAGTTGCTCAGTCGTGTCCGACTCTTTGCGACCCCATGAATCGCAGCACGCCAGGCCTCCCTGTCCATCACCAACTCCCGGAGTTCACCCAGACTCATATCCATCGAGTCAGTGATGCCATCCAGACATCTCATCCTCTGTCGTCCCCTTCTCCTTCTGCCCCCAATCCCTCCCAGCATCAGAGTCTTTTCCAATGAGTCAACTCTTCCCATGAGGTGGCCAAAGTACTGGAGTTTCAGCTTTAGCATCAATCCTTCCAAAGAAATCCCAGGGCTGATCTCCTTCAGAATGGACTGGTTGGATCTCCTTGCAGTCCAAGGGACTCTCAAGAGTCTTCTCCAACACCACAGTTCAAAAGCATCAATTCTTCGACACTCAGCCTTCTTCACAGTCCAACTCTCACATCCATACATGGAAAAAGCAAGAGAGTTCCAGAAAAACATCTATTTCTACTTTATTGACTATGCCAAAGCCTTTGACTGTGTGGATCACAATAAACTGTAGAAAATTCTTAAAGAGATGGGAATACCAGACCACCTGATCTGCCTATTGAGAAATTTTTATGCAGGTCAGGAAGCAACAGTTAGAACTGGACATGGAACAACAGACTGGTTCCGAATAGGAAAAGGAGTACGTCAAGGCTACATATTGTCACCCTGCTTATTTAACTTCTATGCAGAGTACATCATGAGAAATGCTGGGCTGGAAGAAACACAAGCTGGAATCAAGATTGCCGGGAGAAATATCAATAACCTCAGATATGCAGATGACACCACCTTTATGGCAGAAAGTGAAGAGGAACTCAAAAGCCTCTTGATGAAAGTGAAAGTGGAGAGTGAAAAAGTTGGCTTAAAGCTCAATATTCAGAAAACGAAGATCATGGCATCTGGTCCCATCACTTCGTGGGAAATAGATGGGGAAACAGTGGAAACCATGTCAGACTTTATTTTTCTGGGCTCCAAAATCACTGCAGATGGTGAATGCAGCCATGAAATTAAAAGATGCTTACTCCTTGGAAGGAAAGTTATGACCAACCTAGACAGTATATTCAAAAGCAGAGACATTACTTTGCCAACAAAGGTCCGTCTAGTCAAGGCTATGGTTTTCCAGTGGTCATGTATGGATGTGAGAGTTGGGCTGTGAAGAAGGCTGAGCGCTGAATAATTGATTTATCTTATAGGATGCACTAATTTAAGGTAAAATTTAACAACGTATAAGCTAAATTTCCTTTGAATCAACCTGTTACATTCTCACTCATATGTTTTCTTTTGTCATTTTTGAATATAAGTATGATCTCTGGCAACCCACTCCAATATTCTTGCCTGGAGAATCCCAGGACATAGGAGTCTGGTGGGCTGCCGTCTATGGCAGAGTCAAACACAACTGAAGTGACTTAGCAGCAGCAGCAACAGCATGATCTCTGTAAGTGTTAATGCATAGACTTTATTATCTGTGAGAAATCTAAGGTGGATATAATGCTTGTGCTTGGAAAGAATTTAAAATAAAGAGGAACTTCTTCCTCAAATCAGCATGGTAGTAACACCAGGAATTTGAACATGTTATCTATGGTCCCCAAACCACAGGCTGGGATTAGATGACTGACAACGTATAAATCTAAGAATGGAGGTCAAGTCAGATACCAGTGACTCCAGGTTATGAGGTCATTTCAGCTACGGTTTTGCTATTGATCAAATAGTATTTGATAAAGCTAGTCATTTATAATTATAATACTATATAAAATTGCAAATTGGAGTCTATATATCCAAGTTATATGAGGATAAAATAATAAACAACATTATAAAATAAACATTATATATACATATGTCCTTGACTGTGCTAGTGTGTCAGTCAGCATACATATATACACATATTGGTAGGAACATACTGAGAAGCACATGGATGATAGCAAATGGGTTTTTCTGCATATAAATATAGTATAGGTAGAGGGTTGATTGTTGTTTTAAAACATCCAGGGAGAAAAGAAATGCATTCATAATGTAAAAATATTTTCAGCATATCTTCTTGATATTGAGGCATAGAAGAACCTTACCCCCAATTTTTTAACTTTGGTTTTTACTGTGAAAATATGCTTTACAGCTAAATCAAATTTTCCAGAACCTTCTATTCATTGCCTCTTTTACATCTTTATTCCTTAAACTATAGATGATGGGATTCAGCATGGGAATCACAACACTGTAAAAGAGGGACACAATCATGTCATGGTCCAAGGCATAGCTGGAACTTGGCCTCACATACATGAAGAGGATGGTCCCATGAAAAACGGACACTCCAGTCAGGTGAGAGCCACAAGTAGAAAAGACTTTCCTTCTCCCTTCAGTGGAATGCATCCTCAGAATGGCCAACAGAATGAAGCCATAGGAGATCAGGACAATCAGGACAGTGACTATCTCAATGGAGCACACAAGGTAGAAGAGCAGAAGCTGGTTTGTGTGAGTGTCAGAGCAAGAAATAGCGAGGAGGGGAGGAATGTCACAGAAGACATGTCTGATTTCATTGGAGGCACAGAAGGAGAGGCTGAAAGTAGCCACTGTGTGTACAGTAGCATGCACGATGCCACCAACATAGGAAGCAATGATGAGTGGCACGTAGACTCTGGGTGCCATGCTGGCTGAATACAGGAGGGGGTTGTAGATGGCCACGTAGCGATCATATGCCATTGCAGCCAGAAGAAAGCATTCTGTGGTCCCAAAAGTAGTGGAGAGAAACATCTGTGCTGCACACTCAGGCAACAAAATGGTTTTGTTTTTTGACATAAAATCTACTAACATTTTTGGTGTAATTACTGAAGAATAGCAGGCATCAACAGATGACAGCACACTCAGAAAATAGTACATGGGGTTGTGGAGCCGGCAATCCCCAATGACCAATATAACTAGTCCTAAATTTCCAATCAAAGTAAAGAGATAAATTGCTAGAAACAGGAAGAATAAAATAAATTGTATTTCAGGATTATCTGTGAGACCTTTCAGTACAAATATAGTAACTTCAGCGGTATTCTTCATGGTGACTCCTCATGGAACAAATTTTAACATAAAATTACAATTCATTTACTACAAAATAATAAAAACATTGTGACTCAGTAATGTGGCTTAAAGGATTTTGACATATGCTCTCATATTTATTTTGGGGGATGTTTCATTTCCGAGTTGTTGATCAGGAGACGTGACAAAGCAGTGAGTAAAGTGTCCATGTTGCTCACTGGAGAATCAAATACCAATATTTGTGTGTTCACTTACTTCTTGTATCCATGTAATTTATAAAACCATCAGGTTAACTGGTTAATGTGTCACTGCATTCTATTATCTGTCCTCATACTAAATCACATTAAAATGCACCAAATAACTGAATAAAATATAATTTTCCTCTGATATCCAAACACATAAGATAGCATATCAGTGTACAGATCCCTGGAACAGAATAGCAGCATTCCACAACTTTCAGTTATTGTGTAAAATGGCTTGCAATTACTATCTAGTCAACTGTAGAATCAGAACATTAGTATTTCTGATACTATTGGAATGATTATTTTTAAATGGGAGTTTGATTCACAAGATGATTAGCCCCATTATGATTCTTAATATCATTTCAATGATATAGTTCATTCAAGACAAATAAAACAGGATTAAGAAACTGAAAATATTTGTTCACAGGCCAGGCTCATGATTAAGAGCCATGGGCAATGTTAATATTGCTCTCTAAAGTTTTCCTTCTTCAAAGTACTAAGACATGTACATGCTCAAGCAGATAAAATAATACACAGTCACACAGGCTAATTAAATATGCAAAGCAACAAATATAACTATGTAAAACAATTTCCTTTAAATATGTCTTGTTTGGTTACACATTTGGGATGACCATATAATTGAACTTTGATCACCAAATGTATATATTTTTAAAACATTAGCAAATGCTGGATTACAAAATTAATACTATAACTAATAATTTTACAATATATGTGATCAGATCCTTGATCCAGATATTTTGTCCCTTATCTACTTGTCATGTATTTGTTTTGTGATTTTTAATACATACCAAAACAATATTCTGCTAGGAAGAAATGCAATGTATCATAATTTGATTTTGATTTTGATTCCCCTATTCACTCATGCCTCTGGTATCTTCTTTAGAGAGTAAGGAAGCTTTGTAAATTTTGTATTCTGGTAATACCAACACACACACACATATCACATAATTCTATTTTCTATGTTACAGTGAGTTTAAGTTTAGATAGTGAAAGACTTATGATGTTAAGTGTGTGTGTGTGTGTGTGTGTGCTCAGTCATGTCCAACTTTTTGGGACCCTACGGACTGTAGCCTCCCAGACTTCTCTCTTCATGGAATTTTCCAGGCAAGAATACTGGAGTGGGTTTCCATTTCCATTTCTCTGAAATCAGGCTTTTCTACTGGATGCCAAAATGAAAATCATACTAGGTATAACCTAGTCAATATTAGACTATATTGAAAGGACTCGGAATTTTAAAGAGGAAATGACTATGATTCTCAAAGGTTTTAATAATACAGAGTCAACTTCTAAAATAATGTAAACTTCTTCTAAAAATACAATGCTAATAGAAGGTAAATATTCCAAAAATATTGATCCAATCTTGAAACACAAAGCTTGCAAAGAAGAGGAAAAATAATAACAGCCATGCACCGAGCACATGCAACAGTGATGGGCTTTTGTACATGTTACTTTATTTCCCCTTTATAGAAGCTCTCATAACTGTCAGAGCCCAGATCCAATCCCAGGTATCCCCCACGATGCATCTGCTTTTCATCATTTTTCACCACCTCCTGTAATACCATGAGTTCTTTCTGAAACTGACCTGCCACTTGCTCCTCTCAGTGAAATAAAACTTTCCATTTCTGAGAATTTTATTTATTTTATTATTTACCTTTTTATTTTTTATAAGTTATAGCCGATTAACGTTGCTGTGAGAGTTTCAGGTGGACAGCAAAGGGACTCAGCCATATGCATACATGTATCTGTTCTCCTATAAACTCCCCTCCCATCCAGGCAGCCACGTAACATTGAGCTGAATTCCATGTGCTCCACAGTAGGTCCTTATTGATTATCCATTTTAAATATTGCTGTGTATACAGGTCCATTCTAAACTCCCTATCTGTCCTTTCCCCTCATTCTTCACCTCTCCAGCTAATAAAACATGCTTTTTGATGTGCATTTTTCAAAAAATGAAGTCACTCAGTCGTGTCCAACTTTTTGTGACCCCATGGACTGTAGCCTACAACGCTCCTCTGTCCATGGGATTTTCCAGGCAAGAGTACTGGAGTGGGTTGCCATTTCCTTCTCCAGGGGATCTTCCCAATCCAGGAATTGAACCTGGGTCTCCCACATTGTAGGCAGATGCTTTACCATCTGAGCCACCAGGGAAGTTCATTTTCCAAAGATTTTTCTAAATATTAAATCTAGAGAAACATTCTGAAGCAGTAGTAATCGATGTAGCTTGTACATCACAAAGGCAAAAATAAAAGGATAATTGTTTTCCTTAGCAAGAGATAATCCCTCAGATAGTCTGATAGGACAAATGCTTTTTGAATAAGACATTTTCATGGTTGTTTCTGGCTTAAACCGATCTGTCATCCATCAAGTAAATAAAAGAATACACTCAGGTGGTGCAGCAGTAAAAAAAACCCGACTGCCAGAGCAGGAGTTTCCAGAGGTGCATGTTCGATCCCTCTTTGGGAAGATCCCTTGGAGGAGGAAATGGCAACCCACTCCAGTACTCTTGCCTAGGAAATTCCATGGACAGAGGAGCCTGGTGGATTGCAGTCCATGGGGTTGAAAAGAGTTGGACACAACTGAGCACAAATACACACATCCTCATTTAACTAAAATCATATAATGTCTTCTATCTTCTCTGTTGTATTTATTCACCTATGGGATAGGCAACAGCTAACAGGATTGCATGTCATATCTGATACTATGTCTTATTATTATTCTGCAAATATTAAGTTATTCTGCAAATAACCTGAAGTTTCCTCTTACCTGTGGATCAGCAAAGGCAGGTTTAGGTACAGTGTGAATAAATGTAGCTCAAAATGCTTATATCCACTTACTCAACTATTGATGAAACCACAGGAGATTCTCCAAGGGGAATATGTCCTAATTACCTCCTGGATCAAAATAGCAACATGACAATTTACTCAATAAAAAAGAAAACAGTCCTGAAATGATTGAATGCATGCTAATATTTGTTGAACAAATAGAGTCCGTTGGTCCCTGATTTATAACAAAATTTTAGATTTACATTTCCACGATAATTATTGATATTATTTTTTCATACTAACCTGTTGTCTGTGTATCTACTTTGAAGAAAACATCTGTTCAAGGGGCTTGCAAGTATTTTCTCCCATTCTGAAAGTTGCCTTCTTACTCTGTTTGACTCTTTCCTTTGCTGTATATATTTTTAGTTTGATGTATTCTCAGTTATCTAATTTTGTTTTTGTTGCCTGTGCTTATCATGTCATATCCATGAAATCATTAATAAGTACAGTGTCATGAAGTTTTACCCTTATATATTCTGCTAGTTTTTTAAGTTCAGGTCTTAGGTTTAAGTCTTTTGATTGTCATTCATGGTGAAAGCTGACGGTTGACCTTCATTCTTTTCCATGTGAATACCCAGCTTTCCCAACACAATTTGCTAAAGGGACTATTCTTTTCCCTTGGTGTATTGTTGACACTCTTGTCAAATATCAATTGACTGCTGCTGCTGCTGCTAAGTCACTTCAGTCGTGCCCAACTCTGTGCGACCCCATAGACAGTAGCCCACCAGGCTCCCCCATTCCTGGGATTCTTCAGGCAAGAACACTGGAGTGGGTTGCCATTTCCTTCTCCAATGCATGAAAGTGAAAAGTGAAAGTGAAGTCGCTCAGTCGTGTCCAACTCTTAGCGACCCCATGGACTACAGCCTGCCAGGCTCCTCCATCCATGGGATTTTCCAGGCAAGAGTACTGGAGTGGGGTGCCATTGCCTTCTCCGATCAATTGACTAAATATATGTAAATTAATATGCAAGCTTTTTAATCTGTTCTGTTGGTCTATGTGTCTGTCTTTATACCAATACTATATTGTTCAAATAATGTAGCTTTGTAACATATTTTGAAACCAGGATGCATGATGACTCCAATGTTGTTTTGATAAGCACTGCATCGAATCTTTCATTGACCTGGGTAGTATGGATATTTTATCAAATTCTAATCAACAGTACAATTGCATATAACCTTAGAGCTGTTAGGAGAGCTATTATTGAAGAATAAAAAATCAGCAAGTGCTGGCAAAGATATGGAGAAAGAACCCCTTGGGCATTGATGATATAAAGGAAATTGGTACAGCCACTGTGGAAAACGTTATAGAGGTTTGTCAAAAAATTAAATCTACTATGTCATTTGCCAGTCATTTCTGGATATTTACACCAAAAAAATGAAATTAGAATCTTGGAGAGATACTGCATTCCCATGTTCACTGCAGCATTATTCACAATAAATAAGATATAAAAACCACTTAAATGTCTATTTATGGAAATATGGATTAAAAACTGACATATACAAACACTGAAACATTACTCAAGTTTAATAAAGGAGGAAATCCTGACATTGCAATAATATAGAAGGATTTGGAGGCCATTTTTTAAGTGAAATAATTCAGACACAGAAAGGTAAATACTGGATGATCTTACTTATATGAGTTATCTGTAACAGTCAAACTCATGGAAGCAAAGAGAGAAGAATAGTGGTTTCTAGGGACTGGGGAAGGGAGAAATGGAAAAGCGATCATCAGAACATACAAAGTTTCAGTTATTCAAGTTAAATTAAGTTCAGGAGATCTTCTATACAGTGTAGTCCCTATAGTTAATAATTCTGTTTTGTATACTCAAAGCTGCTAATAAGGTAGATGTTATGTTAAGTGCTTTTATTATAAAATTATAATAAAAATAAAAGAGGCAGAGGAAACTTTGAGAAATAAGGATATCTTTATGGCCCTGATAGTGGTCATGCTTTCATGGATGTACTCTTCCCCCAATTCTTCAAGAGGAGTGCATTAAATATGCATATAAGTTTACATATGTTATACCTCAGTGGTAGGCTTCCCTGGTGGCTCAGTGGTAATGAATCTGCCTGCAGTGTAGGATATGCAGGTTAGTATCCTTGGGTCAGGAAGATCCCCTGGAGAAGGGAATGGTTACTCACTCTGGTATTTTTGCCTGGAGAGTTCCATGGACAGAGAAGCCTTGTTGGCTACAGTCAATGGGGCTGCACAGTAGCTAAACCTCATACTTTTCTCTATCATGAACCCAGTGCCCTATAGTGAAATAGATAAATTTTCTAATGGGACATAAATTGGAATAAAACACACTTTCATTCATGAACTCTTCTTGCTCTACAGGCAAGAACAGAGACATAAAAGTTTACTAGAAATTTATACCTACCAGAGTATCAGGAGAACTTAAACAAATACACTAGTATTTTATTTTATTGATGTTTCCACACATTTTTATTTACCATTCTATATTTTTATTTAAGAAGTTGATGCTAATTCTTTAAAATTTCCTTTGTTAAGCTTAAAAAGTTCACCAGTCAAAGTTTTTTGGTTTTGGTGTACTGAATCACAGAATAAAACTTATAAATTCTAATTTTAAAGACACTTTTAATTTTGATTTTTTTTTTTTGAAAGGATGTTCATGATTGGGCTAATTTTCAGAAAAGATGATTTGCCATTCTAATTTTGGGAAAGGCATAATGCAGGGGCAGAAAGGCTTTTTATTTATTTATTTTTTTTTATCATAGCTGTTGTTTACTGTACACTGTGCTAGTCACTTTCTTATGTGTCAGCTCATGTAATCCTTACAACAACTCTACAAGGTAAAAATATCATCATTCCCATTTTACAGATGTAGAAACTGAGGCTCAGAGAGCAAAATAACTTATCCAGGGTAAGAAGGCTGGGAAATATTAGAATCAGGATTGGATAGAGGCTGACTAGCTTCAGAGTCTGTCTTCTTGCCATTCTTGTAGTTGACTCACTGCCTTCCACCTCCACTGCTGGAAACCCCTTCCTTCATACAGCCATTTCTCTAGCTGAGAGGCAAAGGCTGGCTCTGATTCTCTTTCCTGTACTATCTGGGGATCTTACTCCTGGTTTTCCCAGTAGCAGGATGAGCCACTTTTCCTTTTCCATTCTTTATACCTGATGTCTGCATGGTGGGGGCAAGGATTTCTTGTTTTCTTTTTTTCTTCTTCTTCTTTTTTTTTCTTTAATAGAAAATTATTTAATTAGTATACATGTGTTCCCCATCCTGAACCCTCCTCCCTCCTCCCTCCCCACACCATCCCTCTGGGTCGTCCCAGTGCACCAGCCCCAAGCATTCAGCATCGTGCATCGAACCTGGACTGGCATCTCGTTTCATACATGACGTTTCACATGTTTCAATGCCATTCTCCCAAATCTTCCCACCCTCTCCCTCTCCCACAGAGTCCATAAGACTGTTCTATGCATCAGTGTCTCTTTTGCTGTCTCGTATACAGGGTTATCGTTACCATCTTTCTAAATTCCATATATATGTGTTAGTATACTGTATTGGTGTTTTTCCTTCTGGCTTACTTCACTCTGTATAATAGGTTCCAGTTTCATCCACTTCATTAGAACTGATTCAAATGTATTCTTTTTAATGGCTGAGTAATAATCCATTGTGTATATGTACCACTGCTTTCTTATCCATTCATCTGCAGATGGACATCTAGGTTGCTTCCATGTCCTGGCTATTATAAACAGTGCTGCGATGAACATTGGGGTACACGTGTCTCTTTCCCTTCTGGTTTCCTCAGTGTGTATGCCCAGCAGTGGGATTGCTGGATCATAAGGCAGTTCTATTTCCAGTTTTTTAAGGAATCTCCACACTGTTCTCCATAGTGGCTGTAGTAGTTTGCATTCCCACCAACAGTGTAAGAGGGTTCCCTTTTCTCCACACCCTCTCCAGCATTTATTGCTTGTAGACTTTTGGGTTGCAGCCATTCTGACTGGCGTGAAATGCTACCTCATTGTGGTTTTGATTTGCATTTCTCTGATAATGAGTGATGTTGAGCATTTTTTCATGTGTTTGTTAGCCATCTGTATGTCTTCTTTGGAGAAATGTCTGTTTAGATCTTTGGCCCATTTTTTGATTGGGTAATTTACTTTTCTGGAATTGAGCTGCAGAAGTTGCTTGTATATTTTTGAGATTAGTTGTTTGTCAGTTGCTTCATTTGCTATTATTTTCTCCCATTCTGAAGGCTGTCTTTTCACCTTGCTTATTGTTTCTTTTGTTGTGCAGAAGCTTTTAAGGTTAATTAGGTCCCATTTGTTTATTTTTGCTTTTATTTCCAATATTCTGTGAGGGGGGTCATAGAGGATCCTGCTGTGATGTATGTCGGAGAGTGTTTTGCCTATGTTCTCCTCTAAGAGTTTTATAGTTTCTGGTCTTATGTTTAGATCTTTAATCTACTTTGAGTTTATTTTTGTGTATGGTGTTAGAAAGTGTTCTAGTTGCATTCTTTTACAAGTGGTTGACCAGTTTCCCCAGCACCACTTGTAAAAGAGATGGTCTTTTCTCCATTGTATATTCTTGCCTCCTTTGTCAAAGATAAGGTGTCCATAGGTGTGTGGGTTTATCTCTGGGCTTTATATTTTGTTCCAGTGATCTATATTTCTGTCTTTGTGCCAGTACCATACTGTCTTGATGACTGTGGCTTTGTAGTAGAGCCTGAAATCAGGCAGATTGATTCCTCCAGTTCCATTCATCTTTCTCAAGATTGCTTTGGCTATTCGAGGTTTTTTGTATTTCCATGCAAATTGTGAAATTATTTGTTCTAGCTCTGTGAAGAATACCATTGGTAGCTTGATAGGGATTGCAATGAATCTATAGATTGCTTTGGGTCATATACTCATTTTCACTATATTGATTCTTCCAATCCATGAACATGATATATTTCTCCATCTATTAGTGTCCTCTTTGACTTCTTTCACCAGTGTTTTATAGTTTTCTATATATAGATCTTTAGTTTCTTTAGACAGATATATTCCTAAGTATTTTATTCTTGTCGTTGCAATGGTGAATGGAATTGTTTCCTTAATTTCTCTATTTTTTCATTATTAGTGTATAGGAATGCAAGGGATTTCTGTGTGTTGATTTTATATCCTGCAACTTTACTATATTCATTGATTAGTTCTAGTAATTTTCTAGTGGAGTCTTTAGGGTTTTCTATGTAGAGGATCATGTCATCTGCAAACAGTGTATGTTTTACTTCTTCTTTTCCAATTTGGGTTACTTTTATTTTCTTTTTCTGCTCTGATTGCTGTGGCCAAAACTTCCAAAACTATGTTGAATAGTAGTGGTGAGAGTGGGCACCCTTGTCTTGTTCTTGACTTTAAGGGAAATGCTTCCAGTTTTTCACCATTGAGTATAATGTTTGCTGTGGGTCTGTCATATATAGCTTTTATTATGTTGAGGTATGTTCCTTCTATTCCTGCTTTCTGGAGAGTTTTTATCATAAATGGATGTTGAATTTTATCAAAGGCTTTCTCTGCATCTATTGAGATAATCATATGTCTTTTATTTTTCAATTTGTTAATGTGGTGTATTACATTGATTGATTTGTGGATATTGGAGAATCCTTGCATCCCTGGGATAAAGCCCACTTGGTCATGGTATATGATCTTTTTAATGTGTTGTTGGATTCTGATTGCTCGAATTCTTTTTAGGATTTTTGCATCTATGTTCATCAGTTTTATTGGCCTGTAGTTTTCTTTTTTTGTGGCAGCTTTGTCAGGTTTTGGTATTTGGGTGGTGGTGGCCTCATAGAATGAGTTTGGAAGTTTACCTTCCTCTGCAATTTTCTGGAAGATTTTGAGTAGGATAGGCATCAGCTATTCTCTAAACTTTTGGTAGAATTCAGCTGTGAAGCCCTTTGGACCTGAGCTTTTATTTGCTGGGAGATTTCTGATTACAGTTTCAATTTCCGTGCTTGTGATGGGTCTGCTAAGATTTTCTATTTCTTCCTGGTTCAGTTTTGGAAAGTTGTGCTTTTCTAAGAATTTGTCCAGTTCTTCCACGTTGTCCATTTTATTGGCATATAATTGCTGATAGTAGTCTCTTATGATCCTTTGAATTTGTGTGTTGTCTGTTGTGATCTCTCCATTTTAGTTTCTAATTTTATTAATTTGATTTTTCTCCCTTTGTTATTGATGAGTCTGGCTAATGGTTTGTCCATTTCATTTATCCTTTCAAAGAACCAGCTTTTGGGTTTGTTGATTTTTGCTATGGTCTCCTTTGTTTCTGTTGCATTTATTTCCGCCCTAATTTTTAAGATTTCTTTCCTTCTACTAACCCTGGGGTTCTTCATTTCTTCCTTTTCTAGTTGCTTTAGGTGTAGAGTTAGGTTATTTATTTGACTTTTTTCCTGTTTCTTGAGGTATGCCTATATTGCTATGAACTTTCCCCTTAGCACTGCTTTTACAGTGTCCCATAGGTTTTGGGTTGTTGTATTTTCATTTTCCCTCATTTCTATGCAAATTTTGATTTCTTTTTTTATTTCTTCTGTGATTTGTTTGTTATTCAGCAGCGTGTTGTTCAGCCTACATATGTTGGAATTTTTAACATTTTTTCTGCTGTAATTGAGATCTAATCTTACTGCATTGTGGTCAGAAAAGGTGCTTGGAATGACTTCATTTTTTTTTTTTTAATTTACTAAGCCTAGATTTATGGCCCAGGATGTGATCTATCCTGGAGAAGTTTCCATGTGCACTTGAGAAAAAGGTGAAATTCATTGTTTTGGAGTGAAATGTCCTATAGATATCAATTAGGTCTAACTAGTCTATTGTATCATTTAAAGTTTGTGTTTCTTTGTTAATTTTATGTTTACTTGATCTATCCATAGGTGTGTGTGGGGTATTAAAGTATCCCACTATTACTGTGTTATTGTTAATTTCTCCTTTCATACTTGTTAGCATTTGTCTTACATATTGTGGTGTTCCTATGTTGGATGCACATATATTTATAATTGTTATATCTTCTTCTTGGATTGATACTTTGATCATTATGTAGTGTCCTTCTTTGTCTCTTTTTACAGCCTTTGTTTTAAAGTCTATTTTATCTGATATGAGTATTGCTACTCCTGCTTTCTTTTGGTCCCTATTTGCATGGAAAATCTTTTTCCATCCCTTCACTTTCAGTCTTTATGTGTCCCCTGTTTTTAGGTGGGTCTCTTGTAGACAACATATATAGGGGTCTTGTTTTTGTATCCATTCAGCCAGTCTTTGTCTTTTGGTTGGGGCATTCAATCCATTTACGTTTAAGGTAATTATTGATAAGTATGATCCCGTTGCCATTTACTTTATTGTTTTGGGTTCGAGTTTATACACCATTTTTGTGTCTCCTGTCTAGAGAATATCCTTTAGCATTTGTTGGAGAGCTGGTTTGGTGGTGCTGAATTCTCTCAGCTTTTGCTTGTCTGTAAAGCTTTTGATTTCTCCTTCATATTTGAATGATATCCTTGCTGGGTACAGTAATCTGAGCTGTAGGTTATTTTCTTTTATCACTTTAAGTATGTCTTGCCATTCCCTCCTGGCCTGAAGAGTTTCCACTGAAAGATCATCTGTTATCCTTATGGGAATCCCCTTGTGTGTTGTTTGTTGTTTTTTCCCTTGCTGCTTTTAATATTTGTTCTTTGTGTTTGATCTTTGTTAATTTGATTAGTATCTGTCTTGGGGTATTTTGCCTTGGGTTTATCCTATTTGGGACTCTCTGGGTTTCTTGAACTTGGGTGATTATTTCCTTCCCCATTTTAGGGAATTTTTCAATGATTATCTCCTCAAGTATTTTCTCATGGTCTTTATTTTTGTCTTCTTCTTCTGGGACTCCTATGATTCGAATGTTGTGGTGTTTAATATTGTCCTGGAGGTCTCTGAGATTGTCCTCTTTTTTTTAATTCGTTTTTCTTTTTTTCCTCTCTGATTCACTTATTTCTATCATTCTATCTTCTATTTTGCTACTCCTGTCTTCTGCCTCCATTATTCTAGTATTTGTTGCCTCCAGAGTGTTTTTGATCTCATTTATTGCATTATTCATTATATATTGACTCTTTTTTTTTTTTTTTTCATTGTAAACGTTTTGTATTTATAGGTACAGATCTCTCTCTCTTTTTTTTTTAGGTTAATTTTTCTTTTTTTTTTCTTTTTTTAAAAATTTATTTTATTTTTAAACTTTACAATATTGTATTAGTTTTGCCAAATATCAAAATGAATCCGCCACAGGTGTTATTTCTTCTAGGTCCTTGTTAAACCTTTCTTGCATCTTCTCAATCCTTGCCTCCAGGCTATTTATATGTGATTCCATTTTATTTCAATATTTTGAATCATTTTCACTATCATTATTTGTAATTCTTTATCAGGTAGATTCCCTATCTCTTCCTCTTTTGTTTGGTGTGGTGGGCATTTATCCTGTTCCTTTACCTGCTGGATATTCCTCTGTGTCTTCATCTTGTTTATATTGCTGAGTTTGGGGTGGCCTTTCTGTATTCTGGCAGTTTGTGGAGTTCTCTTTATTGTGGAGTTTCCTCGCTGTGTGTGGGTTTGTACAGGTGGCTTGTTAAGGTTTCTTGGTTAAGGAAGCTTGTGTCGGTGTTCTGGTGGGTGGAGCTGGATTTCTTCTCTCTGGAGTGCAATGAAGTGTATAGTAGTGAGTTATGAGATGTCAATGGATTTGGAGTGACTTTGGGCAGCCTGTATATTGAAGCTCAGGGCTGTGTTCCTGTGTTGCTGGAGAATTTGCATTGTATGTCTTGCCCTGGAACTTGTTGGCCCTTGAGTGGTGCTTGGTTTCGGTGTAGGTATGGAGGCATTTGATGAGCTCCTATCACTTAATGTGCCCTGGAGTCAGGTGTTCTATGATATTCTCAGGATTTGGACTTAAGCCTTCTGCTTCTGGTTTTCAGTCTTATTTTTACAGTAGTCTCAAGACTTCTCCTTCTATACAACAACATTGATAAAACATTTAGGTTAAAGATGAAAAGTTTCTCCACAGTGAGGGTCACCCAGAAAGGTCCACAGAGTTACATGGAGAAAAGAAGAGGGAAGAGGGAGTTAGAGGTGACCCGAATGAGATGAGGTGGAATCAAAAGTGGAGAGAGCAAGCTAGCCAGTAATCACTTCCTTATGTGCACTCCACAGTCTGGACCACTCAGAGATGTTCATGGATTTACGCAGAGAAGAGAAGAGGGAGGAAGGAGACAGAGGTGGTCAGGAGGATAAATGAGAGGAATGAAAAGGAGAGAGACAGATCCATCCAGTAGTCAGTTCCCTAAGTGTCCTCCACTGTCTGGAATACACAGAGATTCAGAGAGTTGGGTAGAGAAGAGAAGGGGGAGGGAGGAGACAGAGGTGACCTAGTAGAGAGAAGTGAGAGTCCAAAGGGGGAGAGAGCAGTTAAGCCAGTAATCTTGCTCCCAAGTAAAAATAGGTACTGAAGATTGGGTTCTTAACAATAACCCTGTGTTCGAGACAGCAAAAGAGACACTGATGTATGGAACAGTCTTATGGACTCTGTGGGAGAGGGAGAGGGTGGGAAGATTTGGGAGAATGGCATTGAAACATGTAAAATATCATGTATGAAACGAGATGCCAGTCCAGGTTCAATGCACGATACTGGATGCTTGGGGCTAGTGCACTGGGACGACCCAGAGGGATGGTATGGGGAGGGAGGAGGGAGGAGGGTTCAGGATGGGGAGCACATGTATACCTGTGATGGATTCATTTTGATATTTGGCAAAACTAATACAATTATGTAAAGTTTAAAAATAAAATTTAAAAAAAGGTACAAAATTGATAACAAATACCAAAAAGCAAAGATTAAAATTCTAGAGTAGACATTGGATTTTCAAAAATACAATATTAAAGAAAAGAAGAAGAAGAAGAAGAAAAAAAAAAACAAAGTCACAAAGTTATTAATATATATATATATATGAAGTTTGCTTTAAAAAATAGTCTTTTTTTTGAAAAGTAAAAGTAGGTTATAAAAATGAAAATTAAAGGAGTAATAGAGGACTTAAAATTTTTAAAAAGTTAAAAAAAGAAAAAAAAAAAGAAGAAGAAGAAAGGGAAAAAAAAGGAAAGAATGATCATAAAAATAGTAAAAATATATCTAGGACTTTCTCTGGTGTTATTGTGGGCAGTGTGGGGTCAGTTCATTTTCGGATAGTTTCTTAGTCCAGCTTATATTTCTGAAGATCTATAGGCCCCTTCCTATGTAGTCGGTACTAACAATAGGGTTTTAATCTATTACACCTGTCACTTCCAAGGTGGTTCCCTCTGTTTTAGCTTCTGTTTGCTGGTCTCTTCAGTGTCTGATTTCTGCCCTGACACAAGGGGGTGGTGGTGGACACTTTTTTTAAAGGCTCACTTGTTCAGTCGCTCTGTGGGGAGGGAGGGACGCTGCAAACAAATAAAACTGGCGTGAGCTCATAGTGTCTCAGCCACACTGGGCCTGCCCCCACTCACGGCGCGTGCACCCTCCCTGCCCACACAGCTCAGGCTCTAGGTTGCTCCGCCGGGAACCGTCCAAGGCCGGCCCTTGGCTGTATGCACCTCCCAGGTCTAAGCCACTCAGGTTCAGGCACTTGGGTAGTCCTCAGAGGCACAGACTCCATCGGGCCTGCGTTTTGTGCCCTTCCCAGCTCTGAGCAGCTCGGGTGATGAGGTGTTTGGCGAGCGCGGTCACTGCGACTTATGCCTCTCCCTTCTCTGCCGCTCGGTTTTCTGGGTGTACAACCAGTGCACCTTCTCAGGCGGATGACTGTCCAGAACCCCAAGAAGTCTTAGTAAGCAAAGAAGCCTGCTTGCATTTTGGTAGATAATGTCTCTCTGGGACTGCAATTGCCCTCTTTTGGCTCTGGCTGCCTGTCACCTGAGGGGGATGGTCTGCAGCCAGCTAGTTCTGTTCTGCCCTTTATTCTGTGCGAGGGCCTGGCAGTGTCTTAGGGCCTTTCACGTGGTGGCTATCCCACAGCCTGGTTTGCTAGCCCAAATTAGTTCACTCTGATTACCCTTGGGGGCATTCAGGCCCGATCCTTACTCTAAACAATGGAGCCCGCGCCTCTTTGTCCAGCCCCTGCTTGCTAGTGGCAGGTGCAGGCGTCTGCGCTGCTTCTCCGATGGGGGAGTTACAGTTGGGCTCCTTATCTATGGGTTTTAATTATTTACTTATTTTTCCTCCCTATTATGTTTCCTTCTGTGCTTCCAAGGCTCGGCACAGACTCGGCACTGAGAGTGTTCCCTGGTGTTTGGAAACTTCTCTCTTTTTAAGACTCCCTTCCCAGACGGAGCTCCGTCCCTCCTTCTTTGGTCTCTTTTTTTCGTCTTTTATATTTTTTCCTACCTCCTTTCGAAGACAATGGGATGCTTTTCTGGGTACCTGATGTCCTCTGCCAGCATTCAGAAGTTGTTTTGTGGATTTTACTCAGCGTTTAAATGTTCTTTTGATGAATTTGTGGGGAAAAAGTGGTCTCCCCGTCCTATTCCTCCGCCATCTTAGGACCACCTCCTAAGTACATGTTTTCTTTTTACTTTTTGACTTGTGGAAACAAAGTAATAGATTTATTAAGATCAGTGATTCTTCCTTAATCATGTTTATAACTTGCCTTGGAATTTGGACCATCCTGTGTATATTAGCACTCCAAAACATTAGTTCAGTTAAAAATTCTATCTAGAATTCTTTCAAAAATATTGCTTGCTGGTATATTAAACATGGCATAGAGATTAATAGGCTTTTTAAAATGATTTTTTCCTTTAGTGGTTAGGATATGGAAGTGAATGTATGTAGATCTGTATTTGTCCGTATGGTTTTAAATAATTGGAGTCAAGTTTTTAGGACTTCTTTTGTATCATATATCAAAAAGAAACTTCCTGTAGTGATAATTGGTCCTCAGTTTTGGGATAATTGAAGACAATTCATGTGAAGGGATCTGTGAGTACACATATACATGTTTTGTTTAAATTTTTAATTTTCTTCTCAGATATGTATTACTGGTGCTTGATGCCAGAAAACTTCATTTTACAATAAAATATTTTACTTTATAATGTATTGTAAGTGACAACTGATGAAACATACTATGTATTACTTTAGGGACTTATTGAGGATACTGTCTTAACTCATCACTCATTCCCTTTATTAATTTAACATCAATTTTTTTCTTCTAAGCACAGAGTCTGAGTCAGATTAGTTGCCTTCAAGATATTTCATTATCATTATTGAAAATTAGTAAACTGATTATATTTCCCTTTCTTTCTTGACCAGGGATTTTCATCCATGCATCATAACTACAATGCTCAGATTTTGATAATTGTATGAAACATCCTCACTGTTGAAACTTCCTTACATTTACTGTGGTTCTAATTGTATATATATTTTAATTTTCACTTGTATTGAATATATATTGTTCTGTAGATAATTTCAAGATTTTATATTCATTTAATGCTAATAAAATCAGGTATCTAATTTTTATTTCTGTGCTTTAATATTGCCTTGCTATTCCCTTTCTAAGAGAAAAACATGCCACGCTTTTCTTGTTAAGCATAAGAAGCAGAAATATATTTTATTTGTTCAGAGTTATGATTAAATGTCCATATATATATATATATATATATTTTTTTTTTCCCCAAAAATGTCCTTGTATTTATCCCTGGTGTACTTTCTATCTTTCTAGATTAAGGGAAAAAGGAATATATATGTGTGTGTGTGTCTGTGTGTGTGTGTATAATCTGTCTGTCTATCTGTATATATATGGAAGTGACAGTGTTAGGCACTTAGTCATGTCTGACTTTTTGCAACACCATGGAATGTAGCCCTCCAGCCTCCCTGTCCATTGAATTCTCCAAGCAAGAAGGCTGGCATGGACAGCCATTCCCTTCTGCAGGGGATCTTCCCACCCCAGGGATCAAACCCTATTCTCCAGCTTTTCAGACAGATTCTTTACCATCTGAGCCACCAGGGAAGCCCATGTGTGTGTGTGTATATATATAGCATAGTTAAAACTATAATGAAATTAGGGAATGAAGCTATACCATCATTAAATTAAGAGAGATTTAAAAAATCTCAGATCATGCTTTGGTTTCTGACATGACACAATGAATGGTATAAGAATAGTTTGAAATCAGGAAAAGCACTAAAATGAACAAAATGAGTTTCAGTGTTAGAAAATATTAAGTAAGAAAAACTTTCTCCTCATAGTTTTGCATTTATCATGGTTTTTGAGGTGGCTTTAGTGCTTCCCTGGTGGCTCAGAGGTTAAAGCACCTGCCTGCAATGCAGGACACCTGGGTTTGATCCCTGGGTTGGGAAGATCCCCTAGAGAAGGAAATGGCAACCCACTCCAGTATTCTTGCCTGGAGAATCCCATGGACGGAGGAGTCTAGTGCGCTACAGTCCACGGGGTCGCAAAGAGTCGGATACGACTGAGCGACTTCACTTTCACTTAGTTATAAAATGAAAGTGGATACTGACTATACAGTATGATAGTGATTATGCAAATCTAGAGGCATACAGATAAGTACTCCATGACAAAAATAATTGGGAGGAATTCATTAAATTGTTACAACAGTTTTTTTTTTATATCATTCTTTGAATGTTGTTATATTCCAGTTTTCTTTTTAACAAACATATTTACTCCCTAAATAGTATTACATATTTAAATATAAAACTTTTATTGTCAAAAATGTATCATTCTGCCCCTGATGATTTTAATCATGGAGTAGATATTTCACTAGAAATAGTTTCTCTACCACTCTGGGAATAAATTTAGAGCATCACAAAGGTAGACCAAACCATTAGGCTCTTCATTTTGTGGCTCCTAAGGGAGAAGGCACTGGCAACCCACTCCAGTACTCTTGCCTGGAAACTCCCATGGACGGAGGAGCCTGGTGGGCTGCAGTCCATGGGGTTGTGAAGAGTCGGACGCGACTGAGCGACTTCACTTTCCCTTTTCACTTTCATGCATTAGAGAAGGAAATGGCAACCCACTCCAGTGTTCTTGCCTGGAGAATCCCAGGGACGGGGGAGCCTGGTGGGCTGCCGTCTATGGGATCACACAGAGTCGGACATGACTGATGTGACTTAGCAGCAAGGGAAAAGACTACTAAATTCTCAAATCCTATCGTAGCTGCTTTTGGTCCTTGCACTTTTGTCCCTGGAGGCAGGCAGAGCAATCTTTCTTTATAATTGTTCCACGGGGATGAGCAAACGTTTCATTATCAACAATTCCCAGTATATGATCTACCCTGGAAATATTAGGATGAGATAAAAAGCACACTCTTCTCTGCTGATGTACCTATAGAGTGGAGCCATGAAATTCTTTTCAGGCATAACTTCCTGGCAAATTTTACATTTGATCAGGAGCTGAATGAAGTTTCTAGTTTGATTTACTTTTCCCTACTGAAGAAAACAAAATGACCGCATTAAAATTTAAAAGAATTTGTCTCAAAAAAGAACCATGTTTATTAGAGAAATTTTCAACTTACATGATCTTTGTGTTTTATTTGTGAGCAAAATTTGTGGCCGACATACTTCATAGACAGATAATATTGAAAGAAGTGTATTTTACCAACCTTGGCCTCCAGTAAGTATTATTCTCAAAGGTAGAAGGTTTTAGGTAGAATCAAATAAAATGGAGATATTTTCAGAATATGTACACTGATATTATTTAAACTTTTCCCTAAGTAATGACAAGTTTTGTAGAACCAGAAATACAGAGTTGATGTAATCATGGTCTGCAATCAATGTGCATACTTAGAAATATAATTTTGGAAGAAATTTAATTTTGAATTATCAAGTTGTACAAGCATCCTGCTGTTTGAACATTTATACTAATATATGGTCTATAATTCAGCATATGCTACTGAAATTCACTAAAGATGAAATGAATATTTCATTAGATAATAATGTATACTAATATTACTGTTACTATAATAGTAAATATATTGGGAAAGAAAGAACAGTGCATGATGCATTAAACTATATATATCAAACAATTATATATGTATCAATTTATATATATATATATATCAAATTATCAATTATATATACCTCAAACAATTTTTGTTATTATATATCTAAAAATTTTTCAGGTTTGTTAAAATCAATCATAAATAAGAATATAGTATTATGGGTATTCCTTTTGCAGTAGATCTACCTTGGTAGAATATCAGATCCAATATTTAATAGCTCTGACTCTGGTTGGGTTAACTAAATTCACAGTGGTTTTTTTCTCATATGAAGAATGTGTCAAATGGTACTAACTATGGTATAATAATCTGATGGTAATTAAATGCATTAATAATGACAAACCTTAAAACAGTATCAGTCATTCTAACTATTCAATTGTATTAGGTTTTGCTACACTATATCCAAATATAGTTACCCTTATTTCTATATTTGATAGTCAAATTAAGAGTTTTCTTTTCATACTCTCTACAACCCTCTTCTCACTCTCTAGAAACATCAAACTATAACATCAAATATAAATATACCATGTTGTTTATAAAACCGCAAGCTTTTTGAAGTAATTCATGTCAAGTATCAAACTTTGATCTCAACCATTTGGAGCACTTGAACACTATGGGCAGAAGGAATATCACACAGGTGTCTGACTTCATCCTCATGGGACTGACAGATTCTAAAGAGATCCGGCTGGTCCTCTTCACCCTCTTTCTCCTGATATACCTGATCACTGTGCTGGGGAATGTGGGGATGATACTGATAATCCACCTGGACCCCCAGCTTCACACCCCCATGTACTTTTTCCTCAGTCACTTGTCATTTCTTGATCTCAGTTACTCAAGCGTCATCACCCCTAAAACCTTAGACAACTTACTAACTTCCAAGAAGAATACTTCATACCTGAACTGCTTCACTCAGATGTCTTTCTTTGTCTTCTTGGGCGCCACTGAATGTTTCCTTCTCTCCTGCATGGCCTATGATCGCTATGCAGCCATCTGCAGCCCTCTGCGTTACCAGGTGGTTATGTCCACCAGGCGATGCTGCTGTCTCATCTTTGGATCCTATTTGATTGGCTTTATGGACACCTCTGTCAATGTTCTGTGCTTGAGTAGATTGCATTTCTGCAACTCAAAGATAATTTATCACTTTTTCTGTGATGGACCAGCAATTTTAGCGCTGTCCTGCACTGACACACATGACATCGAAATCATCATATTCATTTCTGCTGGCTCCACCCTACTGGTGTCTCTTATCACAATATCTGTGTCCTATATGTCCATCCTGTCCACTATCCTTAAAATCACTTCCACTGCAGGGAAGCAGAAAGCCTTCTCTACCTGTGCCTCCCATCTCCTGGCGGTCACCATCTTCTATGGCACTATGATTTTCACTTACTTAAAACCAAGTAAGTCCTACTCCTTGGGAAAGGATCAAGTGGCTTCTGTTTTTTATACTATTGTCATCCCCATGCTGAACCCCCTTATATACAGCCTTAGAAACAAAGAAGTAAAAAAATGCACTCAATAGGGTCATGAAGAAGAGAAAGGACTCCAAATAATTAAAGTAACAATGATGTTAAACTTCAAAGTCATTTTTCTTTTCATTCCTGTAGTGTATTTCCTTGCTGTCTCTTCAGAGACAAATAGAATTGTTTGTTTATTTATTTTGCTGAGCCATCATTTGCCTAACTAAATGTAATCTATCTAAATATAAAAAATATAATTTTATTTTTAAGAATATGCCTTTGGAAATCGATATTATAATTGGAAACCAGAACCATGTTAAACCTAGTCTAACTATATACATTTTTAAGTGAAACTGATTTCCTAAATGAAAAAGTATAGTTGTCAGCTTTTCAAATATGTCATATATATTCTAAAACGTAATCCAACTTCAGAGAATGTTATGATGGAAAAGAGGTCAATTTTGGGAACAATGATGCCAATTTCAGAAGTCATTTCCTTTACTTTAGAGAGAAGCGTTATAGCAGAGTGATTATGAACACTTGCTTGGGAACCAAACATTCCAAAATTTAGATTCTAGGACTGCTGCTCTATTACTTATATAAACCATAAATCACTGAAAATTCAAGCCTCAAGTTTCCTCAACTGCACTAGATAAATAATAATTCCTCGTCCATAGAGTTACTATAAGGGGCTTCCCAGGTGGCTCAGTGGTAAACAATCCATCTGTCTATGCAAGAGACATGTGTTTGATCCCTGGGTCTGGAAGATCGCTGGAGAAGGAAATGACAACCCACTCCAGTGTTCTTGACTAGAAAATTCCATGGACAGAGAAGCCTGGTGGGCTATAGTCCATGGGTTTGCAAAGAGTCTGACAGGACTGAGTGACTGAGCATACATGCACACACACAGTTACTATAAAGATTAAATCAATTCATGTATGCAAATCATTTAAGGCAGTACTAATAAATGTTGGCCATTATCATAAGAATATTGATATCCCTCCAGTATTTTTAACACACAGTGACTTCTTTGTAATGGATATATAGTTGTGTTTTATTAGTTATTTTAGGTTGGTTTAAAAGGCAAACACACAAACAGCTAAGGAAACACTCACCACATCACAATTTTGGCTTTTGAGTGGAATATGTTAACATTGTAAAAATTTGAAAAATATTGAAAATTTAAGGAAATAAAAATGCACTGGAAGTTATTATGTGTTTAGTACGTGTTCTTCTAGATTGATAATTGTGTAGGTTTTGTGTGTATATATTATGAACATGTGTGATATTTCTGACATTTCCTACATTTTTGAGACTTTCTTCATACACTTACATGTATAAACTTGAATATTCTTTTTATCATTGAAATCTAAGATAACTAAGTTTGTATGTGGGAAAGATGCTCATTTTGCCATTCTATGGACATGAAATATTAAATTCATCAAGTTAACATTCTGCATGAAATGTTATAATTTTGATGACTCCCTGAAAATATTGATTTTATTTTTTAAATTTTTTATTTATTATTTATTTATTTTGGAGTGTAATAGCTTTACATAAGTGTGTTAGTTTCTGCTGTACAACAGAGTGAATCACTTATTACACACATATCCCCTCACTCTGAGCCTCTCTCCACGCTTTCACTTTACATGAAACACTGAGTGGTAATGAAAGAATTTGGGAAATCACATGTAAATGTTTATTGAAGGGAAGTGAAGATTAATTTGAAGAAGTATTTTTAAAAGAAAATGTATTTGTATAATATTTCTCTCTCACCAAATATATTGTAAGCTCTTTGAGAAAAGAATTTGGTTAGTCATAGTTTTACTCTCCACAACATGTAGCAAATGTATAACTTATTCAATATGCAAGTAAGTATTTTCTTTCATTTTTGCTTGCTGGTGAAGGCACAGTGATGAATTCATTAAAATGAAAGATTTTACTTCATTCAAGTTTATATTATGTTTTGGTATTTGCACTTCTTCCTGTGGCTTCCCAGGTGGCATTGTGGTAAAGTACCTGCCTGCCACTGCAAGAGACATAAGAGATGTGGCTTGATCCCTGGGTTGGGAAGATCCCTGGAGGACAGCATAGCAACCTACTCCAGTCCTCTTGCCTCGAGAATCATGTGGACAGAGGAGCCTGGCAGGCTACAGTCCATGGGGTCACACAGAGTCAGACATTCCTGAAGATACATAGCAAGCACAATGGTGAATATTAGCACTCAAAAAATATTATTTTAATTCAAAATTCTGACTATCAAAAAAACTCTTAACACTTGTGCAAAATATGGCCTAGTGAGTGATTAACCAATAGATTTCATTTCCAATTACTTTTTCCTTTGTAGTTCAGCTCAGTTCAGTTCAGTCACTCAGTAGTGCCCAACTCTTTGTGAGCCCATGGACTGCAGCACACCAGGCCTCCCTGTCCATCGCCAACTCCCAGGGCTTACCCAAACTCATGTCCATTGAGACAGCATCTCTAATTTTCTTGAAGAAATATCTAGTCTTTCCCATTCTATTGTTTTCCTCTATTTCTTTGCACTGATCATTGAGGAAGGCTTTCTTATCTCTCCTTGCTATTTCTTTGAACTCTGCCTTCAAATTGGTATATCTTTCCTTTTCTCCTTTGCTTTTTGCATCTCTTCTTTTCACAGCTAATTTGTAAGGCCTCCTGAGACAGCCATTTTGCTTTTTTGCATTTCTTTTTCTTGGAGATGATCCATTGTAGTTAGGATATGGAAATGAGTGTACACATAATTATATTTTGTTCATATGATTTAAAATCATTGGAGTCAACTGGTTAGGACTTCTCATACACCATACATCACAAACAAATCTCCTATAGACCTATCAGTCTTCAGTCTTGAGAGTAGCTGAAGACAATTCATGAGAAGGGGTCTGTGTGTGTATATGTACATGTTTGGTCTAAATTTTTAGTTTTCTTCTCTGATCTATATTATTGGTGTCTGCCTCCTACAAACTTCATTTTACAATTAAGTATTTTACACTATAAATCATTGTGACAACTGATGAAGCACAGTATGCATTATTTTAAGGACTTATTAAGACTGTCTTTTTTTAAAATATTTATTGGGAGCGGTCCTAAAATGGGGGAGAAATAGGATGGGGAGACCACTTTCTCCCCCAAATTCATCAAAAGATCATTTAAACACTGAGCAAATTTCACAAAACAACTTCTGAATGCTGGTGGAGGACACCAGCACCCAGAAATGCAGCCCATTCTCTTCAAAAGGATGTAGGACAAAATATAAAAGATAAAAAGAGAGACAAAAGAGTTAGGGACAGAGACCTGCCCCGGGGAGGGAGTCATGAAAGAGGAGAAGTTTCTAAACACCAGGAAATCCTCTCACTGGTGGGTCTGTGGGGAGTTTTGGAATCTCAGAGGGCAACATAACTGGGAGGGGTGGGGGGGAAGAACCCACAGATTATGTGCCTAGTCACGACTCCCAGCGGAGAAGTAGCCCAGATGCTTGAGTCCACCAGCAGCGAGCAGGCTTGAACAGGGAGGCATTTTGCATGGCTTAGGGTGGGGACAGGGCCTGGATTCCGTGAGGACAATCTGAGGGAGCAAATGTGATATAGTAATATCCCAAACTGTGGGATAATCAGAGAGAAAAAAAGAGAGAGAGCCTGGCCCACTCACAGAACAAAGGATTGAGGGGACACCAGAGGAGAGCTAGCCGGCTGTGGACTGGCCCCTCCCCCAAGCCCCCCACCAGAGGCTGAGAGCCAGGTGGGCGACAGCCAGAGCCTGAAGGCGAGGGGCAATCTTGACCACAGAGATGGCATCCTCCACCAAACTGTGAGCATTCTCCCAGTTATTAACCAATCTTCCTGGGATCCTGGACGGTTGACATCCACCAGGAGGGTTGCAGTCAGAGATCAGCTCCCCAGAGGAGACACACCTGAGACAGTGCTCTTGCTGCACACCCAGGAAACCAAAGTTCTCGGACCAGGGAGGTGATAAGAGTCACTGCCCAGCTGGGAGAGTGCACTCTCCAAGCACCTGGTCTCCTGAGCTGCTCAGACCTGGGAAGGGCACAAAATGCAGGCCCAACCAAGTTTGTGCCTTGGTGGAGTATGCAAGAACCTGAACCTGAGTGGCTTAGACCTGGGAAGTGCACGCACCCCAGGACCTGCTTTAGACAGTTCCCCTGCAGAGCAACCTGGAGCCTGAGCAGTGTAGACCGGGAAAGTACACATACCATGAGCGGGGGCAAACCCAGTGTGGCCCAGACGCTGTGAGTACTCCCCACACATGCCAGTGATATTTCTTTGCAGTGTTTCTCCCTTCCCACAGCACAACTGAACAAGTTAGCCTAAATAAGTGACCATCTTTGCCCCCTTGTGTCAGGGTGGAAATTAGACACTTAAGAGACTTGCAAACAGAGGAAGCCAAAATAAACAAAGAAGACGGAACTGCTCTGGAAGTGACAGGTGCAACAGATTAAAATCCCGTAGTTAGCACTGACCACACTTGAAGGTGCCTATAAACGATGAGAAGAAATATAAGCTAAAACAAGGAAAGATATGAAATTGAACTGACCCCACTGTCCTCAACAGCTCCAAAGAAATTCCTAGATATATTTTACTATTATCATTTTTAATTTTTTTTAATTTTTAAGTTCTTTATTATTTCTTTAATTTTCATTTTTATAACCTACTATTACCTTGCAAGAAAAGACCTCACTTTTAAAGCAAACTTCATATATATTTTTAATAATTTTTCTGATTTTGTTTTGTTAATATTGTATTTTTGAGAGTCTAACCTCTACTCTAGATTTTTAATCTTTGCTTTTTGGTATTTGTTATCAATTTTGTACCTTAAGAATCCAATCTTAAGTGTCCATTTTTACTTAGGAATGTGATTGATGGCTTGATTGCTCTCTCCCTCTTTTGATGCGCCTTTTTCTCCCCCAGGTCACCTCTATCTCCTCCCTCCCCCTTCTCTTCTCTACCTAACTCTATAAATCTGTTTGGGTATTCAGTGCTGTGGATAACATTTAGGAAATGGATTACTGGCAAGATCTGTCTCTCTCCTTTTGACTCCCCCTCTTCTCCTCTTGGTCACCTCTATCTCCTTCCTCCCTCTTCTCTTCTCCGTGTTACTCTGTGAACCTCTCTCAGTGTCCCTCACTGTGGAGAATCTTTTCACCATTAACCTAGATGTTTTATCATTGGTGCTGTTTTATCATTGTCTTATCAATGTTTTATCATTGTCTTATCAATGTTTTATCATTGTCTCAAGACTTGAGACAACTGTAAGAATAAGACTGAAAGCCAGAGGCAGGAGGCTTAAATCCAAAACTTGAGAACTCCAGAAAACCCCTGACTCCAAGGAACATTAATAAACAAGAGCTCATCCAAAAGCCTCCAAACACTGAAACCAAGCTCCACCCAAGAGCCAACAAGTTTCAGAGCAAGACATACCAAACTAACTCTCCAACAATGCAGGAACATAACCCTGAGCATTAAGATACAAGCAGCCAAAAGTCACACACACCTCAAAACTCACTACTGGACACTTCATTGCACTCCAGAGAGAATAGATCCCTCTCCACCCACAAGAACACTGACACAAATGTCCCTAACCAGAAAACCTTGACAAGCCACTCATCCAACCCCACCCACAGGGAGGAACCTCCACAATAAAAAGGAACCACAAACTTCCAACATACATAAAGGCCACCCCAAAAACAGCAATCTAAACATAATAAAAATATTATTCAGCAGGAAAAGGAACATGATAAATGTTCACCAAACCAAACAAAAGAGGAGGAGATAGGGAGTCTACCTGAAAAAGAATTCAGAATAATGATAGTAAAAATGATCCAAAATCTTGAAAACAAAATGGAGTTGCAGATAATAATCTAGAGACAAGGATTGAGAAGATGCAAGAAATGTTTAACAACGACTTAGAAGAAATAAAAAAGAGTCAATCCATAATGAATAATGGAATAAATGAGACCAAAACACTCTGGAGGAAACCAACAGTAGAATAACTGAGTCAGAAGATAGGATAAGTGAAGTGGAAGATAGAGTGATGGAAATAAATGAAGCAGAGAGAAAAAAGAAGAAAAGAATTAAAAGAAATGAGGACAACCTCAGAGACTTCTGGGACAACGTCAAATGCCCCAACATTCTAATCATAGGCATTCCAGAAGAAGAAGACAAAAATAAAGGCCATGAGAAAATATTTGAGATAATAGTTGAAAACTTTCTAAAATGGGGAAGGAAATAGCAACCCAAGTCCAAGAAACCCAGAGAGTCCCAAACAGGATAAACCTAAAGCGAAACACCCCAAGACATGTATTAATCAAATTGACAAAGATCAAACACAAAGAACAAATATTAAAAGCAGCAAGGGAAAAGCAGCAAATAACACACAAGGGGATTTCCATAAGGATAACAAGTGATTTTTCAATGGAAGCTCTTAAGGCCAGAAGGGAATGGCAGGACATACTTAAAGTGATGAAAGAGAAAAACCTACAACCCAGATTACTGCACCCAGCAAGGATCTCATTCAAATATGGAGAAATCAAAAGCTTTATAGACAAGCAAAAGCTGAGAGAATACAGTACCACCAAACCAGCTCTCCAACAAATGCAAAAGAATCTTCTCTAGACAGGAAACACACAAAAGGTTTGTAAACTCGAATCAAAAACAACAAAGTAAATGGCAACGGGATCATCCTCATCAATAATTACCTTAAATGTAAATAGGTTGAATGCCCAAACCAAAAGACAAAGATTGGCTGAATGGACACAAAAACAAGACCCTTATATATGCTGTCTAAAAAAGACCCACTTCAAACCTAGGGAAATATACAAAATGAAAGTGAAGGGCTGGAAAAACATATTTAATGTAAATGGAGACCAAAAGAAAGCAGGAATAGCAATACTCATATCAGATAAAATAGACCTTGAAATAATGGCCGTGAAAAGAGACAAAGAAGGACACTACATAATGATCAAAGGATCAATCCAAGAAGGAGACATAACAATTATAAATATATATGCACCCAACATAGAAACACCGCAATATGTAAGGCAAATGCTAACAAGAATGAAAAGGAAAATTAACAGTAACACAATCATATTGGGAGATTTTAATACCCCACTCACACCTATGGATAGATCAGTCAAACAAAAAATTAGCAAGGAATCACAAACTTTAAATGATACAATGGACCAGTTAGACCTAATTGATATCTATAGGACATTTACCCCAAAACAATGAATTTCACCTTTTTCTCAAGTGCACACGGAACATTCTTCAGGATAGATCACATCCTGGGTCATAAATCTAGCCTTGGTAAATAAAAAAAAAGAAAGAAAGAAATCATTCCAAGCATTTTTTCTGATAACAATATGGTAAGATTAGATGTCCACTACAGGGAAAAAAAAAAAATTAAAAATACAAACATATGGAAGCTAAACAACACACTTCTTAATAACCAAAAAATCTCAGAAGAAATCAAAAAATAAATCAAAATATGCATAGAAATGAATGAAAATGAAAACACAGCAACACAAAACCTATGCAATTCAGTAAAAGCAGTGCTAAGGGGAAGGTTCATAGCAATACAAGCTTACCTCAAGAAACAAGAGAAAAATCAAATAAATAACCTAACTCTACACCTAACACAACTAGAAAAAGAAGAATTGAAGAATCCCAGGGTTAATAGAAGGGAAAAAAATCATAAGAACTAGGGTAGAAATAAATGAAAAAGAAAGGAGACCATAGAAAAAATCAACAAAACTAAAAGCTGGTTCTTTGAGAAGATAAATAAAATAGATAAACCATTAGCCAGACTCATTAAGAAAAAATGGGAGAAGAATCAAATGAACAAAATTAGAAATTAAAATGGAGAAATTACAACAGACAACACAGAAATACAAAGGATCATAAGAGACTACTGTCAGCAACTCTATGCCAATAAAATAGACAACTTGGAAGAAATGGACAAATTCTTAGAAAAGTATAACTTCCAAAACTGAACCAGGAAGATTGAAGATCTTAACAGACTAGTCACAAGCACAAAAAAGAAACTGTTATCAGAAATTTTCCAACAAAAGCCCAGGACCAGACGGATTCACAGCTGAATCCTATCAAAATTTTAGAGAAGAGCTAACACCTATCCTACTTAAACTCTTCCAGAAAATTGCAGAGGAAGATAAACTTCCAAACTCATTCTATGAGGGCATCATCACCCTAATACCAAATCCAGACAAAGATGCCACAAAAAAAGAAAACTACAGGTCAATATCACTGATGAACATAGATGCAAAAATCCTTAACAAAATTCTAGCAAACAGAATCCAACAACATATTTAAAAGATCATACATCTTGAGCAAGTGGGCTTTATCCCAGGAGTGCAAGGATTCTTCAACATTTGCAAATCAATCAATGTGATACACCACAGTAACAAATTGAAAGATAAAAACCAAATAGATGCAGAGAAAGCCTTTGACAAAATTCAACATCCATTTATGAGAAAACCCTCCAGAAAGCAGGCATAGAAGTAACATACCTCAACCTAATAAAAGCCATATATGATAAACCCACAACAAACATTATCCTCAATGATGAAAAATTGAAACCATTTCCCCTAAAGTCAGGAACAAGACAAGGGTGCCCACTCTCACCACTACTATTCAACATATTTTTGGAAGTTTTAGCCACAGCAATCAGAGCATAAAAAGAAATAAAAGGAATCCAAATTGGAAAAGAAGAAGTAAAACATTTACTGTTTGCAGATGACATGATCCTCTACATAGAAAATCCTAAAGACTCCACCAGAAAATTACTAGAGCTAATCAATGAATACAGTAAATTTGCAGGATATAAAATAAACACACAGAAACCCCTTGCATTCCTATACAGTCATAATGAGAGAACAGAAAGAGAAATTAAGGAAACAACTCTATTCACCATTGCAATGAAAACAACAAAATACTTAAGAATAAATCTACCTCATTTATTTGGGAGAATGGCATTGAAATATGTATAATATCATATATGAAACGAGTTGCCAGTCCAGGTTCAATGCTCGATACTGGATGCTTGGGGCTGGTGCACTGAGACGACCCAGAGGGATGGTATAGGGAGGGAGGAGAGAGAAGGGTTCAGGATGGGGAACACATGTATACCTGTGGCAGATCCATTTTGATATATGGCAAAACGGATACAATATTGTAAAGTTAAATAAAATAAAGTAAAAGAATAAATCTACCTCAGCAGTGGCCACAGGACTGGAAAAGGTCCGTTTTCATTCCAATCCCAAAGAAAGGCAATGCCAAAGAATGCTCAAACTACCACACAATTGCACTCATCTCACATGCTAGTAAAGTAATGCTCAAAATTCTCCAAGCCAGGCTTCAGCAACACGTGAACTGTGAACTTCCAGAAGTTCAAGCTGGTTTTAGAAAAGGCAGAGGAACCAGAGATCAAATTGCCAACATCTGATGGGTCATGGAAAAAACAAGGTAGTTCCAGAAAAACATCTACTTCTGCTTTATTGACTATGCCAAAGCCTTTGACTGTGTGGATCACAATAAACTGTGGGAAATTCTGAAAGAGATGGGAATATTGGACCACTTGATCTGCCTCTTGAGAAACCTATATGCAGGTCAGGAAGCAACAGTTAGAACTGGACATGGAACAACAGACTGGTTCCAAATAGGAAAAGGAGGACGTCAAGTCTGTATATTGCCACCCTGCTTATTTAACTTATATGCAAAGTACATCATGAGAAACGCTGGGCTGGAAGAAGCACAAGCTGTAATTAAGATTGCCAGGAGAAATATCAATAACCTCAGATATGCAGATGACACCACCCTTATGGCAGAAAGTGAAGAAGGACTAAACAGCCTCTTGATGAAAGTGAAACAGGAGAGTGAAAAAGTTGGCTTAAAGCTCAACATTCAGAAAACTAAGATCATCGCATCCAGCCCCATTACTTCATGGCAAATAGATGGGAAACAGTGGCTGAATTTATTTTTTTGGAGCTCCAAAATCACTGCAGATGGTGACTGCCGCCATGAAATTTAAAGATGTTTACTCCTTGGAAGGAAAGTTATGACCAACCTAGATAGCATATTCAAAAGCAGAGACATTACTTTGCCAACCAAGGCCCATGTAGTCCAGGCTATGGTTTTTCCAGTGGTCATGTATGGATGTGAAAGTTGGACTATAAAGAAAGTTGAGCATGGAAGGATTGATGCTTTTGAACTACTGTGTTGGAGAAGACTCTTGAGAGACCCTTGGACTGCAAGGAGATCCAACCAGTCCATCCTAAAGGAGATAAGTCCTGAGTGTTCATTGAAAAGACTGATGTTGAAGCTGAAACTCCAACACTTTGGCCACCTGATGTGAAGAGCTGATTCATTGGGAAATCCTTGATGCTGGAAAAGATTTAAGGCAGGAGAAGAAGGGGATGACAGAGGGTGAGATGGTTGGATGCCATCACCGACTCAGTGGACAAGGGTTTCAGTGGAACACAGGAGTTGGTGATGGACAGGGAGGCCTGGCGTGCTGCAGTTCCTGTGATCTCAAAGAGTCGGACATGACTGAGTGACTGAACTGAAATCTACCTAAAGAAACAAAAGGCTTATATATAGAAAAGTATAAAACACTGATGAAAGAAATCAAAGACGAAACAAATAGATGGAGAAATATACCATGTTCATAGATTGGAAGAATCAATATAGTGAAAATGAGTATATCACCCAAAACAATCTATAGATTCAATGCAATCCCTATCAAGCTACCAATGGTATTTTTCACAGAACTAGAACAAATAATTTCACAATTTTTATGGAAATACAAAAAAACTCAAAAAGCCAAAGCAATCTTGAGAAAGAAGAATGGAACTGGAGGAATCAACCTGCCTGACTTCAACTATATTACAAGCTACAGTCATCAAGACAGTATGGTACTGGCACAAAAGCAGAAAAATAGATCAATGGAACAAAATTGGAAGCCCAGAGATTAATCCAGACATCTATGGAAACCTTATCTTTGACAAAGGGAGCAAGACTATACAATGGAGAAAAGATAAGCTCTTTAAGAAATGGTGCTAGGAAAACTTGTCAACAACCCCTTGTAAAAGAATGAAACTAGAACACTTTCTAATGCCATACACAAAAATAAACTCAAAATGGATTACAGATCTGAACATAAGACCAGAAACTATAAAACTCCTAGAGGGATACATAGGCAAACAGTCTTTGACATAAGTCACAGCAGGATCCTCTATGACCCACCTCCCAGAGTAATAGAAATAAATGCAAAAATAAACAAGTGGGGCCTAATTAAAATTAAAAGCTTTTGCACACTGAAGGAAACTATAAGCAAGGTGAAAAGACAGCCTTCAGAATGGGAGAAAATAATAGCAAACGAAGCAACTGACAAAGAATTAATCTTAAAAATATACAAGTAACTCCTTCAGCTCAATTCCAGAAAAATGAATGACCCAATCAAAAAATGGACCAAAGAACTAAACAGCATTTCTCCAAAGAAGACATACAGATGGCTAACAAACACATGAAAAGATGCTCAACATCACTCATTGTCAGAGAAATGCAAATCAAAACCACAATGAGTTACCATCTCATGCCAGTCACAATGGCTGGTATCCAAAAGTCTACAAACAATAAATGTTGGAGAGGGCACGGAGAAAAGGGAACCCTCTTACACTGTTGGTGGGAATGCAAACTAGTACAGCCACTATGGAGAACAGTGTGGAGATTGCCATAGGACCCAGCAATCCCACTGCTGGGCATACACACCGAGGAAACCAGAATTGAAAGAGACACATGTACCCCAATGTTCATCACAGCACTGTTTACTATAGCTAGGACATGGAAGCAATCTAGATGTCCATCGGCAGATGAATGGATAAGAAAGCAGTGGTACATATACACAATGGAATATTGTTCAGCTATTAAAAAGAATGAATTTTAATCAGTTCTAATGAGGTGGATGAAACTGGAGCCTATTATACAGAGTGAAGTAAGTCAGAAAGAAAAACACCAATACAGTCTATTAACACATATATATGGAATTTAGAAAGATGGTAACAATGACCCTGTATACGAGATAGCAAAAGAGACACAGATGTAAAGAACAGACTTGGACTCTATAAGAGAAAGAGAGGGTGGGATGATTTGGGAGAATAGCATTGAATCATGTATATTATCATATGTGAAATAGATCACCAGTCCAGGTTCGATGCATGAAACAGGGTGTTCAGGGCTCGTGCTTTGGGATAACCATGAGGGAGGTGGGAGGGGCGTTCAAGATGGGGAACACATGTCCACCTATGGCTGATTCATGTTAATGTATGGTAAAAACCACTACAATATTTTAAAGTAATTAGCCTCCAATTAAAATAAATTTTAAAAAAGAAGAAAAGCTTCTGTTCAAGTGAAACATTTCCCTGTTCAGTTTTACTGACAGGCACCCAAGGCAAAAGAGATTCCATGTTGGGGCTAATAATTTATTTCAAGTCTTTCCACTCAATTTTTCTGGGATACAAAAATTCTTTAAAAAACAAAAGAGTCTATTTAAAAAGTTAAGAGGCAAGATTGTTACTCATGAGAAGAAAGGTGTATTTGAGTATTACGAAATAAAAGGTTAAAGGGGGTTTTCATCATTTTTTGTCTTTATATTTCAGCATGACTTAATTCCTTTTAGTAGCAAGCAGGCATGAATTACCATATTACCTATGTCAATAAAAAATTAGTGAGTCTGAGAAAGAAATGGAAAATTTTATTCAAGCCAAATTGAGAACTATAACATCTCAGAAAACTCTGAGAAGCCTTCTGCACTTTAGAAGTCAGGTTGTTGTTATTTGTTGTTCAGTTGCTAAGTTGTGTTCAACTCTTTGCAACCCCATTAGCTACAGCAAGAAGTTAAGGCACAGTTATAGAAGTTTTTTGATACAGAGGGATGTACATTAAATAATGGATTATTGACAGGTTGAAAAAAGTGAAAGTCACTCAGTCGTGTCCAACTCTTTGTGACCTCATGGACTGTATAGTCCATGGGATTCTCCAGGCCAGAATATTGGAGTGGGTACTCTTTCCCTTCTCCAGGGGATCGTCAGAACCCAGGGACTGAGCCCAGGTCTCCCACGTTGCAGGTAGATTCTTTACCAACTGAGCAATCAGGGAAGCCCATTGACAGGTTACACAATCCAAATCTAAATATGCCCATGGCCCCTTACAAGATCAAGAAGCAAGGTTTTCTTTTAAGGAGCTGTTGACGCTGGGAGAGGGTTGGTCTTTACGATTGAGCACGTGTTTCTGTTGACCGGTCGATTCGTAATGCTGATACACGATGCACAGCACAGAGGAGCGAGGAGACCAGAGGACATCAAAACTCTTTTTTTATCTCTAAATTTTTCTTGTGTCATCATAAAATATGAATTTTATTTCACATATATGAAATAGAACTTTAAAAAGATTTAATGTGGTTTTGCAAGTGTTTATAAATATATTGTATATAAATATTGACATTTATAATATACTTAAAACTTCTGCATTTTTATATTACCATTTATCCATATGTGAACTGTCAAACAATATATTCTGAACTGAGCTTAGTAGGGAAAGTTATCTTTCTTGAAGAATTTTTACCAAATGTGTATGAAAGCAACAGCATCTGTTTATAGAGGTATGTGCTCAACAAGAAGCACTTTGCGGGGATTTCCCTGATTTTCCAGTTGTTAAGACTTTGTCTTCCAATGCAGAGGGTGTGGGTTCAATCCCTGGTGAGATAGCTAAGATCCCACACACCTCATGGCCAAAAAAACAAAACATAAAACAGAAGCAATATTGCAACAAGTTCAGTAAAGATTTTAAAAAGAGTCCACATCAAAAGAAAACAAGCTCTTTAAAACAGAAAGAAAAGAGGACAAAGTAAATGTAAAGGAGACCAAGTGTCATTATTTCCCTGAGTGCTCAACACTATTTCCTTCCCTTTAAAGCTTCATCAGAAAGTATCAGAAAACACTGACTGTCTGTAAAAATAAATGAATAAAGGGTAAAATTCCCAGGCTACTTCATTGTGATTTCTAAAATCCCACAAAAATGCAATTATCTTCTTTTTTCTTTAATGGAAGGTCTTTGGGGAAGCATCATGAGTTAATGGATTATTACAATGCTTAATATTTCCTTTCAGTGTGATAGCTATTGAAGCTTTTTTTCCTTCATTTCTCCCTTCTGTCTTTCTTTTTGTCCTTTTTCTGTGAACAGATATCATGGTACTCTAGAATCTGTCAGGAGGACCAGGTTCTTGACAGAGTTGTGCTTTACCTATGTGACTTTGAGCACATGAGGTTTCCACTATAGTTGCTAGTTCCTTCATCTGACAAGGAACAGAGCCCATTCACCTCTAAGGTGGTTTTTATATATAACATCTCTGTAAGTAAAAAAATATGTGCATACGTGTGTCTTGACCCTCAGCAATCGGTAGCTAACTGTTCAGACAAACCATGACAGAAAAACATCCACTTAAGCCATTCTTTCTAGGGTGAGAGTGACAGCTATGCACTGCAACCTGGCATACTCTAGTGTTTTGGAGTCCAATCCCACAGCAGCTTCTCTTGCCATCACCCATAGCATACTGATGGTAGCTCCTGCCGAGCTTTACAAGGGTGCTAATGACTCCCTAAACAATGTGTTTCTTCAGTTCAGTTCAGTTCAGTCGTTCAGACGTGTCTGACTCTGAGACCCCATGGACTGCAGCACGCCAGGCCTCCCTGTCATCACCAACTCCCGGAGTTTACTCAAATGCATGTCCACTGAGTCGGTGATGCCATCCAACCATCTTATCCTCTGTCATCCCCTTCTCCTGCCTTCAATCTTTCCCAGCATCGGGGTCTTTTCAAATGAGTCAACTCTTTGCATGAGGTGGCCAAAGTATTGGAGTTTCAGCTTCAGCATCAGACCTTCCAATGAATACCTTGGAAAAGTAAATGTTCTCGAAGCCCTTGGAGAAGCCAGGTGAGAGGTGAGGAGGGTGGCCTTTAGGCAGCAGTGGAGTAGATCACATCTAATAGGTTATTTACAATATTTCTGTCATCCATCTTCAATACCATGCCAGGTTGGTCTGACATTCTGATTTCAAATCCAAACCCTTGCTTAGTGTTCCTGTGTCAATACAGTTAGCCATACTAAAGTTGGAGTTCCATTGTCCTTGGCCTCATGTTCTCAGAATCCATTCCTATATATATTCTCTAGATTCTTGTCAACCTTGATAGGTGATGTCCTGAAATTATTAGCAGATCAGATTTGGCATTTCACCATCTGGGCTATGCGGGTTTTGAAGTTTCACACCAAACACAGAGAAAAGGGAGGATGATGGGGCTGAGTGTAAGGGAGACTTGTTTCTGCATGTGTTCAACCCTCCAGGTACAATCAATAATGAGACAGTACTGTGAAAGTTCTTATTCCCTAGATAAAGGGGGAAATTATTGGTTTTTGAAATGAGACTCAAGGACTTGAGGTGAAAAATTCTCAGATTTTTACTTTTCTGCCCAAATGCCCCTATCCTATGCCTCAGAACGTCACTCCTTTCTGGTCATATTCTTATCTTTCCTTAAATACCAAACAAGTTTATTTAGGGAGGTAACTCTGCACTACTACAATATGGTCATAGCATCAGTCCTCAAATATAGTTTCCCAAGGAGCAGAGGAAGTGAGAGACTTCTTCAAATATATAGTTTAAGCTTGCTGCCACCTGTTTGTTTTTATCAATTGGTTAGTCTAGGGTTTAAACTGCGGCAGAAGCCAACTCCCCTCATGATGTTCATAATCTCCATCTGCATGCTTCTCTGCTACAGGAATCGATCCCTCGGTACTTTGTTTCCACTTATCTTTCACTCCATGATGCCACTGGTGATCACTTAAGTAACTCTGATACTACTGCAGGGGCTTCTCAGGTGGCACTAGTGGTAAAGAACCCACCTGGGAGTGCAGGAGACATAAGAGACATGGGTTTGATCCCTGGGTCAGGAAGACCCACTGGAGAACGGCATGGTAAACTACTCCAAGATGCTATATGTTACCCCTGTGCCATTTCCCACCAGGATAAGTTTAAATGTCTAATCTTCTAATATATGAACAATTCAATTATATTTGAATGTTTGTCTCCTGAGACTGCTCTAACACCAATATCAGTTATGAACCTGGCAGGTAGCAGAAGGCCACACAAACTGGTTAATTTGGTGAGGGTTAAATAAAGGTATTAATACAAAGGGATATCTAAGGCTTGCAGAATTTCCAGACTAGTGTGATAAATCTAGAACTAATAACTTCTGAGAGCTGTTAACCTCCTCTGTTCCTGGAGGAATCAATATAAGAAAAGAAAGAGGCTATGAGCACTGAAGGGGAAGCTTTGAAATGGGCCATCCATCAGGATCTATGGTTTAGGTCCAGGGATGAAGCCAGCTATGATAATTTTGCTAGAAAGGAGGCTGGGAAAAAATACTCTGACCCTACTCTCTTCCCTTCTAGTCACAACCACTGGTTAAACACAACTAAGTATGCAGAGAACAAATGAGCCCACTGATGCAGTTAGTACAGCTGAGCATCCTGGAGCAGAGATGAGATTAAAAGGATGGAGCATGGATTTGGGAGAACAGAGGAAAAGTATTCAACATGTAACAAAGGCAGCAATGGAGACAAAGACATGGAGATCAGACTTTTGGATAGAAGGCGTGGAAGGACACCATGGGACAAATGGAAACAGTAGCACGGGAACATGTACATTATCATATGTAAAACAGATAGCCAGTGGGAATGTGCTGTAAGACTTGGGGAGCCCAAACTGGGGCTCTGTGACAAACCTAGAGATGTGGGACCAGGTGGGAAGTGGAAGGGAGGTTCAGGAGACAGAGACACATATATATACCTGTGGCTGATTCATGTTGCTGTATGGCAGAAACCAACACAATGCTGGAAAGAAACTCTCCCTCAACTAAAAATAGATAAATTGAAATGTTTAAAAAATATTAATGAACATATAATTTTAATATGCACATGATTTTAATAACATATGCACATATATATGTATGTTCTGAACATATATATATATATATAATATGCATATGTATACACATAAGTTTAATTTGGCTTCTACATAACTAAAGAAAAATGAGAATGAAAATTCTCACTAGGAAAATTTAGTCTCAGAAAAAATTTTCTCCATCTTCAGTTCGGTCATTCAGTCATGTCCAACTCTTATGACCCCATGGACTGCAGCACACCAGGCTTCTATAGCCATCACCAACTCCTAGACCTTGCTCAAACTCTATGTAAAACTCATCAAGTCAGTGATGCCATCCAACCATCTCATCCTCTGTCATCCCCTTCCCCATCTTACTAATTCCCAATTTCTCAAAACACAGTTTTATTTAATTGCCATTAAATCCTAAGGGTTTGCATGAATCTACAATCCTGGGGGTGAAGAAACTGATTTAAATGATTCTGAGACAGGCATTCCAGTCTTTCTCATTCTATTATTTTCCTCTATTTCTCTGCATTTATCACTGATGAAGGCTTTCTTATCTCTCCTTGCTATTCTTTGGAATGCTGCATTCAAATAGGCATATCTTTCCTTTTCTCCTTTGCCTTTAGCTTCTATTCTTTTCTCAGTTATTTGTGAGGCCTCGTCAGACAACCATTTTGCTTTTTTGCAATTCTTTACAATGGGGATGGTCTTGATCCCTGCCTCCTGTACAATTTCACAAATCTCCATCCATAGTCCTTCAGGCACTATGTCCATCAGATCTAATCCCTTAAAACTATTTTGCACATTCACTGTATAATCATAAGAGGTTTGATTTAGGTCAGACCTGAATGGTCTATTTGTTTTTCCTACTTTCTTCAATTTAAGTCTGAATATGGCAATAAGGAGTTCATGGTCTGAGCCACAGTCAACTGCTGGTCTTGTTTTTTGACTGTATAGAGCTTCTACATATTACCAAATTCAGACTTAAATGAAAAAAGTACCGAAAACCACTAGACCATTCAGGTATGACCTAAATAAAGTCCCTTATGATTATACAGTGGAAGTGAGAAATAGATTTAAGGGCCTAGATCTGATCGATAGAGTGCCTGATGAACTATGGAATGAGGTTCATAACATTGTACAGGAGACAGGGATCAAGACCATCCCCATGGGAAAGAAATGCAAAAAAAGCAAAATGGCTGTCTGGGGAGGGCTTACAAACAGCTGTGAAAAGAAGAGAAGTGAAAAGCAAAGGAGAAATGAAAAGATATAAGCATCTGAATGCAGAGTTCCAAAGAATAGCAAGGAGAGATAAGAAAGCCTTCCTCAGCGATCAATGCAAAGAAATAGAGGAAAACAACAGAATGGGAAAGACTAGAGATCTCTTCAAGAAAATCAGAGATACCAATGGAGTATTTCATGCAAAGATGGGCTTGATAAAGGACAGAAATGGTATGGACCTAAGAGAAGCAGAAGATATTAAGAAGAGCTGGCAAGAATACACAGAAGAATTGTACAAAAAGATATTCATGTCCCAGATAATCATGATGGTGTGATCACTGACCTAGAGCCAGACATCCTGGAATGTGAAGTCAAGTGGGCCTTAGAAAGCATCACTATGAACAAAGCTAGTGGAGGTGATGGAATTCCAGTTGAGCTATTTCAAATCCTGAAAGATGATGCTGTGAAAGTGCTGCACTCAATATGCCAGCAAATTTGGAAAACTCAGCAGTGGCCACAGGACTGGAAAAGTTTAGTTTTCATTTCAATCCCAAAGAAAGGCAATGCAAAAGAATAATTAAACTAGCAAACAATTGCACTCATCTCACACGCTAGTAAAGTAATGCTCAAAATTCTCCAAGCCAGGCTTCAGCAATACATGAACCATGAACTTCCTGATGTTCAAGCTGGTTTTAGAAAAGGCAGAGGAACCAGAGATCAAATTGCCAACATCTGCTGGATCATCAAAAAAGCAAGAGAGTTACAGAAAAACATCTATTTCTGCTTTATTGACTATGCCAAAGCCTTTGACTGTGTGGATCACAATAAACTGTGGAAAATTCTGAAACAGATGGGAATACCAGACCACCTGACCTGCCTCTTTAGAAATCTGTATGCAGGTCAGGAATTAACAGTTAGAAGTGGACATGGAACAACAGACTGGTTCCAAATAGGAAAAGGAGTATGTCAAGTCTGCATATTTTCACTCTGCTTATTTAACTTATATGCAGAGTACATCATGAGAAATGCTGGGCTGTAAGAAACACAAGCTGGAATCAAGATTGCTGGGAGAAATATCAGTAACCTCAGATATGCAGATGACACCACCCTTATGGCAGAAAGTGAAGAAGAACTAAAAAGCCTCTTGATAAAAGTGAAAGTGGAGAGTGAAAAAGTTGGCTTAAAGCTCAACATTCAGAAAACGAAGATCATAGCATCTGGTACCATCACTTCATGGGAAATAGATGGGGAAACAGTGGAAACAGTGGCAGACTTTATTTTTGGGGGCTCCAAAATCACTGCAGATGGTGACTGCAGCCATGAAATTAAAAGAAGCTTACTCCTTGGAAGGAAAGTTATGACGAACCTAGATAGCATTTTCAAAAGCAGAGAGATTACTTTGCCAACAAAGGTCTGGCTAGTCAAGGCTATGGTTTTTCCTGTGGTCATGTATGGATGTGAGAGTTGGACTGTGAAGAAGGCTGAGCGCTGAAGAATTGATGCTTTTGAACTGTGGTGTTGGAGAAGACTCTTGAAAGTCCCTTGGACTGCAAGGAGATCCAACCAGTCCATCCTGGAGGAGATCAGTCCTGGGTATTCGTTAGAAGGAATGATGCTAAAGCTGAAACTCCAGTACTTTGGCCACTTCATGTGAAGAGTTAACTCATTGGAAAAGACTCTGATGCTGGGAGGGATTGGGGGCAGGAGGAAAGGTTGACGACAGAGGATGAGATGACTGGATGTTATCAATGACTCGATGGACATGAGTCTGAGTGAACTCTGGGAGTTGGTGATGGACAGGGAGGCCTGTCTTGCTGTGATTCATGGGGTTGCAAAGAGTTGGACACGATAGAGCGACTGAACTGGACTGAACTGATAGAGCTTCTCCCTCTTTGGCTGCAAAGAGTATAATCAATCTGATTTTGGTATTGATCATATGGTGATGTCCATGTGTAGAGTCTTCTCTTGTGTTGTTGAAAGAGGGTGTTTGCTATGATCAGTGCGTTCTCTTGGCAAAACTCTATTAGCTTTTGCCCTGCTTCATTCTGTACTCCAAGGCGAAATTTGCTTGTTACTCTAGGTATTTCTTGACTTCCTACTTTTGCATTCCATTCCCCGACAATGAAAAGGACATCTTTTGGGGGTGTTAGTTCTAGAACATATTCTAGGTCTTCATAGAACCATTCAACTTCAGCTTCTTGAGCATTACTGGTCAGGGCATAGACTTGGATTACTGTGATACTGAATGGTTTGCCCTGGAAACAAACAGAGATCATTCTGTCACTTTTGAAATTTAATCCAAGTACTGCATTTCAGGCTCTTTTGTTGACTATGATGGTTACTCCATTTCTTCTAAGGGATTCTTGCCCACAGTAGTAGATAATGGTCATCTGAGTTAAGTTCACCCATTCCAGTCCATTTTAGTTCGCTGATTCTTAAAATGTCAATGTTCACTTTTGTCATCTCCTGTTTAACCACTTCCAATTTGCCTTGATTCATGGACCTAGCATTTTGTCTACATCAATTTAATACTTTGCCAAATATTTGACCCTATATTAAATTAATGTAGAATACATCAATTTTACAAAGACAAAAATTTACAATGATATTTTCTATGTACCCATTTAGAGCTCTTGAATAAATATGGTGGAGTTACTTCCTAAAAATAAACATGTATAAAATCTTGAGTCAATTTCCAAAAATTCAGCCACTCCAAATATTTTCCCCACAGAATGAAGCTTGTGCACTAAAATTCAAAATCAAACTTTATACAAAAATCCATCAAATTCCTTTATGTCTCTAAGACCTTCCAAAGATAGTCAGGCAGATAAATGTTACAGAAAATATAGTATTGCTAAGAAGCATAGTAAGTTCCCATCGTGGCTCAGTGGTAAAGAATCCACTTGCAGTTTAGGAGATGCGGGTCTGATGCCTGGGTCAGGAAGATCCCCTGCAGAAAGAAATGGCAAACCACTCTAACATTCTTGTCTGGAGAAACCCAAGGACAGAGGGGCCTGGCAGGCTACAGTTCATGGAGTTGCAACACTCCAGCATGACTAAGCAACTAAACCACAACTACAGAATCAAGCATACTACAGTATCTTAAAACATCAAACAAACTAATATCGTATGTTTAAAATAGTTAACAATAAAAGAAGTAATAAAAAACAACATGGTTTAATCAGTGTTTCTTCTTTTAAGTACAACATGCTGCATTTACTTGAAATATGGTAATGTTTACAAACATGTTAATAAGCCAATAGCCTAGAAAATGCAATGAGAACATTCTGCAAAAACAGGTCACCATCATCTCTGAGGTCTTATGGTCTTTGCTGCTTTCCAGAAGGCCTCTTTGACATCTTTGTTTCTCAGGCTATAGATGAGAGGGTTGAGCAGTGGATTGACCACAGTGTAGAACAGGGCAGCCACTTTGTCTCTCTTCAGGGAGTAGGTGGAGCTCGGCCTTGAGTACATGAAAAGCAAGGATCCATAGAAGAGCATGACCGAGACCAGGTGTGAGGCACAGGTGGAGAAAGCTTTGTGCCTTCCTGAAGCCGTGCGGATCCGCAGAATAGCGAGAAGGATGTGGAAATAGGAAATGATGATGACAAGAATGCTCGAGAGAACCGTGAAACCCACAAGACCCAGGAGGACCTGCTCATAGACCTTGGTGTCTGTACATGACATCTTCACCAGTGGTGGTGCATCACAGAAAAAGTGGTCAATGATATTTTTGCCACAGAAACTCAGGCGAAAAGTGTTGGCAGTATGGGCTATGGCATTCGAGAAGCCTCCTATATAGGAGCCAGCAACAAGTCTGGAACAGACAGAATGAGACATAGAACTTGAATAAAGTAGCGGGTTACAGATTGCCATGTGGCGGTCATATGCCATGGCTGCTAGGAGATAGCACTCAGTGTAGGCTACAACACAAGAAAAGAATAGCTGGGCTCCACATTCAGCCAAGGAAAAGCGCTTGTCTTCTGAGATACAAGTAGCCAGGATTCTGGGAGTGTACACCGAGGTGTACCAGAAATCCAAGAAAGACAGATTGCCAATGAAAAAATACATAGGTGTGTGCAGGTGGGAATCAATATGAATTAAGATAACCAGGGTCATGTTCCCTGACAAGGTTACCAAATAGACAGTCAGAAATACTCCAAATAGTATTAGTTGCCATTGGGGGTCTGTTGAGAGACCCAGTAAGATGAATTCAGTCAGGATGGTGCGATTTCCAACATCCATGTCCACTAGGAGAAAGATTGATAAGATAATGAGAAAAAAATTGCTGATTTTTCTTTTGGAATAAAGAAGTAAAGGTATCAATAAACTCAACAACTGCTAGGAGGCATATTAATCCCTTACAATGTCGGTAAAATACCGCATCTTCAGTCTGTCACTTGGGAAGACCACTAGAATTGGGGAAAATAGCTGATTTTAGAATTAAGGCTTTCACTTGCTATTTGCTTGATGCAGGGTGAGTATCTGAGTCTCATCAAATGAATGAACAAAATGAGGACACTGACAGGTTGGCTGATTGAGTTAAGCAGATACAAAGGAAAATGTCAGCCAAACATCTGGTACATGATGAGTGGTCAAAATTTTGAGTATTCTGCATGTATTATTAAGAATCTATGTGTCTAGCATGATGCTGATAGTTCAACAAATATCAATACACTGTACTGCTCCTGTCACTATTAGCACACATATAAATACACACACACACACACACACACACACACACATACACACACACATTTCACTTTGTTTGGACAGAGCCCTAAATCCTATACTTAACCCACTTAATACTTTCCACAGTTTTTAAAGATATTATTATAATCTTGATGTAGTTTAAGAGATGTTTCCAAGGACCTAGAACTGATCAACAGCAGAGATAGTAGTTGAACCTAGAATTTTCTGTACCAAGACCTCATGTTCTCAACTGTTAAACCATTGACCTCTCTTATAAGTAAATATAGTTTTCTCTTCTTCTTCCAGCTAAGACAATCCTATAATTCTCTGACAACTTGAATTTCTTTGCCTTCAAAGTGAGAAAAGTATTCTGCACTTTTCTCTAGTTCATGGGAGATTTATATACATAGTTGAAGCACATTTGGATTCAGTAATGTTGAATATTACGAAGAACCAACTTTTTGGTGTCAAAGCTCCATTGAAAAATTACGACTCCTTCCAGGTTTATATCTTGAACTTCCAGAGCTCTCGGAGATTGAACTTGCATCTCTTACATCTCCTGCACTGACTGGCAGATTCTTAACCACTAGCTCCACCTGCGAAGCCCCCATTAGGCAGTGAGAGAAAGTAAAACAGAGAGAACCGGGGTTACTTTAATGTGAAAATACTCATCTCTGAGGCAAACCAGAGGCAGTTCTATACCTAGAATGCAAACCCAAATGTTCTCCCTCAAGGTATATTGGTTCCACTTGTTACTTAGTGAAGTAGCTTAACCTTTCAATGACTTGTTATCCTAACCTTTCCAATGTAGCTGAGGGTTCAGAGAGGATGTGACTTGACTGATGACATGATGGTAAAAGCAACTTTGGAGTCCTGAAGGCCGTTCCATTTCTTTTCAGCATATAATGGATTTCTTCTCAATACCTAAAGCACAGATGCTTTAGTCATATATCCTAGGTTCTGTAAACTTGTTTTAACTTAAATTTTTATAATCCTCCCTCTTACCACTTCTCTTCATCTATTAGAACTTCAACCAAAGTGTATTAGTTACATGACTGATTCTCATGCATCCTGGGAGCTTCACAGTTATAGTGCCATTGTTATTCAGTTGTACAATACAACTTTCTAAATATACTCAAACTTAATAGAATTATCTTGGGTGGAGTTTTTGGTTATTATATTCAGTTCAGTTGCTCAGTCGTGTCCAACTCTTTGTGACCCCATGGACTGCAGCATGTCAGGCCTCCCTGTCCATCACCAACTCCCAGAGTTTACTGAAACTCATGTCCATAGAGTCGGTGATGCCATCCAACCATCTCATCTTCTGTCATCCCCTTCTCCTCCTGCCTTCAATCTTTTCCAGCATCACAGTCTTTTCAAATGAGTCAGTCCTTCCACATCAGGTGGTCAAAGTACTGGAGTTTCAGCTTCAGCATCAGTCCTTCCAATGGATATTCAGGACTGATTTCCTCTAGGATAGACTACTTGGATTTCCTTGCAGTCCAAGGGACTGTCAAAAGTCTTCTCCAACACAGTTCAAAAGCATCAATTCTTCGGTGCTCAGCTTTCTTTACATTGATAATGTATAAAAGGGTGCATTATAGGTTCTTCCTTTTAGGTCCAGTGGCTAAGACTCCACTCTCCCAATGCAAGAGGCCCAGGTTCAATCCCTGTTCAGGAAACTAGATCCCATGTGCTGCCACTAAGAGTTGGCATGCTGCAACTAATAGATCCTGCATGCTACAACGAACATCAAAGATGTCTCACAATGAAACTAAGACTTGATGCAGCCAAAAAAATTAATAAGCATAAATGTTAAAAGAAGAAAAAGAAACACAGTGCAAAAAATAAATGAATAAGAAGCCTATAGACACCATCTCAATAGTTAATATAAATTTCTCTACTACATTATCACTTAAAGAATAAAAAATATCTGAGACTTATTAAGCCTCATTTTAAAAAAGTTTATATCAGAGTACAGTTCATTTACAATCTTGTGTTAGTTTCAGATATACAGTAAAGAAAATTCATTACATATATCTCCACTTTTTCTTAGATTCCTTTCCCATAGGCCATTGTAGAGTATTGAATAGGGTTTCCTGTGCTATACAACATGTTCTCATTATTTATAGATTTTATAATGTTCATGCATGCTTGCTCAGTCCTGTCCAGTTCTTTGTGATCCTATGATCTATAGCCCACCAGACTCCTCTGTCCATGGGATTTTCCAGCAAGAATATTGGAGTGGTTTGCCATTTCCTCCTTCAGGGGATCTTCCCTACCCAGGGATCAAACCCAAGTCTGTTACATCTTCTGCATTGGCAGGAGGATTCTTTACCCCTAGCACCACCTGGGAAGTGCCTAGATCCATCCATGTGGTTGCAAATGCTATTATTTTTTATTTTTATGATTGAATAATATTCTACATGTACCACCATAAACATAATATTCATTTTTAATAGAATATAATCTGAGGAACAAAACTAAAATTTCTGCACAGACCAATTACTACCCTTCTATGACTGCCCTCTAAAGAGGAATATAACTGGGAAAAAAAAAAAAAAAAACAAAACAAAAATGTTCTGCTATGCCAAAAGTGTTCCCAGAAGAAGAAATATTTATATGACCCTGTAAAATGAATCCAGTTCTGGCCCCTTGTCAAGGGTAATGTGAGAGAGGAGAGGATTTTCACAACCAAAAGAAATATATATATATATATATATGTGTGTGTGTGTGTGTGTGTGTGTGTGTGTGTGTGTGATCCTTAACATGAGAGTCTGGTGAACTAAGAAACTAAGAATGGTTAACTTAAGAAAGGGGTGGAGAGAGGAATCAGGAATGAGTCATAAGAGTTATCCATTCACTAAGCTTACTGGAAGCCATATTGGGAATTGGAGTCTTGAAACCAACACAAATGGGAACACTGCCATCATGAGGAAGTAACATGGTCAGAAGTATATTTTCTAGGTTCATTTTGACTGCAAATCAGAGAATGGACTGAAAGAGAGGAAAAGTTCCCTCTAACAGAAATTTCTCTGAAATCCTTTGTTCTTTATTACCTGCTAAGGCTACCCTCTGGAGAAGGCAATGGCACCCCACTCCAGTACTCTTGCCTGGAGAATCCAATGGATGGAGGAACCTGTAGGCTGCAGTCCATGGGTCGCGAAGAGTCGGGCACGACTGAGCAACTTCACTTTCACTTTTCACTTTCATATATTGGAGAAGGCAATGGCAACCCACTCCAGTGTTCTTGCCTGGAGAATCCCAGGGACAGGGGAGCCTGGTGGGCTGCAGTCTATGGAGTCACACATAGTTGGACACGACTGAAGTGACTTAGCAGGAGCAGCAACAAGGCTACCTCTGATAAAGGTAGGAAAGAGGCACTCAGAAGTCTTAGGAAAATTCCTATGGCTTGCAAAAACTGGGAACTTGCGGTAACAAACAAACTCAGCAACTCTCAGTTTCAATTCCTCTTCTAACCAGGAATGTGTATTAATATAGCAATTTAACCTTCAAAGACTAGGAAAGTCTTAAAGACAAGATCTTTTCAAGTTATTAGTTAACAGTGGAAGCATCTTTTCTGTATTTTTACACAAGAAGTTCCAAAATCTTGAAAAGAGTGAATAAATAAATTTGGTGGAACTTTTAGAACATTCTATTAAAAGACCAAATCATGTAGTCATCATTATGAGATCACAGATTAATCATATTATCCGTTGTGCATGTGTGCAGTGTGCTAAGTCACTTCAGTCTGACTCTTTGCAATGCTATGGACTGTAGCCCACGAAATGAACTCTCTAATGGGCTTCCCTGGTGGTTCAGATGGTAAAGAACTCACCGTCAATGCAGGAGACCCAGGGTCAGTCTCTAAATTAGAGAGGTAAATTAACCACAAACCAATGATCTATGTGACTAATATTTTAATGACTTTTTAAAATTGATTTCATGAAATCAAGAGTAGATTCTCTTATTCTACCCTTTGATCTGGGATGACCTTGTGGTTTGCACTGACAAATAGTTTGCCACATTGGCAGCACCATGTAGATGTTAAGCACCGATCTCAAGAAACACTGGGCTTCCCTAGTGGCTCAGACAGTAAAGCATCCATCTGCTACGCAGGAGACCCAGGTTCGATCCCTGGGTCAGGAAGATCCCCTGGAGAAGGGAAGGCTACCCACTCCATCATTCTTGCCTGAAGAGTTCCATGGACAGAGGAGCCTGGCAAGCCACAGTCCATGGGGTCACAAAGAGTCAGGCATGACTGAGTGACACACATACAAGAAACATTACCTGCTTCTGTTCTCACTTTTAAAATTCTGACACCACCATAAAAATAAGCCTCAGCTAGATTGCTGAAAGATGAGACATCTGATTACATTCTCTTTTGGACCTCCTTTCTCACAGCAAGCTGGACCCCAGTCATATGAGCGAGTCCATTCTTCCTCACCTAGCCCTCGCTAACATAACAGCTGAGCAGAGACCATCAGCAAGCCTAGCTGGGAACGGACAGGGCTGGCATAGTCAGCCTTGCATAGCTGCACAGTTGGAATGGCACCTGAGTTCAAATCCTGATTGGGTCACTTGATGGGTCTGTAATCGTGAGCAAGTCTTTTAATAACCTCCAACCCACACTTTTTCATGTTTAAGAAATGAGAAAAATATCAATGATATGTACATAAAAGTGTCACCAGAAAATATCATAAAGTAACAGCTATTTTCATTCCGAGAAAAATGAGTAATGCTTGACCTATCTTTTAAATCTGACCTCAAGAAAAAACAATGTGGCTAAGTTCCCACAAGGAAACCATTTAAGCCAGAATAATGGTGTCCCCCATAATCTTTCTAAAACCCAGAAAAGTAATATATATACATATATTTGCCTACTCACATGCACTCAGTAAATAATTGGCAGGCTTTGAAATGCACATTTTAGTGCCTTGACTTGATAGGGGCAGAGCCTGATGCTAATCACCTATGTGTGTGTGTCTGTGTATATGTTTTGCATTTTTGTTTCTTTTTTATGGAGGTAGATCTGGTTTGCAGTACTGTGTTAGTTTCAGGTGTATAGCACAGTGATTCAGTTCTCTTTCTACCTATATTTCGAGGTTATTACAAGATATAATTTCCTGTTCTGTACAGTGAATCCTTTTGCTTACCTATTAGGACTGTGGGATCAACAGATACAAACATGTGTGCTTTTAAGAATGCCAGTGTCCTCCCTGGAGCACAATTTCACCCCAGGAAAAATTAGTTGATCCTTTTCTAGCATTTAGTTCCTAAGATTCCATTTATTAATATCCCTTATAGAATCTAAAGTTATAAAATAAAATAAATTAATTAAAATAAATTACAAAAAAATAAAAAAAAGAATCTATCATAAAGATCAGAGTAGAAAGGTTGTCTACAACATCATGTATAAGAACAGATTAGAGTTAGTCCTCAGTCATGTCCGACTCTTTTGTGACCCCATGGACAGTAGCCCACCAGGTTCCTCTGTTCATGGAATTCTCTAGGCAAGAACACTGGAATGGGTTGCCATTCCCTTCTCCAGAAGAACAGATTAGCAATCCTTAAATATGCATGTAGTTTGGATACATGGGCCAGTCTCATCATCTTGATTGAAGAGAGAGACGCGATGCACCACAGAAAAACAGCACTCCTCTTTTCGCTTTAAAATTTTCACATTCTTATTTCCCTAAAAATCAATCGTTGAGGTTGTTTATTCTAATTGCCACTTCCTGGTTCTTTACCTGACTTGGATTAAATTTGTAGACTTGTGGATCTCTTTGAGAACACATTAAAAGGAGTATTATCTTCTTCCCAGCATCCAAAATTTCCTGTGTTTAAATAAACAACAACTGGGAGCTGACTGTGGCTCAGACCATGAAGCCCTTATTGCCAAATTCAGACTTAAACTGAAGAAAGTAGGGAAAACCACTAGACCATTCAGGTATGACCTAAATCAAGTCTCTTACACTTATACAGTGGAAGTGAGAAATAGATTCAAGGGATTAGATCTGATTGACAGAGTACCTGAAGAACTATGGACAAAGGTTTGTGACATTGTACAGGAGGCAGTGATGAAGACCATCCCCAAGAAAAGGAAACACAAAAAGATAAAATGGTTGTCTGAGGAGGTCTTACAAATATATGTGAAAAGAAGAGAAGCAAAAGGCAATGGGGAAAAGAGAAAAAAAAAAAAATTCCCATTTGAGTGCAAAGTTCCAAAGAATAGCAAAGAGAGATAAGAAAGCCTTCCTCAGTAATCAATTCAAAGAAATAGAGGAAAACAATAGAATGGGAAAGACTAGAGATCTCATCAAGAAAATTAGAGATACAAAGGGAATATTTCATGCAAAGATGGCCACATAAAGGACAGAAATGGCCTGGACCTAACAGAATCAGAAGATATTAAGAAGAGCTGGCAAGAATACACAGAACTGTACAAAAAAGATCTTCATGACCCAGATAATCATGATGGTGTGGTCACTCACCTAGAGCCAGACATCCTGGAATGTGAAGTCAAGTGGGCCTTAGGAAACATCAGTATGAACAAAGCTATTGGAGGTGATGGAATTCCAGTTGAGCTATTTCAAATCCTAAAAGATAATGTGTGAAAGTGCTGCACTCAATATGCCAGCAAATTTGGAAAACTCAGCAGTGGTCACAGGATTGGAAAAGGTCAGTTTTCATTCCAATCCCTAAGAAAGGCAATGTCAAAGAAAGTTCACACTATCGCACAACTGCACTCATCTCACAATGCTATCAAAGTAATGCTCACAATTCTCCAAACCAGACTTCAACAGTACATGGACTGTTAACTTCCAGATGTTCAAGCTGGATTTAGAAAACGCAGAGGAACCAGAGATCAAAATGCCAACACCCACTGGATCATCAAAAAAGCAAGAGAGTTCCAGAAAAAAACATCTACTTCTGCTTCATTGACTATGCCAAAGCCTTTGACTGTGTGGATCACAAAAAACTGTGAAAAATTCTTAAAGAGATGGGAATACCAGACCAACTCACTTGCCTCCTAAGAAATCTGTATGCTGGTCAAGAAAGTAACAGTTAGAACTAAAAATGAAGAAAACAGACTGGTTCCAAACTGGGAAAGGAGTATGTCAAGGATGTATATTGTTACTCTGCTTATTCAACTAATATGCAGATTAAATCATGTGAAATGCTGGGATGGATGAAGTGTACGCTGGAATCAAGATCTCTAGGAAAAATATCAGTAGCCTCAGATATGCAGATGACATCACCCTTATGGCAGAAAGAGAAGAACTAAAGAGCCTCTTGATGAAAAGTGAAAGAGGAGAGTAAAAAGTTGGCTTAGAATTCAACCTTCAGAAAACTGAAATAATAGCATCTAATCCCATCCCTTCATGGCAAATAGATGGGGAAACAATGGAATCAATAAGAGATTTTTTTTTTTTTTTTTTTGCGGTGGGGCATGGGGCTCCAAATTCATTGCAGATAGTGACTGCAGCCATGAAATTAAAAGACACTTTCTTCTTTGAAGAAAAGCTATGACCAACTTGGATAGCAAACTAAAAAGCAGGGATATTACTTTGCCAACAAAGGTCCATAGAGTCAAAGCTATGGTTTTTCCAGTAGTCATGTATGGATGTGAGAGTTGGACTATAAAGAAACCTGAGCACTGAAGAATTGATGCCTTTGTACTGTGGTGTTGGAGAAGACCCTTGAGAGTCCCATGGACAGCAAGGAGACCCAACCAGTCCCTCTTCAAGGAAATCAGTCTTGAATATTCATTGGAAGGACTGATGTTAAAGCTAAAACTCTAATACTTTGGCTACTTAATGTGAAAAACTGACTCATTGGAAAAGACCCTGGTGCTGGGAAAGATTGAATGCAGGAGGAGAAGGGGAAGACAGAGGATGAGATGGTTGGATGGCATCACTGATTTTATGGACACGACTTTGAGCAAGCTTTAGGAGTTGGTGATGGACGGGGAAGCCTAGTGTGCTGCAGTCCATGAGGTCTCAAAGAGTCAGACACAACTGAGAGACTGAATTGAACTGAAACAATCAAATGTTTTGAGAGATGACAAATCCCTAGATATCTATTTGTCAATTCAGTAGTTATGAATTCTTAGGTTAAAAACTCAATTCCTAAAAGATTCCTAAGTTCTTTGAAGTGCTAATATTCTGTAATTATGAGATGAGTGATAACTACTTTGAACTTCACATGTTTTCAGCTGAATTCCTAGCCCTTACTCCCCCAAACAGATTGAACTGCTCATTTCTCTTATTATTAGTAAATTCTACTGAAGCCACACATTTGGAATCAACCTACTATCCTTCTCTCCTGCCTCCTCTTCACAATTCCAAGGAATCCTCATGTCCCTGCCTTCAAAACATTCCCTGAATCTGAGCCCTTCTCACCACCTCCACTGGCAACATCTTGGTCCAACTACTCCCATTTTTGCCAAAAATATTTCAATATCCTTCAAACTGGTCTACACATTTGTTCCTCTATAGTTTATTTTCAATGTATCAGTCAGTATTGTTGTTTACAAAAATAAGGGAATTCATGTAACTCTTGTTCTTAAAAAAAAAAAAAAAAAACTATGAATTTACTAATTTATTTAAAGTTAAAGTCAAAGTCTGTGCAGTGGTCTCAATGTCCTTCACAAGCAGGCCTTCCATTACCTACAGATCCTTACCTTCTACGACACCCTCCTCCTTTATTTCTGTTTCAACCTCATAGACTTTCTCAATGTTTCTTAAGAATAGCAGCCCCGGCCCAGCATCAGATACATTGGATCTATCTGCTCCCCAGTGTGAACACTATTCCCCAGATGTTTACAAGATTCACACTCTCTTATCTTCTATAAGTTTCTATCAAATGGCACTTTCTGGCATTTCTGCCCATCCTCATCAATCTATTTTAAATTTTACATTCCCTTCCCATCAACAATCCCCATCCTTCTTATTCTGCTCAGATCCTGCCCTTTTTCCCCAGACATAAGAGTCTGCGGGAAAGACTGAAAGCAAAAGGAGAAGGGGATGGCAGAGGTTGAAATGGCTAGATAGCATCATTGGCTCAATGGACATGGATTTGAGCAAACTCCGGGAGACAGGAGAGGACCTGGGAGTCTGGAGTGCTGCAGTCCATGGGGTCACTTACAGAGTCAGTCAGTGACTGGACAACTGCAATCCTCTCCTTTTGCTTAAGTTTATTGTCCCTCTTTCTTCCCCAGAATGTAACAACACAGGTCAGAAAGACTTTTCTGTTTTGTTTACTGCTGTATTCCAAAGTATAGAACAGTTCTTAGCATATAATTGGCACTTGATTAATATTTCTGAAATTAATTAATGAGTAAGTACCTTTATAATTTAAATGTGTCTCCTTTCTAACCTTGCTCAAACTCCCCAGGACACATCTTCCCTCAAGTGGTCAGTGTATTACATCACATGAAAAGGAAGAGTAAATAAAGAGAAGATTCATAACCACCAAGATGGACTAAAATAATTTCTGAATTTGAGATAATTTGCAATTAAAAAAATGAATAAAATAAGCAACAAAGAAAATGTCATAGCCAGTCCTGTACAGCCTCCCATATAAAAGGACTTCATATGTAGTGTGATCCTTGAAGCATCTCTGTCCCTTTCTCCCTTCACTGGAGCACTTAAAATTCGAGGGAAGAATGCATCCTTCTAGCACCAGAAAATGAGGACCAAGAAGGAAAATATCACACACTAGCTGTTTGAGCAGCACAGCATTCTCAGAACCACTAGAGTCAAAAAGCATGTCTTTTTTTGCCTCTTATTTTCTCTACTGTGTACATGAATATATGATGACCCAGCATAGCTACCAGACTGAATTAGAACTCTAAATGAGGGTTACATATAACACGAATGAAATTCAAGTTAAAAGACTCGTGTGTGTGTGTGTGTGTGTGTGTGTGTGTGTGTGTTTGCATAAGAATGACCCTTTGAGAGCCAGGCCAGACTCTGTCTGAGGTCACAGAAAGCCAGAGCACTTAGCTGCCCCTGACCCTGGTTGCTTACCCTTGATCAGGAAGGACACTCCTGGAAGTGAGACCCTCTTCCCTCTCCTCTGATGCTTTGGGGAGCTGTGTTAGATCTAATATAAGTGTTTCCTAAATGGTCCATTGGGACCTCTTCCGCAGAGCATCCCAGAAATATGTGCCTCCCTCTCCAAAGACACAATCGGAGCTCATTTGGAGCATGGGGATAGTGTATTAATTAGGATATGGTAAAATGAGGAGCTGCCGGGAGCAGGAGCTCCACCCATGACAAAGGTCATGAGGAAGGAGGCTCAGCATACGCAAAGGCGGGATCGAGCCTCAGGAGTCCCCCTGGAAATTCTCAAGCATCTACCCCCAAAACCAGAGTCTGCCTACTTTCTGCTTTGTGCTCTCACCTACACCTCTGAGTTTATGGGGGGCTGTTCCCCACTACCTCTCTCTAAAAAAAGAGTTAACTTACAGCTCCAGTTAATAAAGTTCCTGGATGTGATAGTGTTTCAACCTACAAACTCCTTTGGAAGTCCTCTAGCCTGCCTGAATAGGTTTTTCCGGCCACGTGTGATTGCTCAGAGCCTCCCAACTGTGAGAGGCATGAGATGTTCTAAACTGTCTAAATACAGATTCCTTTGAGCAGTTTAAAGATTGATTAGAAATTGTATTGGTGAAGGGTTTTTCATTTGTTGGGCCAATGTTTGCTGCTAACTCTCCATATCCCTTACCTGCTATGTCCCTGGCAGTGTATTGATTAATATAATTGGTGTAAGTAGTAGCTTTAATGTTTGTAACCTTGGACCCTTGAGTTAATTCTTTCTCTTGTTGTAGCCCACCACACCTTTGCCCTGTAGGAATGCAACTTTAATGCTTTTGGAGGGTGGTGCCTGACTAGTCACCTTTAGAGAAAAATAAGTTTTCTGAAGAAAGGGTCTTAAAATGTTAACAGGCCTCCGGGCCAGAAGATGATGCAAATCACCTAAACTTTTGCATATGATAAGTTTGCAGGAAGAAAGCCTGGCTTACTGCATGACTCTACCCCTTCCCCCATTATCCTCTATGCATAACTTAAGGTATAAAAACTACTTTGGGAAATAAAGCGCGAGCCTTGTTCACTGAAACTTGGTCTCCCCATGTCGTTCTTTCTCTCACCTTCTGGCTGAATTATTCCGCCTCTTTTCTCCACTGAATTTCCTCACTGAGCTATCCTCATTCTATTACTCTTTATATCTTTGATGAATATTTAAATAAATAGGTCACCGATGCCATCTCTCCTTCGAATACCCTGGATCAGCCGGGGCTGGACCCTGGTAAGGAGCATTTCATTAAAAGTCCCCTCTCAAAATGAATATGTCAAATGTAATCATACCTGTGTGTGACTGTGTGTGTGGGCTTCCCAGGTGGTGCTAGGGTAAAGAACCTGCCTGCAAATGCAGGAGACCTAGGAGGCGCAGTTTCAGTCCCTGGGTTGGGAAGATTACCTGGAGAGGGGCATGGCAACCCACAGTATTCTTGCCTGGAGCATCACATGGACAGAGGAGCCTGGCAAGCTATGGTCCATAGGGTTGCAGCGTTGGACAGGACTGAATTGACCAGGCACACACAGCATTTGCGTGATTAAAAAAAAAAACTCTCCAAATTGTACTAATTGTATTTTCTAGATATTATCATGTGATTCATAGTGTTTTCCCCTCTCCTATGTTTCACTATCTGTCGAGGCTACACTTCCTTGTCTCATTCATCAGGAAACACTACCTATTCTTGGGGCCATGGTTTGAATCGCAACCCTCTAAAATTCATGTATTGAAGATGTAACCTCCAGTAAATTCAAATGTGACTGAATTTGGAGATAGAGCCTTTATAAAGGAAATTCAGTTAAAATGAGATGGTTAGAATGAACCTTAATGCAATCTGACTGGTACCTTTATAAAAACAAACAAAAATGGAAACAGGAAAAGAGATACCAGGGATGCTTTTGCACTCATGCACACACACACACACACACACATGCACACAGATCCAAGCCAGGACAAAGTAAGAAAGTGACCAAGTGCCAGCAAATGAAAAAGACGTCAGAACAAACCAACCATGCTGACTCATTGATCTTGGCCTTTCAGCCTCCAGAGTTGTGAGAAATATATTTCAATTGTTTATGACAGTCAGTCTCTGGTATTTTGATATGGCAGCCCTGACAAACTCTAAATCCTCTCTTGGATGTAAAGCTTTTGAAATCTTTTTACCTCTCTAATTATCTATCTTTATCTTCTTCTCCATTTCTGTTTCATGGAGCAGCTCTTCTTTTGCCATTCATTCTTTTATTTCTTTGGGAAAATAGTATTTTATTGGAAGCTTGCCATGACTCTAAATATAGTGTTTCTTTCCTATATATGCTGTCAAGGAAACAAAGATATGAACATCTTTATTTCACAGTAAGCAAAAATATGAAAATCAGAAAAGAAAAATAAATTTATTTTGAATGGCATTTTACAGTAGATATTGTACTTATGAACTTTCAACTAGCACTAACTCATAACAAATGAATAAGTACCTCTGGAATCAAAAAATCTGTGTTTGTGTTATTTTATCTTACCTATGATTTATCTGATTGGAACCAAGAGATTTCATCTGTCTAGTCATGACAGTGATTGCATAACCAATACTATTATACTTACAATTAATTAATAAGCTGTCAATTGTAAAAAAAAAAAAAAAAAAAACTCTCAGAATTCCAGTACTATAGACTCTGTTCTGAGCTAGCATGCCTAGTAGTTTTTCCAATTGCCACAGACTGATTTATTTTAAAAAATATTCAAGAACATCAGTGCTGACTTAAAAAGACAAATACAGGCTAGTATTTCTACATTATTCAGTGATTTTATTTTTGCTTAATTTATTTATTTCTGAGATTTACAGATTGTTATCAATAAAATAGAAACTAATCTGCAAAACACAAGACAAGCAAAAAAAAAAAAAAAACACTCTGTTTACCAAGTTCAGTTCAGTTCAGTTGCTCAGTTGTGTCCGACTCTTTGTGACCCCACGAACTGCAGCACTCCAGGCCTCCCTGTCCATCACCAACTCCCAGAGTTCACTCAAACTCATGTCCATTGAGTTGGTGATGCCATCCAGCCATCTCATCCTCTGTTGTCCCCTTCTCCTCCTGCCCCCAATCCCTCCCAGCATCAGAGTCTTTTCCAATGAGTCAACTCTTCCCATCAGGTGGCCAAAGTATTGAGGTTTCAGCTTCAGCATCAGTCCTTCCAATGAACACCCAGGACTGATCTTCTTTAGGATGGACTGGTTGGATCTCCTTGCAGTCCAAGGGACTCTCAAGTATCTTCTCCCATGGCAAACCACTTCAGTATTCTTGCCTTGAGAACCCCATGAACGGTATGAAAAGGCAAAATGATAGGATATTGAAAGAGGAACTCCCCAGGTTGGTAGGTTTCCAATATGCTACTGGAGATCAGTGGAGAAAGAACTCCAGAAAGAATGAAGGGATGGAGCCAAAGCAAAAACAATACCCAGTTGTGGATGTGACTGGTGATAGAAGCAAGGTCTGATGCTATAAAGAGCAATATTGCATAGGAACCTGGAATGTTAGGTCCATGAATCAGGGCAAATTGGAAGTGGTCAAACAGGAGATGGCAAGAGTGAACGTTGACATTCTGGGAATCAGTGAGCTAAAATGGACTGGAATTGGTGAATTTAACTCAGATGACCATTATACCTACTGTTTACCAAAGCCTTTGCTAAAGAAACTTTGCTCTATCTAACATTTTCCTCAAGGCATCTTTAACATCTTTATTTCTTAAGCTATAGATCAAGGGATTCAACAAGGGAATCACCACTGTGTAGAACACAGACACCACTTTTTCCCTCTCCAGGGCATAGCTGGTACTTGGCCAGGAGTAAATGAAGAGAATTGATACATAGTACAAGGTGAGATGTCAAGTGAAAGCCACAGGTGGAGAAGGCCTTCAAGCAGCCTTGGGTGGAGCGGATCTTCAAGAAGGCAGCAATGATGAAGAAATAGGAGGCAAGGATAAGCACGGCAGGAGTGATGACGTTGGAAGCAAGTATGAAATACAGCACAGCTTGGTAGCTTTCCTTCACATCACAGGCCAACTTGACAAGGGGGGGCAGGTCACAGAAGAAATCATCAATGACGTTGTTCTTGCAGAAGCTCAAGGTAAATGTTTCACTGGTGATGACGGTTGAGTTCACAAAGCCACTAAAGTAGGCAGCCGCAACAAGACTGGTACATAAATTTGGGGACATGGCCTGGGAGTAAAGTAACGGGTTAGAGATGGCCACACAGCAGTCATAAGCCATGGCAGCCAACAGGTAACACTCGCTGTCGGCCAGTCCAGCAGATAAAAAGAACTGAGCTAGGCAGCCAGCAAAAGAGATGCGCTTGTCGTCAGAGATGCAGGTCATCAGGATTTGGGGGGCATAGACGGAAGCATACCAGAGATCCAGGAATGAAAGATTCCCATTGAAGAAATACATGGGTGTGTGGAGCCGAGAATCAGCACAGATCAGAGAAATCAGGGTGATGTTCCCTAAAAGACTGCTGATATATATGATGAGGAAGATATAAAAAAGAACTCTCTGTAACCATGGGTCTGTCATAAATCCTAAAAGTATGAACTCCTTCACCACGGTATATTCTTTTTTCATCCATTGAATCTGAGTTTTTTTCATTCCTTTCTGTAAAAAAATGATCAATATGTCATGATTTAAGGTATTGATGTTATCAGCTTCCCCATTATATGTCATTTTAGATTGTTTAAATACTCAAATAATGCATATACCATGTTCATTAAAAAAAAAAAATTGTTTATGCTGAACTGGAAATTATTCCTGTTAGAAAACTGTTAAATTTTTCTATGCTGCCTTGAAAGACCAGATTATGAACATAATATAGTTTGTCACCATACATTTTTTTCTAATCATTCTCCTTTTGAGAGATGGTGATTTGTTTATCTTCTTTTCTGTTTGCAGCTAGAGTGATTGGGGAGCACGTGGAAGACATAAAAAAAGGGAGTTTGCATTTGAGCTCTTAATCTTTGTTTTTGCTAATGAATTACCAGAAGAAGCATACTTTTATTAGCCTGGTCACACTTTGGAATAACCTTGAAAGTGCATTTATGCTAATTTCTTTGAAGGCCATACTTATATTTTAACTCTTTATCCACAAAACTAATAAAATAGCTAAAAATAAAGTTTAAAAATGAATAATAAAATGTATAACTTGAATAATACAATAGGTTTACTTAGAGAATAGGAATTTGAAACCATATCTATGTATGTATGACATTCAAATGCATGCTGAAAGGAAGTGAAAATATTAATCAATGGATAATTGTGTTCAAAATGTGGTTTAATTTCCTATAGAAATGAGAATTAAAAACAAAAACTAAACTTATCAAACTGAATGATTTGGGGGAACGTGGTCAGCAGAATATGGCCCATTAAGATGTTCAAGTTCTTTTTCTTAAAGTTGAAGTTTAGATGATTTACATTATTACATTAATTTCAAGTGTACAGCATAATGATTCAGCATTTTTACAGATTATACTCTATTAAAGTTATTACAAGATACTTGCTATGATTCTCTGTGCTATACGTTGTATCTTTGTTGCTTATCTATTTATACATAGTAATTTGTATCTCTTAATCCCATATCCCTAATTTGTCCCTTTACCTTCGTTTCCCCATTGGTAGCCACTAGTTTGTTTCTGGTAGCTGTAAGTCTATTTCTATTTTGCATATATTCATTTGCATTACTTCTCAAATTCTACATATGTGATGTCATACAGTATTTATCTTCATTTTACTTCACTATTTTCTAGATTAATCTACATTGCTGTAAATGGCAGACTTTCATTAATTTTTGTAGCTCACAATATTCTGCTATGTACATACATATATTACATCTTTACCCAGTCATCTGTTGATGGGCACTTGCATTGCTTCCATATCTTGTCTTTTGTAGATAGTGCTGCTGGGGACATTGAGATGCACATATCTTTTCAAATTAGTGTTTTACTAATTGCTGGTACATGGGGATGTACTTTATGGGGAAAGGATAATTAAGTTAAAAATTAAGAATTTTGAAATAAGAAAGTAATCAGGGTGGGCCCTAAATCCAACCACAAATATCCTTGTAGAAAGGAGGTAGAGGGAGGTTTGACTACAGACCCAGCGAAGGAACAGTGTGACCAGAGAAGCAGAGTTCAGAGTGATACGACCACAGGGAATGCCAGCAACCTCACAAAGCCTAAGAGACAAGAAAGAGAAGCCCCACTAGAGCCTCTGGGTGGATCATGACCCTGACTTTAATCCATTGCCTTTGAGTTCTGAGCTCCAGAACTATGAGAGAATAAATTTTTGCCGCTTTACGCCACCCAGTTTATGATCATTTAATACATGAAATTATAGAAGTCAACCTCTAATAGTCTTCTTCCTTTGAAAGTAGAAGCATTTCTGCCGCCAGCAATGGGGGAAGGACCATCTCGGCTTGTCTATGGTACAACTTGAAAGAAACATAACACCACTTAGCACAATCAAAAAAGGGCTAAATTAGGATTTTCAGGGTTCTGAACAGGCATGGATATATTTCTGCTATTAGAGCCAAGGCTTTCAAAACCTCTTATACCCAAGAAAAAATAAAATATATATTTTTAGGTGATGAGTGCGTGTGTGTGTGTGCATGAGTGTGCATACTCAGTTGCATTTGACTCTTTGTTATCCCACGTACTGTGTAGTCTGCCAGGCTCCTCTGTCCATGGAATCTCCCAGGCAAGAATATTGGAATGGGTTGCCATTTCCTTCTCTAAGGGATCTTCCTGACCCAGGGATGGAACCTGCATATCTTACATCTCCTGCATTGGCAGGCAGATTCGTTACCACTGCACCACCTGGGAAGATTTAGGTAATGGACTTAAGCTTAAAAATATAAATAATTGCTCTTCTGGAACTGTATCTTTTTGATGAATGAAATCCATAATTTTAATTAAAAATGTTAATGCTACATTTATTATCAAAGTAGAATTTATTCAGAAAAAGCAAACGAGGATTGGAGTAAGTAATGTTTCAGTTCTTTTAGAATTTCAGGAGTGCCAGGAGCCATGATCCTTTTTAACAAAGCATCTTCCTGGAAGCTGCTTAAGATCAAGAATCAAGAAATCTGGATTCTGATCTGAGTTGGTTGTTGCCATTTGAAATAAAATGATAACCTCTAAAGCTTTATTTTCTCACCTACCTTCTCAATTCAGTGAGACTTTAGTGAAAGTGTTAGTCACTCAATCGTGTCCAACTCTTTGTGACCCCACAGACTATAGCCTGCCAGGCTCCTCTGTCCATGGAATTCTCCAGGCAAGAATACTGGTGTGGGTTGTTATGTCCCCCTCCAAGGCATCTTCCCAACCCAAGAATCAAACCTGCATCTCCTGCACTGCAGGCCGATTCTTTACCACTGAGCTACCAGGGAAGCCCTCATAATATATTACACAATAGTCTTATATATATAAAGACACAAAAGAGAGATTTTTGAGATACCCTTACTTGCCATTAATTCTTAGACTTAAAGCTGGCTGCATGCCTTGTTAGAAGGAACACTCAGAAACTTTCTTCCCACAAAATATCTCTCCACATCACTCATTATCAGGAGACCGATTTAAGAGGTAGACAGTTTTGGGGCTGGCTATCCAAAAGAAGCTGAGGTCTTTGTGATCTCCCAGTCCTCTTCTGTTTTAATGTGTTTGCAATCTATGTCATTCAGTTTGATAATTTAATCAGGTACTTCTTGAGTTATAGTTATAATAGCATAATATGATCCCAAAGAAATGCCTAAACATATTCATCTATATCTATATTTTATACATAAATCTTAGATGTCAAAAAAGAAAAGTGAAATATATATAGAACTACAAGTATCGATGGATATATTATATACGGAAATAGGTATAAATATAGACAAAGATATAAATATACATAGAACTAGATTGATAGACATATAAAATTTTGCTCTTTCTCTTAAAGAGCTTCTATCCCATGAACTTCAGAACATATAAAAAGAAACATTTCAAAGTCATGAAAATATTGGCCAATATTAGTATTTCTATACTCTTACCAACATTAAGGATGGATCAGCTTACTACAAGATAAAAGGAGACACTGGGCCACAGAGAGCTGCATGCAGCTACTCAGGGTTTATGAGAAAAAAAAACATCCATAAAGTATACGACTAATTATCTGTTTCACTGAAAAAGAGAAAAAGAATGAAACAAAAGACATTTGAAGGCATTTCAACCTGTCTGCAGTGTGGGAGACCACATTTTGATCCCTGGGTCGAGAAGATGCCCTGGGGAAGGAAATGGCAACCCACTCCAGTATTCTTGCCTGGAAAATCCCATGAATGGAGGAGCCTGGCAGGCTACAGTCTATAAGATCGCAAAGAGTCAGACACAACCGAGCAACTTCACTTCTTTCTTTCAGTTTTCTTCATCCATTATAACTATAGGAAATAAAACCTTACTGTATTTCATGAAATGGAATTATATTATGATTTGATTATATTGTAAAGTGTTTTGTTTTTACCCACATGGTGATTTACTGACCTTTTTTGCCTGGTCAGCTCAACAAGGTAGTTTCTTTGTGGATTATAAATACTTTCCTCACTTGAATTTCAACTAAAGCCCAATTTTTTTTTTAGATTACCTTAGAACAAAAAATGCCTTCTATTCACTTCACAGGAATCCTGTTTCCAAAGGTAACAATACTGGGAGAAAATATAAGCCTGAGAATCCCTTTGGGATTTGCTGCTAAAAGCAAAGAACATGCCATGTGCTGTCCTGGTGTCAAGTGACCAATTTTAATGCCAGTTATCTCTCTGGGATGAAGTAGGAAGAGAACTCTCATCATGAATATAATTTACAGTTGATCTGTAAAACCCTTCAGCTTTGTGACTTCCATTCCTGCATTTGTGATAAAAGAAAGTTTGGCAGAAAGGAATAGCCAAAGAATCATCAGCACACAATCAATGCTCGAGAATTGTTTGTAGCCCATGGCTCAGCCAGTTAAGAAACTGCCTGCAAGGCAGGAGACCTGGGTTCCATTCCCGGGTTGGGAAGATCCCCTGGAGAAGGGCATGGCAACCCACTCTGGTATTCTTGCCTGGAGAATCCCATGGACAGAGGAGACTTGCAGGCTACAGTCCATGGGGTCAAAAGAGTCGGACACAACTTAGCAACTCAACCACCACCACAATGACAGAGGATGTGATGGTTGCATGGCAACACCAACTCCATGGGTCTGAGTCTGAGCAAACTCCAGGAGACAGAGAAGGAAAGGGAAGCCTGGCTGCTGCAGTCCATGGGGTTGCAAAGAGTCACACACAAATTAGCTACTGAAGAACAATTACAATAATGAAAGAGACCATACAACATCTTTCCTTGCTTCCAATTACAAGAGATAATATCCAAGCAGGACTCAGAGGGAGAGTACAAGGACTACTCTGGAATACACCTGAAGAGCGGTGGATTATGCAAATTTTCATAGCAAGACCTCGGAAGTTTGCCTGGAAGTTATACTAAGGGAGCTGAACACATGGTGAAGGAGGCTAGCTAGCTAGGAGAGGGTAAAAGTCTTACTCCTTTCTGTTTTCACTCCCTGTCCCTGTCAGTGTCACCTTAGAAATGCTTTTTCATTTAATTAGCAATTGTATTCCAGTAGTTTTACATTTGGTTACAGCTTGCAGCTTTTCCTACCTTGGTTGAAACAGCCTTAATTCAGCACCTCAGAGATACAAAGCCTCAAATATGCGGATTTATGTCAATGTATGGGAAAAACCACTATAATATTGTAAAGTAATTAGCCTCCAATTAAAATAAATAAATTAAAAAAATTAAAGACCATATGGGTCTCAAGATCTGCATGCTAATGTAAGGGACAGAAGTTCGATCCCTGAGTTGGGAAGATCCCTGGAGAAGGGGATGGCAACCCGTTCCACTATTCTTGTATGGAGAATCCCATGGACAGGGGAGCCTGGCAGGCTACAGAACATGGAGACTGTTTGTTAGTCTTTGTCTAACAAAGAGTTAGACATGACTGAGCATACACAAGCACACTGTCTGTAGACATTCCAAATTAAAAAAAAAAAATCTTGCTGGAGATTGCTTTCATAATTTCATAACAGCTTATAATAATATATTAAAAATTTATAAATGGAACTGCTTTTACTTCTATTTCCCCAACTGGAGGGGAGGGGCTGTTTTTTGCCAGCTTATACAATATCCTATATGGAAATCCAAGTAGACTATCTACACGAAAACAGCAGGTTTTGTCTGATTTTTCCCCAGAATTTTCTCTTATATCTATTCTTTCTTTCAGTTTTCAGTTCCTACATCTCTTGTTAAACCTACTGCAACTCATTATCTCAAAAACACCCTCCCCATCTGTCTGCCACATGCTTCATGCTTAGACTACTGTGCTGGCACTAAACTTCTGGGTCCTGATTGCTCCTGCCTTGAATCCTTCCTCCTCACAGCTGCTCTAATAATTCTCTAGAATCTTGTGTCATATTTTTACTCCAGTGCTTTAAAACATATCACATTGTTTCCTCATTTCCTCCAGAATTGAAACAGGTATGACTATGGGTAAGCTTAGGCTGTGTGCCTATTTTAATTCTTGCTATTTCACGAAGTATAAGGATAACACAAATGTGGGCACATAAATGCAAATTTACACAGAGAACTAGAGAGCATCCTTGGACAACACACAACCTTGGAGGGAAAAAGAGATTAATTGTCCAAATCTGATCCCAGAACATGGGAGCAGACAGGGCTGGTTTGTAGAACATTGTGGATCAAGTTTATTATTATTCAGCCATAAGCGAGAGGGAAACCTTGCTATCGGGATAAACCTGGAGAGCATATTGCAAAATGAAAGATCCAGAGGCAGAAAAAAATACTGCAGAATATCACTTATATGTTAAATCAAAACAGTAGAATCCAACGGTGGTTGCCATGGACTGGGCAGTGCTGCAAGTGGGAAGACTTTGGTCCAAGAGGACAGATTTTCAGTTTAAAGATCCAGAAGCTTTGAGGATCCAATGTACAGTATGATGGCTGTAATAAATAATAGTGCAAGTACACACGTAGCCCATGTTCACTGCAGCACAATTTACAATAGCCAGGACATGGAAGCAACCTAGATGTCCATCAACAGATGAATGGATAAAAAAGCTGTGGTACCTATACACAATGGAATATTATTCGGTCACTAAAAGCAATACATTTGAGTTAGTTCTATGGAGGTAAATAAACCTAAAGCCTGCTATACAGAGTGAAGTAAGTCAGAAAGGGAAAACAAGCATTGCATATTAATGCATACATATTGATTATATTCTTTGCAGCCAAAGATGGAGAAGGTCTATACAGTCAGCAAAAACAAGACCAGGAGCTGAATGTGGCTCAGATCATGAACTCCTTATTGCCAAATTAAGACTTAAATTGAAGAAAGTTTGGAAAACCACTAGACCATTCAGGTATGACCTAAATCAAATCCCTTATGATTATACAGTGGAAGTGAGAAATAGATTTAAGGGACTTGATCTGATAGACAATGCCTGATGAACTATGGATGGAGGTTCATGACATTGTACAGGAGACAGGGATCAAGACCATCCCCATGGAAAATAAATGCAAAAAAGCAAAATGGCTGTCTGGGGAGGCCTTACAAATAGCTGTGAAAAGAAGAGAAGCGAAAAGCAAAGGAGAAAAGGAAAGATATAAGCATCTTAATGCACAGTTCCAAAGAATAGCAAGGATAGATAAGAAAGTCTTCCTCAGCTATCAGTGCAAAGAAATAGAGGAAAACAACAGAATGGGAAAGACTAGAGATCTCTTCAAGAAAGTAAGAGATACCAATGGAATATTTCATGCAAAGATGGGCTTGATAAAGGACAGAAATGGTATGGACTTAAGAGAAGCAGAAGATATTAAGAAGAGGTGGCAAGAATACACAGAAGAACTGTACAAAAATGATCTTGATGACCCAGATAATCACGATGGTGTGATCACTGACCTAGAGCCAGACATCCTGGAATGTGAAGTCAAGTGGGCCTTAGAAAGCATCACTACAAACAAAGCTAGTGGAGGTGATGGAATTCCAGTTGAGCTCTTTCAAATCCTGAAAGATGATGCTGTGAAAGTGCTGCACTCAATATGCCAGGAAATTTGGAAAACTCAGCAGTGGCCACAGGACTGGAAAAGGTCAGTTTTCATTCCAATCCCAAAGAAAGGCAATATCAAAGAATGCTCAAACTACCACACAATTGCACTCATCTCACATGCTAGTAAAGTAATGCTCAAAATTCTCCAAGCCAGGCTTCAGCAATACATGAACCATGAACTTCCTGATGTTCAAGCTGGTTTTAGAAAAGGCAGAGGAACCAGAGATCAAATTGCCAACCTCCCCTGGATCATCAAAAAGCAACAGAGTTCAGAAAAATATATATTTCTGCTTTATGGACTATGCCAAAGCCTTTGACTGTGTGGATCACAATAAACTTTGGAAAATTCTGAAAAGCATGGGAATACCAGAACACCTGACCTGCCTGTGAGAAATCTATGTGCACATTAGGAAGCAACAGTTAGAACTGGACATGGAACAACAGACTGGTTCCAAATAGAAAAAGGTGTATGTCAAGGCTGTATATTGTCACCCTGCTTATTTAACTTCTATGCTGAGTACATCATGAGAAATGCTGGACTGGAAGAAACACAAGCTGGAATCAAGATTGCTCGGAGAAATATCAGTAACCTCAGATATGCAGATGACACCACTCTTATGGCAGAAAGGGAAGAGAAACTAGAAAACCTCTTGATGAAGGTGAAAGAGGAGAATGAAAAAGTTGGCTTAAAGCTCAACATTCAGAAAACGAAGATCATGGCATCTGGTCCCATCACTTCATGTGAAATAGATGGGGAAACTTTGGAAACAGTGACAGACTTTATTTTTTGGGGCTCCAAAATCACTGCAGATGGTGACTTCAGCCATGAAATTAAAAGATGCTTACTCCTTGGAAGGAAAGTTATGACCAACCTATACAGCATATTCAAAAGCAGAGACATTACTTTGCCAACAAAGGTCCGTCTAGTCAAGGCTATGGTTTTTCCAGTGGTCGTGTATGGATGTGAGAGTTGGACTGCGAATAAAGATGAGCGCCAAAGAGTTGATGCTTTTGAACTGTGGTGTTGGAGAAGAATCTTGAGAGTCCCTTGGGACTTCAAGGAGATCCAACCAGTCCATTCTAAAAGAGATCAGCCCTGGGTGTTCTTTGGAAGGACTGATGCTGAAGCTGAAACTCCAATACTTTGGCCACCTCATGCAAAGAGCTGACTCATTGGAAAAGACCCTGATGCTGGGAGAGATTACGGGCAGGAGGAGAAAGGGACGACGGAGGATGAGATGGCTGGATGGCATCACTGACTCGATGGACATGAGTTTGGGTGGACTCTGGGAGTTGGTGATGGACAGGGAGGCCTGGTGTGCTGTGATTCATGCAGTTGCAAAGAGTCAGACACGACTGAACGACTGAACTGATGGGCTCTAGGAAAATGGTACTGATGAACTTATGTGCTCAGACGCTCAGCCATGTCCAGCTTTTTGTGACTCCATGGACTGGATCCCCCCAGGCTCCTCTGTATCTCTGCAGGCAGCAGCAGAGACACAGGCATCAAGAACAGACCGGTGGACACAGTGTTGGCAGGAGGGGGTGGGGCGAATTGAGAGGGGAGCATGGCAGTATATACATTCCTATATGCATTACCATATGCAAAATAGACAGCCAGTGGGAATCTGTTGTATGACATTGGTAGCTCAACCCAGTGCTCTGTGACAAGATAAAGGGGTGTGGGGCTTTGTGACAACCTACAGGGACGGGGTGGGATGGGATGAGGATTCATGATGGGGTGGCCAGGCGGGATGGTGTGGGGAAGGGAGAGGGAGGTGCAAGAGTAGGGCGATGGAGGCATATCTATGGCGGCTTCATGTCCATTTATGGCAGAAACAAACAACACTGTAAAGCAATCATCCTCCAGTTAAAACTAATTTTTAAAAAATGCTGTAGAAAACAAGTACATCATATACTTGAAATTTGCTAAGAGAATAAATCTTCAGTGCTCTTATCACTCATAAAAAAAATGGTAACTATATGAAGTAATGAATGCGTTAATTAGCTTGTGATAATCATTTTTCCAGTGTATATGTGTATCAAAGCATCATGTCATACATCTTAAATATATAAAACTTTTTGTCAATTTTTAAAAATTGCCTTTTGATGATGTACTCAAGTATTCATATCTGAGTCCTGGAAAGAAAAAGGAGGAAATAGTACTTGGTCAGAAAAGTGCTGTTAGAATCTCTGCAAAACCTATGTGTCACTCCTATGCTGTGACTTGGAGGCTTTCACCACTACAGGTGGGATAGGAGAGCCCTCCTCTATATAAACACCCCCTCAGTGCCATCCACACATGCCTGATCTTGAAGCAAAGGATGAAGGGGAACTAAGGCAAAGGGGCAGAAAACGTCACTGTGCGCCTAGGATCCCTAAGGACCACTCAGAGAATGAGGCTTCCCTGGTGGTTCAGATGATAAAGAATCTGCCTGCCAATGCAGGAGATCCAGGTTCTATCCATGGATTAGGAAGATCCCCTGGAGAAGGAAATGGCAACCAGCTCCAGTATTCTTGCCTGGAGAATTCCATGGACGAGGAGCCTGGTGGGCTACAGTCCGTGTGATCACAGAGTCAGACACAACTAAGCAAGTCACACTAATATACTCAGAGAATGCAAGAGGGCAAAGCTGCTTAAGTGTAACTATGTCAGGCACAGGGGCCATTTTTTGGAAGGAGAGGAAAAAGGAAAAAGGTCATAATAACTGACTGTGTTCTTAAATTTATGAAATACTCTTGCATAATAGAGGAACGTGAAAGTGACTCAGCCGTGTCAGACTTTTTATGACCCCATAGACTAGTCCATGGAATTCTCTAGGCCAGAACACTGGAGTGGATAGCCTGTCCCTTCTCCAGGGGATCCTCCCAATGCAGGGATTGAACCCAGGTCTCCCACATTGCAGGCAGATTCTTTACCAGCTGAGCCACAAGGGAAGCCTGAGAATACTGGAGTGGGTAGCCTGTCCCTTCTCCAGCAGATCTTCCTGACCCAGAAATCGAACCGGGGTGTCCTGAATTGCAGGTGGATTGTTTACCAACTGAGCTGCATAATAGAGGAGATCCCCGAACAAGGCTGGACAAATTAAGGCTGATTCATTTGCACTTCTATAAACAGAACCTCAATCAAAGAAAAATGTTTCTGTTTATGCTGCTGCTGCTGCTAAGTCACTTCAGTTCTGTTTATGATCCTACTGTAAATCACAGTCCCTCTAAGTAACCTCGGACCAGTCTTGGAACTTGACAAGATAAGAGTTCATGTTTCCCTACATGACACAAAAAGGCTCATAAATTACGGCCTTCCTGCCCAGTCACATCTTCTGCTAGTCATCACAATCGTGCTTTCAATGGTGCAGACCCTTAGAGCTCTGTCTTATTACCTGGAAAAGCCTCTCCTTGGATTTGAGCACGCTGTTCCTTGAGCTTGCAATATTTTTGCAAGCTACTCCACCTTGCACATTTCTAGTAACACCACACAATTCAAGTCAAAAATTAGCCTAAAACATTTGGCATTCCCCCACCATCTTGCAAAAATAGTATAAATCACTCACTGTTCTTTGTAATGGTGAGTCCCAATGAGGTGCACTTCCGTACAAGGTAATGACAAGGATTTATCTCCAATATATACAAAGAACTCATGCAACTCACTATCTAAAAACAACCAATCAAAAAATTGGCCAAAGGTCTAAATAAAACACAAATGGCCAAGAGACACAGGAAAAGATGCTCAGCATCACTAATTGTTTAGTTCAGTTCAGTCGCTCAGTCATGTCTGACTCTCTGCGAACCCATAGACTGCAGTACGCCAGGCTTCCCTGTCTATCACCAACTCCCAGAGTTTACTTAAACTCATGTCCATTGAGTCAGTGATGCCATCCAACCATTTCATTCTCTGTTGGGAGTCCCCTTCTCCTCCTGCCTTCAACCTTTTCCAGCATCAAGATCTTTTCAAATGAGTTGGTCCTTTGCATGACAGTTCCAAAGTATTGGAGTTTCAGCTTCAACATCAGCACTTCCAATGAACACCCAGGACTGATCTTCTTTAGGATGGACTGGGTGAATCTCCTTGCAGTCCAAGGGACTCTCAAGAGTCTTCTCCAGTTCAAAAGCATCAAATCTTCTGAGCTCAACTTTCTTTATAGTCCAACTCTCACATCCATACAGGAGAAAAGCAAATCAAAGCTACAATGAGGTGCCAATCTACACTGATCAGAATGGCCATCATCAAAAAACCTGCAAACAGTAAATGCTGGAGAGGGTGTGGAGGAAAGGGAGTTCCCTTGCATTGTTGATGGGAATGTAAATTGATACAGCCACTTGGAGAACAGTATGGAGATTCTTTAAAATTTTTCTAAAAATAGAATCACCAGTACTGAACATATAACTGAGAAAACCATGATTCAGAAAGACACATGTGCAAAGCACCATCAACACCAAGAACTCAGGATTCCCTCCACCTCTGTCCTCCACTCTCAACACTTAATAAAAAGAATGGTTACTATGGCAAGTTCTTGCTGAATTCCAGGCACAGGGTTGATAATTTTATGGATATTATCTCACTCAAACCTCAAACAATTGAAAGAGATAAAAACTTGCCTAGGGCAGTGGGAAACTTTCTTAAACCTCAGATAACTAAAATAAAAAGTGTATAAGATATGCATTTCTCTAAGAAGTAAAATTGTTTTAAAAAACAGCAAATAGCAACGGTATTTAAGCATTCTATGAATAATTTGCAAAATAAGTTAAAACACATAAAGTGTTTAGAACCTTATTTAAAATAGATAGTATATAATTTTAGAATTAATATTAATATTGTTTGATTTCTTTATTTTGAACACTGAGGTGCTTTTCGTATCCTTTAGGGAAGATGGCATAAAATCTCATAAATTGCAGTTTTTCTGGTAATGTGAAACTCCTATCTAATTCCATAAATTTTATCAAGTAGTGCTCTGACAAGAATATTAGAGATGTATGACTGGTAAGACAAATAGGCATTGCTGATTTTAAAAATCAAAAGCAAACAAACGTGTAGTCCCTGCCTTCAAGAAGGATAACTTAATGAATCATGGAAATGTAATTGAAAGAAAATATTATAACACCAGCGTTCCCAAGTGGTTCAGTGGTAAAGAATCTGCCTGCCAATGCAGAAGACACGGGTTCAATCCCTTGGTCAGAAGATCCCCTGGAGGGGGAAATGGCAACTCACCCCAGAATTCTTGCCTGGACGATCCCATAGACAGAGGAGCCTGGTGGGCTCTCTATATGGGGTCACTAAAGAATCAGACACAGCTGAGTGACTATACAACAACATTATAATACTCTTTTGCAGACAAATATAAAAAGAAAAAAAATTGTTAAAAGGATTTATCTTCTATACTTTCCAATAAATTTTGTCCTGAAACTAAATTTAACCTTAGTTTAAACTTAGTTTATAACTAATTTATAGACTAAAATTAGTCTATAAAAAGGTGAAAGAAAGTGATTTTTCTTTGTTTGTTATGTTTTTTAATTTATTTATTTTAATTGGAGGCTAATTACTTTATAGTATTGTAGTGGTTTTTGCCATACATTGACATGAATCAGCCATGTGTGTACATGTGTTCCCCATCCTGAACCCCCCTCCCATCTCCCTCCCCATCCCATCCCTCTGGGTCATCAGTTGAACCTGAAGCAGGTTAAACATAAAGGGGTAGGTTGAATGGAGTTTTCATTGTCCTTCTATATACTTTAAGGATTTTGACTCTTTTTAGTAACAGACATGAATTAATATAGCCTTCTAATAGAAGTTTAAAAGAATTATTTCCCTCTATCTATAAACATATTAATATAATTAATGACAGTGTTTATGAATGATTTAATTTTTTTCTATATTATTATTTGTGTCCATATGTGTATAGTCAAAAAACCCAGTCCAACTTCAGCATTACAAGGAAAGACGCTTTTGTTGGGTAAATCTTGCCGCCTTGTGGTGTATAAAAATAATACTGTGCTTAAAGTATTCACACATGTGTTCAACAAGAAGCACTGTCCTTTAGCCAGGCTCTCCTGCCCTAGTTACTTATAGAATCCATACCCTTCCGAGTATCTGTAATCTAGAATCCTAACTTTGTAGTATTTATTATGCTGAATAATTTACGTATATTTGCAGTTGTTTATTTTCCTGCCTCTTCTGTAAACCACAAACCCCAAGAACACTGAGTGATTTTTGCCCTGAGTCAGATATGACTGAGCACACATGCAAGAAGTAAAGCACAGTGTTTTCATACATACATATATATATATAGTGCAATGAGTACTATATCCAAGCCAATTAACACATCCACCTTCTCACATCATCATCGTGTGTGTGTGTGTGTGTGTGTGTGTGTGTGTGTGCCTGTGTTGAGATCATCTGAGATCTACTCTCTTAGCAAGTTTCCAATATAATATAACCATTAACTACGATCACCATGCAGCACTTTGGGTTTCTCAAACTTATTCAAACCTACATAACTGAAACTTCACACACTTTGACCAACATCTCCCTGTTTCCCACACCTCCCTGTCCCCGGTCTACTCACCATTTCTATGAATTTGACTTTTTGAGATTTCACATGTAAGTGGGGTCCTGCAGTGTTTCTCTTTTTATGCCTGGCTCATTTGCTTCAGATAATGTCCTCTGGGGGCTTACTAGGTGGCACTAGTGATAAAGAATCCACTTCCAATACCAGAGACACAAGAGATACGGGTTCAAGCTCTGGGACGGGAAGATCCCCTGAAGGAGGAAATGTAACCCACTCCAGTATTCTTGCCTGGGAAATCCCATGGACAGAGGAGCCTGGCAGGCTACGGCTGATGGGGTCCCAATGAGTTGGACACAATTGTGCTCGGTGACTGAGCACACTATCCTCCAGATTCATCCATGTTGTTGCAAAACACAGGATTCCCTTCATTCTAAAATTATAGGTATAGATAAAGATATATCACAATTTCTTTATCCATTCATACATCAATGGACATTTAGAATGTCCAATGTACTGATTTCATTTTCTTTGGATACATATTCAGAAATGAAATTACTGAATCATATGGTAGTTCTGTTTTTAGAGAAACCTCCAAACTGTATTCCATTAAGCCTATGACAATTTTCCTTCGCCAAAATGTATGAGGGTCCTTTTTCTCTACATCTTTGACTGCACTTGTTATCTTTTGTCTTTTTGACAATAGTCATTCCAACAAGTATGAGTCCATAACTCATTATGGTTTTAATTTGCACTTTCCTAATGACAAGTGATGTGGAGTATATTTTTATATTTGTCATTTGTATGTCTTCCTCAGAAAAAAATGTCTATTCAAGTCCTTTGGCCATTTTTTAAATCAACGTCTTTGATATTTTTTACTTCTAGGATGTTTGAGATCTTTAAATGTTTTGGACATTAATTGCTTATCAGATCTATATTTGCAAATATTTTTCCAAACACAAGTTGTCTTTTCATTATAATAGTTTTCTTTGCTGTGCAGAAGCATTTTGATATAGTCCACTTGTATATTTTTGCTTTTGATTCTGGGCTTTTGGTGCCACATTCAAAAAATCATTGCCAATGTCAAGGATATTTTCCTCTATGTTTTCTTCTAGTTTTTACAGTATAAAGTATTATATTTAAGTCTCTAATCCATTTTGGGTTGACTATTAGGGGCCCACCCATATTTCTTTTTTGCATAATTACTCATGGCTTTTTACTGCAATCCTCTCACTTTTGTCCATTGTTATGCCTTGTAATACCTATTCAAAATTACTTCATCAATTCAAGACCTCCCCCTAAACTAGTATAATGTTTGTTCTGTCATACATTTCCTCTGAGTGTGTTTATGTGTGTGTATACAGTATACGCCAAAGCCTTTTACTGTGTGGATCACAATAAACTGTGGAAAATTCTGAAACACATGGGAATACCAGACAACCTGACCTGCCTCGTGAGAAATCTGGATGCAACAGTTAGAACTGGACATGGAACAACAGACTGGTTCCAAACAGAGAAGGGAGTACGTCAAGGCTGTATATTGTCACCCTGCTTATTTGACTTATATGCAGAATACATCATGAGAAATGTTGGGCTGGAAAAAGCACAAGCTGGAATCAAGATTGCCAAGAGAAATATCAATAACCTCAGATATGCAGATGACACCACCCTTATGGCAGAAAGTGAAGAGGAACTGAAAAGCCTCTTGATGATTATGAAAAAGAAGAGTGAAAAAGTTGGCTTAAAGCTCAACATTCAGAAAATGAAGATCATGGCATCTGGTCCCATCACTTCATGGCAAATGGATGGGGAAACAGTGGAAGCAGTGTCAGACTTTATCTTTTTGGGCTCCAAAATACGGTTTACATGCATTGAAACTATATAAAGTATATTTGCATTTATTTGCTATACCCATTCAGCAGATTATACCAGTCAACTATCTCTCAGAGAAAAGATTCATTTAAAAAAAAAAAAAAGCTGGCCATAAAAGAAAGCAAAGTTGATTTAATTGAGAGCAAGGGTCATTATTTCCCTGAGTTCTCAAGACTATTTCCTTCCCCTTACTGCCTCTGTCAAAAAGTACTAGGAAGCACTGACTTTCTTTTTTTAAAATTCTCCTTTACTTCTCTATCACATATTTCTAAAATTCCACAAGAATATGATTGTCTTTTTTAATAGAATGCCCTTTGGGAATAGTCATGAGTTAATCATAAAATGTTTAATATTCTCTTTCAGTGTGATTAGTTATTTGAGCTTTATTTTCCTCCCTCCTTGCTTCTTTCCTCTGTTTTTTATAATATCATGGGACCCTACAAGGTGTAACCTCCCTAATCATCATGAGGACCAAGTTCTTAATATTTAACTTCTATCTCCATGACCTTAAGCCAATCAATTCTTTATTAGTTCCCTCATCTCACAAACAGAAGGATCATCCCTGATTATTGCTAAGGTAGTTCTCACTTCTAACATTTCTGGGATTCAAAAAAACTTTGAATGAGTTTCAAACCTGAGCAATCAGTAGTTACATCCTCAGAGAAGCTATTACAGCAAAAAACTAACTTAAGTTTTTCATCCCAGTGTGAGACAGACTCCAAGACCAAACATTTTTACTAATCTCTCTAACAAGATGCTTTGGGCATTATTAAGACTGATTGAGTGTTCAGAGATGGGCGATTACTAACCTTGAAAGAAATTATTTGCCTCACTCCTAAACAAGTTTCAGAGGAACTAATTAATAAAGGCAGTTTTAAATAAGAAAACTTCCTGGTTGATAATTGGTGTTCAACTCTGAAATGTAGCTCTTGAGGCCTGATACAGTGAGGCAGCAAAGAAGAACTGACCCCGGGGAATCACAATGACTTTGTAAATTAACGTAAGGTGCGGGGTGGTTCTTTCTAGCACTATAAGTTTATTGATTGTTATCTGGTTTCTTTAAAATAGATTGTTTGCCCTACAAAACAAACAAAAGAAAAATTTATTCCCATTTAGCAAAAACTGGCAAAGGTGGAAGATTAAATTCCTTTATAAAAATCAGAAGATATAGGAAAGGCTGTAATTCCAAGTCTTTGCTAGTTGAGGAACGTGGGTCCTAGTCTTCAAAAGCTATGTATTTTGTTATTCCCATTACATGACATTATAGAAAAGGCAGAAATATACAGACAGAAAAAGATCACTGATTGTCAGGGGTTTGGAGGAGGGTAGATACGTAAAGTAGGTGAAGCACAGGAGATGTTACATTAGAAAAATTAAGAAAAAAGTGCATAGGATCTCTCTGTATTATTTCTCATACTTATTTCTCATATTTCTCATTATTTCATCTACAATTATCTCAAAATAAAAACTTAATTAAAAACAAAAACAAAATAGTGTGTGTACCTCAGGAGGACACTTTCAGGTTGGAACACCAGCTCTTGATCTTGAGCAAGTTATTTAAAACCCCTGAGTTTCTGTTTCTTCAAGTGTAGCTGCAAGTTAGTGGTACTCACAGTAAGGAATTACATGGGATAGTGCATATAATGTGCCTAGGAGATAGTAAGTGCTCAATAAATATTACTTCTCATTCTTGCTTAATTATCACTATTATTCTCATCCAGACAATTGCACTAGCTCCTACCTGGTCTTATCACCTCTAGACACTCTGACCATCCTACACAAAGCCACCTTTCCAACAGGGTAGCCCTAATGTGATATAAATTAGCCTCTTTCTAGAGAATAATGTTACAACTCATTAAACCAATTAGATCATAATATGACTCCATCTATTCTTCTATTCATATCCCATACCACTCAACTTTACTGTTTCCATGCTGCTGCTGCTGCTGCTGCTGCTAAGTCGCTTCAGTCGTGTCCAACTCTGTGCGACCCCATAGACGGCAGCCCACCAGGCTCCACCGTCCCTGGGATTCTCCAGGCAAGAACACTGGAATGGGTTGCCATTTCCTTCTCCAATGCATGAAAGTGAAAAGTGAAAGGGAAGTCGCTCAGTCGTGTCCGACTCTTCGCGACCCCATGGACTGCAGCCTACCAGGCTCCTCCATCCATGGGGTTTTCCAGGCAAGAGTACTGGAGTGGGGTGACATCGCCTTCTCCCATAATCTCAGCTAAATGTGACCCCCTGTTTGTCATGCCTCCAGGCCCCTCCTTGGGTCATTCCCTTAACCTGCTATTCCTCTCATCACAGCTGGACATCCAAATCCTACCTTCAGTGCCCGTCTTAAAGGTCACCTCCTCCACAATGATTATTTACTGCCTAATCTAATGCACAGTGAATATTCCTTCCTTCTGTCCTTCCTTCCTTTGAGTCTTCATCAAACCCTGTGTTTCCTTCTTATGACTATTAACAATTCTGTCATACATTTTAGTCATTATACTTTAGCCGTGCATTATTCGATTGAGACTTTCCTAAGGATAGAGACTATATTTTTCTGGTTATTTTTATTAATAGCAACAATAAAGGCCAAAAAACTATAGTATTTTAACTTTAGTAAATAAGCCCTATTTTGTTGCTCAGAAATAGTTGTAAGTCTATTTTATAAATGTGAAAATGAAGCCCTCCTCAGAGCAAGGTAGCTTCTGGAGGTTAAAGAAAAATTAATGACAAAGTTCAGTCTGATACTCTCCCCTTTGACTTCCTATCCGGTAAGCTTCCCAAACCAATATCTTCTTAATCTTACCTGGACAAGATCACCAGTTCTGTATTTTCAAGATTTTCAACAGTCCATATGCTCTCAGGCTTTCCACATAAACTCTTACACATTTGCCAGAGTATTAGTTTCATCTCAATTTTACAAGTAAAATTATGCAAAGATTATAGTCATTTAACTTCCCCAGTCCTGTCTTCTATTCCTGTTGTTTGTTTCTTTTCCCACCAAAGGGTCCACAAGCCCAGAATCTCCTAAACGTCCTTAGAAGTACTTCATCAAGGGCAAAATCCATGCCACAGAGGCCTCAAGTTTAAAACCAGGTAAATCAAAGTATGAAATGAGAATGGTGAATGTGTGTTTTATACCAAGAAATAGTAAATTAAAAATTGGAAGGCTAACTAAAAAGAATGCACTTGAATCAGTTCTAATGAGATGGATGAAACTGGAACCTATTATACAGAGTGAAGTAAGCCAGAAAGAAAAACACCAATACAGTATACTAACTCATATATATGGAATTTAGAAAGATGGTAACAATAACCCTGTGTACGAGACAGCAAAAGAGACACTGATGTATAGATCAGTCTTATGGACTCTGTGGGAGAGGGAGAGGGTGGGGAGATTGGGGAGAATGGCAGTGAAACATGTATAATATCATGTATGAAATGAGTTGCCAGTCCAGGTTCGATGCATGATACTGGATGCTTGGGGCTGGTGCACTGGGACGACCCAGAGGGAGGGTATGGGGAGGGAGGAGGGAGGAGGGTTCAGGATGGGGAACACAGGTATACCTGTGGCGGATTCATTTCAATATTTGGCAAAACTAATACAATATTGTAAAGCTTAAAAATAAAATTAAATTTAAAAAAATTGGAAGGCTATAAACTAGCAAGGAAATGCTTAAAGCATTGTTGTTGACTGATACTGAATAATAAATATATTAAACAGGCTTATTTTCAAATCCAAATTTCAGTTAAAAATAAATAAAAGGAGAGTTACTATCCTTGAAAAGGACAGTAAAGAATTAAGTGGACATTCTTAAGGGTATTCTAGGATCCTTTTTAAGTAGACATTATAGAGACATACTCATTATAAAAAGCTTAAACAACACAGAAATATAATTTTTTTTTCAATGATCTCATCACACAAATATAACTGCTACTAAGTTAGGTGGTTCATTTCTGATCTTCCTTGTTTGAAAATTTTCCCCCTTGTTTAGTGTTTTGAAAACATCTGTATAACATTTTATTTTTTACTACATATTTAGCCAGAGAATAATATCTTCATGGTTTTTAAACACTTGTTTAAGACTGGTAGTAGCTGAAAAATAGTTTTATACATAGGACATAATGTTACAGTTCATTGGGCTTAAATATTCAACAGAGAATTATGATTATTTTAGTAGTTGATCATTCCATCTCTAGCCAGGTGCATCTGAGCCCAAAGCTTGTACTTTTAAGGATTAAATTCATAAAAGCCATTTTAAAATCATTTTGAGGGTCTCATTTTTAATTTTTGATTTTTTTTTTAAGAGAAAAGGTAGAGACCTGGATACTTCTTTAAGGCAGAACATACACACTTATTCTGTACAAATCCTGTCAATCAACTTTTTTAAAAATCATAGTAAAATAACATAAACATATATAAAATTGTCATTTTAACGATTCAATGTATAATTGACATTATACATAGTTGACAATGTATAAGTGACATTAAGTAAATAATACCATCATACAACCATTACTCCCATCCAATTCCAGAATTATTTTTTCATCATTCGAAACTAAAACCTGAACCTAACAAACAATAACTCCATGCTGTCTCCTCCCCTACCTGCTGGTGACCACAGTCTATTTTCCATCTCTGTGAATTTGACTGCTCTTAAATCCCATGGATGGAGGAGCCTGGTGGGCTGCAGTCCATGGGGTTGCGGAGAGTCGGACAAGACTGATCGACTTCACTTTCACTTTTCACGCATTGGAGAAGGAAATGGCAACCCACTCCAGTGTTCTTGCCCGGAGAATCCCAGGGACGGGGGAGCCTGATGGGCTGCCATCTATGGGGTCGCACAGAGTCGGACAGGACTGAGGCGACTTAGCAGCAGCAGCTTCCCAGGTGGCGCTAATGGTAAAGAACTCGCCTGCCAATGCAGGAGATGCGGGTTTGCTTCCTGGATTGGGAAGATCCCCTGGAGAAGGAAATGGCAACCCGCTCCAGTATTCTTGCCTGGAGGGTCCCATATGGACAGAGGGAACCTGACAGGCAACAGTCCATAAGGTTACACAGAGTCAGAAACAACTGAAGCGACTTAGCACAAGTACCTTACCTAAGTGGAATCATACAATATTTGTCCTTTTGTGTCTGGCTTATTTCACTTAGCTGAATATTTTAAATTTCATTCATGTAGCATGTATCAGAATCCCATTCCTTTATAAGGCTGAATAATATTCCACAATATGAATATCCACCTGCAACGCAGGAGACCCCGGTTCTATTCCTGGGTTGGGAAGATCCTCTGGAGAAGGAATAGGCTACTCACTCCAGTATTTTGAGCTTCCGTTGTTTCTCAGCTAGTAAAGAATCCACCTGCAATGTGGGAGACCTGGGTTCAATCCCTGAGTTGGGAAGATCCCCTGGAGAAGGGAAAAGCTCCCCATCCAGCATTCTGGCCTGGAGAATTCCATGGACTGTATATTCCATGGGGTTGCAAAGAGTCGGACAGGACTGAGTGAATTTCACTTGCACTTTCACTATATGAATACATCACTTTGATTATCCATTTGTCAATGGATATTTGGTGTTTTTTCCCCCCACATTTTTCACTACGATGAATAGTCCAACTATTGTCAGTAACCTTCTTAGCCATGCAAGGACAAAGAAAAGATTTTATACTGAAGTTAGTATGAATACGATAATATAAAGTACTAGCTAGTTTATGAACAAATATTATTTAATAAATATTACTTAGCACCTACTCTGTAGCAGACATTCTGCTAGGGGGACAGTGCTGAATGAAAAGAGATTTTTGATTAATGTACAACGTAGAAGGGTGCCTAGAAATATTGGGACAAAAATGGGGAGCTGGCCACACAGACCTGGCAGCCTCCTCAGGTACAATAAGGAAGGCAGTTTGCATAGAGTGCTCTAATGGCCTGCCCCACAGGACAACAAGGAGACTAACCCCGACATCCTCTGCTTCGTTCTCTGCTTTGCCATCATATGCTAATCTGGTTAATCCAGCAACCTGAACAACTGTCTCCATGGCCCCATTGTGGATAAGGGCCATGGTACAGCAAGATAGGTCTGTGGAGAGGCAGTCAGGCAGGAAGGGGTGAATATTGTGTCTGGTGAAATTTCCTGGCAAATACAGGTCCACCTGGGCTCCCAAATCTATCTTCACATTCATCAGAAACATATGCACCTTTAGCTGACTTGTCGTTTTACTGACATCTAGGCTGCAACATGACTATCTAACTCCACGTGAACTTCCACAGTTTAGAGATTCATCATCTTTTGGAATATGCTATATGTGAACATGAGACTGGATTTGAAATTCATTTGCATTGTAACAAGAAATCTCAACACTGTTTCTCAAAGGGAGAAAATGAAGAATAGCTTTAACATCGTTTTTTTTTTTTTTTCCGCAATTAATTATCAAACTTTAATTGATAGACTAATCTTACAGGATAAACAATAATAAGACAGCTAGTCAAGGTTACACTTTAAAAAAAAAAATTTCCAGCAGCGCAAATCTAATAGACTAAATACGTTCATCTCCTCCCAAACAGGCATTTGATTAAAAACAAAAACCAGAACAGAGCGTACACCACAAGGAGAACATGGTACTTACGTACATTGTCAAATAAATCAGCAGAACTCGTTAAGAAAGAAAAAGAGATTCTTAGAAATTCAGAAAGCAGTAGAACCACCCAGCCTGGCAGGTCAACTGACCAGATGTGACACACACTGGAGGGCTCCTGACCACCTGCGACTTCAGAAAGGCCACCAGGCCCCGCGAAGAAGGGAACAGGTGCCAGTCCTAACTGGAGATGACTTGATCACAAAGCCTGAAGACAAAAGGACATCCTTCCCAAGACAACAGGCCAGGAGAGAAAGAAGCGCCCTCAGAGGACAGGGTGGAAAGCAAGCCGCCCTTGGCACACAGGGTCCTGCCTCTGGCAAAGAGGGCGGGCCAAGTTTTGTTTTTAATCAAAAGCGCCCGGGACCGTTCCTCCAGGCACCTGGTGAAAGGGAGAGGAAGAAGCAAGGCAGCCCCTTCCAGCTGAGATCCGGCAACTGAGTGGCGAAGGGCGTCTCCCTGGCCCTCGTCATGGAAAGCAGGAGCCTACAGAGGCCTCACCTGGCCCACCATGTCTGCGATACAGCAAAGTGCACCCTTAGCTCAGCTTGACTTTCTTTTTAAAAAGAGCTGACGCTACTTGCAAAAGGCCCATCATCGATTAAAACAATCCAAATAGTTGAATACTGAATACCAAAGAGTCGGAGCAAGTCTCGAGACCATCTCTCTCAGTTTTCTGAAAAGGCTGACTGAAACAGAGCTGAGAGCAGGGATACCTCGTCACTAGTCTGCCAAGTGGCGGAGGGGAGGGAAGGAAAGGCTTGTTGTCCTGCGAAAGGGCTGCCAGCTCCACGAGAGAAGGCAGCCTCACCCCCCTGTCCACCCCCAGAGCCCCGCGAGGGGTCCTGCCCCGTCCCCAGCGAGGACTCCGCGTGAAGAGAAGCCTGAGGGAGAATGAACACTGTGATGCTACCGAAGGGGAAGGAGTGTCTGAATTTGCTAACACAGATTTAGTCAGTACATCCTGGACCATAAGAAGATGACGACGAGCCCGCTCACGGGCCAAGTGACAGACTAGTGAGCGCTGCTGGGACCCAGGCGCGGCTCCTCTGCTCGCCGGGGCTTCCTGCAAGGGCTCCACACGGATGGGGCGGCCAGAGCCCAAGATCGGGCCAGCACTGTTCGTGGGCTCTGGAAAGCAACGCTCGAACATCGTTTATTTAAATTTAATATCAGGCCCTTTAAGTATATGCATATGTAGAGCTGATTCATTTTGCTATATAGCAGAAACTAGCACAACAGTGTAAAGCAACTATACTCCAGAAAGAAAATTAAATATTTTTTTAATTTAAAAGATTATTCTTCAGAAATTTTTCATAGTTACTTCAACTGAAAAGGCTGAGATAAACTGTTGAAAGCAAACTCAAGTTTTCTATTCAAAAATTTGGGGAAAATATTTGTAATTTTTATACAAATTCAAATAACCTTTATTATTATTTTGAATTGTATTTGTTTCATTAAAATATGATATTTGAAAATAATATAATATTCCACTTGGATACCCCAGTCGTTTCCCAGTGTCTTCAGTGTGCTGAACAATTAGCATGTTTCTTTATTTTACCATGACATGAAATCTATTCAGCTCTATGATGATTAATTATATGTGTCAATTTGGCTGGGTCACAATGCCCATCTGTGGTCAAACATTATTCTAGATGATTCTGTGCAGGTGTTTGGGGATAAGAATAACATTCAAATCAGTGAATTTTGAATCAGATTGCCCTCCAGCAAGCACCTGGGCCTCATCGCATCAGCTGAAGGCCTGAATATACTAAAACACTTATCTTTCCTGAACAAGAGAGAATCCTGTGGCAGACTCCTTTCAGATTTGAAAGTCAAAAATTGGCTTTTCCTGTGTCTTCAGCCTGATGGTTGGACTTGAAGTATAACATCAATTCTTTCCTGAATCTCCACCCTGCAGAATTTGTACTTGCTAGCCTCCATAATAAGTGAAAGAGGAGAGTGAAAAAGTTGGCTTAAAGCTCAACATTCAGAAAACGAAGATCGTGGCATCCGGTCCCATCACTTCATGGCAAATAGATGGGGAAACAGTGGAAACAGTGGCTGACTTTGTTTTTCTGGGCTCCAAAATTACTGCACATGGTGATTGCAGCCATGAAATTAAAAGACACTTACTCCTTGGAAGGAATGTTATGACCAACCTAGACAGCATATTGAAAAGCAGAGACATTACATTGTCAACAAAAGTCCATCTAGTCAAGGCTATGGTTTTTCCAGTAGTCAGGTATGGATATGAGAGATTGACTATAAAGAAAGCTAAGCACTGAAGAATTGATGCTTTTGAATTGTAGTGTTGGATAAACCTCTTGAGAGTCCCTTGGACTGCAAGGAGATCCAACCAGTCCATCCTAAAGGAGATCAGTCCTGGGTGTTGATTGGTAGGTCTGATGTTGAAGCTGAAACTCCACTATTTTGGCTACCTGATGTGAAGTGCTGACTCATTGGAAAAGACCCTGCTGCTGGGAAAGACTAAGGGCAGGAGGAGAAGGGGATGACAGAGGATGAGATGGTTGGATGGAATCAGTGACTTGATGGACATGGGTTTGGGTGGACTCTGGGAGTTAGTGATGGACAGGGAGGCCTGGCGTGTTGTGATTCAAGGGGTCGCAAAGAGTCAGACACGATTGAGCGACTGAACTGAACTGAGCCTCCATAATATCATGAGTTGAATACTTAAAATAAATGTCATTCTACTTACACACACATCCTATTGGTTCTGTTTCTCTGGAAGACCCTAATACAAACACAAATAATAATAGAAAACAACTAGTGCTCCCTATGTAGCAAGACACTATTCCAATCACTTCAAAAAAACTAGCTTTGTAACTATTATTATTATCAATTTCACTCTATATATGTGGTTACAGAAGCTCAGAGGTATTAAGTAACTTGCCCAGGTTCACACAGCTATTAAGTACAAAAGTAAGAATATAAACCCAAGTTCTGTTTTATTTTACATGATCTTAATTAGTATGTACTAATAATATACTTCATTTTGATATTTGGCAAAACTAATACAATTATGTAAAGTTTGAAAATAAAATAAAATTTAAAAAAATAAATAAAATTTAAAAAAATAAAATAAAAAGCAGAGACATTGCTTTGCCAAAAAAAAAAAAAAAAAGAATAGCACTTTTAAAATTGCAATTTTAGTTCTGTTACTCAGAGTAAAATCACTGTGGATGGAGACTGCAGCCATCAAATTAAAAGGAGGCTTGCTCATTGGAAGAAAAGCTATGACCAACCTAGGTAGTATATTAAAAAAAAAAAAAAACAGAAACATCACTTTGCCTACAAATGTTCATAGAGTCAAAGCTATGGTTTTTCCAGTAGTCATGTACAGATGTGAGAGTTGGAACATAAAGAAGGCTGAGCACTGAAGAATTGATGCTTTTGAACTGTGATGCTAGAGAACAGTCTTAAGAGTCCCTTGCACTGCAAGGAGATTAAACCAGTCAATCCTAAAGGAAATCAACTCCAAATATTCATTGGAAGGATTGATACTGAAGCTAAAGCTCCAATACTTTGGCCCTTTGATGTCAAGAACTAACTTATTAGAAAATACCCTGATGCTGGGAAAGATTGAGGGCAGAGGGATAAGGAGGTGACAGAAGATGAAATGATTGGATGTCATCCTGACTCAATGGACATGAGTTTGAGCCAACTCCAGGAGATAGTGAAGGACAGGGAAGCCTGGCATGTTGCAGTACATGGAGTTGCAAAGAGTTGGACACGACTTAGTGACTGAAAAACAACAATGGGAATATTAATAAAATCTGTTTGGTAGGACAGAATATAATAGAATCGTTTAAAAGAATAGAATAGAATAAAGCAGTAATAAAGTTTCACAATATGCAGTCAAATCTATCAGGTTTTTTCCTACGTTATTTTAAGCTTAAAAAAAATGCCCCACTATCCCCATGTATCTTTACTGGTATTATGTTATGCTTATATTTACCCATCATGATTTTTAAACAAAATGCCCACAAAATATCCATTAAATATATGTACTACATCTTCTTTATTCATTCATCTATTTATAGACAATTAGGGTGATTCCATAACTAGGCTATGCAAATAACACTTCTTTGAACTTTAGGGTACATATGTCTTTTCAAATAAGTGTTTTTGTTTTCTTAGGATAGATACCCAGGAGTGGAATTGCCAGACTGTATGGTAGTCCCATTTTTAATCTTTTGAGAAACCTCCAATTATTTATCATAGTGGTTGCTTTAATTTGCATCCCATGCACGTGCAGAAAGGGTTCCCTTTTCTTCACATTTCACCAACACTTATTATTTCTTGTCTTTTTTAATTTGCCATTCTAACAGGTGTGAGGCGATACTTCACAGAGGTTTTACACAACCACACAAAAAAAAAAAAAGATAAAAATTTGCCATTTGTATCAACATGGATGGTGGACCTGTAAAGTACAATGCTTAGTGAGATAAATTAGATAGAAAAAGACAAATATTGTATATCTCCTCACACGTACACATGCACATATATATATATATATATATATATACACACACACACACACACACATACATGTATAAATATATTGTAAAAAGGCAAACGGCTGTCAGAAGAGACCTTAAAAATAGCTGAGAAAAGAAGGGAATAAAAAAGCAAAGGAGGAATAGAAAGATATAAGCATCTGAATGCAGAGTTCCAAAGAATAGCAAGGAAAAATAAGAAAGCCTTTCTCAGCAATCAGTGCAAAGAAAGAGAGGAAAACAATAGAATGGGAAAGAGTGACTGAATTTTTTTTTTTTTTTTTGGGGGGGGATGCTCCAAAATCACTGCAGATGGTTATTGCAGCCATGAAATTAAAAGACGCTTACTCTTTGGAAGGAAAGTTATGACCAAGCTAGACAGCATTTATAAAGCAGAGACATTACTCTGCCAAAAAAGGTCCCTCCCATCAAGGTTATGATTTTTCCAGTAGTCATGTATAGGTGTGAAAATTAGACTATAAAGAAAGCTGAGTTCTTAAGAATTGATGGTTTTGAACTGTGGTTTCGGAGAAGACTCTTGAGAGTTACCTGTGGGTCCCACTTGACAGTGGTCACCGTGTTCTATGGAACTTTACTACTTATATATGTGCAACCAGAGTCCAGATGCCACTGATAAAGTGGCATCTATATTTTACGCCCTTGTTATCCCCATGTTAAATCCCTGATCCACAGTTTGAGGAACAAAGATGTAAAATATGCCCTATAAAGGATTTGGATGAAATTATGAAATTTTTTTTTTCTTAAAGATCACTATCAATGTGATTCCTGTAAATTAGTTTCAGAACTTTATACTTTGCTGCCTGTGCTTTCAGAAGAAAAAGCAAATGTAAATGAGTTGTTCAAATAGTTTAGAGAATGGCTTTTGCGTGTCACTCACACTTCTAAGGGCTATAAATCCATTCATGTAAGCAAAACATAAGAAAAAAATCTTTGCCATTTCTGAGAAAAAGAAATGAAACATAAGCAAAGTAGTTAAATCAATTTTTAGAGTGTAGTAGAATGAATTAGGAGCTGTATATCATGGAATAGTCAAGGAGATTGGCATGCTATGGGGGAGAGAGAGAGAGAGAATAGTAGGTACAAAAGGAAATTTAAATGGTTCATTGTATTCTCAAACTTTTAGAATAAACACTGAAGTTATCTTTATGTGCTTGTGTACAGGTGCGGGTGTTTGTTTATTAACATTTATTTTGATTTATCATTCATACTCTTTCATGGTCCATGTTAAAAGCAAACTTATTTGTGGTTTCAAGCAAGCTCCTTGGAGTGGGATGACTTAAACTCAACAGTCATACGAATTTGCTCAAACACCCTCCTTCTACATGGGGAACTTAGGGTCCTGTTTTTTTCTCCTCAGTTTTATTATTATCACATATGAGTTCTACAGAACCTATTCACTCAACATCATGGCATTTCAGCAACTCAGATCAGCACAGCATCTATTTTTGTCTTATTCAGTCTTTTTGTCTACACTTGTGAATATATCAATTAAGACAAATTTCTTAGAGACAAAAATTATTTTAAATAATTCTTGTCTAAGTGTCATTTTGCAAATTGACCATATGAGGGTTATATGCAAACTATATTTGCATAAGAGGTCCACTATATGATAAATTATATTTGTTACTTTTATTTCATGTTTCTTTTTTCCCTCAAATTTGATTGATTGAGTGTGCATTATATGTTGATAAGGATACATTATCTCACTGCATTGATTTGATAGTTCTTCTTCTAAGAAATATAATGTGTCAGTTCCATGACTTGGTTTATGGTGAAAGTATAGCGTGACATGTAACAATTGATGTACATGTTATGATGCCTGTACTAACTTCCTCCAAACTGCCATTCAGGTTCAGTTCAGTTGCTCAGTCATGTCCAGCTCTTTGTGACCCCATGAACTGTAGCACTCCAGGCTTCCCTGTCCATCACCAACTCCAGGAGTTTACTCAAACTCGTGTCCATGGAGACAGTGATGCCATCCAACCATCTCATCCTCTGTCATTCCCTTCTTCTCCCACCTTCAATCTTTCCCAGTATCAGGGTCTTTTCAAATGAGTCAGCACTTCACATCAGGTGGCCAAAGTATTGGAGTTTTAGCTTCAGCATCAGTTCTTCCATTGAATATTCAGGACTGATTTCCTTTAGGATGGACTGGTTGGATCTCCTTGCAGTCCAGGGGACTTTCAAGAGTCTTCTCCAACAACACAGTTCAAAAGCATCAATTCTTTGGTACTCAGCTTTCTTCATAGTCCAACTCTCACATCCATACATGACTACTGCTAAAAACATGGCTTTGACTAGATGGACCTTTGTTGGAAAAGTAATGCCTCTGCTTTTTAATATGCTGTCTAGAGAGGTCATAGCTTTTCCTCCAAGGAGCAAGCATCTTTTAATTTTGGCTGCAATCACCATCTGCAGTGATGTTGGTGCCCCTCCTGTCCAAATACTGTTTCCTCATCTATTTGCCATGAAATGATGGGACTGGATACCATGACCTTAGTTTTCTGAATGTTGAGTTTACCCAACTTTTTTACTGTTCTCTCTCTCTTTCATCAAGAGACTCTTAAATCTCTCCACATTTCTGTTTACTTTTCGTATTTTTTAACATTCGTGGTTTTTATTTATTTCATAGAGGGACTAGATTCTTTCCTTCAGCCACTGTCAGGGACTAAAATTTTGCATGTGATCAGTACTTCTCTGATGGTCCAGTGCTTAAGAATTTGCCTGCCATTGCCAGGGACACAGGTTTGATCCCTGGTTGTGGAAGATCCCTCATACTCTGGATAAGATAAGCCCTTGTGCCACAATCATTGAAGCCAGAATACCTAGAGCCTGTGCTTCACAAAAACAGAAGCTCCCACCTGCTGCAACTACAGAAAGTCTGCATGCAGCAATGAATACCAAAAACAGCTAAAAATAAATAAATATTTTTAATAAAAAATTTTTTTAAATTATTAACATTTTTAATGCAGTCAAATAAATTTGAATAAACAAAATTCATTGGGATTAAAATTATGTTATATTATCTTGTAAAAATAAATATTACTAATAAGTTTTTTATAGTTGATTTTTAATTATGAAAACTAATATAACTAAGAAATATTTACTTATAAACATAAACTATCTTCCTAGAACAGTATATTGGACGGTGATACTGTGAAATGTTAATTTTAGTTATTGATGGCTGCTGAGATTATCAGTATGCTTAATTTAATAAATTTGCTTATATGTTCTTCCCAAAATATCTTTAATAAATAATTGCAAACTTTTATGATAAAGAAAAGTGTCTAATATCTGGAATTGAAAAAAATCTTGAGTAAGCATAATGCAATATACCTTTTCTAAAATCAGTCCGTGTGCTTTATATGAAAGTCCCCTTAAAATGATGTACAAAAAGGGAAAAATTCAGATTCACATATGTTTCCAACACATTTCATTCATTCTACAAGTTACTCTCTATTTCAATATTATGTGAATCCATACTTTATTTGGGCTTCCCAAATAGCGTTAGTGGTAAAGAACCCACGGGTTAAAGCAGGTAGGTGTAAGGGACAGGTTCAATGCCTGAATCAAGAAGATTCCATGGAGGCAGGCACAACAACCCACTCTAGTATTCTTGCCTGGAAAACCCATGGACAGAGGAGCCTGGCAGGCTGCAGGCCATAGGTCACACAGAGTCTGACATGATTAAAGAAACTTAGCAAACACACACAAACTTTATTTAAGGAAGTTTTCCAATTTTTAATAGAATATGAATACTTGAAAAAATAGGAGTTGGTAAATGAATGGTTTACCAACATAAATGAATAATTTGATAGAGTATTTTGAATGTCAATTATATTTATTAATTACATAATACAGAAACGATTTTAAAAGATCACTAGAATACTAGAAAAAGACAAATACAAAAGAAACTTGAACAACCCTACTATTGTATTTGAAACAGTAATCTGAGTTTTAAGTCAGAAATATGAGGTGTAATTTAAACATATATATATATAAATATATGTATGAATTCATGTGTGTACACTAAGAAACACTTTACAACAAATTGTAGAATAAGGATTATCTCAGATAGAAATGTATATTAAAAATAACTCCCTCAAATCAGGTTCTTGTGCACTGACTACTTGATATTGAGGAAAAAGAAATAACTGATTTTCTTCTTTTCTTTCACTTCAGTTCAGTTTGCGACCCCGTGAACCACAGCACCCCAGGCCTCCCTGGCCATCACCAACTCCTGGAGTTCACCCAAACCCATGTCTATTGAGTCGGTAATGCCATCCAGCCATCTCATCCTCTGTCATCCCCTTCTCCTCTTGCCCCCAATCCCTCCCTGCATCAGAGTCTTTTCCAATGAGTCAACTCTTCGCATGAGGTGGCCAAAGTATTGGAGTTCCAGCTTTAGCATCATTCCTTCCAAAGAAATCCCAGGGCTGATCTCCTTCAGAATGGACTGGTTGGATCTCCTTGCAGTCCAAGGGACTCTCAAGAGTCTTCTCCAACACCACAGTTCAAAAGCATCAATTCTTCGGTGCTCAGCCTTCTTCACAGTCCAGCTCTCACATCCATACATGACCACAGGAAAAACCATAGCTTTGACTAGATGGACCTTTGTTGATAAAGTAATGTCTCTGCTTTTTAATATGCTTTCTAGGTTGGTCATAACTTTCCTTTCAAGGAGTAAGCGTCTTTTAATTTCATGGCTGCAATCACCATTTGCAGTGATTTTGGAGCCAAACAACAAAAAAATCTATTGCATTTTCCAACTTTTAAATCGATGATTTCCAATAGTATAAAAAACAAGAAAAGATATTAAGAAAAAATACAAGTCTTAATAGATATTCAAAAATTCTAAACAAAAATTGAACAGATTTAATCTAGCAATATGTATAAATAATAATGCATTAATGATTAGCTAATCCCTGAAAATTATCATAAGTTTAATATTAAAAAAAATAAATTTACATACATACCATTTAATTCACCTCAAGTAAAATGAAACACTTAGGCAAAAACTAAGCAAACCTGGAAATCACCCAAGTGTAGTGAAATACTTTTGTGGAACGAAGAAAAAAATTAAGAAGATCTGTATACTGAAAAGTACAAAATACTGATTAACAAAATCAAAGATGTTTGGAATGAGATGTTAAACATACTCAGTTTACAGTTGAAAGACTAAATGTGGTAAAGATCCTAGTTCTCTCTAAAGTGATCTATAGATTTAATTCAAAGTCCGTGAAGTTTCAGCAGATATTCTATAGACACAGATGAGTTTATACTACAATATGTATGACAGACCAAGGACCGTAAATAACTAAATTTGAAGAGTGACCTTGCGACCTCATGGGCTGTAGCCCACCAGGCTCCTTTGTCCATGGAATTTTCCAGACAAGAATACGGGACTGGGTTGTCATTCCCTTCTCGAGGGGATCTTCCTGACCTAGGGATTGAACCCTGGTCTCCTGCATTGCAGGCAGATTCTTTACCATCTGAACTTCCAGGGAAGCCCAACACATGTTAAAATGTAGAATAATAAAGAATGACCACTCCTCATTGTGCTAAGACTTACTATCTTACTACGTAGCTACAGTAATAAAAACTGCTGGTACTGGTGGAGAGATGGCCATATAAATCAACAGAACAGAATAAAAACTCACAAATAGCCCTTGAAATCTGATTAATTCTTTATGAATGTGCAAAGGTCATTCAATAAAAGAAAGACAGTCTATTTTAAAATGGGGCTAGATGAATTAGACATTCAAAAGGGAAACAACCTGATGTGAAGAGCTGACTCAGTTGAAAAGACCCTGATGCTGGGAAAGACAGAGGGCAGGAGGAGAAGAGGACAACAGAGGACAAGATGGTTGGATGACATCACCAACTCGATGGACATGGGTTTGGGTGGTCTCCGGGAGTTTGTGATGGACAGGGAGGCCTGGAGTGCTGCAGTCTATGGGGTCACAAAGAGTCAGACATGACTGAGTGACTGAACTGAACTAAAGGGAAACAAACAGCAAATAATGTTTATCTAAACCTTTTGCAAATCAAATTAATTAAAAGTAGAAAAATGCAAAATGTAAGACAGAAAATCTTTAGAGAACAATATAGGGCAAAATCTCTGTCTGGGACCCAGAATTGTTACTTAGCCTAAGCTTGTACTGCAGAATAGGACAATACATCGAGAGAGGAGTTGCTGGTACAAGGAATAGTGAGTTTATTAGGAAAGCCAGCAAATGGAGAAGATGGTAGACTAATGTTCCAAAGAATCATCTTAACAGAGGTAGACTTCAGGCTTCTTTAATAATAAATGGGAAAGGGTTGTGGCTGGTTGTTGCAAACTTTTCAGTGCAGGAATGCTGTGTTCTTGCAGAAGTCCACACAGATCTGGTCATAATGTTCATGCCAACCTCCAGCAAGACCATTGTTACACTCTTTGTACCTTTAAACATCAGAGTTTTAAAAAGGAGCTATTAGATATATTTCAGACTGTATACAAATTCATTTTCAAAAAGGGGTAGGTCCAACATGACTAAGTACAGGCAACAGAGAATATAATTCAAAGCTAAAGGAATATGTGATATGGAGGCAGGTTTGTTCTCTGTTATAGAACTAGAGAAGAGTTTATAGATCATGATATCAAAATTAGTAGCTATCATAGTAAACTATATAAATTGAACTGCATCAGAGTTCAAAGGGTATATTTAATACCAATTGCTCTTGAGCATTCAGCTGAGGAAATGAAAACTTATTCTTGGGCAATCAACTTTATGAAAATTCAGATAGAGTCGTACACAACTGAAGTGACTGAGCACAGCACAGCAATGAAAAGAGTAATCCCCTATATTAAAAATAAATAAGAAGAAAGAAATATGAAAGAAAACATTTTGCATATGCACAATGTACTATTATTTTTAGTTCGTTTACATGGTTTATGCAACACAATAAGACAGTGATTCAACAGATCCCCTTTGCATCATCCACTTGAGGAGACCATTACAGAATGATAGGAATACTGACAGGCTTGTTGTACAGGTAAATTACATTATTCCAGATCCCTATCTGGTGGGATCAGAGTACACCAGAGAAACAGAATCAACAGGAAGCTAACTAAGAGGAAAAACACACAAATAAATCTTATTCACTTTGCTGCTTCTGCTGCTAAGTCGCTTCAGTCGTGTCTGATTCTGTACGACCCCACAGACAGCAGCCCACCAGGCTCCCCTGTCCCTGGGATTCTCCAGGCAAGAACACTGGAGGGGGTTGCCATTTCCTTCTCCAATGCATGACAGTGAAAATTGAAAGTGAAGTTGCTCAGAAGTGTCCGACCGTTATCAACCCCATGGACTGCAGCCCACCAGGCTCCTCCATGGGAGTTTCCAGGCAAGAGTACTGGAGTGGGGTGCCATTTCCTTCTCCATTACTCACTTTGGGGGAATACAAATCATTGTGGATTAGTAATAAACACACCTGCTCCCTAGGTTCTATTAAGGTTTCCAATGCCTCAGGGACAATCACAAAATTGCTTATCATTTCCTCAGGGAGAGACATAGAGAGTGAAAAAGTTCCCATAAATTGCTCTTGCTATGCATATTCTGAAACACATGGACAGGCCAAGACACACCTTTTGTGACAGGTAAGCAGGTAGTATATTTCATGTGGTACCATATTTTACCAATATACAAGTAGTTTGGCAATTTGCAATACAGCACTTATTCTACAACCAAGCATATCAAAATATCAAGATTTCTGATTGACTTCTGTATGCATCCTGTTATTGATAACAGGTTGTTATCTAATGCACAATCGGAATAGGACGGCTCCCCTTTTTCTTTAGATTAATATACAAATATTTTCACCACTGCTGATGACCACCTTTGAAACATCAGTGCCACAATGCTTATGTAATATTTATGTTCTATATCAAGACTTCAATATGTGAATTTGTTGTTTAGTTGCTAAGTTCTATCCAACTCTTTGCTATCCCATGGACTATAGCCTGCCAGGATTCCCTGTCCTTAACTATCTCCTGGAGTTTGCTCAAATTCATGTCCATTGAGATGGTGAAGCTATTCAACTATCTCATACTCTGCCACCCTCTTCTTTTTTTGCCTTCAATCTTTCCCAGCATCAGCATCTTTTCCAATGAGTCAGCTCTTTGCATCATGTGTCCAAGGTGTTGAAGTTTCAGATTCAGCATCAGTCTTTCCATTGACTATTCAGGGTTGGTTTCCTTTAGGATTGATTCCTTTAGGATTGATTGGTTTGATTTCCATGCAGTCCAAGGGACTCTTAAGAGTTTTTTCAGCATGGCAATTCATATAAGAAAGGACAAAACTGAGAGATAAGACAGCCTAAAGAGTAAGGTGCATCATCACTGCAGATGGTGATTACAGCCATGAAATTAAAAGACACTTACTCCTTGGAAGGAAAGTTATGACCAATCTAGATAGCATATTCAAAAGCAGAGACATTACTTTGCCAACAAAGGTCTGTCTAGTCAAGGCTATGGTTTTTCCAGTGGTCATGTATGGAAGTGAGAGTTGGACTGTGAAGAAAGCTGAGCGCTGAAGAATTGATGCTTTTGAACTGTGGTGTTGGAGAAGACTCTTGAGAGTCCCTTGGACTGCAAGGAGATCCAACCAGTCCAACCTAAAGGAGATCAGTCCTGGGTGTTCATTGGAAAGACTGATGCTGAAGCTGAAACTCCAATACTTTGGCCACCTCATGCAAAGAGTTGACTCATTGGAAAAGACTCTGATGCTGGGAGGGATTGAGGGCAGGAGGAGAAGGGGACGACAGAGGATGAGATGACTGGATGGCATCACTGACTCAAAGGACATGGGTTTGAGTGAACTCCGGGAGTTGGTGATGGACACGGAGGCCTGGTGTGCTGTGGTTCATGGGGTTGCAAAGAGTCAGACATGACTGAGTGACTGAAGTGAAAGAGTAAGAAATTTTATATATATATAAATTATGGATGAATTATGAAGTGGCAAGTAATCAACTTCCAGGTTATTGTCTTCCCAAATCTTTAGTTACTGATTCTGAGCTTTTCTTAGTTTTCTCTCAAAAATTGTACATTTAATGAACATTTAAATTAATGCACAATTTTTTTCCTGATCTTTTGATGAGAAAAATGGGGATTTCCCCCTTGCATTGAGATGTGAAAAGTAATTTTTGGAGCCTAGGGGACTTTGCCTAATGTTATGGTGATAATATAATGTACAGCATGTCTCCAGTGGAATCAGACAGAAAACACATGTAATTTTCTCAAAGACTATGATTTTAAAATGAATCATCAGATAATCAGCACAGATAGCAAATAGGAAAAAGTAATTTGATGCTTTCCATACAATTCTGATGTTGTTAAGAATAAGCTTTTCAGTCCTTAATTATCTTACAGGAAAATCAGCTCTTGCCAGTGTAATTATTTATTCCTTAGCCTTTCAAAAATTGCACCTAAACAAGACTTATATGCCTTCTTTCATTAATTTAAAAAAATTACTTGTAGCTTAGTATTTCTGACATAAGAAATTAATGCAAGGACATAATATCAGAAGCTCACAGCCTTGTACACAAGATTTATTTGAGGTGTGTTTATTTCCTAAACATATTTATAATTTTTTATTTTTTGCCGTTTTGCAAATCTCTTTATTAGGTGTCTTCAGAAATACATGGTTTCTTATATCTACTTCTTTTTTTATTTTATTTTTTAACTTTACAATATTGTATTGGTTTTGCAAACATTTTAAAATATTTTTGTTTTTTAATAAAATATTTTTTGAATTATTCAGAAACTCCTGACACTACTATTTTGTTTGTAATTAGGAAATTACATGACAAAGGATCCTGGTGGGCTACAGTTCATGGGGCAGCAAAGAGTATATATATAAGGGTAGACCCTGGTTGCTTAGATGGTAAAGAATCTACCAACAATGTGGGAGGCCTGGGTTTGATCCCTGGGTCTGGAAGATCCCCTGGAGAAGGGCATGGTAAACCACTCCAGTCTTCTTGCCTTGAGAATCCCATGGACAGAAGAGCCTGGTGGGCTACAGTCCATGGGGTCACAGAGTCAGACATGGCTGAGCAACTAACACATACATGTATTTTATTTTGCTAGTATCCTATTGTATAATATAGTGATTTAAAACATTTTTTATATAAGGTGGACAATGTCTTTATCAAAAGTAATGTTTATAAAATTTCATTATGTAAAACAAATTCCAGTGACATCACTTTCTCTCGATTTGCTCAGTTTCCTTACAATATCTTTGGTTCCTCCTTGACAAGATATATATTACACATTAGAAACAACTTGGAATATGTCAGGTATACTGAAAATACTCTTGGGGGAAGAAATGTGCAAATTTTTAGGTTAATATACATTACATATATGAGGTAAGATAGTCCATAAATTATTCAAAAGAAGTGACAGTCCCCTTGTAGTCACAGAGTTGGGACCTGTTACCTGAACAAGGTATCAACCTATTAATCATCATGATAATCCTGACAAAAAATTAAGTCACAAAAAATGAATTTATATGTACCTGGGTAAGCATAATCTATTTTAGGTAACCTGCTGTCTCTACTAAGAAGTTGAAAACAAACAACAAAAAATTCCTATGTATTTGATTTTGAGGGTGTTTCAGGTACCATGAATATCTTATTTTATATTTTATTTTTGATTATTTTCACAGCAACCCTTCAAGAAACAGTTGATTTTGCTGATGTATATAAATATATTCACAAAATTTACACTTGTCAAATTATTCCTTTATATATACCAAAATATAGGAATAACAGATTATATCAACCTATGTATATTTCTTAAAATTTTCTTATATGAAGACCAATGTCTAATATGTTCTGATAGAATTTCCTTACTTTTACACCTCTGTCCAGTATTAGTCAAGAATATTAATCATTTCATCTTGTACTATATCAGTAGACATAAGGTCTTTCACATAAATATGTTTGAATACAGGGACTACTAAATGTGTCTACACACAATTGCAAATAGGATTTTAAAAATTCATGCAATTAGAACATGATTATGTTATACTATGTTGTAATTATGTAAGTACAATTATAATTACAGTAAGTCCTCTACATAATAACGGGTTTCCTTCAGAGAGAATGTTCGCAAGTTTGATTTGTCTGTAGGATTCCTTGTGTCTCAGATGGTAAAGAACCTGCCTGTAATGCAGGAGACGGGGGTTCGATCCCTGGGTCTGGAAGATCCCCTGGAGAAGGAAATGGCAATTCATTCCAGTATTATTTCCTGGAAAATCCCATGAACAGAGGAGACTGTGGGCCACAGTCCATGGGGTCACAAAGAGTCAGACAAGACTGAGGAGCTAACACTTTCTTTTTTCATCAGCAAAGTTACCCTAGGTCCCCAACTAATGCAATTGACTATACAGTATTGAGCTTTAATAGGTTTATAGCACCCATCACCATTGTTTGTACACTTGCTTCCAGATATCGTGGGATAGAAATAAAGATGCTGTATTATAGTACAAACTACTGTACAGTAAGTACAAAAAAATCACAGCTACATGGATGCAGGTGCATTATAATGTATGCCAGACACCTGAACTAACTTACATAATTGTACACATGAAAACACACTTGCATCTTAGAGAGCTTACAAATTAAAGATTTATAGTTACAGAATTGATAGCATATAATATACAATTAAAAAGTTGTTACATAATAAAGGTTATGTCAATACTTTCCCTTTCTGCTTCCTTTATCTACTTTTATATCAATCTATATATCTACACATGTGTCAGTGTTTGCCAAAAATTAGCCATTTGGCATTTGAGTGAAGGCAAAGTTGCTCAGTTGTGCCCAACTCTTTGCAACCCCATGGACTGTAGCTTGCCAGGTTCCTCTGTTCATGGAATTCTTCAGGCCAAAATACTGGAATGGGTATCTGTTCCCTTCTCCAAGGAATCTTCCCAACCCAGGGATCAAACCCAGGTCTCCTGAATTGCAAGCAGATTCTTTACCATTTGAGGCACCAGGGAAGCCCAAGAAAAGTGGGGTGATTCACCTATACCTTCTCCAGGGATCTTTCCAATCCAGGAATTGAACAAGGGTCTCCTACATTGCAGGCAGATTGTTTATCATCTGAGCTACCAGGAAAGCCTGTAAAAGTGAAAGTATTTGTGTCCCCATGGACTCTAACCACCAGGCGCCTCCATTTATGGAATTCTCCAGGCAAGAATACTGGAGTGGGTAGCCATTCCCTTCTCCAGGAGATCTTTCCGACTCGGATTGAACCCAGGTCTGCTGCATTGCTGGCAGATTCTTTACCATCTGAACCACAAGGGAAGCATAATAATTCTTTCTGGTTGGGGGATACCATAATACAGTATCATATTTAGAAGTGTCACTGGGCTATAACCATTTGGAGCCAGCAGCACACTTCCTCCACTGGTGACAATCAAACAGCCTCAAGATATTATTGAATGCTCTTTGGGGAACTAATTTTTCTCACTGGAAAATGACAAACCTAGCCCTCTCTCCAACTGTATTGCTATCTCTGTAACCGTTTCTATGTCTTTAAATGTATGCTTTACTTCCAGGAGGCAGTCATTTTAATAGAATCTAAACTTTAAAATTAAATTTATTATATTTATATTAACTTTGAATGCTAAGAAAATCACCAGGATTTTAATTTTTTTTTTTACTACTCTGAGGTCTCTATCCAGCCTATGTTTTCTGATAAAATGGAAGAACACAACAGAACAGTGCTGAGTGAATTCATCCTCATGGGAATCACAGACCGCCCTGAACTGCAGGCTCCATTGTTTGGGCTCTTCCTCATCATCTATGTGATCTCAGTGGTGGGCAACTTGGGCATGGTCATCCTCACTAAGGTGGACTCCAGGCTACAGACACCCATGTACTTCTTTCTCAGGCACCTGGCTCTTACTGATCTGGGTTACTCAAGAGCTGTGGGCCCCAAAATGTTGGTAAATTTTGTTGTGGGTCAGAATAAAATCTCTTATTATTTGTGTGCTACACAGATGGGTTTTTTCATCATGTTCATTACTAATGAACTTTTTATTCTGGCAACAATGTCTTATGATCGTTATTTGGCCATTTGTAACCCTCTACTCTACACAGTCATCATGTCACAAAGGGTGTGTAAAGTGCTGGTGGCAATCCCCTATGTCTATAGCACATTCGTATCTCTGTTGATCACCATAAAGCTTTTTAATTCATTCTTCTGTGGCTATAATGTTATCAGTCATTTCTACTGTGACTGTCTCCCCTTGATATCTTTGGTCTGTTCAAATACGCAAGAAATTGAGCTGATCATTCTGATCTTCGCAGGTGTTAATGTGATCCTCTCCCTTCCAATAATTCTTATGTCTTATTTGCTCATCCTTGTAGCCATTCTCAGGATGAACTCTGTTGAAGGTAGGCACACGGCTTTTTCTACCTGTGGATCCCACCTAACAGTGGTCACAGTGTTCTTTGGGGCTTTGATATTTATGTATGTGCAACCAGAGTCCAGACATTCCTTTGACACTGATAAAATGGCATCTATATTTTACACCCTTGTTATCCCCATGTTAAATCCCTTGATCTAAAGTTTGAGGAACAAAGATGTAAAATATGCACTACAAAACATGTGGAATAAGCTTTATAACATTTCCTCTTAAAGCCTATGTACAATATGATTCCTATCATTTTTATTCTGGGCTTCAAACATTTCTCTGTGTGTCTTTAAATGTAATAGTGAACACAAATAAGTTCAATATACTTTTTAGAGATTGCCTTTTCTGTGCCAGTAACACATTTATGTGCTGTACCTACACTAGCACACAAAGTAAGGAAAAAATCTGCCTTCTTTGAGTGAGAGAGATTAATCATAAATATAATTAAGTAAATGTCATTATACAGGAGAATTGATTAGGAAACTACAGAGTATTCAAGCAGGTAAGGAGAGTGGATATGCTGTGTGTGAGAAAGGAAGAATCAGTTCAGTCACTCAGTCGTGTCCAACTCTTTGCAACCCCATGAACCACAGCATGCCAGGCCTCTCTGTCCATCACCAACTCCTGGAGTCTACCCAAGTCCATATCCATTGAGTCCATGATGTCATCCAACCATCTCATCCTCTTTCATCTCCTTCTCCTCCTGCCCTCAATCTTTCCCAGCATCAGGGTCTTTTCCAATAAGAAAGGAAGAATAGTAGATAAAAAGTGAGTTTAAATGTTTATTGCTTTTCTCAACTACTAGAATAAACTTCCCCATGACTATGTGTGTGTTTGGGCATGTGCATATGTTTTTTTGTAAGAACATCTATCTGTTTGAGCCTCCATACACTTCTAAGGCATATGAAAAATTAAACTTTCCTGGAAAAGGACATGACAACCCACTCCAGTATTCTTGCCAGAAAATTCTATGGACAGGGGAGCCTGGTGGGCTACACTCCATGGGGTCATAAAGAATTGGACATGACTGAGAACACAACACAAAAGTTAAACATGTTGTGGTTTCAAGGATGCTCAGTGTAGCATAATGATTTGACCTCAGCAATTATCTGAACTTTCACACATGTTTCCATACCGCATGGAGGAGGTTAGTGTCCTGCTCTGTTCTCATCAGTGAAGTTACTTTCATACATGAGCCTTAGAAAGCCTATTAACTCAGCACACTCCGCAATTCAGTAACCTACAAAATCAGCACAATATTTTATTTCAATCAGTTCATTTTCTGTACCAGTGGACATTCCAATTAAGATCAATTTCCTTGATTATAGTTAGCAATCTTTACTGTATATCTGAAGGTTAAGAGAGCAATATTTAAATACTTTCATCACAAAAGGAAAGGTAATACGATGGAGGTATTGTTGGTGGTGTTCAGTCGCTAAGTCATGTTTAAGTCTTTGCAACCCCATAAATCACAGCACGCTAGGCTTCTCTATCTGCCACTCTATCCCATCTTTATTGTTTATTTGGTGAGTCATGTCCGACTATGTGCGACCCCATGGACTATAGCCAGCCAGGCTCCACTCCATGGGATTTCCCAGGCAAGAATACCAAAGTGGGTTGCCGCTTCCTTCTCCAGGAGATATTCCTGACCCAGGGATCGAACCTGCATCTCCTGCATTGGCAGGAAGATTGTTTACCACTGAGCCACAAGAGAATCCCAGAGTTTGCTCAAATTCATGTCCATTGAGTCAGTGATGCTATCTAATCATCTTATGCTCTGCCACTCCCTCCTCCTTCTACTGATGGAGGTATTACCTCATGCTAAGTTGTAATCATGTTGAAGTGCATAAGAGTATCAAATAACACATTGTACACCACAAACTTACACAATGCTGTAAGTCAATTATATCTCAGTGATGCAGAAAAAATAAATCTCTTGAGGTCTCCCATGGATACTTTCAATTGTGTATTTATAATTTTTGGAGATTTTGATTCCTAACTGCTTCTTTTTGTTTAATATTGCTGTTCAGTTGATAAGTCACGTCTGACTCTTTGAGACCCAATGGACTGCTGCATGCCAAGCTTCCCTGTCCTTTGTCATCCCCCTGAGTTTGAGCAGACTCATATTTTTTGAGTCATTGATGTTAACTAACCACCTCATTCTCCACCACCCCTTTCTCCTCTTGCCTTCAATCTTTCCCAGCATCAGGATGTTTTCCAATGAGATTACTCTTCCCATTAGGGGGCCAAAGTAATGGAGCTTCAGCTTCAGCATCAGTCCTTCCAATGAATATTCAGGGTTGACTCCCTTTAGGATTGACTGGTTTGATCTCCTTGCAGTCCAAAGGACTCTCAAGAGTCTTCTCCAGCACTACAATATGAAAGCATCAATTCTTCATCGCTCATCCTTCCTATGGTACAACTCCTACATCTGTATGACCACTGGAAAATCTATATCTTTGACTATATGGACCTTTGTTTCATGAGGTTGTTACATTTCCTGACCTCTGTGAAGATCAAGAATATTTCTTGTTTAATATTTGTGCATCTTTACATAAGTGGTCTATTCTATACTGAATTAGGCTTGCTGTCTCTTTCATGGGGTGACTTTCCTCAATATTGGTTCATAAGAGCTTATGATATATTTTTATTAAGGTCAATTTGATAATTCTTCTTATAAGAAGCAACAGAAGGTAATTCCATGATTTGTTCTATAGTATGTTTCTAGTGGAAGTGTAGTAAGATAAGTACCACTATATAAATATTATGTCTTGTGAACTCTCCTAACCCTTCTGAATTTCCACTTTCTTTGGTTATATTTAGTATTTTTAACACTCATGAAAGTTTATTTGCATAATAGTTTAAACACATTTTTTACCATCATGGATTAAATTCTTTATATAGTCAATCCAATTCAAATTAAAATAATTTATTGGAATAAAAAATAATCATAAGTACTCTTTCAAGTGAGGTAAAATGTAAGGAATTTATATAGTTGATTTTTTAAAATTACTAAGAAAAATATGTACTGAATATAAACATTCTAAATATATGCAGAAAAATTTTGGTTTTTGGAAAATGTATGTTGGACAAAGATACAGTAAAATGATGATTACATATTGATAGCTTCTAAAAACATGAAAATGTTTAAATTAATATTTTTGGATATCTTCAGTGAATATGTGTGACTTTTATAACAGAAAACAGTAGAAGAATCTAATATCTGGATTTGAAAACAATAAACTGTGACTATATATAAGTGCATTGGCGGCTGCGACCGGCGCACTAAGCGCGACAGTGGCTGCGACTGGCGCATTAAGCGCGGGCGAGAGGAGCTACCCCACGTCCGAGGTCAGGGGCAGAACCTGGGAGAACCCCATGCCTGAAGGGCTGTAGCCAAGAGGAGTAACCCCACGTCCGAGGTTAGGGTCAGCGGCCGAGAGTGCCAGGCTGCAATGGTACAGGAATGGCAGAGAAAAGCTACCCAGTCCGAGGTCAGGGGCGGCAGCCGGGAGGAGCTATCCCAAGACCCCGCGCCTGAGGCCAGGGGTGGCAGCCGGGAGAAGCTATCCCACGCCCGAAGCCAGGGGCAGCGGCCAGGAGGACCAACACCAGGTCCAAGGAGTGGTGGCTGCCTGGGCGCAGGAGGGCCTAGAGGCGCTATCCCACTTTGAAGGTCAATAAGGGCTGCAGTGAGGAGATATCCCTCATCCAAGGTAAGGAGCAGTGGCTGCACTTTGCTGGAGCAGCTGTGAAGAGATACCGCACATCCAAGGTAAGAGAAACCCAAGTAAGATGGTAGGTGTTGCAAGAGGGCATCAGAGGGGAGAAACACTGAAACCATACTCACAGAAAATAGTCAATCTAATCACACTAGGACCACAGCCTTGTCCTACTCAAGGAAACTAAGCCATGCCCGTGGGGTCACCCAATGGGCGGGTCACGGTGGAGAGATCTGACAGAATGTGGTCCACTGGAGAAGGAAATGGCAAACCACTTCAGTATTCTTGCCTTGAGAACCCCATGAACAGTATTAAAAGGCAAAATGATAGGATACTGAAAAAGGAACTCCCCAGGTCAGTAGGTGTCCAATATGCTACTGGAGATCAGTGGAGAAATAACTCCAGAAAGAATGAAGGGATGGAGCCAAAGCAAAAGCAATACCCAGCTGTGGATGTGACTGGTGATAGAAGCAAGGTCCGATGCTGTAAAGAGCAATATTGCATAGGGACCTGGAATGTCAGGTCCATGAATCAAGGCAAATTGGAAGTGGTCAAACAAGAGATGGCAAGAGTGAATGTCAACATTCTAGGAATCAGCGAACTGAAATGGACTGGAATGGGTGAATTTAACTCAGATGACCATTATATCTACTACTGCAGGCAGGAATCCCTCAGGAGAAATGAAGTAGCCATCATGGTCAACAAAAGAGTCTGAAATGCAGTATTGGATGCAATGTCTAAAACGACAGAATGATCTCTGTTCGTTTCCAAGGAAAACCATTCAATATCACAGGAATCCAAGTCTATGCCCCAAACAGTAATCCTGAAGAAGCTGAAGTTGAACGGTTCTATGAAGACCTGCAAGACCTTTTAGAACTAACATCCAAAAAAGATGCCCTTTTTATTATAGGGAACTGGAATGCAAAAGTAGGAAGTCAAGAAACACCTGGAGTAACAGGCAAATGTGGCCTTGGAATACAGAATGAAGCAGGGCAAAGACTAATAGAGTTTGGCCAAGAAAATGCACTGGTCATAGCAAACACTCTCTTTAAACAACACAAGAGAAGACTCTACATATGGACATCACCAGATGGTCAAAACCGAAATCAGATGGATTATGTTCTTTGCAGCCAAAGATGGAGAAGCTCTATAGAGTCAGCAAAAACAAGACTGGGAGCTGACTGTGGCTCAGATCATGAAATCCTTATGCCAAATTCAGACTTAAATTGAGGAAAGCAGGGAAAACCACTATACCATTCAGGTATGACCTAAATCAAATCCCTTATGATTATACAGTGGAAGTGAGAAACAGATTTAAGGGCCTAGATCTGATAGATAGAGTGCCTGATGAACTATGGAATGAGGTTCGTGACATTGTACAGGAGACAGGGATCAAGACCATCCCCATGGAAAAGAAATGCAGAAAAGCAAAATGCTGTCTGGGCGGGGGTGGGGGGGGGGGCATTACAAATAGCTGTGAAAATAAGAGAAGTGAAAAGCAGAGGAGAAAAGGAAAAATATAAGCATCTGAATGCAGAGTTCCAAAGACTAGCAAGATGAGATAAGAAAGCCTTCCTCAGTGATCAATGCAAAGAAATAGAGGAAAACAACAGAATGGGAAAGAGATCTCTTCAAGAAAATTAGAGATACCAAGGGAACATTTCATGCAAATTTGGGCTCGATAAAAAACAGAAATAGTATGGACCTAACAGAAGCAAAGATATTAAGAAGAGGTGGCAAGAATACACAGAAGAACTGTACAAAAAGATCTTCACGACCCAGATAATCACGATGGTGTGATCACTGACCTAGAGCCAGACATCCTGGAATGTAAAGTCCAGTGGGCCTTAGAAAGCATTACTACAAACAAAGCTAGTGGAGGTGAACGGAATTCCAGTTGAGCAATTCCAAATCCTGAAAGATGATGCTGTGAAAGTGCTGCACTCAATATGCCAGGAAATTTGGAAAACTCAGCAGTGGCCACAGGACTGGAAAAGGTCAGTTTTCATTCCAATCCCAAGGAAAGGCAATGTCAACGAATGCTTAAACTACCGCATAATTGCACTCATCTCGCACGGTAGTAAAGTAATGCTCAAAATTCTCCAAGCCAGGCTTCAGCAATACATGAACCGTGAACTTCCTGATGTTCAAGCTGGTTTCAGAAAAGGCAGAGGAACCAGAGATCAAATTGCCAAATCCGCTGGATCATGGAAAAAGCAAGAGTTCCAGAAAGACATCTATTTCTGCTTTATTGACTATGCCAAAGCCTTTGACTGTGTGGATCACAATAAACTGTGGAAAATTCTGAAAGAGATGGGAATACCAGATCACCTGATCTGCCTCTTGAGAAATCTGTATGCAGGTCAGGAAGCAATACTTAGAATTGGACATGGAACAACAGACTGGTTCCAAATAGGAAAAGGAGTACATCAAGGCTGTATATTGTCACCCTGCTTATTTAACTTCTATGCCGAGTACATCATGAGAAATGCTGGACTGGAAGAAACACAAGCTGGAATCAAGATTGCCAGGAGGAATATCAATAACCTCAGATATGCAGATGACACCAACCTTACGGCAGAAAGTGAAAAGGAACTAAAAAGTCTCTTGATGAAAGTGAAAGAGGAGAGTGAAAAAGTTGGCTTAAAGCTCAACATTCAGAAAACGAAGATCATGGCATCCAGTCCCATCACGTCATTGGAAATAGATAGGGAAACAGTGGAAACAGTGGCAGACTTTATTTTTGGGGGCTCCAAAATCACTGCAGATGGTGATTGCAGCCATGAAATTAAAAGACGCTTACTCCTTGGAAGGAAAGTTATGACCAACCTAGATAGCATATTCAAAAGCAGAGACATTACTTTGCCAACAAAGGTTCATCTAGTCAAGGCTATGGTTTTTCCTGTGGTCACGTATGGATGTGAGAGTTGGACTGTGAAGAAGGCTGAGCGCTGAAGAATTGATGCTTTTGAACTGTGGTGTTGGAGAAGACTCTTGAGAGTCCCTTGGACTGCAAGGAGATCCAGCCAGTCCATTCTGAAGGAGATCAGCCCTGAGATTTTTTTGGAGGGAATGATGCTGAAGCTGAAACTCCAGTACTTTGGCCACCTCATACGAAGAGCTGACTCATTGTAAAAGACTCTGAGGCTGGGAGGGATTGGGCGCAGGAGGAGAAAGGGATGACAGAGGATGAGATGGCTGGATGGCATCACTGACTCGATGGACATGAGTCTCAGTGAACTCTGGGAGTTGGTGATGGACAGGGAGGCCTGGCGTGCTGCGATTCATGGGGTTGCAAAGAGTCGGACACGACTTAGGGACTGAACTGACATATATCCCAATATCCTATTTCTAAAATAAGTCTTGCTGTACATTGTATAGTCCCTCAAAGATGAACCAGAAAGAGATCAAAGTATGTAGAGATTTACAAAGTTTGCTAATATATATTTTTTCCATTTTAAATGTTGTTCTTCAGTCACTAAGTCATGTCTGACTCTTTGTGACCCATGAACTGAAGCTCATCAAGCTTCCCTGTCCTTCACTATCTCTTGGAATTTGTTCAAGTTCATGTCCATTGAGTCAGTGCTGCCATCCAACCATCTCATCCTCTGTCACCCTCTTCTCCTCCTGTCCTTAATCTTTACCAGCATTAAGATCTTTTCCAGTGAGTCAGCTCTTTGTATCAGGTGGCCAAAATATCGGAGCTTCAACTTCAACATCAGTCCTTTTAATGAATATTCAGAACTAAGTTCCTTTGTCCTTAGTCTTGCCATATATATTTAGTGACTTGCCTACAAGTGCTGCTTTTGGTTCAGCCTGGCATATAAACAGCATCAGAAATTCTATTATTTGGGGGGGCTCCAAAATCACTGCAGATGGTGACTGCAGCCATGAAATTAAAAGATGCTTACTCCTTGGAAGAAAAGTTATGACCAACCTAGATAGCATATAAAAAGCAGAAACATTACTTTGCCAACAAAGGTCCGTCTAGTCAAGGCTATGGTGTTTCCAGTAGTCACACATGGATGTGAGAGTTGGACTATAAAGAAAGCTGAGCACTGAAGAATTGATGCTTTTGAACTGTGGTGTTGGAGAAGACTCTTGAGAGTCCCTTGGACTGCAAGGAGATCCAACCAGTCCATTCTGAAGGAGATCAGCCCTGGGATTTCTTTGGAAGGAATGATGCTAAAGCTGAAACTCCAGTACTTTGGCCACCTCATGAGAAGAGTTGACTCATTGGAAAAGACTGTGATGCTGGGAGGGATTGGGGGTAGGAGGAGAAGGGGATGACAGAGGATGAGATGGCTGGATCGCATCACTGACTCAATGGATGTGAGTCTGAGTGAACTCCAGGAGTTGGTGATGGACAGGGAGGCTTGGCGTGCTGAGGTTCATGGGATCGCAAAGAGTCGAACACGGCTGAGTGTCTGAACTGAACTGAGCATATATACATTTGTGTGATCAGTTGCTCAGTTGTATCTGACTCTTTGTGACCCCATAGACTAGCCTACCAGGATCCTCTATCCATGGATTCTCCAGGAAACAATACTGCAGTGAGTTGCCATTTCCTACTCCATGGGATCTTTCCAACCCAGGAATCGAACCCCTTCTCTTATGTCTGCTGCATTGGCAGGTAGATTCTTTACCACTAAGCCAGCTGCAGAGCCCGTATAAGCAATTAAGCCTACCCATTTCTTGGATCTTAATTGGTCTGGTGATGACTCCCATCTACATGTACAATTACTAAATAGAATATATATGTTTTGGTCCTGTTAATCTTATGTAAATCTAATTATTAATCCAGGTAAGAGCCACTGTGTAAAGAAGACTGTTTTTCTTCCACTTAAGCTATTGATTTATATATTTATTTTTGTGCAGTTATCAAAGCCCAGAAACAGCAGAAATGTCCATCCATTTGAGGTCAAAAGAACATAGAAGAGTACAGGAAAACTTTCATCACCAAAAATGCAATCACTTTTAAGTGAAAGTTCATGGTAGCTGTATTTATCATAGTAGAAAAGTGGAAAGAACTCACAAGTCTTTCAATAAGTGAATATTTAAACAAATTATCATCAATATCATGGAATGTTACTAACAACGTAGGGAACAGATGATCTATACACACAAAAGTGCCAAAGAATCTCAAGAGATTTATGTTGAGAGAAAATTCCAATCCCTATTTTCTATATGAAAAAATGTAGCAGTAGAAAAGTTTAGTGATGACCAAGGGTTGGGAATGGTAGCAGAGGAGGAAAGAGGTGTGGTTATAAAAGGCAGGCACAGGGAGTATGTGATGACACATGTGCTTATTGGAATGGGGTAACAGACTGGAATAACTAAAATGGTAATTTATGCAGTGAAGAAAAAGAAAAAACAGCCATGTGATAGAAACTCGCAATGAAATAAGAAGTGCTGTGGTATGCTTAGTCGCTCAGTCATGTCTAAATCTTTGCAACCCCAAGGACTGTAGATAAGCAGGTTCCTCTGCCCATGGGATTCTCCAGGCAAGAATACTGGAGTGGGTTGCCATTTCCTTCTCCAGAAATAAGAAGTAACAGTAAGTAACTAATTTCTGTCTCTGAGAGATAAGTAAAAACAATCACATGGGCAACAAAGCAAGGCAGCGACACCTCATACCAGCATAACACATTATTTTAATTTCCTAAATATATTAAATACTGTAATAAAACAATGTCGAAAAATTTTCCACAGTCACACATTTGAGGAGAACTTGTAGAAATACTGACTCTTAGTGGACACGCCCTATGAATGCAAGATTTAATCAAGAGTCTTGTGTGCTACAAAAGGAAAGTTAACCAAGAGTTCAGTTCAGTTGCTCAGCCGTGTCCAACTCTTTGCGACCCCATGAATCACAGCATGCCAGGCCTCCCTGTCCATCACCAACTCCCAGAGTTCACTCAGACTCATGTCCATCGAGTCGGTGATACCATCCAGCCATCTCATCCTCTGTTGTCCGCTTCTCCTCCTGGCCCCAATCTCTCCCAGCATCAGTCTTTTCCAATGAGTCAACTCTTCTCATGAGGTGGCCAAAGTACTGGAGTTTCAGTTTCAGCATCGTTCCTTCCAAAGAACACCCAGCTGATCTCCTTTAGAATGGACTGGTTGGATCTCCTTGCAGTCAGTCCTAGGGACTCTCAAGAGTCTTCTCCAACACCACAGTTCAAAAGCATTAACAAATATATAAATATATGTATATATATGCAAAGAAAGAAGGGGGTGGGAGGAAGGAAGTCAGGAAGTAAGAAAGAAAAGAAAAATGTCCCAGGCAATTAAAAGACAATCTCTAGACATGTTGTTTTGCTCTCAATACTCTAGAGATAATCAACAAATTGCTTGGCATCTCCTCAGGGAAAATCTCAAAAAATGAAAGAAATCCATAAATTCTTCTCACTTAGCCATGTCAGAAATACAGGTGAAAGTCATGAGAGATGCTTCATTACAGGTAAAATGACAGGATATTGCGTGTGATGCCTCATTTTCAATATCAACAATATTTCAGTGACATATTCAAAGTTTCAGTTTAGCTCAGTGGCAAAGCCCAAGCAAAATGAGACCGCTTTTGATACCGTTTTGTTTGTTTTCCACTACTCCATAATTCCTGAGCAGGAATAGGACCTTTCTTCTTGTCTCTTCATATTAATTTGTTGAATGTTACTCCATAGGATGACAGACAAAATGCTGAAAAACACCTTTGAAACATCACCATGAAATTTGTTTTACACAAACAATGGTATCTCTGATGGAGGGCAAAGTAGAGAGCAAATGACACATAACAAAAGCGATGTGAATTTTTAGAAATTGGGAAAATTCAAAAGCTGGGGGTATTGTCTTTCTTTTTTAAATCCTTCCAAATTCTTAGTTATTTAGCACTCCACGTGCTTTTTTGTGACCTCCTTTCCACATCATTTAATATTTAATGATTATTTAAATAAATGTAAAAGACAATTCTTTCCAGATCCCTTGATGAGCAAAATGGAATTCCCACCTCACACTGAGATGTAGAAAACATTATTTGCATATTAAGAGACTTCTAAGTAGCCAGTTTTATGGTATTGGTACAATGATCAACATATTCTTTGATGTCAAGTGAGATCTGACTGAAAATATAAATTATCTCATGAGGTACAGCTTTAAAAAAATAACAACTGATATTCAACAAAGATGTTAAACTCTGAGAAAACTATTTGGTTTTTGTAGAATGCTAAAGCATGAGAGAAAAACAAAAGCACTCTATCTTTTCTTATATTTACAGGAAAATTGAAATTTGCTAAGTTTGTATGTTCTCACTTTCATAGTTGCAAAACGAAGCAAAGAAACAAAAGCAAGTTTCATACTACTTCTTACTAAATATATTGAAGATATTTCTCTAAATTTATTCTCTAGTGATGCACATTTCAATATTTCTGATATAAGAAAAGTATATACATCAAGGCAAGACTGGCGATTAGGAGGTCTTAAAATTATAAGCAATATTTTTAGTGAATTAAATGCAGATTTCATGTAATCATTTTCACATATAATGTTATAAAATTGTGCTTTTATTCCTTTTCTTATAAAGATCCTTTAGCGATTACTGTCACTGTAATTTTTATTGTAATCTGTATCATTTCTATTTCTTTAAAGAAACATTCAGGCTCACAATATTTTAAATTTAATAATTATCTACCTTAATCCGCCATCCACTTCTTACACTGGTATATTCTTGATATGTGAATTATTAGGGGCCTTCAGATATATTTTTATTTCATTATATAAAAATAACTATCTTTTGTATTATAGTTTGAAGGAATTTCTTTGACTTAAGATGTAAAATTTAAAATGATATACAAGAATCCATGTGTAGCCATTCTATAGTGTATTTCATCCCATCACTCTAGTGCATTATTACTTAACATAGGAACTTTGAACATTTTTTTTTATCATACTGTGGCCCATTGTGCTCAGTTGCTAAGTTCCAGGTGACTGAGACCCCATAGACTGTAGCCTGCCAGGCTTCTCTGTCCATGGGATTTTCCATGGCAAGAAACTGGAATGTGTTGCCATTTCCTTTCCATGGGCTCTTTCTGACCCAGGGATTGAACTCATGTCTCCTGCATTGGCAGGCAAATTCTTTAATCCTGAGTCACCAGGGAAGTTTCCTTTTAAAGTTTAGCATCCCTTTATTCAAAGCAAGTTATTATGATATTCAAGATATGAAAACAATGCTAATTACTTCTCTTTCTTCCAATTTGCTCAACTTTCCTCATATTGCCTTGGGTTCTTGCATAATAAAATACATTTGAATTCTTACAAGTTAGTAGAAGTCCATTATAGTGAAAATGCCCCTTGGGTCAGATTAATATTTTAAGAAAATATAGATCAAAATAAATTTTTATTCACATTTTGCTAAAATAACTAAGAAACTTAGAAGATTAAAAAAATCCAAGCACTCTGATGGCCCAGTATTATTTCTGCAGAAGGGGCAAGGCTTGGAATAAATTGCATGTATTCCATTGAACATTATATAATCTTCACCTGTTAATCATATTGCCTTGACAAAGAAGGTATGTCACAGTGCAGATGAATTTACATACACAAAGAAGATCTGTTTGAGCTAAACTATTGACTTCATTTTATATATATATATATATATATATATATATATATATATATATATAACCTGTAACTGTATTGGCCTTGTGTATGAAAATAAACTTTCAGATAAGTTGAATTGTTTTCCCAAACTAGCCCTTTTTATATACCATAAGGAAATTTAGAGCAGAGATTCTATCATGTACCTATCTTTCTATCTACCTATTATACGTCTTATATGTTTCTTCACAGAAATATAAACGTCTCACTGCAATCTGTTACAGTTTTCTTATTTATACAGCTGTCTAATACATGTCAAGTGTGTTAACTGTTTCAACCTATATCAACTGTACATAGAACTATATAGAACTCTGTGTTGGAGTAGCAAGTTCTACACATTTTCTGAATTCTGGTTTTAAAATTTTATTATGGATAGTATATAATAGCATCATAATTTATTATATAATTGGCATATGTATTGTCATATTATTAAATTTAATTTATACATTTCACTATGTAATTGCAATTATATAAATGACTAGATAGAAATTATAGAAAGTTTGCAAGAACAGCACAATAATAGTTTATATATGTAGCCCTCAAATTTATGTCTTAACTTTTTTCTTGTCATATCTATGTCTATATCTATTATATTTCTTGTTTGTATCTATACATCTATGTATGTATATATGTATCTATTTATCTATCATCTCTCTATCTATAACTGGTTTTTCAACCTTAGTAATATTGAGATTTTAGACAGATATGGTGATTTATAGGATGTTTAGAGGCATCTCTGACCTCCAATCATCATATGCCAATAGCTTCCACATTCCAGTTGTAACAATTAACATGTCTTCTCAATTTTGACAAATGTCCTTTGGTTAGTAAAATAATTTCCAGTTCAGAAACAGCAACTATCTCTGTCTCTATCACTATTTATATATTTTATTATATGTAGGAAAATGAAAGTGTTAGTTGCTCAGTCATGTTTGACTCTTTGCAACCCCATAGACTGTAGCCTGCCAGGCTCCTCTATCCTTGGGATTCTCTGGGCCAGAATACTGGAGTGAGTTGCTATTCCCTTCTCCAGGGGATTTTCTTGATTCAGGGATTGAACCCAGATCTCCTGAACTGCAGGCAGATTCTTTATTATCTGAGCCACGAGATGAGTTTATTTTCAAATATCCTAAACTGGAAAGTTTAATTTGTTTATACTAGCTTTGCATAGTGAAACTCTTCCAGATGATGATACATAGAACCTATTGACTATGTTGATATTTCTACCCAGAACAGGTTCTTTAATAAACCTGAATGGAAAGACTCAATGGAACAGGGTCGAGTGAATTCATCCTCATGGGAATTACTGACCGCCCTGAGCTGCAGGCTCCATTGTTTGGGCTCTTCCTCATCATCTACGTGATCTCAGTGGTGGGCAACGTGGGCATGATCATCCTCACCAAGATGGACTCCAAGCTACAGACACCCATGTACTTCTTTCTTAGACACCTTGCTTTTACAGATCTTGGTTATTCTACAACTGTGGGACCCAAAATGTTAGTAAATTTTGTTGAGGATCAAAATATAATCTCCTATTACTCTTGTGCTATGCAGCTAGCTTTCTTTCTTGTGTTTATCATTAGTGAAATTTTTATTCTGTCAGCAATGTCTTATGACCGCTATGTGGCCATCTGTAACCCTCTTCTCTACCCAGTCATCATGTCACAAAGAGTGTGCTGGGTGCTGGTAGCGATCCCCTATGTCTACAGCACGTTTGTGTCTCTTCTCGTCACCGTAAAATTATTTAATTTATCTTTCTGTGGCTACAGAGTCATCAGTCATTTCTACTGTGATAGTCTTCCTTTGTTATCTTTGCTCTGCTCAAATACACATGAAGTAGAAATGATTATTCTGATTTTAGCTGGGTTTGATTTGATTTTCTCTCTTCTGATAGTTCTTGTGTCTTACCTTCTCATTCTTGTATCCATTCTCAGGATGAGCTCTGCTGAAGGCAGGCACAAGGCTTTCTCTACCTGTGGATCCCACTTGACTGTGGTCACAGTGTTCTATGGGACTTTACTATTTATGTATGTGCAACCAGAGTCCAGCCATTCCTTTGACACTGATAAAGTGGCTTCCATATTGTATACTCTCATTATCCCTATGTTGAATCCCTTAATCTACAGCTTGAGGAATAAAGATGTAAAATGTGCACTACATAGGGTGTGGAAAAAATCAGGCAACCTTTTTTATTAATATGCAATGCAATTTCTATAAACTGGTTATGGACTCTAAATTTTGTTCTATGTGCCTCCAAATTAAGTAGTGAGTATAAATATTTTCAACAATTATTTATAGATTATATTATATATACTAGGAAATTCCAACTGTTGCAAATAGATTAATGAACAAAATAGTAAAAAAAAAAAAAAATTGCCTTAAGCATAAAAGACCAATTTTGTACATAAATTAAGTAAATGTCAGGAGAATGTGTTAGGTGGATATAGACAAAGAAATGACTGTCCAGGTTTCTGAATGTTTTCTCATCTTTTAGAAAAAAGTTACAGCATGTTGTGTGTGTCTGTGAGTTTATTTTCTTTTGTTTTTGCCATCACACTTTCCCCAGTATGTTTCATCTGTGTATTTGAAGTCATCAATCACATTTGTTTTCGCAAATATTCTTATTCTTTACACTGAGACCCCACATTTTCTATCATCAATTCTTCTAATTCCTTATAAGAACCTATTCACCTATTAACTGAAAATATGGCACAAAGTGAAGAAGAACTAAAGAGCCACTTGATGAAAGTGAAAGAGGAGAGTGAAAAAGTTGGCTTAAAGCTTACCATTCAGAAAACTAACATCATGGCATCCAGTCCCATCACTTCATGGGAAATAGATGGGGAAACAGTGGAAACAGTGGCAGACTTTTTTTTTCTAGGCTCCAAAATCACTGGGCTCCAATCACAATGGTGATTGCAGCCGTGAAATTAAAAGATGCTTACTCCTTGGAAGGAAAGTTATGACCAACCTAGACAGCATATTAAAAAGCAGAGACATTACTTTGCCAACAAAGGTCCGTCTAGTCAAGGCTATGGTTTTTCCAGTGGTCATGTATGGATATGAGAGTTGGACTATAAAGAAAGCTGAGTGCCAAAGAATTGATGCTTTTGACTGTGGTGTTGGAGAAGAGTCTGGAGAGTTCCTTGGACTTCAAGGAGATCCAACGAGTCCATTCTAAAGGAGCTCAGTCCTGGGTGTTCATTGGAATGACTGATGTTGAAGCTGAAACTTCACTATTTTGGTCACCTGATGCGAAGAGCTGACTCATTGGAAAAGACCCTGATGCTGGGATATATTGAGGGCAGGAGGAGAAGGGGACAACAGAGGATAAGATGGTTGGATGGCATCACCGACTCGATGGACATGGGTTTGGGTGAATTCTGGGAGTTGGTGATGGACAGGGAGGCCTGGTGTGCTGTGGTTCATGGGGTCACAAAGAGTTGGACACGACTGAGCGACTAAACTGAACTGAACTGATGTTGCAATTCAGCCATTCGTAAGTCCAACTGAAGCCTTATTTTGTCTCAATTCATGCATTTTGTTGAAATCAGAGGACATTTAAATCAAGATAAACTTTGGGATCCCTCAGTAGCTCCCAGATTGGTACTTCTTGTTCTCTCATGTGGCAATTCTTTCTTCATAACTGGTAGTTTGATTGAAGGGATACTAAAATAATTTTGTCCTTTTGAATAAAAATATTTATCCATGTTTAAAAGTAATGTTTTACTTTTTGCATTCTTGAGTAAGAGAAGCACTGATGAATTAATTGTATTGGTTCTCTTTCCTTGGGTTGATGCTTCCAATTTTTATCAACATTTTTTATGCAGTAAGTTTTAATTGACTTTCAGTATTTAACTGCACAATTCATTATTCTACTTGTGGGAAGCAAAGGGAAACAATCTCATTGTTGGTACTATACCATATTTCAAAGGCCTGATACATGGCAGGGATGCAGTCATCTTGCTTTTTAAATTGACTTCTACATTTTCCCATGTGCTACCTTTTACTGTACTTAATAATTCTCCAACTTTACTGAGGTTATTAGTCTACACTATATGCTTTGTTAAGTATCTTGCAGTAAAATTATTTGTTTATCCCACGAAGCTTTAATAAAAAAATTTCACTGGAATACAATTTTTAAACAATATGACACAAAACAGCCAAGATGTCCTTTAACATATGTGGATTAAAAAAATATGGTATATCCAGAAAATGGATGATAGCTTTTTAAAAACATGTGCTGATGTTATTGTGAGTACAGAGGCAAAAATAAACAAATTAACAAATAATGCTGACCCAAAGCTTATAAAAATGCACTCAAAATGAAAAAGAAAATTAAGTATAAAATGTTAAACAATAAAATATTCAGATAAAGCAGTAAGGGAAAATCTATATCCAGACCAAGGGCTAGTTAAAAGTTTGTATGACATCAAAACATAATCTAGATAATACAATCAAAAAATAATCAGAAGACCTAGTCATTTTCTCAAATAAGGCATACAGATGGTTCAAAGACACATGAAAATATGTTCAGAGTTGCTGATTATTAGAAAAATGCAAATCAAAACTTCAATGAGATATTACCTTCACATCAGCTAGGAATGGCTATCCTCAAAAATATCCACAAAAACAATAAATGTTGGAAGGGTGTGAAGAGAAAGGAACCCTCCTAAATATTGGTGGGAATAATTTCATACAGAAATAATGGAGGACAAGTATGGAGGTTACATAAAAGATAAAAATAGAGCTACCATATGCACTGGAGTCCACTCCTAGGCATATATATGGATCTAAAATATGATTTAAAATATAATACACCAGCAAATTCATTGCAGCACTGTTTAAAGTAGTACAAGAATGGAAGCAAACATAAATGTCCAAAAAACAAGTGGGGTAAATAAAAAGATATAGCACATATAATACAATGGAATACTACTCAGTCATTAAAAAAGATCAAATAAAGCCATTTTGCAGAACAGATGGGCTTAGGGATGTTACTAC